>NC_091287.1:73816800-75016800 GCF_032444005.1 Ranitomeya imitator | reverse complement strand
TAGCCCAGAATTTTTTATTTTCCCAAGGGTTACAGGAGAAATTGGACCGCAAAAGTTGTTGTCCAGTTTCTCCTGAGTACGCTGATACCCCATGTGTGGGGGCAAACCACTGTTTGGGCACACGTCGGGGCTCAGAAGGGAAGTAGTGACTTTTGAAATGCAGACTTTGATGGAATGGTCTGCGGGCGTCACATTGCGTTTGCTGAGCCCCTGGTGTGCCTAAACAGTAGAAACCCCCCACAAGTGACCCCATTTTAGAAACTAGACCCCCCAAGGAACTTATCTAGATATGTGGTGAGCACTTTGAACCCCCAAGTGCTTCACAGACGTTTACAACGCTGAGCCGTGAAAATAAAAAATCATTTTTCTTTCCTCAAAAATGATGTTTTAGCAAGCATTTTTTTATTTTCACAAGTTTAACAGGAGAAATTGGACCCCAGTAATTGTTGCGCAGTTTGTCCTGAGTATGCTGGTACCCCATATGAGGGGGTAAACCACTGTTTGGGCGCACGTCGGGGCTCGGAAGTGAGGGAGCACCATTTGACTTTTTGGCTGGAATCAATGGTGGCGCCATGTTGCGTTTGGAGACCCCTGATGTGCCTAAACAGTGGAAACCCCTCAATTCTACCTCCAACACTAACCCCAACACACCCCTAACCTTATCCCAACTGTAGCCATAACCCTAACCACAACCCTAATTCCAACCCTAACCCTAAGGCTTTGTGCCCACGTTGCGGATTCGTGTGAGATTTTTCAGCATCATTTTTAAAAAATCCGCGGGTAAAAGGCTCTGCGTTTTACCTGCGGATTTACCGCGGATTTCCAGCGTTTTTTGTGCGGATTTCACCTGTGGATTCCTATTGAGGAATAGGTGTAAAACGCTGCGGAATCCGCACAAAGAATTGACATGCTGCGGAAAATACAACGCAGCATTTCCGCGCGGTATTTTCTGCACCATGGCCACAGCGGATTTGGTTTTCCATATGTTTACATGGTACTGTAAACCTGATGGAACTCTGCTGCGAATCCACAGCGGCCAATCCGCTGCGGATCTGCAGCCAAATCCGCACCGTGTGCACATAGCCTAATTCTAAAGGTATGTGCACACGCTGCGGAAAACGTTCCGGATCCGCAGCAGTTTCCCATGAGTTTACAGTTCAATGTAAACCTATGGGAAACAAAAATCGCTGTACACATGCTGCAGAAAAACTGCACGGAAACGCAGGGGTTTACATTCCGCAGCATGTCGCTTCTTTCTGCGGATTCCGCAGTGGTTTTACAACTGCTCCAATAGAAAATCGCAGTTGTAAAACCGCAGTGAAATGCGCAGAAAAACCGTGGTAAATCCGCCATAAATCCGCAGCGGTTTAGCACTGCGGATTTATCAAATCCGCAGCGGAAAAATCCGCAGAGGACCAGAATACGTGTGCACATACCGAAACCCTAACCCTAGCCCTAACTTTAGCCCTAACCCTAGCCCTAGCCCTAACCCTAGCCCTAACCCTAGCCCTAGCCCTAACCCTAACCCTATTCTAACCTTAGTGGGAAAAAAATTCTTTATTTTTTTATTGTCCCTACCTATGGGTGTGACAAAGGGGGGGGGTCATTTATTATTTTTTTTATTTTGATCACTGTGATAGATTATATCTCAGTGATCAAAATGCACTTTGGAACGAATCTGCCGGCCGGCAGATTCGGCAGGCGCACTGCGCATGCGCCCGCCATTTTGGAAGATGGCGGCGCCCAGGGAGAAGCCGGACGGACCCCGGCAGGATCGGTAAGTATGATGGGGTGGGGGGGAGCACGGGGGGGGATCGGAGCATGGGGGGAATCGGAGCGCAGGGGGGTGGAACGGAGCACGGGGGGTGGAACGGAACACGGGGGGGTGGATCGGAGCACGGGGGGTGGATGATGCACGGGGGGGTGGATTGGAGTGCGGGGGGTTGGATCGGAGCACGGGGGGGTGATTGGAGCATGGGGGGAGCGGAAAAGAGCACGGGGGAGCGGAGCATAGGACGGAGGGGAGCCGGAGCAGTGTACCGGACAGATCGGTGGCTTGGGGGGGGCGATCGGTGGGGTGGGGTGGGGGCACATTAGTGTTTCCAGCAATGGCCGATGATATTGCAGCATCGGCCATGGCTGGATTGTAATATTTCACCATTTTTAATAGGTGAAATATTACAAATCGCTCTGATTGGCAGTTTCACTTTCAACAGCCAATCAGAGCGATCGTAGCCACGGGGGGGTGAAGCCACCCCCCCTGGGCTAAACTACTACTCCCCCTGTCCCTGCAGATCGGGTGAAATGGGAGTTAACTCTTTCACCCGATCTGCAGGGACGCGATCTTTCCATGACGCCACATAGGCGTCACAGGTCGGATTGGCACCGACTTTCATGACGCCTACGTGGCGTCAAAGGTCGGGAAGGGGTTAACTAATCAAAGTCATTTCATGCTTGTGTGTGTAGCCCATTCACTATCTCCATCTATCCCCCACCCCCTGAAGATGGCTGGACCATCATTGTAAATACATCATTGTAAATACACACCTGTACTTTGTATCTCCCCACCTCATTGTAGATTGTAAGCTCTCACGAGCAGGGTCATCTTATTTTGCTTTATTGTATTGTTAACATTGTTACTTATGACTGTTGTGTTTGAAACTGTTAAACTGTAAAGCGCTGTGGAATATGTTGGCCCTATATAAATAAAGATTATTATTATTATTATTATTATTATTATAAGACACAGAAATTCTGCAATTCTCTTCTGTGGAGTGATGAAACAAAACTGAACCTTTTTAGACTTATGGATCAGCAGTATATCTGGAGAGGGAAGAATGAAGCTTTCGCTAAAAAGAACACCATGAAGCATGGTGGCGGCTCGGTGATGCACTGAGGTTGTTTCCTTCCTCTGGCACTTGAAACCTGCAGTATGTGGAGGAAATGAAGGAATCAATACAGTATCAGGAAAACCTAGAAGAAAATGTCATGTCTTGTCTGCAGAGGCTGAAGCCAGGCCGTCACTGGACCTTCCAACAGGAAAATGATCCCAAGCACACTGAAAGTCCACCAAGGATTGGTTTCAGACCTGGACGGTTCTGGACTGGCCATCACAGTCAACCCATAAACATTTTTTTAAAGGAATTTCAACAAGGCGGTTACAGCACACAAACCAAGAATTTTAGTGACCTGGAGGCCATTGCTTTGATATAACATAATAACATAATTATGGGGCTTGAATAATTTTGACATTTTATGTTGAATTTGGAGCAATCCCTTGCTATATTAGCGCTGTGTTTGCAAATTTACAATCAGGGTTAATTTTGATTGTAACTATGTTAATATTTATGATATATTTGGAAGAATTTATATGCATGTTTTAAATGTTTAGTATTATTATTACTACTATTATTATATTTTGTGAGTGCAACACTGGAGTACTGGGTTCAATTTCCACCAGAGACAACATCTGTATGCGGTTTGTATGTTCTCCTTGTTTGGGTGTCCTAACACACTCCAAAAACGAAATGATAGGAAGTTTAGATGGTGAGAGCCAATGTGGACAGTCAGGAAGATGTCTGTACAGTGCTGTGGAATATCATAGCGATATAAGTGAGTAAAATAAATAAACTTTTTTTTTTCTTATTAGTTTGTGTACAATGGAAAGTTTTGAAAATGTTGCAAATCACTTGAAGGCCATGTGCACACGTTCAGGATTTTTCGCGTTTTTTTCACGTTTTTTCGCTATAAGAACATGATAAAAACGCGAAAAAAATGCTAACATATGCCTCCTATTATTTGCAGGGTATTCCGCATTTTTTGTGCAAATGTTGCATTTTTTTCCGCGAAAAAATCGCATCGCGGAAAAAAAAGCAACATGTTCATTAAATATGCGGAATTGCAGGGATTCCGCACACCTAGGAGTGCATTGATCTACATACTTTCCGCATGGGGCTGTGCACACCATGCGGGAAGTAAGCAGATTATGTGCGGTTGGTACCCAGGGTGGAGGAGAGGAGACTCTCCTCCACGGACTGGGCACCATATAATTGGTAAAAAAAAAAAGAATTAAAATAAAAAATAGTGATATACTCACCCTCTGATGGCCCCAGGAGTGTTCCCGCCTCTCCGGTGAATTCTGCCGATTCCGTTCCTTTAGATGGTCTGTGTGAAGGACCTGCGATGACGTCACGGTCTTGTGATTGGTCGTGTAACCGCTCATGTGACCGCTCACGCGACCAATCACAAGCCGCGACGTCATTGAAGGTCCTTCACACACACACACCATCTATAGGAACGGACGCCGCTGAGGAGATCGGCTGTCTGCAGGTAAGTATAACCATTTTTTTTATTTTTTTTAAACATTCTATCTTTTACTATTGATGCTGCATAGGCAGCATCTATAGTAAAAAGTTGGTCACACTTGTCAAACACTATGTTTGACAAGTGTGACCAACCTGTCAGTCAGTTTTTCAAGCGATGCTACAGATCGCTTGGAAAACTTTAGCATTCTGCAACCTAATTACGCTTGCAGAATGCTAAAAAATAAAACGCAAAAAAAACGCAAAAAAAAATGCGGATTTCTTGCAGAAAATTTCCGGTTTTCTTCAGGAAATTTCTGCAAGAAATCCGGACGTGTGCACATAACCTAAGAGGGGATTTGACTTAATCCCTTTAAAAATAAAATTGCATTTAAGTGGCTTCCAACCCCCTGCTTTCTCCAGTCTTTTTGCCCGCGTTCACCAGCATTTTATCAGAATGTGCTCACTCGGAGAACAGATGCAGGCAGTGAAAAAGTCAGCTAGCACTTGTGTCTCACTAACGCTGAAGCTGATATCAATTTTCTAAAAAGACATCAAAACCTGAAACTGCCTATGTTACTGTACATGTTTATACTTTTAAAACATTTTTACGGCAGGTATAAAAAAAGGAGATCACTAAGTCCTATCTGTACATTTAGGGGCTGATTTATTAAGAAAGGCACTGGCATGCCAATATTAATGAAAGGTTTGTTGGAGTTTCATACATTAAAGAGGTGCTCGCCACTTAAAGGGAGCTTGTCAGCAGGATTTTGCTGAGTAACCTACAGACAGTGTCAGGTTGGTGCTGTTACACTAATTATAATGATACCTTGATTGATGAAATCCGTCTTGTGGTTGTTGTTTAATCTTTATTTGTAGCTTTCAGTTAATGAGATTCTTCTTCATTGAGGCGGGCTTGTGGGAGGATCTTTATGTGGTGCTCTGCTTACATATTCATATGTATGGCTTATGGCAGGTCACTGATCCCTCAGTGACCTGTCCCCTATTTTACATACTGAATAGAATATGTTTTGGGAAAAAAAATCACATTCAGCAGCCAGGCGGCACCGGCGCCTGCCCTGTAGCATGATCACATGTATAATGTCCATGTAATTATTTTATTTGGTGATATACAGCTCTGGCAAAAAATAAGAGACCACTGCAAAATGTTCAGTTTGTCTGATTTTTCTCTTTATAGGTATATTTTTAAGTAAAATGTAAATTGTTCTTTTATTCTATAAACCTCTGGCATGTCTCCGAATTTCCAAGCAATACATTTTGTATTTTTTTTCTGAAAAAAAAACCAAGTGCTTTCAGACCTAAAATAATGCAGAAAAAACAAGTTCATAATCATTTAGAAGCAATAATACTAATGTTTTAACTCAGGAAGAGTTCAGAAATCAATAGTTTGTGGAATAACCATGATTTTTAATCACAGCTTTCATGCGTCTTGCCATGCTTTCCACCAGTCTTTAACACTGCTCCTGGCGCAAAAATGGAAGCAGTTCTTCTTTGTTTCATGGCTTATGCCAGAGCTGTACATGTATTCAGAAAAAAAAATTATCTTTCAAAATGGCCCTGGCCGCACCTACGCCATTATGCTAGAGGAAGAAAAATATTGTGTCCACCAAGATGGGACCGTAATTAAAGAAATGGAAAAAAAATGAAAATGTTAATTTTTTCCCACAAAAATGTTAATTTAGACCCACATTTTTCATTCTCACAAAGGTAACAGGTGAAAATGGACCATAAAACTTGTTGTGCAATTTCTTCTGAGCACATTGATACCCCATATGTGGTAGAAAACTACTGTATTGGTGTACGGCAGGGCTCGGAAGGGAAGGAGCAATATTTCAGTTTTGGAGTACAAAATTGTCTGGAATAGATGGTGGAACCATGTTGCGTTTTCTGAGCCCCTGATGTGCCTAAATAGTGGAAACTCCCCACAACTTTTAAATTAAACCCCTCAAGGAATTTATTTAGTGGTGTGGTGAGCGCCTAGAACCCGCAGATGCTATACAAAATTTTATAAGGTTGAGCCGTGACAATGAAAAAAAATTTTTTTCCACAAAAATGTTGTTTTAGTGCCAATTTTTTCATTCTCCTGAGTACACGGATACCCTATATGTACTGGAAAACTACTGCTTTGGCGCACAGCAGGGCTCAGAAGGAAAGTAGCATAATTGAATTCTGGAGTGCCATTTTGGCTGGAATAGATTGGGGATGCCATGTCACGAATCCCCCTACATTACCATTATCAGATGACAGACCTGAGTCGGGATTGCTTTTTGTAGATTGAGTTTAACCTTTTGTTGGAAACTTTTTACATAAGGGTACCGTCACACAGTGGCATTTTGATCGCTACGACGGCACGATCCGTGACGCTCCAGCATCGTAACAATATCGCTCCAGCATCGTAGACTGCGGTCACACTTTGCAATGTATGACACTGGAGCGATAATTTCATGACGTATGTGCGATGTAGAAGCCGTTGGTTACTATGCGCACATCGTATACAATATCGTACACACCTTTGTTACACCACGCGATCATGCCGCCACAGCGGGACACTAGACGACGAAAGAAAGTTTCAAACGATCTGCTACGACGTACGATTCTCAGCGGGGTCCCTGATCGCAGGAGCGTGTCAGACACAGCGAGATCGCTGGAACGTCACGGATATATCGCTGGAACATCACGAATCGTGCCGTCGTAGCGATCAAAATGCCACTGTGTGACGGTACCCTAAGATTTTGTATCATATTTATCTTGCGCTCTATGCTGACCACTGATATCAGGTTTTCCATTTAAATCTCCAATTTGACATGATTGAGTGGAAACCTCTAAGGGATCTATTCACTATAATGAGGCAGCATAGTTACTTTGAACTTTCTCTGGCCTCTGTTCACCGAAGTCCTTCTTTTCAAAGGTGCACATAACTGTGGTTGACTGTGCTTTTATTCATGCTTAAATAGACGGACACTGATGGATCACAGGCCAGAGGCGCCCAAAGTGTCTCCATCTGCCTCATTACAGAGAATCTACTGCCTGAGGTTTCATCTGAAACAAATACTTCAGAGATTTACACAGAAACCCCGACGATGATGTTTAAGTACGTCAAAGCCCATCTTCTCAGTGGCTTATCCTTCTGTGCATCTCGCAAGAATTGCTACTCATGACATGGACTGGAGTAGCATTTCTGGAGTAAGAGAAGTCATCACTTTTGTTGAATTTGTTGGGCGGGTGTAGCCATGCCCCGGGACTCCCTGGAACCTTTCCAGATAACCCCCATTTTGATGGATCTACTTCAAACTGTTGTGAAAATTGTTAAAATATCTACATTTTTGCATAATTCTGCGATACTCAAAAAAAGATTAAGATTTTTTAACACATTTTATGGCAGTTTTCGAGCATTAAAACTTTGACGAATCGGCCACATGGTTAGCTTGCTGGAATTTTGTTTGCTGTAGAAAGTTTCACATGAATAATTTTAGTTTAATTGTGACAAAATATCAGGGCACTTCAGTTTATTTGGGATGAAGTACACTTATCCAGCGAGAAGGTGAAGGCACTGGTATTTTTGTTTGTCCTGTCCTCCATATACTACAACCCAACACTAGCAGATGATAAAAGGAAAGGAAAGAGCTGTAATAAAACGTACTGCTGAGAGTAAAGTTTACTGATTCTTTCTATTTGCTGAAAGCTTTTAAATCCCAATAATAAACTATAGCAAAATAGCAATAGGGAATCTTGTAACTTCCATAATTCTATGGGTTTCTAGAAATGACAGGTCTGTCAGCACCTCTGATTTATTGTATTTGGAATTAGCAAGCAAACAAGTACATGCACTTGATTCATGTCATCACATAAGCTTTGACATAAACTAAAAAAACTTCAAAGACTCTGATTCAACCTGCGACTGATAATCAAAGTTCCAGGACAGAGCTCTCCATCAAGAGTAGTTATAACTGTAGCCTGAATATAGAAAATAAAAGATGCAGTGATGATTTAGGGGCCTTACATCTTGAGATCTTTGATGCCATGTGGATCATTTTAATAATGGCTTGTCTCTACAGCAGCAGTGGATGCTTTGGATTAAAAATCTTTTCAAAATACATTTATCTACATGGCTGTGTCATTATTCTGTAAGGGTTCTACATGCAACCTCCGAGTGTTACATAGACATAATTCTGCAGTACATGGGGTCTACACTGTATACCTGTTTTTTTAACATAAAGTCATTTTTATAGCAGCAGAAAAATATAATATGCCTTAGTTCTTATTCACACATCCATGTTGCAGATATGTATTCTATCTATTTTTCTCACAAATAGAAAATATACCCATTATAATCTATGGTATTTTTCACGTGTCCGTGTTTTTTCATGGAACTCAGAGACATGTCCGTTTTTTTCCGGTGTTACGGATGAAAAGTGCCAATACAAATCTATAGTTCCATGAAAAACAGAGGGCACACAAATGCCATCCTTATTTAACATTGCAAAGGATAGGAGAAACTTTAAGATTTCATTATTTATTTATCCATTTGTGAAAAACACTGATACTTATGATAAAAACAAACATACAGACCAAATATCAAAGCAAAACACTGAACAACACCTGTGACTGAAACCGGAATGCTACCATGAAGAATAAAGTTCGCTTCCTCCTGGCAGCATGGGTCTAAGAGCTGGTGCAGGGCAGGTTCAAAATGCTATTAACTTGCTGATTATCCCCATATCTGCAGCTTATTAGCATTTTTTCAGATGACAGGTTCCCTTTAAAGTCTCATCTCTAGTCCTGTACAGAAAAGCCCCAACGCCATATAATAAATCACCCAAACCAAGTGTAGCCACCCACTTTTGGGTAGAGTTTCCATAAATCATGCCCGTTTTCAACCTGGAAAAGCCCAAAATTTGCAGATCTCAAAGCAAAATCTTCAATATGGCCCCAACTTGCTGCACTCATCAGGAGAGCTTTAAACTAGAGAAATATGGGATGGGAAATATACTGCCAGGAAAAAAGTATGCAGCTAATTAATTATTTTGTAAACCCTGCTATTAGAAGTGGAAATAAAGAAGAAAGACAACTAATTCTGAATGGAAATAGAAGAGCTAGAGAAAACAACTACAAACTAAAATGTGTCTATACAAGTGCACAGAGTATGGGACACAAACAAGGAGCATTTGAGCTGCTAACACAGGAAGAGAGATATGATATCATAGGTATCACTGAAACTTGATGGCATGATACACATAATTGGAATACAAAAATTGAAGGATGCAAGTTATTTATTAGAAACAAGCTTAACAAGATGGGAGGAGGTATTGCATTGTATGTTAGGAAAGCGTAAATCTCCACAGAGATCCAAGCTTCAGAGAATAGTAGCTCTGTAGAAACTGTTTGAAAAAGAATACAAAACAACAGAAAAGACACAATTGTGTGTGTTGTTTACTATAATCCACCTGCACAGACTGAAGATATGGATGAACTCTTTTTACATCAGATGTCTGTGTTTTCAAAAAATTATGACATAGTGATCATGGGAGATTTTAACTATCCAGATATTTCTTGGGAATATCTCTTAGTCAAAAGTAATGAGTCCAAAAAATTCTTGTCTTCTCTTGCTGACAACTTTATCTTTGAAAAGGTAGAAGAGAAACAAGAGGATCTGCCATCTTGGACCTAATTCATACCAACAAGGAGGAAACGGTTGAGGAAGTAAAGGTGGCTGGGAATTTAGCAGGCAGCAATCATGTTGTCTTCAAATTTTGGATTACAAGATGAGGAAGATCTGCAAGGATTTAGACTTTAAGGTGAACTTCAAAAGGCATATTTTACTGAGCTCAGAAGAGTGCAGAAAAGGTCCAATGGCTGGATGTTCTAAAGGATAGAAATGTCCAAGAAGGATGAGAGATTTTGCTAAATGAAATTCTCACTGAACAATCAGTGACAATCCTGAAAAGAAGAAAGAGTTGGAAGCATTTAAAGAGACCAGGATGGATAAACACTTGCTAAAAAAGAAAGGTATATCAAATGGAAAAAGGGGAGCATATCTAAAGAAGAATATAATGCTGTCTGAAGAGAATGCAGGGCACGCATTAGAAGACCTGAAGCCAGTAACGAAGTGAAGCTTGCAAGGAAGACCAAAAGGAATAACAGATCATTTTGGAGCTCCATCAAAAGAAGAAAAGTCAAAGATGCCATAGGATTTTTACAGGATGAAAAGTGAAGTAGTCAAAAATGATGTTGAGAACGCACAACTTTTAAATTCCTATTTTGCATCTGTGTTCTCTAAGAAAGCAAATATAACATCAACTGATCTTCTCTTTGCTATCAAAGGAATAAAATAATCCACACTATCTATAAACAGAGAGATGGTGAGGGAACACTTAGCTAATTTAAATTAAAATCTCCCTGTCCAGATGAATTACATCCTAGTGTACTGAAAGAGATAAAAGAAAAAATTTCAGAACCACTAGCTAAAATCTTTGAAAATCCTGAGGAACAGGACAAGTCCCAGGAGATTGGAGAAGGACAAATGTTAACAAAGTAGAGAAAAAAAAAATCAGCTCACCAAGTCATTTATCTTGACCTCCTGTGCGATCACCAAACACCGTGCACGGACCAGGGTGAAGTAGCCACAATTAATCCAACAGAAAAGCAGGCGTGTCCAGTGAGTGATGAAGGTAAAAAATAACTTTTAATGAAAATAAATTAAAATATATCCATATACATGGTATCCAGCACTCAGTACACACTGGCTATAGAACGTAATGACGATCTACACGTTTTGACCTGGTCTTAGTCACCACTCGCGAGACACACCTGCTTTTCTGAAGGACAAATGTTGACCTTATCTTCAAAAAAGAAAAGAAGTGAGAGACAGGAAATTTTAGGCCTTCTATACCAGGAAAGATCTTTGAACAAATTATTAATTACAAGTATGTAAATACTTGGTTAAGAACATAGTAATTAACCAGAGCCAGCATGGGTTTGTAGCAAACAAGTTTCCATTCTGCCCCATATTCCTGCCCAATCTGTCTCCATCCTGCACCATGTCTCCATACTGCACCCTGTGTCTCCATTCTGCTCCCTGTGTCTCCCATCCTGCCACCATGTCTCCCATCCTGCCCCATCTGTCTCTATCCTGCCCCTGTGTCTCCCATCCTTCCCTGTCTCCCATCCTGCCATCTGTGTCTCCCATCCTGCCATCTGTGTCTCCCATCCTGCCCTCTGTGTCTCCCATCCTGCCCCATGTCTCCCATCCTGCCCTGTGTCAGCATCCTGCCCCGTGTCTCCATCCTGCCCCGAGTCACCATTCTACCCCCTGTGTTTCCATTCTTCCCCCTACATCTCCATTCTTCCCCCTGTTTCTCCATTCTTATAAGGCAAAGAGGAAAAGAAATCCAGCTTCCAAAAATATCAAGATTTAGTGAGGTTAAAATCCAAAGTCCAATGACATGGTTCACAGGAGAATGAGTAGCAGCAGGCTACGCGTTTCAAACAATGAGTTCTTTTTTTTTTTTTTTTAAAGAACTCATTGTTCGAAACGCGTAGCCTGCTGCTACTCATTCTCCTGTGAACCATGTCATTGGACTTTGGATTTTAACCTCAATAAATCTTGATATTTTTGGAAGCTGGATTTCTTTTCCTGTTTGCCTTATCGTTCCACGTGATGACTGCACGGTATCCGGGCTTCCCCACAACAAATGGCTAATAGGTGAGCTGGTTTTTCACTATTTTTCCTTCTCCATTCTTATCCCTGTGTCTCCATTCTTCCCCCTGTGTCTCCTATCCTGGCCCCGTGTCTCCCATCCTGCCCCCCATGTCTACCATCCTGCCCCCATGCTGCTTTGAATAAAAATTAAAAAAACTTTCTCCTTACCTGGCCGTGCCCTGCAGTTCAAGTGCGCACTCGCCGGCGAATGATAATGATGTCAAACGCCAGTGCGTCTTGGACACAGGTTCAGTTACTGCACCGGCAGAAGCCTGCTGCTGGAGAATGATGAGCAGAAGAGATGCGGGCCCCCTCTGCTCATCAGGCCCCATACGCCAGTCAGGGCAGTAATGCCCTGATGTGGCCCTGGTGGGCCCCTAAGCACTCCAGGCCCCGTCGCAGCTGTGACCCCTGCAACTGCAGAAGTTACGCCCCTGATCTTTATGTTTTTATTCTATATTTTACTTTTTAATCTTTTATTTTACTTTATTTTATTATTGCAGTCTAAAAGAACTAAAACCATATTCCCACATATGAAAACACTGCGTTGTTTCCCACTTGGTTTTCTATTCTGGTATCTTCATCAACATAAACAATGATAATCTTGCCTGAATATTGAGTTTTTGATGCTTTTATGCACTTCCCTCTTTTCTTGATACCTTTGTGATGCAGATTTGACCCAGCATTTTTAATGCATTTATTAGTGTACAATCTCTGAAATTTTGCCCTTAAATAACACAACTTTGTTTTTTACATGCATTTTTTCAGTTACTATATAGCAACCTGACAGAAAAAATGCACCAAAAACGCACATGGTCTTTAAACGCACAGTAAACATGATTTTTGTGAAATCACATCAACTTTTGAACTGTTAAAAAATGTACTGCCAAAAAATGCAACTACAAGGGAATATGGCCTTAGGCTGGCCATGTACATCTGAACTCACCAACTTTGGGAAAACCAGACTTCTATCTAATTTGTTTGGTGGGGTGATGCAATGTTTGGAAAAATAATGATCTATTTGTTGAACTTCAACTCGCCTGACTCTTTGTTTTCAGATAATAATTTACCTTTTTAATGGCCTTTTCCTCGATCTCAAGCCATGGCAACTAGATGGATGAACAATCTGTAGGAAGATCAATCTTATGTAACCCTAAATAGGTCCACCAGGGTCTTCTTAGCTGTTATTTTGATTGTATCAGGCCATAGGGTTGCTGGTCTTGCTCTTCACCTTGTTCCTTCTATTCTTCCAATCATGATATCCTACTCGAGCGATTGCTATTTTCATGTGATGTGCCAAAAGTAAACAAGTCGAAGCTTGATAATGCTTGCTTTGCGTGGCATGTCTGGCTTAGTTTGTTCCAAGATTGATTTTTTTTGTTCATCGTGAAATCTTCCTCGATTTGATGATCTCATTCAGTGACTTCATTGTTGATTTGCCCATAGGTATTCTATTGACTGTGAGCACTGTATATTGAGTGATCATTGATTTGAGCAGGTTGAATTCCATTACAATTTCCAGTTCATTGCAGTTCATCTCAAATCAGTCCTGGTCGTACTTCTCAACAGTTTCCTCCACCAAAAGTTGTTTGCAGCGTTTTTCTCCTCTCCTGATTCAGTACATGAAGCAAAATTCCCTTGAATATGGTATGTCGGGTTGTCAAAAGTAGGCTTAGACCACTGGTCTACAGGGAAAAAGGTGATTTCCTCAAGAGGCTCTTGTGCAGGAGCCAGCCCCTACCCCCACCCTATATGAACAGCATTTAGCGCAAAATACCTGATTCAATATGTATAGACAAAGGTGACATCTAATCATTCATTTATCAAACTACTTAGTTTATCACATAGAAGCATTTGTAAATTTGTGAATGAGGGTAATGTCATATTTGCATGTCGCTTAACAATAGGCCCCCAGAGTCAATGTTACTGGTAGGCCTTTGCAACCCCAGTCTATTACTGGTCGGGAGAAATTGCTTTACAAATGTATGATTGTTTATGAACATTATTGCTTATGGTTTTGTAGTTCTAGTATATTTACGAGTAAGGAAAGTGTGTTCATGCTTGGGACCACTTCTATTGGTAAAAATAGAGATTGGGTGGCTTTGTTGGACCGAGTCGATCTGTGTATCCATTTGGATGGCAGGAATGTAATCACATGCATAGCTGGCCACAACTTTCTCTTGTGATAACAGTTAATTGGTTGCAGACTCTGAAGCTGGACCAGCAAAACGCTGAGCTGATCGACTGGCTTAAAACTTAAAAAATAACAGTTATATTTATAGGAGAACCACTTTAGCAAATCATGCTAAAAATAGTATGTATAAATGCCATCATCGTCAAAACTGACAATGTAATATATTATGTATACATTGTTATCAGTTTTCATAGTGTTTAGAATTGTTTATATATGCGTAATGGTATTTATAGTGCAATGTTCTGCTATGCTCCAATATTAGAAAAAATCTTTGTTTCAATTTGCAGCCTCTCCCAGTTGTGTTTGCATGCACAGTATTATCGAATGTAAGACCTTTACCTGCTCCTCTATACACAGTGGCATGTAAAAGTTTGGACACCCCTGGTCAAAATTACTGTTATTGTGAAAAGTTAAGCAAGTTGAAGATTAAATGATCTCTAAAAGGCCTAAAGTTAAAGATGACACATTTCCTTTGTATTTTAGGCAAACAATACAATTTTGTTTTTGTATTTTACATTTTAAAAATTGAAAAAATGGGTCAATTCAAAAGATTGGGCGCCATGCATGGTAAGTACTTAGCAGCACCTCCTTTTGAAAGTATCACAGCTTGTAATCGCTTTTTGCAGCCAACCAAGAGTCTTTATATTCTTGCATAAGGGATTTTCATCTATTCTTCCACGGACAATTCTTCCAGTTCTGAGAGATTCCTGGGTCGTCTTGCATGCACTGCTATTTTGAGGCCTAGCCACAGATTGTCAATGATGCTCAGATCATGGGACTGTGAGGGCCACTGTAAAACCTTCAGCTTGTGCCTTTTGAGGTCACCTATTGTGGATTTTAGGATCATTATCCATTTGTAGAAGCCATCCTCTTTTCAGCTTCAGCTTTTTTACAGTTGAAATTTCATTGAATCAATTCCTCACTCTATACGTGAAACGTTCCTTGTTGGATACAACACAACCCCAAAGCATGATTCATCCACCCCCATGCTTAATGGTTGGCAAAATGTTCTTTACCTGAAATTATATGCCTGTTTTTCTCCACACATATCTTTGATCATTGTGGCCAAACAGTACTGTTTTAACCTCGCCGGTCCACAGGACCTGTTTCCAAAGTGCATCAGACTTTTTTAGATGTTATTTTGCATACTTTTATATCTGAATTTTAAGGTGAGGATGCAGGAGATGTTTTTTTATTTCTTCGTGTATCACCTAGCCTTTCTTAATGATTGATGATAGTAAACAAACTATAACACTAACTGGCTAAATAAGAATTGAAACCTTGGTGAAAGATACTTGAGGACACAAATCTCCAAGGGTGCGCAAACTTTTGCATTGGCACATTTCCCTTTTTCTAATTTTTAAAATGAAAAAATGACAATATGTATATCTTTTTGGCTAAAATGCAAAGGAAATTTGTCATTTTTAACTTTAGTCCTTTTAGAAATCATTTCATCTTCAACTTCCTTAACTGTTCACAATAACAGCAATTTTGACAAGGGGTGCCCAACCTTTTACGTGCCAATATATGTACTGTATTGGATGCCAACTGCAAACAGTGAAGTGCTACATATTTATGGATGACATTTTCTAGCAAGCTTAAGTAGAACACTCAAGGATTTCTCAAAGTACATGACTCTGCTTGGTGTTCATACGTTTAGAAGACATTTGTTCTTATCAACTATTCATTGACACAGCTCTATGATTAAGTCATAATATATTTTGGAATCTGAATAGAGATTAAGGTAAAGGTACAAATGTGAAAAACATGGGACACCACACGTAAGTAGTGGACTATGCCGTATACGGCAAGCGGCTGCTGCGGAAGGTCACATGAGGCATTTGTGAAATAGGAGCGAGCTGAAAATGCAACTCTTGTGTGCAACTAAATGTAGGACTGAATGTCATGGAGAACAAACAAAAGAATGAATAATTTAGCACTTGTAAAACCTGTAAAAGCAAATCTTACTTTTAAAGTCAACACTTAAAGTAAGTTTTAACATATACTTTACAACAGTAGATGAAAAAAAATAAAAAACTTTATTGAATAATTAATAAACATAAATTTCTGAAGTTTTTGCACATTGCAAAATCTTAAAAGGGGGCCATATGCACACTATCAGGTTTCCTCTCTGTCGCCATGTTCAGCGGTTGTCAATTTTCCACTCATGTGGGATCTTCATTCTTATGTCAATAGAGCAGAATCCTGACAGTATGTAATGCTCTGGCAAAAATTAAGAGACCGCAGCACAGTTTTATAAAAATCAGCTTCTCTACATGTCTGACAGCCATTCCATTCCAGTGTCAGTTGAATTTCAACCAGAGTACACCTCATTCTACTTAATGTACTTCTGATCACCTGAACGAAATATTATTTAATGAAGAAAAGTATAAAAAACACTGCTGTGGTGTTCAGAATCCTCTTGCAATAGGACAAGCTGGATGGCAAAACAAGTGCTACTAATATCCCAAAAATAATAGGAATGAAAACGTAACTTTTATCCATGCCAAAGGAGTTGAAAAGAAAAGTCTTGAGTAAGGAAAAGAAGAGCTTAATTCTGGCTTTACTAGCAGAGGGACACAGTGAGCGTCATGTTGCCTCCATCCTTAAAATTTCAAAGATGGTAGTGCATTACAACAAGGTCAAGCAGCAGTCATTGGGGACAACAAAGCTACAGACCGGCAGAGGGTGAAAACGACTCTCCACTGACCGGGATGACCGACATCTTATTCGAATGTCACTCAGCAACCGCAGGATGACATCAAGTGACCTACAAAAGGAATGGCAAATGGCAGCTGGGGTGAAGTGAGTGGCAAGAACAGTTTGTAACAGGCTCCTAGAGGCAGGACTCAAGTCATGTAAAGCCTTTCATCAATGAGAAGCAAAGGAGAGCCAGTCTAATTTTCAGCTTTACCAAACACCTGGTCATCTAATGGTTAGACGGAGACCTGGAGAGGCATACAAGCCACAGTGTCTTGCACCCACTGTGAAATTTTCTGAAGGATCGGTCATGATCTGGGGATGCTTCAGCAAGGCTGGAATTGACCAGGTTAATCTTTGCGAACAATGTATGAATCAAGCCACATACAAAGTTATCCTGGAAAAATGGTTGATTCCTTCTGCTCAGGCAATGTCCCACAGCTCTGAGGACTGTTTTTTTCCAGCAGGACAATGCGCCATGCCACACATCTAGATTAATCAAGGTGTGGATGAAGGACCACCATATCAAATCCCTGTCATGGCCAGCCCAATCTCCAGATATGAACCTCATTGAAAACCTCTGGAGTATAATCAAGAGGAAGATGGATAGCCACAAGCCATCAAAGACAGAAGAACTGCTTAACTTTTTGCACCAGGAGTGGCATAAGGTCACCCAAAAGCGGTGTGAAAGACTGGTGGAAAGCATGCCAAGACGCATGAATACTGTGATTAAAAATCATGGCTATTCCACAAAATACTGATTTCTGAACTCTTCCTGAGTTAAAACATTAGTATTGTTGTTTCTAAGGCTACTTTCGCAGTCACAGTGCGTCGGGCCGACGTACCGACACATGCTGTGAAGTAAAATCACAACGGGGCAGCGGATGCAGTTTTACAATGCATCCGCTGCCCCATTGTAAGGTCCGGGGAGGAGGGGGCGGAGTTCCGGCCGCGCATGCACGGTCGGAAAAAGCGGACCCGACGGACAAAAAAATGTTGCAAGCAACCTTTTTATTGTCCCGATGGACTGCAAAAACACGTCGCATCCGTCGCACGACGGAAGCAACGTGTGGCAATGCGTCGCAATGCATCGCTAATTAAAGTCTATGGAGAAAAAACGCATCCTGCAGGCAACTTTGCAGGATGCGTTTTTTCTTCAAAACGACGCATTGTGACGTGCGTCGAACGACGCTAGTGTGAATGTAGCCTTACTGATTATGAACTTGTTGGGTTTTTTTTTCATTATTTGAGGTCAGCAAGCAATGCATTTTTTTGCTATTTTGACCATATCTCATTTTCAGAAAATAAATACAAAATGTAATAATAATAATAATCTTTATATTAAAATAGTGCTAACATATTCCGCAGTGCTTGACAGTTTTGCACACATTATCATCACTGTCCCCGATGGGGCTCACACTCTAAATTCCCTATCAGTATGTCTTTGGAATGTGGGAGGAAACCAGAGTGCCCGGAGGAAACCCACGCAAACATGGGGAGAGCATACAAACTCCTTGCAGATGTTGTCCAAGGTGGGATTAGAACCCAGGACCCCAGCGCTGCAGTGCTATCCACTGAGCTACCGTGCTGCCCTATTGCTTGGAACTTCGGAGGCATGTTGTCAGTAGTTTATAGAATAAGAGAACAATTTACATTTTACTCAAAAATATACCTATAAAGAGAAAAATCAGACAAACTGAACATTTTGCAGTGGTCTCTTAATTTTTGCCAGAGCGGTATATAGCATGCTGTTAAGATCTGGCAATATGAAATATCATAGATGTACTAAAGAAATGTATTTTTAGCCACCCAAAAAACCCACGTGAGATCTTAGATCACTGGTTGAAAATATAGATCTTAGTTCTAAAATATGCACAATAAAGACACAAGAAAGACATAGTTAAGACAAATAATAGGATGCGAGTAAAGATTAAGGAATCTTTTTTAAATTTTAGTTCACCACGTTCTAGAAAATGTTCCCCAAATATTAACTTCCAGCTAATCACAATGCAGCAAAGCCTCAAATTTAAAAGATGTGTGTAAGATTCTAAGCTCACCCAGGATTGTATCCAACCTCTTTATAGCTCATTAACAAAGACACAGCCTTAATAATGTCAAAGTGACCTCATCATAGAAATGGATGGTAACCAAGTAGAAATCAAAAGGCTATTTAATAACACAATGCACAGACAAACTTCTAATGTTTTTAAAGACGAAATAAAGGTCCAATATGATCTTTTAGTCCTTTGTGATTAAGCAGACTATTCTGTCCAAATCACTGACTAAAACTGACAGTGGTACTGTAGCATCATCCGGCCATCACTTAGACGAGTGATGTGCTATATATCCTTTAACTCCCTCCACCTGTTCTCCACTAGTATGCTTGACAGAAGTAGCCATATTGATTGTCAGTGGAGTTGTCTATGCTACTTCGGCTGCTAGCGACTCACACATGCTTAGCCATGCTATTGGGTTTTTACTTATTTTACATTACACCATCCATTTCCAGGGCTGTATTTAGAGTTTCTGCTGCCCTAGGCACTTCTAGTGCTGCCTCCTCCTTTGGTGAGTATGACACTATCAGCAGAGACTTTGGCAAGAATCACTGATGTGAAAGTCGCCTTTTGTGGCAGATCTGGCAGTTTTTCTGCATCTGCCGTGTAACGGATCACTTACAGCAACACTGCGTTTGGCTTCATTCATTCCCTATGGGATTTGCGGCACTTGCCGTGATCTGGCAAATGCGGTACCATACCTCCCAACTTTTGAAGAAGGGAAGAGGAATAAAGTTTGCAGGCATGTAGTGTGCCGCAGCAAATTTTAGGCCACGCCTCTGACCACACCCATTCCACAACTAGTCACACCCATATCCACATCCCAACCACACTCATTTAGCACTGCTGATCACACTGTTTCATATACAATAATTATAACCAAAAAAAATATGGCCGCACAGTGCTTCATACTGTATGATGGCCACACATGATGCTCAATACTGTATAATGGACACACATGATGCTCCATACTGTATAATGGCCACACATGATGCTCAATACTGTATAACGGCCACCCATGATGCTCCATACTGTATAATGGCCACACATGATGCTCCATACTGTATAATGGCCACACACAGTTCTCCATACTGTATAATGATCCCACATGATGCTCAATACTGTATAATGGCCACACATGATGCTCCATACTGTATAATGGCCACACATGATGCTCCATACTGTATAATGGCCACACATGATGCTCCATACTGTATAATGGCCACACATGATGCTCCATACTGTATAATGGCCACACATGATGCTCCATACTGTATAATGGCCACACATGATGCTCCATACTGTATAATGACCACACATGATGCTCCATACTGTATAATGACCCCACATGATGCTCAATACTGTATAATGCCCCCCTCCCATCTTGTATAATGGCCATTGGCCACACATACTGTATAATGGCCACACATGATGCTCCATACTGTATAATGGCCACACATGATGCTCCATACTGTATAATGACCCCACATGATGTTCCATACTGTATAATGGGCGCACATGATGCTCCATACTGTATAATGGTCACACATGATGCTCCATACTGTATAATGACCACACATGATGCTCCATAATGTATAATGGCCCCACATGATGTTCAATACTGTATAATGGCCACACATGATGCTCCATACTGTATAATGGCCACACATGATGCTCCATACTGTATAATGGCGACACATGATGCTCCATACTGTATAATGGCGACACATGATGCTCCATACTGTATAATGGCCACACATGATGCTCCATACTGTATAATGGCCACATATGATGCTCCATACTGTATAATGGCCACACATGATGCTCCATACTGTATAATGGCCACACATGATGCTCCATACTGTATAATGACCCCACATGATGCTCAATACTGTATAATGCCCCCCTCCCATCTTGTATGCATGGCTCATCTCCCCCCATCCCATATGCATGGCTCATACCCCCCGTATGCATGGCTCATCTACCTCCCATCCCATATGCATGGCTCATATCCCCCCTCCTGCATGCATGGCTCATCTCCCTCCCATCCCATATGCATGGCTTATATCCCCCCTCCTGTATGCATGGCTCATATTCCCCCCCCCCTCCTGGATGCATGGCTCATATTCCCCCCCCTGTATGCATGGCTCATCTCTCAATTCTCCTGCTCCCATCTTGCATGGCTCGGCTTACTGTCCTCCTTCATCCCCCAGTCCCCTGTCCCCCCGTCCCTCATACTCGCCTTTCCACACCGCGCGGCCATGCCGAACATCCCTCTGGCTCTGTCCCGACTCCTGGCGCAGCACCTTCTTCCTGAGTGAGCGGTCATGTGGTACAGCTCATTAAGGTCATGAATATGCATATATTCATGACCTTAATAAGCGGTACCATGTGACCGCTCACTCAGGACGAGCTGCAGACGCTGAGACCAGGCATCGCTGGAGCAGGGTGAGTATCACGTCTTCAAGGAGGGTGGGTTGGAGGTGGGCAGGCGGGCGGGCCGCCAGAGGGGGCTGGGGGTGGTCGGACGGGAGGTGACTCAGGACTTAAATAAATTAAAAAAAAAAAACCTTGCTCAGGTGCCGCCCCCCACATTGTCCTGCCCTAGGCACATGCCCTCCAGTGCCTGGTGGCAAATACGGCCCTGTCCATTGCTATTGAAACTTTTTGTTTTACTACACAATTACTACTCAATCTTGACAATCTGTTTAACCTCAATTAATCAACCTTTGCAAAAAAAGCTAAGTGGGTAAATACACAAACAGAAAGCAAAATATAGCTGAAGGCCAAAGTATTGGTGTGACAGGTATGGTTGTCAAATTCAATTAGTAAAACAGACACGCACGCTCATGTCTACATTTTTTTTAACATTTAACAAAATGTATCCATCTTTCTAAAAATTACATAATAAGAAATGCTACCTAGGCACACATCCAAAAAGCCAGTACTTGCAACAAGGACCTGTGTTGTATCATGCACAGATGTAAAATTTCACTAGTAAAATCAATGTTCAATAAAAATTTCAACACACATTGTGCAAGGTGAAAAGTTTCAGTTAAATGTGTGAATTTTAGGGAAATTTCTGTATTAAAAAAAAAACAGTTATTCCCCCTCCACAAAAAAAGATTGCACAAGAAATGCTAATACCGGTACTTATTACAATCACTTGTGAAAATCAATAATAATATCTATGATTAACACTGATTTCATAATATTTTCATAAAAATATTGTGCTGTGTTGCTGCTGCTAAATAATGCAATAAGAATAAACAAAACAAAAGTTTAATAATAATTCAAATTCAGCAGGACCGATTTCAAATATACAGTATCACTTATCAATCACACTGAGACTACCATTGCTGCAGATAAGGGATGAACGAGTACTAAAATGATCAGATGCTCGTTACTTGAACCGAGCAATTCCTAATGCATGGATGCTCGTTTCGAGTAATGAGCATAATGGGAGTCAAAGGGAAATCTGAGCATTTTTCCGGCAGACTGTATAAGAAGATCTGGAGGGCAGTGAAAATGTTGAAATGGATGGAAAATGTGCTGAATCTAAGGAGAACAGCATGGGGAAGACCCCTGGAAGCATCTCTGATTTCCAGATCCCTGATGAGAATAATGGTTTCTCACCTTTACTCCACTTTAAGGGCTGACAATAAAACATTCAAAATTGAAGATAAATTGGAGTTAAATATTTGTGAAAACATATATACAGTCTACATATATATATATATATATACATTATATGTCAGTGAGACATATATATATATATATATATATATATATATATATTTATATGTCATGCAGAGCTAGAATGCAGAAAAGCCAGTAATTCAATTGTCGGCTATTGCTAAATCATTATCGAACCCGACAGGATATGAGACATGGATTACATACTGTAAACTATTGCATATCCATTATATTTTTATATATCCCTCACTACTACTGTGCATGTGCAAAATTTGGGAGCTGTAGGGGTTAAACTAAAGGATTAATTCACAGAAAAAAAATGGCGTGGGCTCCCGCGCAATTTTCTCTGCCAGAGTGGGAAAACCAGTGACTGCGGGCAGATCTTAATAGCCTAGAGAGGGACCATGGCTATTGGCCCCCCTGGCTAAAAAAATCTGCCCCCAGCCACCCCAGAAAAGGCACGCCTTCTCTCTTCCCACTGCCTTGTAGCATTGGCATATTGGGTAATAAGGGGTTAATGCCACCTTGCTATTGTAAGGTGACATTAAGCCTAGTTAATAATGGAGAGGTGTCATTAAGACACCTATCCATTATTAATCCAATAGTCTGAAAGGGTTAAAAATAAACACACACATTAAGAATAAAGTATTTTAATGAAAGAAAGAAACACACACAGGTTTTATTATCTTTATTGTACGCTCAAGCGTTTCGCAAGCATTTTTAGCTTGCAGAATGCTTGCGCTTTTCCAAGCGATTTGAAGCATTGCTTGGAAAAGTGATTGACAGGTTGATTGACATGTCAAGCATAGTGCTTGACAAGTGTGACCAACTTTTTACTATTGATGCTGCCTATGCAGCATCAGTAGTAAAAGATAAAATGTTAAAAATAGTAAAAAAAAATAAAAAATATGGTTATTCTCACCTTCCGACGGCCCCCGATCTCCTCAGCGGCGCTCCCGGTACGTTCCGTTCCCAGAGATGCTTTGCGCAAAGGACCTTTGTGGCATCACGGTCGCATGACCGCGACATCATCTCAGGTGATTCGCGCAATGCATCCCTTGGAACGGAAGCCGCCGTGTGCACCGCTGAGAGGCGGGAGGACTGCGGGGGCCATCAGAAGGTAAGTATATCCCTATATTTTATTTTCATTCTTTTTTTACAAGAATATTGTACCCAGAGTCTCCTCTCCTCCAGACACTGGGTACCATCCGCACATGAAGCACTCACTTTACGCATGGTGGGCATAGCCACATGCGTAAAGTGAGTATTTCAATGCAATCCTATAGAGGCGGAATCGCCACCATTCCGTAGAAATAATGAACATGCTGCGGATTTTACCGCTATGCGATTCTGCAGCAGGAAAATCCGCAACATGGGCACAAGCACTGCGGAATCCCATAGGATTGCATGGGAATGCGTTTTTAACCGTTTTTTAAGCATTTCCGCTGCGGAAAAAAACGAGGCGGAAAAGCATAAAAAACACAACGTGGGCACACAGCCTTAAACTTCAATTAGGAAAAACACATTTATGCATATCCAAGGACAGACAAATGGTGACTTCTGAGAGCTTAACTTTTGAGAGTAAAAAAGAGAACCCTTCAGCACAATGTTGTAATGTAAAGTAAAAACACAGCTGTGATGTCGCTGTAATAATGATTACATTTCATTGATACATTTGGTGAAGAAATCCACTTTGTTGTTCTTTAATCACCATTTGAAGTTTTCTGCTAGTGAGATTTCGGTGTATGGTGCACAGGGGCTGGACTGTATATTGGGTCTTCTCCTTCCTCTCTGTAATTCCCCAGTCCCTCTGCCGGCCAGAGTCTTTTTCAGGACCCACTGCAGGACAGTCACCATTGACATCTACAGGACACTATTAATTTGGAGTGCTGGGTCCAATGGTGTAACTTGAAGTTTGTGGGCCAGAATGCAAGAGCTTCTACGTGGCCCACAATTATTGCAAGTCTTTAATGGTAATGATCTTTTCAGAAGGGCCAAAGAGACCTTTAGGTCCCCCAAGGTTTCAGAGCGCGGATGAGATTGCAATCCCTGCACTTATCATAGTTACTCCCCAGCCTGGGTCCCACCAATGTGACTTTTTTTGACAGAAAAAAAACTAATACTATTTTTCCTGTATAAGTAATGGGATCTGTGATGGAGTGTAAGACACAGATGCAAACACAGCATGATGAACATGTAATTGAAAAGCTTAAAAAAAAAACCAGAAGACATAATTTTGGAAAAGCATTATTAATTTTTCTGTCATGAACTGAACTGGATGAAATCCTGGAAATTGTCAAGGTACCATGAACTCTTTAAATAAATATTATTCAGATTTTGTGTTATGACGTGTCTCAATTTGGTCTGTAAATGCAGCTTCAGTAACTATAGTTCTATGGATGAAGAACTTGCAAGAAGATTTTACCTACATATTCTTCAAGTGTTCAATATGCAAAAATCTATTTCCCCTGTAGTGGTGACATCAAGGTCCAGCACGAGTCAAGACCAATTTGAGACAACAAATTATGACCCGTTCTTTTTTCTGTAAACTTTATTTATATTGTCCAGAGGAACCCCATTTACTAGTTATAAATTATAGGTCTGACAGGCGGACCATTTGTAGAAATTCCATAATGCCATCTGTAAAAAATAAACTCTTAGAACTTCATGATCATACCTGGTAGTTTTAGGCTTTCAAGCATTACACTGTGTTTTACATCCAGCACTAGGAGGAAACTATTATGTTTTGTGATTAAATTGAAGAGCGGTGCACTGTGTTCTTCTCTGAAGTGTACGCAGTGTTACGGCATCTCCAGATCATAGGTGTACCCTGTAGATTATAATTTCACTCCTTACGACGGGTCCAATGAGAAATGAAGCAGACGCGCACATCTGCTTACATCCTCTCAAACCTTTCTGATCTATGTTCAAACAATACTAGCACAATCAGACAGATGCTGCAGCTCATCTTCATAGCGAAGCTTCCTATGGGAGCATTTAGCAGATGTGTTCTGTTTCAATAATCTTTGTATACAGATTGTTTAATGCAATGTTTGAGGACAGAACTGCCGGCGGTAATTCATAGGCATCAGGCAAATTGTCATTGCAATTATATGTGCTTCTTTAACCAGATTTTAAAGAATTTTTGGTCAGAGTACATTTATGTAACTTTTTTATTCTGTATCTTAAAGGGGCTGCCCGGTCTCAGAAGAAAAGTCTACACTCAACGCTATGTGAACGCAGACTGCTGAATCGTGACAGTATGCGCTGCACACACTTTGACGGTTACCCTGCATTCCCTGTGCGTATGGGCGGTCATCACATAACTGCATATTTCACATGATAAGGTTTTAATATTAGAGGTTAGGACCATCCAGATTGGGTGCACCTTGGCGCTAGTGGGATGGATCCCACTGATTCTGAGATTTTTTTTTCATGAAATATTGTACTTCATGATAATGGTAAAAATTTGTTTGCTGCTAATTGCGTTTATTTGTGAAAATATCAAAAATGTACTGAAATTTCACCACTAAATATTTATTATATATTGGGAACTACCCAAAAGTGATACCAGTTTAAAAAACTGTCCCCCTCAAATACTTCATAACTGTTGTCAGGAAATGTTTTAACCTGTCAGATGATGCACAGTTATTAAATGAAAGTGAAATTTAAAAAAAAAAGTAAATTTACATTTTACCACTAAAATGTTACTTTAGCCTCAATTTTTTTCACTTTTGCAAGCGGTAACATAAAAAAAGTGGACCCCATAGTTTGTTACCCACTTTCTTACAAGTACAGCGGTACCCCCACATGTAGTCAAAATGTTCTGTTTGGACAAACAGCAGGGCTTGGAGTGGAAGCAGCAATATTTAAATTCTGGAACACAAATTTGGCTGAAAGAGATGGCTGGCACCATGTCGCATTTGCAGGGCCCCTGAAGCCCCATTTTCAAAACTATACCCCTCAAAGATTTTATCCAGGGCTATAGTGAACATTTTGAACCCAAAGGTGCAATAAAGAATTTAATAACATTAGGTCGTTATATTGAGTATGTTGTCATATCGTCATCATTTTTTTTTTTTTAAACCATAAGCCCAACCCTAACGGCAAAGAAAAAATTCTAAAATAAAAAATTAATCTGACTAGGCAAATGACACAAGGGGAGAAGAACAAGGGGGTGCACAGTGAGGTAGTGCTAATTTTTGGTCTTTCGATAACTTTGGTAGACCCTATCACAATAATCAAAAGCCGGAAACCAATAGGAAAAATCCCTGCGGTTGCCAGGTGCCAGCTCTCTACAGGCGCAGAGCGCATGCGCCTGCCATTTTGCTTCATGAAGAGGAGGAGGGCCGGGGAATGGTGTCAGAGGTACCATGGGGAGATCTGGGGACACCTTTTTTTCCTTTCCTCTGACAAGTTCGATCTTGTCAGAGGAGAAAGAAATATTTTATAAGTGGATCTCACTTTTTTTTAAAATTTGATCGCCGCCATTGAATAACGGCGATCACGTGATGGGGATCAAAAAAACTATGTTCTCAGTTCCCCCCAGTAGCTGAAACCACAGAGATTTTCTGACTCTGGGGGGCGCTGTTCTAATGACACATGGCTTTTAATCCGTATGTGATCTGCTTTATGAGCATCCACTGACTTATAGTGAGCGGTTCTAATTAAGAATACAGATCTGTGTAGTGTATTATAAGTGACTTTTATATATCACTGTGCATTATGCTCACTTTTTCAAGTAGCTTTGCGGTGCTTCTTCAGGCAGACTCCAGAATAGTTTTGGAGTTTTTTTTCAAAACCTGTTCAGCAGAAAAAAAACACGAAAGCATACAGTAATTTAAAAACAACATTGCTGTTCACATGTTCAGTCTTTTGTTACTTCTTGTAACCACTTCAGAGTTCAGAAACCATTAAGCGATTCAAAGAAGCAGCTAATTCGTCCTTCAGGCAGCTCCTGCTCACTATATACAGTGGGGCAAAAAAGTATTTAGTCAGTCAGCAATAGTGCTAGTTCCACCACTTAAAAAGATGAGAGGCATCTGTAATTTACATCATAGGTAGACCTCAACTATGGGAGACAAACTGAGAAAAAAAAATCCAGAAAATCACATTGTCTGTTTTTTTAACATTTTATTTGCATATTATGGTGGAAAATAAGTATTTGGTCAGAAACAAAATTTCATCTCAATACTTTGTAATATATCCTTTGTTGGCAATGACAGAGGTCAAACGTTTTCTGTAAGTCTTCACAAGGTTGCCACACACTGTTGTTGGTATGTTGGCCCATTCCTCCATGCAGATCTCCTCTAGAGCAGTGATGTTTTTGGCTTTTCGCTTGGCAACACGGACTTTCAACTCCCTCCAAAGGTTTTCTATAGGGTTGAGATCTGGAGACTGGCTAGGCCACTCCAGGACCTTGAAATGCTTCTTACGAAGCCACTCCTTTGTTGCCCTGGCGGTGTGCTTTGGATCATTGTCATGTTGAAAGAACCAGCCACGTTTCATCTTCAATGCCCTTGCTGATGGAAGGAGGTTTGCACTCAAAATCTCACGATACATGGCCCCATTCATTCTTTCATGTACCTGGATCAGTCGTCCTGGTCCCTTTGCAGAGAAACAGCCCCAAAGCATGATGTTTCCACCACCATGCTATACAGTAGGTATGGTGTTTGATGGATGCAACTCAGTATTCTTTTTCCTCCAAACACGACAAGTTGTGTTTCTACCAAACAGTTCCAGCTTGGTTTCATCAGACCATAGGACATTCTCCCAAAACTCCTCTGGATCAACCAAATGCTCTCTAGCAAACTTCAGACGGGCCCGGACATGTACTGGCTTAAGCAGTGGGACACGTCTGGCACTGCAGGATCTGAGTCCATGGTGGCGTAGTGTGTTACTTATGTTAGGCCTTGTTACATTGGTCCCAGCTCTCTGCAGTTCATTCACTAGGTCCCCCCGCGTGGCTCTGGGATTTTTGCTCACCGTTCTTGTGATCATTCTGACCCCACGGGGTGGGATTTTGCGTGGAGCTCCAGATCGAGGGAGATTATCAGTGGTCTTGTATGTCTTCCATTTTCTAGTTATTGCTCCCACTGTTGATTTCTTCAGTCCAAGCTGGTTGGCTATTGCAGATTCAGTCTTCCCAGCCTGGTGCAGGGCTACAATTTTGTTTCTGGTGTCCTTTGACAGCTCTTTGGTCTTCACCATAGTGGAGTTTGGAGTCAGACTGTTTGAGGGTGTGCACAGGTGTCTTTTTATACTGATAACAAGTTTAAACAGGTGCCATTACTACAGGTAATGAGTGGAGGAAAGAGGAGACTCTTAAAGAAGAAGTTACAGGTCTGTGAGAGCCAGAAATCTTGATTGTTTGTTTCTGACCAAATACTTATTTTCCACCATAATATGCAAAAAAAATGATAAAAAAACAGACAATGTGATTTTCTGGATTTTTTTCCCTCAGTTTGTCTCCCATAGTTGAGGTCTACCTATGATGTAAATTACAGACGCCTCTCATCTTTTTAAGCGGTGGAACTTGCACTATTGCTGACTGACCAAATACTTTTTTGCCCCACTGTATAATTTACATTACAGAAAAAAGATGCCGCAAAGACAAGAGCAAAATCGCAAGTTTTTTCCCAAGTAGCTGTCGAAGGAAATCTCGGCGATTCACTGGCATCCTCAAGACATTTTTTGCACATAGCCTAACCTAATCAGTTGATGACTCCCAACCCAGTTGTTAATTGATTAATCTACATTGTATTTCCAGGAGGAATAACTGAAGACGAGTGCAGCACAGAGTTGTAAGAAAAGTTGTTCCGGCATTGTTTTTGCATTGAGGGTAGCCAAGTATTTTCTAGAACAGACATGTTAGGAATCTGCACACAATTCTCCAATTGCTGGTACAGGAGAAAATATGGAGGCTTAATCAGGAACTAAAATTCAAACATTTTATTTATGATTATTTAAAAAAATAAAATACATATAAAAATTCAAACATAGGGATTGGAGTCAGGTAGAAGGTAACAAAGTAAGCAAACCGGGGACTTAGCAGCTTAAAGATACAACTATACCAAGGATTTAGAATGAGAAATCTACCTGAGAAGAAAATACTTGGGCTAAATCTAGCCTATGGGTAAAGTGCAATGTGCTATGTCCAGGTAAGGTTTCCAAGGCAAGTGCCTACAAATGGAAAGTACTGCAAAGTAATCACATTGATGGCATAGTACTTAGAATAGCGTGTGCCCTGCTTGTGGTACCCCAACTACCGCCCCGACGGCACCATTTCGCGGACTGGGTTCTTTCAAAGAGGACATGTAAGAAGGTAAGAAGAGGCTGCTCACACTGCTGTTCACCCTGTTTACCTCATCTAATACTAGAGATACCGGGGGTCCTGAGGTAAGAGGCTGCTCACACTGCTGTCCACCCTGCCTATCTGATCTAATACTGGAGATACCAGGGGTACTGAGGTAAAAAGAGACTGCTCACACTGCTATCCACCCTGTGTATGACCTAATTCTGGAGATACCAGAGGTACTGAGGTAAGAAGAGGCTGCTCACACTGCTGTCCACCCTGTTTACCTTTTCTAGTACTGGAGATACCAGGGGTCCTGAGGTAAGAAGAGGCTGCTCACACTGCTGTCCACCCTACCTATCTGATCTAATACTGGAGATACCAGAAGTGCTAAGGTAAAGAGAAGCTGCTCTCACTGTTGTCCACCTTGTATTTCTGAATTATTCGTGGATGCTGTGAAATGGAGATAGCTTGACAGTATGTGATATCAGGTCACAGTAGGGGAACTTCCTACTGCACATGCTCACAGGCATCTGTCCTGTTTTAACTTTCTAATAAAAGGTTTTGTGAGTATAACAGAATGATGTCCATTTCAATTCTGTAGAGATTACCTCTCTATACCTCTATACAAAATGAGTGTGGTTTGCTAATAAAGATATTTTAAGGATTGATTTTTTAATGACATGTTTTTTAGGTTGGTTTTTTTTCAGTTATGTGATAACATCTTTAAAAATTACATTTTCATCTACAGTTTGGAATCTGATTACCAGACCATCCTGTGAGACCCATTCTTCTTCCCATCCACCATGCTCATACAGGTGAATTCAGTGCGCTGCATTTTATAGTGCTGGGCAGCCCGCCTGTTAATACAAGGGGCGTCATCAATAGGTTGCATACAGACACTGTGCACCGCACCTATCAGTGTGACTGGCGTCCTATGTGAGTTATATCAATGTGCATTTTTTCTGCTTGGCAGCCAACCCTTGCAATGTTTGGTTGGGGTGGTTGTTTTTATCAAGTAGTTTGCACCTGTGCCGCTCCTAGCCTTTTTCAGTGGAGGCCTGCTGCATCCTGCTAAGTGTGCATTTGTCATCAGACAGGGTTTTGGGAAGGCCGTATCTCATGGTATGTATTTTTTCTGAGTTTTTTCTATGTTAGTTGTTTTTGATATTAGTGTTAGGACCCGCAATATTATGGGGACCCTTGTCGTTGGGTTGCGGGCTTACTTTATTTTGGCCAAAATATTAAACCAATACCTCATATACTGTATGTATTTATCATATGCATGCATTTTTTTGCACTATATCATATCCTTTTCTGCAGGATGTGGCCAGGCCTCTTTATGTTGGCTAGGTTTTTCTGGGGCGTCTTTCACTGTGCGCTGCATTTTATAGTGCTGGGCAGCCCGCCTGTTAATACAAGGGGCGTCATCAATAGGTTGCATACAGACACTGTGCACCGCACCTATCAGTGTGACTGGCGTCCTATGTGAGTTATATCAATGTGCATTTTTTCTGCTAGGCAGCCAACCCCTGCAATGTTTGGTTGGGGTGGTTGTTTTTATCAAGTAGTTTGCACCTGTGCCGCTCCTAGCCTTTATCAGTGGAGGCCTGCTGCATCCTGCTAAGTGTGCATTTGTCATCAGACAGGGTTTTGGGAAGGCCGTATCTCATGGTATGCACTTTTTCTGAGTTTTTTCTATGTTAGTTGTTTTTCCTACAGGTGAATTCCCATACAGACTGTTTTAGCACAGTGTACAAACCTTGCTGAGTAGCAGTCGAAAGGTGCTTCTAAAGGAGCAGAAATTGATCATTGTAACAGCACTGGAACATAGCGTTTGAAAGAGGAGAAATCAAAAAAGGTTTTGAAGTATTTTCAAAATTCATAAATTTGCATCACAAAAACAAGTTTAGTTTTGCTTTAAATATCGCTATTTTAACTACAGTGATGATGAGTATTATGTACAGTATATTTGCAGGATTTTCAGTTTTTCTTCTTTCAGTGCTGATGTACAGTTAGGTCCATATATATTTGGACAGAGACAACATTTTTCTAATTTTGGTTATAGACAATACCACAATGAATTTTAAGCAAAACAATTCAGATGCAGTTGAAGTTCAGACTTTCAGCTTTCATTTGAGGGTATCCACATTAAAATTGGATGAAGGGTTTAGGAGTTTCAGCTCCTTAACATGTGCCACCCTGTTTTTAAAGGGACCAAAAGTAATTGGACAATTGACTCCAAGGCTATTTCATGGACAGGTGTGGGCAATCCCTTCGTTATGTCATTCTCAATTAAGCAGATAAAAGGCCTGGAGTTGATTTGAGGTGTGGTGTTTGCATTTGGAAGGTTTTGCTGTGAAGTAAACATGCGGTCATTGGAGCTTTCCATGCAGGTGAAACAAGCCATCCTTAAGCTGCAAAAACAGAAAAAAACCCATCCGAGAAATTGCTACAATATTAGGAGTGGCAAAATCTACAGTTTGGTACATCCTGAGAAAGAAAGAAATCACTGGTGAACTCATCAATGCAAAAAGACCTGGGTGCCCAGGGAAGACAACAGTGGTGGATGATCGCAGAATAATCTCCATGGTGAAGAGAAACCCCTTCACAACAGCCAACCAAGTGAACAACACTCTCCAGGAGGTAGGCGTATCAATATCCAAATCTACCATAAAGAGAAGGCTACATGAAAGTAAATTCAGAGGGTTCACTGCACGGTGCAAGCCACTCATAAGTATCAAGAATAGAAAGGCTAGACGGGACTTTGCTAAAAACATCTAAAAAAGCCAGCACAGTTCTGGAAGAACATTCTTACGACAGATCAACCTCTACCAGAATGATGGAAAGAGAAAAGTATGGCGAAGGCTTGGTACAGCTCATGATCCAAAGCATACCGCATCCTCTGTAAATTACGGTGGAGGCAGTGTGATGGCTTGGGCATGCATGGCTGCCAGTGGCACTGGGTCACTAGTGTTTATTGATGATGTGACACAGGACAGAAGCAGCCGAATGAATTCTGAGGTATTCAGAGCCATACTGTGTGCTCAGATCCAGCCAAATGCAGCCAAACTGATTGGTCGTCGTTTCATACTGCAGATGGACAATGACCCAAAACATAAAGCCAAAGCAACCCAGGAGTTTATTAAAGCAAAGAAGTGGAATATTCTGGAATGGTCAAGTCAGTCACCTGATCTCAACCCAATTGAGCATGCATTTCACTTGTTAAAGACTAAACTTCAGACAGAAAGGCCCACAAACAAACAGCAACTTAAAACCACCGCAGTGAAGGTCTGGCAGAGCATCAAAAAGGAGTAAACACAGCGTCTGGTGATGTCCATGAGTTCAAGACTTCAGGCAGTCATTGCCAATAAAACGTTTTCAACCAAGTACTAAAAATGAACATTTTATTTAAAATTATTTAATCTGTCCAATTACTTTTGGTCCCTTTAAAAACAGGGTGGCACATGTTGAGGAGCTGAAACTCCTAAACCCTTCATCCAATTTTAATGTGGATACCCTCAAATGAAAGTTGAAAGTCTGAACTTCAACTGCATCTTAATTGTTTTGTTTAAAATTCATTGTGGTAATGTCTATAACCAAAATTAGAAAAATGTTGTCTCTGTCCAAATATATATGGACCTAACTGTATCTAAGATACCACCAGTTATCTAGTATCTATGTGATTTCCTTCATCATATTTTGAAAAAAAAAATGTAAAATCAACAGGATACTTCAAACTGAAGGTTGTTCATTCTCAGCAGATTTAGACTATATAAAAAGTATTTTTTTTTACTGTTTAATTGAGGGTGCAGACCTATATAATTTGCAGTAGAGATACTCCAATCATAATAGGGCAGGAAGAGAAAGCTAAATGTAAATTATTAATAGAACAACAGGAATCACTGTCTGCTTCCTTATAAAGAGGTTTCGCAGCAGCTGAGGTACAGTGGGGCAAAAAAGTATTTAGTCAGTCAGCAATAGTGCAAGTTCCACCACTTAAAAAGATGAGAGGCGTCTGTAATTTACATCATAGGTAGACCTCAACTATGGGAGACAAACTGAGAAAAAAAAATCCAGAAAATCACATTGTCTGTTTTTTTAACATTTTATTTGCATATTATGGTGGAAAATAAGTATTTGGTCAGAAACAAAATTTCATCTCAATACTTTGTAATATATCCTTTGTTGGCAATAACAGAGGTCAAACGTTTTCTGTAAGTCTTCACAAGGTTGCCACACACTGTTGTTGGTATGTTGGCCCATTCCTCCATGCAGATCTCCTCTAGAGCAGTGATGTTTTTGGCTTTTCGCTTGGCAACACGGACTTTCAACTCCCTCCAAAGGTTTTCTATAGGGTTGAGATCTGGAGACTGGCTAGGCCACTCCAGGACCTTGAAATGCTTCTTACGAAGCCACTCCTTCGTTGCCCTGGCGGTGTGCTTTGGATCATTGTCATGTTGAAAGACCCAGCCACATTTAATCTTCAATGCCCTTGCTGATGGAAGGAGGTTTGCACTCAAAATCTCACGATACATGGCCCCATTCATTCTTTCATGTACCCGGATCAGTCGTCCTGGCCCCTTTGCAGAGAAACAGCCCCAAAGCATGATGTTTCCACCACCATGCTTTACAGTAGGTATGGTGTTTGATGGATGCAACTCAGTATTCTTTTTCCTCCAAACACGACAAGTTGTGTTTCTACCAAACAGTTCCAGTTTGGTTTCATCAGACCATAGGACATTCCCCCAAAACTCCTCTGGATCATCCAAATGCTCTCTAGCAAACTTCAGACGGGCCCGGACATGTACTGGCTTAAGCAGTGGGACACGTCTGGCACTGCAGGATCTGAGTCCATGGTGGCGTAGTGTGTTACTTATGGTAGGCCTTGGTACATTGGTCCCAGCTCTCTGCAGTTCATTCACTAGGTCCCCCCGCGTGGTTCTGGGATTTTTGCTCACCGTTCTTGTGATCATTCTGACCCCACGGGGTGGGATTTTGCGTGGAGCCCCAGATCGAGGAAGATTATCAGTGGTCTTGTATGTCTTCCATTTTCTAATTATTGCTCCCACTGTTGATTTCTTCACTCCAAGCTGGTTGGCTATTCCAGATTCAGTCTTCCCAGCCTGGTGCAGGGCTACAATTTTGTTTCTGGTGTCCTTTGACAGCTCTTTGGTCTTCACCATAGTGGAGTTTGGAGTCAGACTGTTTGAAGGTGTGCACAGGTGTCTTTTTATACTGATAAAAAGTTTAAACAGCTGCCATTACTACAGGTAATGAGTGGAGGAAAGAGGAGACTCTTAAAGAAGAAGTTACAGGTCTGTGAGAGCCAGAAATCTTGATTGTTTGTTTCTGACCAAATACTTATTTTCCACCATAATATGCAAATAAAATGTTAAAAAAACAGACAATGTGATTTTCTGGATTTTTTTTCTCAGTTTGTCTCCCATAGTTGAGGTCTACCTATGATGTAAATTACAGACGCCTCTCATCTTTTTAAGTGGTGGAACTTGCACTATTGCTGACTGACTAAATACTTTTTTGCCCCACTGTATGTAGTGCAATGGCACTGTATGGATCTTTATTCAGTCTACACCTATATAGCTGATGTATTGAAAGTCTTTTCATGTATATGTTTACTCTGCTGTTATTTTGTACTCTGTTCCAATAAAGTATTCTCTAAAGCTGCGCCCTGCTTTCTACTTACCAGGTGGAGCATGTAGCAATTTGCCATGCAATTTAATTCATTTTAGAAAATACCCCCATTGAGGATGTACTTGAATGATTCATGACATGAAATAATGCAATTGCTGAAGAAACACATGCAACATGCATGGTCACTAAAAGCTACAAACATTTCTGCCTAGACAGCAGATAAGCGGCCCCGCTCTCCTTACATTTAAGGGCTTGTGATCTACAGAAGACAAGAATCCACATTTCTAAGCAGATTCTGGATTTACATCTCCAAAACCACAGAAATTCAACAAGAATGATACATATAAAGATTGTGGATTGTAATAATAAAAGTTCTACATAGAATAAAACATCATCATTTATTTATATCTAAAGTGAAGTTATTAGTATCAATCTTTTAGAACTTGAGTAATATTTTATGCATGAATTCACTACTGGAAGAAAACAAAATCTAGGTATAGGTACATAATCTAAAAGCCTGCAAAAAAAAGACCTTAAAAATCCATCAAGTTTTTTGACCATATGATATTGAAGTGCATATCAATAATGAAGACTGGACTACACACGGAGTTCAAATCCGGTAAATTTTCACCTGTGCATTTACAAAAAAATCACTAATATGTTGTTATTACCTGAAACACTGCCTTTATGATATCATGTGAAAGGGTCTTCCAGTTTAGAAAAAAAAACATTGTATATTTGAGAATACAGTGTTGATTGACTATATTCTCATTTCAGGATCCTTATCAATAGCCCCGATGATTGAGTTACAAAGAGTGGCTATGTGAATTTATTGAAGAATTTTTGGAGCAGAAACTGAACGGGAACACTCCAATGGTATGAGCGCACAACATCTTTCTCAAGAGGATTCTGCCTGGAATCCACCTAAAAAATGTTGCAAAAAATAACCTTAATCCACAACAATGTCAAAAGAATACTGGTATGCACTTGTTCCGTCTTATGTCACTATTTTTAACCACTACAGGGTACAGAAACTTTGAAGCCCTTAAAAAAAGTAACATGTTCATTCTTCAGGTGACTTCATTTGGAAGCCACTCAGCCTTTACACCTGATTATATTCTGTAAAAACAATGGCAAAACCCCAAGCAAAGCCACTTTAGGCCGGGGCCACACTTGCAAGTGCAACGCGAGAAACTCGCACTAGTCTCTCGCCTCAATACCCGGCACTAGCGGAGCATTCAGCTGCATAAAAATACATGCAGCTGTACTCTCTGGTCCCGAGTGCCGGTGGCAGTGCCAGGTATTGAGGCGAGAGACTCGTGCAAGTTTCTCACATTGCACTCGCAAGTGTGACCCCGGCCTTGTGAAAAAGACCATCTTGGAAAACTCTTAAAGATTATGTGCATATGGAGTCTTTTTGCCGAGATTTTTTTAGTGCAAACTAGCAGAAATTCCCAAGTTCTTGAAGAATTTAGTATTTTGGAGGACCTGAAGTTTTCTCTCAGTTTCCTCTCAGTTTGTGCTCCAAAAAATCCTGTGAGCACATAGCCAAAGACACCATGTGAACGTACTCCAAATCTTCCAGAAAAACTCAAAATTTCTCCAAAACTTTGAGTTTCTGTTCCAAAAACTCAGCAAAAAGACTTAGTGTGGACATACACTGTATAACTTACTTTGCATGAACTGCCAGCTTATTGATGTAATGCCGAATATACCCTGTGGTGGCACTGCAGGGAAATAGAACACTGAGTTTTTCAAAAGATCTACTCCAAAAAATGCCTTAATGCTGCGGTGAAGAGAGGTCCTAAGAGGCAGAATCGCTGCTGCAGGAAGCTGCTAGTGGCAGCGGCAGGATTGGGGCGAAGCGGCGGCCCCGGGCTTGGAGGTGGGGGTGTTCAGCAGTGCAAGGCTGCTTCCAGTGGCCATTTTCCCAAACTCCACCTCATTGAAAAGGACGGGAAGGGGACTCCAGACTTTTTGTCAAAGCCCAGGGCCCACAGCAGCCTCATTTCGCCGAACGCCTCCTCCTCCTAGCCTGCAACATTGCCACACTTCTGCCTCCTGCAGCAACAACTCAGACTCCTGGGACCCCACTCCACCGCAGCCATCCCCAGTAAGCTAACGAAAAAGTGGACTACACGATGCACCACCATTTTATTAAAAGCATATTTTCCTCCCCAAAATTTGGGGAGTGTCTTGTGGTCTGGTGCATCTTAAAATCTGCAAAATACAATAGATTTCAGGTGTTCCTGATTCATTAAGAGGGGAGTACCTCTGACTCAAGTATGCCCCCTTATCAAGGCCAGAATGAATAACAGCGGTTTTGATGAATGGATACATATGTGGACATATCCTTAGTAGTTCTTTGAATTCAGCTAATCACTGGGGAAGACCAAGGGAAAACTTTAGGAAATATTGTATTGAGAACCACTTTAGGGAAAGACACATTGTGAAATCAATTGACAGACTAGTCTACTAGAACAGCACCAGACATAAACAGAAGAGACCCCTGGGCAAGATCAATATATGAGCCCTTTGCAATTCCCAATAGCTCATCATAATACACAATAACACCTTTTTTGGTGCTAGAAGTGGCCCCCTTACCTTTTGGGCCCACATCATTTTGCCTCCTGTTATGAAGCTGTCCAATCATAAGCTGTGATGATGTCATCAAGGTCACATTACCTGAGTTCACAGGTCCTACCAGCCAGAGTGGACAGACTAAATAAGTACTGGAGATGTATTACACAGCGTGGAAGTGTGTAAATAACCGGAGTTAATAGCTCCACACTTCTGAGCTAATGTATCTTCACTATACAGTCATTTGTTTGTTTCTCATCCAAGAAAAATTCATGAAATTGAATAAAACTACTGATGAAACTAGGACCGTTTTTCTTGTAGACTTCAGATACTCTGTGAATGATATGTATTAGATGTTTTAGCATTATTGTTCTCACCAGAGCAGATCTTGGTTACACAGGACAAGGCACTGTGAAGAATGATGATCTTTCTTGCAGCACATAAGATCATTTCACTATATGAATTAGTATTTTGCTCATTTGTCGGGTGATCGCCAGCCTGTTTAGACTACAAGATTATCATGAAATAAGTGTTCCTAGGAACGCTCATCCATAATAGTCATGCAGTGTAAATAGACATTTTAGTCTATCCCTAAGTTGTTAGGTACATGAAAAAAACATGTTTTGGTCACATTATGTTATTACATACTTAACCCTAAATGTCATGGCTCATCTGGTAAGGAGAATTCATTAAGCCATAGGTCTGGAAGAGCCACACACCCCAGAAGCGATGGTGCAGCAAGGTAAAGCAGAGTTGGATAAGCCAGACGGTACACGAAATAGCAAGGAACATTGGAGCTGGATATGCTATATGGCACGCGAGACAATGCAGGAAAGTGGAGTTGAATTTGCTGGTCGAGACATTGGTCTTGAAATGGCAGAGCTGAGTATGTTAGATGGCACCATGATCATGGAACATCTGAGCTGGATATGATTAATACACCTAGAAACAGAAGAGTCAAGTATGTGAAAATTCCAATCAAATAAAGAAGTCAAAAGAACCCGCACCACAGCTCCATCGACGTAGCTGAAACTGCTCACCTGCAGCGTGGGAGTCCAGGTCTTCAGATCCCGGGTGCTGTGCCGAATGAACATATGAAGTATTCCAATGGAGAAGAAAAAGAGAGGCAGCACTCACCGATCTTCCGAGACAGGTAATTTATTGACTCATAATAAAATCTTCACGACCAGGGGTGTTCATGCATAAAGTGCGGCAAGCCTGTGAAGTATGTGAAAGGCACTTTGGAATTGGAGAGCTGGGTATGCACACAGGTATCTTGGCATAAAAGAGCTAATTATGTAGACTGACACCAGGAGGGGGAGAAGCAGAGCCTTAGGCCGGGGTCACACTTGCGAGTGCAATGCGAGAAACTCACGTGAGTCTCTCGCATCAATACCCGGCACTGCCGCCGGCACTCGGGACAGGAGTGTGCGGCTGCATGTATTTCAATAAACACTCCGGTCTTGAGTTTTGGTGGCAGTGCCAGGTATTGATACGAGAGACTCGCGCGAGTTTCTCACATTGCGCTCGAAAGTGTGACCCCGGCCTTACTCTGAAGCCGGGACAGAGGAGTAACAATGAAAGTACTAAACATCGACAACATTAAAATTAGTCATAACCTTTAATAGAATCTGATCTTATTGTTTATGGTTTCCATGTACCAAATAGACATTTTTTCATGCATAGTGCACAATAAAAACAACTTGACAATAAGTAAAAACAGCAAATAGAGGCAATGAAAACATATTGCTACATGTATAGCGAGTGGTATTCAAAATTGGAGCAAAGTTTTCAAGTGAGAACACATTTAGGATATTAGTCCTTACTTTATAGAATAAACACAATCTAAGCAAGCATTAAAATTAGTATAGGGTAAAGATAATTTTTGTCAACAATTTGTCACTTGTTGGCAGAAAATCGTATGTTCACATAGGTTGTCCATTGAATTTGCTGGCTCTGTCCCAAAGTCCCCAAAATACTGACAAGTTAATTGGTTCCTGATAAAACTGATCTGCATGACTTCATGTGCATCTCTATGATAGAAGACTTAATTATTTCTCCGCTGGACCAGTGGAAACAGTTATCTGCAATCACTGTGAAATAAAATATAAGAAAATGAATGCTACAAAAGGTCTGACTAAAGCTACTCAGAGCAAAAAGCAACAGCAGGGACGGACTGTGACTAATGATCGCAATAGACCAATATTGGCTAGATGATCACTTAGGCGACAGTTAACATTCTCTGTTTCGCTATTAATTTGTATATTTACCTTGCCGAAAATGGCATTTTAATAGTTAGAGGGTATTAAACAGGACATATTTTCACTACTTATCTCTAGGAAAAATCAGTTTTGAAAAGAGATTCCATCAGATCCTTATTTTCCCTTGACTGAACAACTTACAGATCAATCTGACTATTGTAATTGTTCAGAAATGTTATCACAATCTATAGAACTTGGCTGTAGTAATATGATTATTTATTTTTGAGATTTCACAAAATTTGTCAAAGAGTAGTAAAATGCATAAACATCAAGTAATTACTTGTATCTTTAATGTCCTGGCACTCCCACAGCCTCCAGTTGCTAATATAGAGGTGTTGTCCACTACTTTCAATTAACCCCCCAATGTATCCCCCCAGGGCCCCTAATGAATTTTGTAAATATCTTATGTTGGCGTTTTAGCCTGTGAGCGGCGCTATGCCGGCGGCTAAGTCCGGGTCACGTAATCCCCAGGCTGCAGCCACCGCTAATTTCCGCCGACGTCACGTCAATTTTCAGACTCTGGAAATTGACGTGATGTCATCAGCAGACGTGACCCAGCCTCCACAGACAGCGGTCACTTATCAAGAGTTACTGGGCTGTGTGCGGTGCTGGGGTCTGCGTGCGGGGCTGTGCTGGGATCTGCGCGTGGGGCGGTCAGCTTGCTGTGCTGGGATGTGCGGCCGGTGCTGGGATCTGTGTGCAGTGCGGGGGGTCTGTGTGGTGGATCTGTGGGCAGTGCTGGGATGTGCAGGCGGTGCTGGGATCTGTGTGCGGTGCTGGGGGTCTGCGCGGTGAATCTGCTGGTGGTGCGGGGGGGGGGGGGGTCTGCGCGGTGGGTCTGCGGGCAGTGCTGGGATGTGTGGCCGGTGCTGGGATCTGCTGGTGGTGCGGGGGGTCTGCGCGGTGGATCTGCTGGTGGTGCGGGGGTCTGCGGGTGGTGCAGGGGGGTCTGCGCGGTGGGTCTGCGGGTGGTGTGGGGGGTTCTGCGTGGTGGGTCTGTGGGCGGTGCTGGAATCTGCGGCATCTGACACATTAGCCAATGATGGGACAGCAGTAGTCCCATCATCCGGCTAATGTGTTGAATGTAAAAAAAACCACATACACATACACAGTACATACATACTACATACATTACACACATACAGTACATAAATATACATACAGTACATGCAACATACATACAGACATACAACATACATATAGACATACAACATACATACTGTACATACAACATACATATAGACATACAACATGCATACAACATACATTACACACATACAGTACATACAACATACATGCAGACATACAACATACATATAGACATACATACAACATACATTACACACAAATAGTACATACAACATACATATAGACACATAACATACAAACAACATACATTACACATATACAGTACATACAGCATACATATAGACATACAGCATACATACAACAAACATTACACACATACAGTACATACAACATACAACATACATACAGTACATACAACATACATACAGTACATACAACATACATACAACATACATACAGACATACAACATGCATACAACATACATTACACACATACAGTACATACAACATATAGACATACAACAGTACATACAACATATGACATACAGTACATACATACAACACATACATATAGACATACAGTACATACAACATAGAGTACATACTCACCATCACCTTGTCACCTTGATCCCCAAAGCCATTGTCACCTGTAAAAAATATTAAAATAACAAACAAACAATATACTCCCTGATCCGCAGATATCCAATTAAAAAGAGTGACAATCTCCCGTGGAGAGCTGCAGCATTAGCTGATGCGACCGCTCTTCAGGGGCTCCTGGAATACAATGATGGAAGGTATCCCTCCGCGCTGTATTCCGCCGCCACACAGCTTTGCCATAAAGTGAGAGCGTCTGAACTGAGGTAACCTCTTCAGTGATGCACTGCAGGAACCATTGTCTCCTGTGAGTGTGTCACTGAAGGCCCTATAGAGCAGTGACATCACCCGATGTCACTGTTCTATAGGGGAGATAGTCGTGGGACATTCGTTATTAATTGGACTACGGCGGACAGGTAGTATACGGTTGGTTTATTATTTTAATTTTTTTGCAGGCGATCGAGTATGGTAAGTATGGTTAAATTAAGAATATTGAAATACTTTTTTCTGGATGTGCCTTTATTATTTTTAACCCTTTCACTAATTATTATTATTTATTATTATTATTATTATTTATATAGCACCATTGATGCCATGGTGCTGTACATGAGAAGGGGTTACATACAAATTACAGATATCACTTACAGTAAGCAAACTAACAATTACAGACTGATACAGAGAGCGAGGACCCTGCCCTTGCGGGATTACATTCTACAGGATGGTGGGGATGGAGACAATAGGTTGAGGGTTGTAGGAGCACCGGGGTTGGTGAGGCGGTAGCTTCGATAGTGGTGAGGAGGCAGCAAGGTCAGTGCAGGCTGTAGGCTTTCCTGAAGAGGTGGGTTTTAAGGTTCCGTCTGAAGGATCCGAATGTGGTTGGATGGGGGATTTTCTGGAGAAGTCCTGGAGGCGGTTGGGTGAGGAGCAGATAAGTGTAGAGTAGAGAAGGAGGTCTTAGGAGGATCGGAGATTATGTGAGGGAAGATATCGGGAGATTAGTTCAGAGATATATGGAGGAGACAGGTTATGATGGCCTTGTAGGTCAGTATTAGTAGTTTGAACTGGATATGCTGAGGGAATGGGAGCCAGTGAAGAGATTTGCAGAGGGGGGAAGCGGAGGAGTAGAGAGAAGAGAGATTAATTAGTCAGGCAGCAGAGTTAAGGATGGACTGGAGAGGTGCAAGGGTGTTAGCAGGGAGGCCAGAGAAAAGGATGTTGTAGTTGTCAAGGTGGGAGATGATGAGAGCATGCACAAGCATTTTAGTAGATTGACGGTTGAGGAAAGGACAGATTCTGGAGATATTTTTGAGCTGGAGGTGACAGGAGGTGGAAAGAGCTTGGATGTGCGGTTTGAAGGACAGGGCAGAGTCAAGGGTTACTCCGAGGCAGTGGACTTCCGGTAGGGGGAAAGCGTGATGTCATTAATTGCGATAGATAGGTCAAGTATGGAAGATCTATAAGATGAAGGAAAGATGATGAGTTCAAATTTGTCCACACTGAGTTTGAGGAAGCGAAAGTAGAAGAAGGAGGATATGGCTGATAGACACTCCAGGATTCTGCACAGCAGAGAGGTGACATCTGGGCCAGAAAGGTAGATCTGAGTGTCATCAGCATAAAGGTGGTACTGAAATCCATGGGACTTTATGAGTTGTCCCAGACCAATTGTATAGATTGAGAAGAGTACGGGTCCTAGAACAGAGCCTTGGGGGACTCCAACAGAGAGAGGGTGGGATGAGGAGGTAGTGTGGGAGTGGGAGACGCTGAATGTGCAGTTGGAAAGGTATGGGGAGATCCAGGATAGGGAGAGGTCTTTGATGCCAAAGGAGGAGAGGATCTGTAGTAGGAAGCAGTGGTCAACTGTTTCAAAAGCAGAGGACACGTCTAGAAGGAGGAGTACAGAGTATTGTCCATTAGCTTTGACTGTAATAAGGTCGTTAGTCATTTTGGTCAGGGCTGTCTCAGTTGAGTGATGGGGCGGAAACCAGATTGTAGATTGTCAAAGAGCAAGATAGATGAGAGGTGGGAGGAAAGTTCAGCATGGATGTGAAGCTCCAGGAGTTTGGAAGCGAATGGGAGCAGCGATATTGGGCGATAGCTGGACATAGCAGTTGGATCGAGGATTGGCTTTTTAAAGATAGGCGTGATTGTGGCATATTTGAAAGCAGAAGGGAAGGTGCCAGAAGTTAGTGATAGGTTGAAGAGGTAGCTTAGGGATGGGATAAGTGTGGTGGTGAGGTTGGGGAGGAGGTGGGATGGGATGGGGTTGAGCGCACAGGTGGTGAGGTGCGATTTGGAGAGGAGATAATTAAGTCCCCCTTCAGTGATCTTGGAGAGGGAGGCTATGGGGTTTGGGCATTGGTCTGGTATACAAAGGGGTTGTGGTGGTTGAACAATGAAGACTTGCTTTGTTTGGTCAATCTTAGTTTTAAAGTGTGTGGCAAAGTCCTCAGCAGAGATGAGGGAGTTTGGAGGGGCGGTGGGGGGTGGAGGAGGGAGTTAAAGGTTTTGAATAACTGTTTGGGGTTGGAGGATAGCGAGGATATGAGGGTTGTAAAGTAGGCCTGTTTAGCAGAGGTGAGAGCCGATTTAAAAGCGAGTGGTGCCTGTTTGAATGCAGTGAAGTCGTCTTGCGAATGTGTTTTCTTCCAATGCCGCTCTGCAACCCTGGACAGTTGCCGGAGCCTTTTAGTGGTGTTATTATGCCAGGGTTCTCCACTGATACGTCGTACTCTGCCATGAACGAGAGGGGTGACCATGTCAATAGCTGATGCGAGAGTGGCATTATAGAAATCAGTGGCACTGTCTGTGTCATGGAGTGAGGATATGGATGCCAGTGGTAGGATAGAGTCAAAGAGCGTTTCGGAGTCAAGGTGTGCAATGATTCTGCGCATGTTGTTGGACATGGGTGACCGGTGAGGAGGACAGGGATGAGAATGTGAGCAGATGGTGGTCAGATAGAGGGAGAGGGGAGGTGGTGAAGTTAGATAGAGAGCAGAGACGGGTGAAGACCAGGTCTAGTGCATGTCCTTCTGTGTGGGTGGCTGAGGAGGACCACTGAGTAAATCCAAAAGATGAAGTAAGGGACAGAAGTTTGGAGGCTGTTGACTGAAAGGTATCAGTGGGGATGTTGAAGTCACCCATGATGATGGTGGGAATGTCAATGGAGAGAAAGTGAAGAAGCCAGGTGGAGAATTGGTCAATAAAGGCAGTGGCTGGGCCCGGAGGTCAGTATATGATGGCCACTTGGAGGTTGGAGGGAGAGTGGATGCGAACAGAGTGGACTTCAAAAGAGGGGAGGATAAGGGAGGGTAGAGGTGGGATTGGGTTAAAGGTGCTGTTAGAAGAAAGGAGAAGACCCACTCCACCATGTCTGTTGCCAGGACGAGGGCTGTGGGTGAAGTGGAGGCCGCCGTAGCACAGCGCAGCAGGGGAGGCTGTGTCAGAGGGTGTTAGCCATGGTTCTGAGAGGCCGAGGAAGGCAAGCTTGTGAGAGATAAAAAGGTCATGAATCACATGAAGCTTATTGCAGATTGAGCGGGAGTTCCAGAGTGTTCCAGAGAGAGGGAGCAGGGGGGTGGGTGTCAGGGTTTTATGTTGGAAAGATTGCGGTAGTTTGTATTAGATAGGGAGCGATAGAAGGGGGTAGTAATGGGAGGTATGAGCTGTGGGGGTCCAGGGTTGGGAGATATGTCGCCAGCAGTGAGGAGAAGCAGAGAAAAGGAGAGCAGGTGGGAGAAAGAGAGTGGGTGACTTGATTTATGTTTTAATTGGACAGATTTGAGGATGAGGAGCAGGTCAGCAGAAGAGGACAGGTGGGTAGGCAGGAGGGAAGGGGAGATGATTATTTGGTTAAAGGGTGCTGGGATTTGTGGATAGCTAAGGAGAGAGAGGATTAGTGGAGCAAACACTGTAAGGGCATATGTAAACATGGTGAAGGAGTAAGATGGGGTAATAGAAAAGCTAGATCCAAGTAATAAGTGCTTACTCAGCAGACATACCCAAAAGAGACAGCGAAATAGAGTGGGGTCCTGACTCCTGCCGTGACTCACTGCCGTTGAAATAACTTCGGCGTTTTTATGCTTAGCTGCGTAATGCTTTGCTGCAGGAATGCGCGTGCCTGACCCCAAAAGCGTGCACCCCTTAAGATGCTACTAAATTTATAGGGCAGAGTAAAGGATCAGGTGAGAGGGATTGTGGGTCCTTATTTGGGATAAATTAGCAATTGGCCAACACCCCAGGGGAGGTTACATGATCAAAGGCACTGAGCCTGGCCACAACCATATGCTCTAACACCTCCTTGCACAAGATAATATCTCCTGTGACCCCAGCATGGATGTGCAGCAGTAAGTATTTAATACAATACAACAAATGAATTTAGCAAACATTCAGCAGGCACATTAAAGAAATTGTTGCAGGGTGATAGGCAGCAGTTGACAGGAAGCAGAGATTGTACCATTAAAGGGAATGTTGCAGGGTGATAGGCAGCAGTTGACAGGAAGCAGAGATTGAACCATTAAAGGGAATGTTGCAGGGTGATAGGCAGCAGTTGACAGGAAGCAGAGATTGTACCATTAAAGGGAATGTTGCAGGGTGATAGGCAGCAGTTGACAGGAAGCAGAGATTGTACCTGTATGAAGAGAGGAGATGGATGTTAATTCCCTGCGTCTAATGTTAATAACTGCTGCGTCTTTATGCTTAGCTGCGTAATGCTTTGCTGCAGGAATGCGCGTGCCTGACCCCACAGGGAAGTGAGCCCACTTCAAAGCCGCAACATGTCAGCTGGTTTCAATAAAAAAAAAGAATTAACCTGATTGCTAAACGGCGTAGCGAGAAAAAAAATCAAAAGCCAAATTTATGTTTTTTTGGTCGCCGCGACATTCTATTAAAATGCAATAGCGGGCGATCAAAAGAACGTATCTGCACAAAAATGGTATCATTAAAATGTCAGCTCAGCACTCAAAAAATTAGCCCTCACCCAACCTGAGATCTCAGAAAATATAGACACTATGGGTATCGGAAAATGGCGCAATTATTTTATTTTTTTTAGCCAAGTTTGGAATTTTTTTTCACCACTTAGATGAAAAAGAACCTAGACATATTTGGTGTCTATGAACTCATAATGATCTGGAGAATCGTAATGGCAGGTCAGTTTTAGGATTTAGTGAGTCTAGCAAAAAAGCCAAGTAAAAAACAATTGGAGGATTGCATTTTTTTTTGCAATTTCACACACTTTGAATTTTTTCACATATTCTGTTACACGACATGGTAAAATCAATGATGTCGTTCAAAAGTAGAACTTGTCCCACAAAAGATAAGCCCCCACATGGCCATATTGACGGAAAAATTATGGCTCTGGAAAGAAGGGGAGCGATAAACGAAAACTAAAAAACGAAAAAGCTCCAGGGTGAAGGGGTTTAGAAACATGGATATGGACATATCTATGGAAATAGATAGAGATAGATATATAGATATATCTCTGTATGTACAGTACAGACCAAAGGTTTGGACACACCTCATTTAAAGCTTTTTCTGTATTTTCATGACTATGAAAATTGTACATTCACACAGAAGGCATCAAAACTATGAATTAACACATGTGGAATTATATACTTAACAAAAAAGTGTGAAACAATTGAAATTATGTCTTATATTCTAGATTCTTCAAAGTAGCGCACAGGGTGCACATGTGAAGTGAAAACCATTCCCGTGACTACCTCTTGAAGCTCATCAAGAGAATGCCAAGAGTGTGCCAAGCAGTCATCAAGGCAAAAGGTGGCTACTTTGAAGAACCTAGAATATAAGACATTCACACTTTATTGTTAAGTATATAATTCCACATGTGTTAATTCATAGTTTTGATGCCTTCAGTGTGAATTTACAATTTTCATAGTAATGAAAATACAGAAAAATATTTAAATGATAAGGTATGTCCAAACTTTTGGTCTGTATCTATCTATCTATCTATCTATCTATCTATCTATCTATCTATCTATCTATCTATCTATCTATCTATCTGTGTGTAATGGAGTGTGGGTTGGACAAATGTAAAAGAGGAGGTTGGACAGAAATGACACCACAAATCTTTTTGAAAATACAGGAGGGAGAGGAGGGAGGGGTTTGGGTGTGTTTTGGAGTGGGTGTGCTAGTTTCGGGCTTACAGGCCAGTGCAATGCATCATGGAACTTGTAGTATTAGAGCACAATAAATCAGGAGAAAGGAAGTTGTCGATTAACCCCATGAGAGCTGGATCCAGCACTGAGGATGTGCTGCTACAGAATGATAAAAGGTAATATTGCTAAAATAAACACAGTGGATGTTTTCAGTGGCACATAATAGCAAGATTTATGAAAAAAAAAACGTTATAGTGGTAGACAACTTCTTTCAGTCTTGCAACTGGTGGCAACCACCAGAGCAGCAAGGCTGGAGCAGTATTGGAATTAATGATTATCATTTATTTCTCTATTTTACACCATTCCCTACTACTGGTCAAAACCACAGGAAACCCCTTGAATGAAATTCATATAAAATGCACTGCCAGGTAAATGCCTACACATAGTAAAAGATGAGAAAATATTCCACTGGATCAGCACTCCTCTGTTTCAAGGAGTTTTCTGAGATTTTGCACTTCTTGACCAAGAGTCAGAAATATTTTGAAATATAGAAACAAACTATTACTCACATGTCAATCCCCTTCCACTCCAGTACCACTGCTCTGGAGGTCCCTGCTGAGCCTGAAATAGTCACATGCCAATCTTTGCCAATGTGCCATTAATGCAAACATCAAGCGGAGGTAAGTGACAAGTGATTGGCTGCAGTGTTCACCTATTATTTTGTTTCATACTGTATCTCAACGTATGTGCTTGAAAAAGATCATGAAGATCGAAACGTCGCCACAGAGAGCAGAATAAAGGAACTGTGATTTTTCACCAATGTATGAGGCGCTGTCTCCATTCTCTATTTGAATGTTTGTATCTCCATCTGTCTGAAACCATCAGAGTGGAATACTAGAGTAACGGTGGACTGGTCAGATAAGTACTTGGTTTTCTAGTCTTGACCAATCTTGAAAACACCCTTAACCTTCACCAGATCATAGATTCTTCTACAACAGGTCATAGATTCCTTCCTGTGTCTAGATATCAAATTAAAAATAAAAAAAAATGGAAAATTAGACTAGACAACTCTTACCCTCAATTAGTCTAGCACTCCTAATAACTGAAATGTGTTTTTACTCTTTGGCAAGGTAACAAAGATTTTGTAATTCAGATCCAAATATTTGTCCACCATTAGTGCATAAAAACATCACCAGGATCATCCTCAGTACATGAATGCAGCAATATTATTGGTACAGGGATCAACTGCAATATCATGTCATCCCATTTATATACTGTACATTTGTATTTCATGAACCTATAATTCCCTGTTTATCCTTAACAGCTGGGATTCGCTATTGCCAACCATAATAGGATTGTGGACAATACAGGAACCTGCTGTACTGATTAGTCACAGTCAGTAGCACTTTTAAGCATTTACACCCAGGTATATTACAGGTGATGGCTTCTCTGACAGGAGTCGTTCTCATCACATTCATCTCTCTCTGTTTCAGACACCATGATGACTTTTTACATTCACAGCTTGTCTCTGCAGACATCCCTGTTCTCCTGCCTACTGTAGCACATCGCAAAACATAGTGCATAAAAATAAGTGTTATTATAATGCCCCCCCAAAAAAATCACCTATGCTGTGCTCCTGAGCAAATAATTGCCACTAACTGTGCTCCTTGCACAAAAGTTGACCATCACACTGTCCCTCTAATAATATATGGCTTCCAGACTGTTGTCTCCTATAATATATTGACTCCACACCAAACCAACATTATAAGCTATAATCAACACACCTTTCACCCTAAATTTCTACACTGTCTGCCCTTATTAACAATTATGCTGCACCCTCCCTTATGAACTATAACCACCACACCATTCCCCCTTATGAACCACTGCATAACCACACCACTCTCCCTTATGAACTATTCTGTCACATCAGCCGACCTCTATGAACCATGGTCTTTAAGCTGTCACCCTTCAAACTGTTGTTGCCTTATGATTCATGGCTTCCAGACTGTACCAACTTCATGCTTCCCCCTCTACACTGTTGCCGCACATTATCCCCACTTTACTCTGTCCTTATCTCTTTACTATACATTGTATGTCCCCAAGTACACCCTAAAATGCACTTTGATCTTGAGCTCCAACAAGGAGAGCTTACCTCCCCTGCCATCTTTACCGCCTCTATGCTACACTAAAGCGCCAGTAGAGTAATTAGGTGACCTCAGGGCCAGGGATTTAATTAGTGCTCCTCAGTCCCTGCAGCAACAGCATGCACCGATTTTCAATTGTATTCACATTTTAAAAAAAACGCAAATATAATTGTATCCCGGAATCAGTGAACAGTGTCGACATCCTAATCTCTATCAGTTCATTGAACTTGCTGTTTATTCAGTATGCCATGTCCAGCTACTCAAGAATCAAGACCAAGAGCACATCTAATATAAAACACTTTAGCTTTATGCAAGATTTGCCTTATATTTCCCGACCATATACAATAAATCTATACTATCAATGATGTCTCTGATAAAACTCTACCATGTGCACTGAACAATAAACTGGCATGAAAGATACCCATATTCAATTGTATTCTGACTTTCCTCATAATCTGTGATTTATTTGTTCTTGGCTATGAGCCATCAAGGAGAGAACGTTCCACATGAAATATTCCGATATTATTTATAACTTTAATAACAAATTGGCTAATTGAGTTTAATTAAAGGCAGTTGAGCACCAAATGAGAATGTGAAAATGACGTTAAAACATGGTTTAATCTAACCTTTAAAAATAACTTTTCGAGGGGTCACAGAAATCATTTGTTTAATAGAAGTTTGGGAACTATTTCATTTATTATTCCAAGATTATTTAGCACTGTCAATAATGTACATTTCTCTTTAGGAAATATTAAAGGTAATTTACACTGAGAACTACAGATATTGTATTAAGGGTAATGTGATTGTTTTAAATATAATTTTAGATCAGATTTTTATGTTAAATGTATAAAATTATTATTTTTTGTATTTTTTGCCACTTTGTTTTTCATCTTCTGATCTATATTCAAAAAACTAAATTTTACAATTCTCACTTTGACCACAGGGGATATTTTGTACTCTTACTCCCAGTCATTTGATATTTGTAGACATAGGCTCTTTGACTGAGCACTCCACTCCTCAGTCTCAGGCTTTTTAATTACAGCAGGATCCTACCTTCCCATATCAATGTAGATTTCAGTTTAAGAGAGGATTCACATTAGATGGGTACCCAGCAACAAGAATTGCCTAGTCATGGCTGCTGGGTACACATGAATTGGCCAATTTTATGCAGTAAGTATTCTCAATTTTTAAAATTTTTTAGTTCAGTAATGCAATTCAAATTTCATATATTTCATGTTTGCATGCTATAACGCTACAGAGTGATGCTCTGTTTGTTAGCTTTTCATTCTATAATATGGAGCCAGTAATAGGCATAGTTAAACTGTAATATTTGCTTTTTGAGCTTTTGTTAGGTGTAAATGAAGAATATTTCTGCAGGCAAAATAAGCATCCATTACAGGTTAATCCAAAACCTAATAAAAATAATATACTCCTAAAACCTATTAAAACTTTATAAAGCCCTACTGGAATACAAAACAGGTAATGATCAAACTGGAACAGTATGAAACAAAATTAGATTGCTATCGCTGTAATGACAAACATCCGAGATACTTGAAGCCGCGTTCATAACACAACTGTACTTTGATTTCTTAAGTAAATTAAAGAAACCCCTGTGATTGGACCTGATACCCAGTTTACTGTATTTGGTATTTAGTGTTAACTCTTGGGAAAGTAAATTACTTAATTTACATCTTATAAACTTATTGCATCTTATAAACGCTTTCTTTGTTAACTTTGTTTGTGACATGTCATCTCACATTTTACAGCTTAAAATATCTCAAAGGGCTTCTCTAAAGCCTCCTCGAAGACTTTAAGTAGCTATCCGTTGGCTGACAGCTATCTTCCGCGCTCAACTAGCCGAATGCTGTCATGTTCTCTAGAGAGAGAAATGTTGCCAGACGTGTTTAATGGTGGGTTATCTCTTATAGAACAAAATGATCAATAGTCCAAAATCAGACATCCTTCTGTCCCCCATCAACTATAGGGGGAACAGTCATAAAGCACTCACAGACATTAGACTTTTTTGATCTCACCAAGACACCAAGGAGAGCAGACGTGTCTGTCTGCTCTCTGCTGGATGAGGACAATAAGGCGCCGTGCTAGTGGCAGCCCATTGCAGCAGCAATAGTTTTGTTTTGTTTTAGTTTTGTTTTGTTTTAGTTTTGTTTTGTTTTATTTTGTTTTGTTTTACTTTACTTTATTTTATTTTGGAATTATTTTTGTTATGTGTGAACCTTTTTCTTTCTGAACCTCAGCTTTTTTGGTACTCCTAAGGAATTTTCTTTTCCCCAATACCTTCTCCTTCTGAACTTGGATCCGCTGGAATGCTTCCCTTGGATTTATGCTGAACCCTTGGATTTCCCCTTGGCTGGTTGCTTCTGAACCTGGGATACTCTGATTTGTTTCCCCTGGATGCATACTGCTACCCACAGCTTTCTAGATGTATGCTTCTGATCCTTGGCTCCCCTGGAAGGTTTCCCTTGGATGTTTGCTGCTATCCGAAGCTATCTGGATTTACAGTGCATTTGTGATCACTTTGCAACCTAGGACTGGTATTATACGCACCTACTGCCAGGCGGCCACTACCTGTCTGGGAATTGGCACAGCTATGTCTGGAGGAGTGCACTGTATACCTCCCTACACGGACAGGCTTAGTGCGACTAACATGGGCAAGGTTTTGATTGATGTCCCTAAGTCTGTTCATAAACGCGTTGCTTACTCAAGGGGCCGACTTCTGGAGCTGCGCAGGCTAATGCCTTCTCCTGCGGTGGGTAGACCACGTGTCCTGTGTGAGGTAAGGCGACCCTACAGAGGCTGCAGAGCGGGCAAAAAACTTAAGGCAAGGCGAAGACGGTTTAAACCTGTAGTTCCGTCCATCATCATGGGGAATGTTCAATCACTGGGTAATAAGTCGGATGAACTGCTGGCATTAATACGGACCCAGAGGGAATACAAAGAATGCAGTTTGATATGTTTTACTGAAACATGGTTACGTGGCGAGATCCTGGACTCAAGTGTTTCAGTACCAGGATTTCACATGGTCCGGGCGGATAGAGACACTATGAAGAGCGGCAAAAAAAAGGGTGGTGGAGTTATACTCTACATAAACAATGGTTGGTGCAATCAGGGGCATGTGACTGTAAGGGAGCGCCATTGTTGTCCGAACATTGAATTGCTAGCTGTTGGCCTCAGACCTTACTATATTCCTAGAGAATTCTCGCTTGTTACTGCAATAGTGTTGTACATACCACCAACTGCAAACCATGAGGCTGCAGGTGAAGTGCTGTCAGGAGTCATTGCCCGGCTCCAGCTGAAACACCCCAACTCGCTTACTGTAATCTCTGGGGATTTTAACCGGGCTAAAATGTCTACTGCCTTACCTAAATTCTATCAATTTGTTAAATGTACAACACGTGACAAAATTACGTTGGACTTACTCTATGCGAATGTCAAGAATGCTTATTCATCCTCTACCCCGCCGCCCTTGGGGAAGTCTGATCACAAACTTGTACTATTGTCACCAGTCTACCAACCTGTTGTTAGTACACAGCCTGCTACCATTAAATCAGTTAGAATGTGGAGTCCAACGAATGAACAGGCCTTACAGGATTGCTTTCATCTTACAGACTGGGATGTGCTGCTTGGGACAATGGACGAGTATACAAATGTTAATGAAGTGGTTGGTAGAGTGACTGACTACATTAACTTCTGCACTGATATGTTGGTGCTGACTAAAAAGATTAGGTGTTTTGCAAACAACAAGCCATGGATAACAAAGGAATTGAAGCATTTGCTCAACAGGAAAAAAAAGGCATTTAAACTGGGTGACAAAGAGGAAATTAAAATGATACAGCATGAATTGAAGCATAAAATAAAGGAGGCCCAGGAAGCCTTCAGAATTAAACTTGAAAAGAAACTGTCCCACAATAATACCAGAGAGGTTTGGGCAGGAATGAAATTACTGACTGGGCTTAAGCTGAGGCCTGAAAATGATCCAGGAACAATGGACAAGGCTAATGAGATGAATGAGTATTTCAATAGATTTAGCAGTACATGTGTAATGCAAACTGATAGTGGATGGGAGCTGGGTGCAAATTCTGCAACATCGATATTGGAGGATGAGCAGACCTATTTTAGAGTATCCGAAAATGATGTGAGGAGGCAGTTTAAGTCACTTAACATTGGTAAAGCTGCAGGACCTGATGGACTCAGCTCACGTGTCCTCAAAGTTTGTGCAGACCAGCTGTGTACTGTCTTTACGCGCCTATTTAATGGAAGTCTGCAAACACAGAGGGTACCAGTGTTATGGAAAACTTCCTGTCTGGTGCCGGTACCCAAGACGACTTCTCCTGCAACCCTAAATGACTATCGTCCTGTAGCCTTAACATCTCACGCTATGAAGGCCTTGGAAAGATTAGTGCTTGCTCACTTAAGACCGAGGGTCAATGCTTTTATTGATCCCCTTCAGTTTGCTTACCGACATAGATTGGGGGTGGATGATGCTATCCTTTCTCTGTTACATAGGGTACATTCATTTCTGGAGACTGACGGAACCACGGTGCGAGCGATGTTCTTCGATTTCTCGAGTGCATTTAACTCCCTGCAGCCACTTTTACTACACAAAAAGATGACTGATATGAAGGTTGAGGAGGGGATAAGAAATTGGATAACTGACTACCTTTCAGATCGGCCACAGTTTGTACAGATGGGAGCAGTGGTGTCAAGCCGATTATTGAGCAGTGTAGGTGCCCCCCAGGGAACGGTGCTTGCGCCCTTTCTATTCACTCTGTATACTTCAGACTTTCAGTATAAATCTGAACTTTGCCACCTTCAAAAATTTTCGGATGACTCTGTGGTTGTGGGATGCATTAGGGGAGATCAGGGGGATGAGGAATATAGAAGGGTGGTGTCGAATTTCGTGGATTGGTGCAATGGTAACTATCTGCAACTAAATGTTAAGAAAACTAAGGAGTTGGTGGCCAACTATAGCAGGATTAAGTTGGAATGCTTACCGATCACTATTGCTGGTCAGGAGGTAGAGCAGGTGGAGAGTTACAAATATTTGGGGGTCCATTTGGATAGCAAACTGGACTGGAGATGCCACTCAGAATTTGTCTACAAGAAGGGGATGAGCAGACTGTATTTCCTAAGGAAACGGAGGTCTTTTAATGTGTGTAGCAAAATGTTAGAAATGTTCTACCAATCTGTGGTGGCAAGTGCCATCTTTTTTGCAATCACGTGCTGGGGTAGTAGTGTGCGGGCCTCTGATGCTAATAAGCTGAATAAGATTATTAAGAAGGCAAGTTCTGCTGTCGGCTGCAATCTGGACTCTTTTGGGGAGGTAGTGGAGAGAAGAACTCTGAAAAAGTGTATGGCAATTATGAACAATAATGCACATCCACTATATGAGCTATTCATGAGACAGAAGAGCACCTTCAGTAACCGGCTTATACTCCTGAGGTGTAAGAAGGAAAAATATAGGAAATCGTTTGTGCCAACTGCCATGGGAATGTACAACAATAACATTAGGGTTAAACCACCAAGGTGAATGTCTACTTATTTCTCTACATTTCAGTTCACTCGTTGTGTATGTCCTATTCTAATGTATAATGTTCTTCTGTCAACAAACTGTCATGTCAACTATGTAATTCCTTTATGATTTTTATGTTTTAAGTCGTGCTGCTGTGATACCATAATTTCCCATGGGATCAATAAAGTGTATCGTATCGTATCTTATCGTATCGTTGACCATCAGCCAAACCTTTCCAATGGACATGGTTATTGGTGGGACTGCTACGTCCAGGGCCCCCACTGATCCGCACAAATTAAGGGAGTTGTGGTACATAATTATCCATACTGATAATATTACTACTTCTCTTGTAGCTTTTATGGAATTTACATTTCATATGGTTATTATGCAATCTGTTACACCATTTTAATTGAATCAATTAGGCTAAAGTCCCTTCATGACAGGAACAATTTTTGTTTTTGCACTTTTAGATTACGCAGGATGAGTTGTAGTTTTGAATGACAGTATACCATATAATACCAAAAATGGAAACAAAAAATCAAGGTGGGGTTAAATGATGAAAAAAATAATTCTGCCATTGTTTTTGGGATATTTCTGTTACAGAATTCAGTGTACATGATTCTTCAGGTCACTACGATCACAATGATATCAAACTTGTATTTTTTTTAAATTTTCGTGTGAAAAAATATTCCAAACTTTGTAAAAAAAAAATTTGGTTTATGTTACCATTTCCTGCAACCAGTAACTTTTTATTATTTTTCCTTCGGTGGAGCTATGACAGCATGTTTTTTGTCTTTTTTGATGTGACAACCTTAAAATGGTAATTCTGGCATGCAGATTTTTTTGCCTTTTTATTATTTGATTTTTATTTTCTTTAACTTTATTTATAAATTACTTTTTTTTTTTTTTAGTTCCTTCCTAGGGAACTTAAATCTGAGATATATTCTATGTACTGCAATACTTAGGTAATTTTACAACATACTGAAGTAATTATCTTGGTAAAAAAAAATGCACGTTTACCAAGGCCTCAGACTGATGGCAGTATCTTCTTTTTCAATCTAGAGCATAACATCTGTGAATTCAGGATACCATCAATGAAATGTTCCTCCCTGACACCAGCAACATTAATGCAGCCCCACATAAGGACACTGCCACCACTATGTGTCACTGTCGGCACCATGAATTTTTCTAAATGTATTATTCTAAATGTACAGTGCCTACAGTGAAACATGGTGATGGCAGTGTACTTACTGTATGTGGGGCTGCATGAATGCTGCTAGTGTAGGGGACCAACAATTAATTGATTTTGTAATGAAAGTTATATTATTAACCTCGCTTTTATGTTATGGGTTAAAAAATGTTTTATGAAACTCAGGCTCATCAAAACTTTGAAAATTGTTGTTGTGTTGAGTGAGAAATTGATTAAAATCTTACATTTCAAAGGAGTTTTAATCATTTATGCTGAGCACTATATATATATATATATATATATATATATATATATATATATATATATATATATATAATGAAGTTTCTACTCGCTCGGTTGCGTTGAGGTAGGCACGAGAACAGGTTTAAGTAAAACATACAGGCTGGTTTATTAAGACTGCAGTATATAAACCATACCACAAATAAAGGAAATAAATGGCTTTTCAGTGCAAGCAGAACAAAATAAACAGTTCAAATAACAGCACTTTTGTGATGGATTGCTTCCAGTTTAAAAGCTTAGTCTGAAGACAACACACAGGAGGCCTTCTTACATCCACTCACTGTGCCCTAATGATACAGCTGGACTTCTCTATTACCGCTATACCACTCCTCAGGGTGGGGATATGTGAGCAGCAAGTCCACCCATTTCTCAGCCTGCTCATAAACTGTGCAATTGCCACACCCTATTAACACTCTCAGCACTATACGTGCTTTAGCTTGCTTCATCACTATAGACAACCAGCTCCATGATCCAGCGGCCATTATATATATATCTATAATATAATGCTGGGAGCGTAACTCTGTCCGAAGCCTTTATAGACTGCGCAAGCGCCGGCGCAGTCTGGGCCTCACAGAGTGACACTACCAGGAGATCGCGGTATGCGTAAACACTGAACGCACACCGCGATCTCCAACAGAGAAGCAGAGACCGCCAGGAGGGTAAGTATGAGCTATATTCACCTGGCCCCGTTCCACCGCTGCGTGCCGCCATCTTCCCGGTCCTCGGCCTGTGACCTTCAGTTCAGAGGGCGCGATGACGCGCTAAATGTGCGCCGGCGCCGCCTTCTGACTGACCAGTCACAGCCAGAGGACCGGGAAGATGGCGGCGCGCAGCGGTGAAATGGGGCCAGGTGAATATAGTAAGTGCTGGGGGGCCTGAGCTAGCGGTGATACCGGCACCTGACCCCCAAAGCTCGCCGGTGTCCCCGCCTGCTCAGGCTCCCCAGCACTCGGCGCCCAGCGACCATAGGTGAGTATGGTATTTTTTTTTATATATTGCAGCAGCATACGGGGCATATACATCTTATGGGGCCATAAATCATAATGGAGCATCTTATGGGGCCATAAACCATAATGGAGCAGTGTACGGGAGCATATACCATGGAGCATCTTATGGGGGCCATAAACCTTTATGGAACAGCGTACGGGGGCATATATTATGGAGCATCTTATGGGGGCCATAAACCTTTATGGAACAGCGTACGGGGGCATATACTATGGAGCATCTTATGGGGGCCATAAACCTTTATGGAGCAGTGTGCGGGGGCATATACTATGGAGCATCTTATGGGGGCCATAAACCTTTATGGAGCAGTGTACGGGGCATATACTATGGAGCATCTTATGGGGGCCATCAACCTTTATGGAGCAGTGTACGAGGCATATACTATGGAGCATTTTATGGGGGCCATAAACCTTTATGGAGCAGCGTATGGGGCATATGGATGGGAGCAGCAAATTAAAGAACGGTGGCGCAGGATGGGAGCAGCACATGACAGAACGGGGGCGCAGGATGGGAGCAGCACATGACAGAATAGGGCAGCACATGACAGAATGGGGGCGCAGAATGGGAGCAGCACATAATAATAATAATAATCTTTATTTTTATATAGCGCTAACATATTCCGCAGCGCTTTACAATTTTGCACACATTATCATCACTGTCCCCGATGGGGCTCACAATCTAGAATCCCTATCAGTATGTCTTTGGAATGTGGGAGGAAACCGGAGTGCCCGGAGGAAACCCACGCAAACACGGAGAGAACATACAAACTCTTTGCAGATGTTGTCCTGGGTGGGATTAGAACCCAGGACCCCTGCGCTGCAAGGCTGCTGTGCTAACCACTGCGCCACCGTGCTGCCCCACATGACAGGATGGGGACGCAGGATGGGAGCAGCACATGCCAGAATGGGGGCGCAGGATGGGAGCAACACATGACAAGAAGGGGACGCAGGATGGGAGCAGCACATGACAGGATGGGGGCGCAGGATGGAGCAGCACATACCAGGATGGAGACCATATACTAATATAAATGCTCGCCACCCGGGCGTAGAACGGGTTCAATAGCTAGTATATATATGTTAGGGCTAGCGGAATGCACCAAGTAATAGAGAGATTGATACGAGGTGCGTTTGCAGCCAGGGGTCCACAGTGTAGAGATACCTGCTGCAAAGTAATGGCGAATGGACACTGAGCTCACACGTGGGTTAAACTTCACCCCGTGTGAAATGAAAGCGAGCTCTGTTTCCTCACAGAGTCGTGCTGTACACAGAGAATAATACCCTAACTAGAGTTGTGCCTGCTCTGGAACTCTTTTGTGCTAACCGCACACATGAAGGAACCATATGCTAAGCCAAGGCTAATTGCCCCCACTGACGCTAGATGCCTGCCTGAGTGTACAGTCCCAAAGCTAAACAGACTCACACCACATATAAGCTGAGTGGTACAGTATCCACTGGCAACAGCGAAACACAAATGATACTAGCGCATGGCCATGCGGCCATGCAAACCTTTTATAGTTGTAGCTCTCCAGGACCTTCCTAGTGGACCAATAGGAGCTGCTACAGGACCTGAGCGTGTGACCCCCGACCACCAATGAGAGGTCTTCCCTTGGGTATGTTCAGAAGGATAAAAGCAAGACTTAGTCCCAGGAGCGCCTGCTCGCCGCCAAACAGTACTGGTTATAATGGCTGAACCTGGAAGGGCAGCAATAACCAAACGTGCAGTATCTGACCGAGCCAGGCGCTGGGACTGACATCTGAGCAGGTTCCACTGCGGCTGGATAAGAATGGGAGACCGCAGCGGACATGATTCGAGATTCCCTCTGTGCAGCGGCAGGAACTCGACACCTAACTATACATATATATATATATACAGTGGGGCAAAAAAGTATTTAGTCAGTCAGCAATAGTGCAAGTTCCACCACTTAAAAAGATGAGAGGCGTCTGTAATTTACATCATAGGTAGACCTCAACTATGGGAGACAAACTGAGAAAAAAAAATCCAGAAAATCACATTGTCTGTTTTTTTAACATTTTATTTGCATATTATGGTGGAAAATAAGTATTTGGTCAGAAACAAACAATCAAGATTTCTGGCTCTCACAGACCTGTAACTTCTTCTTTAAGAGTCTCCTCTTTCCTCCACTCATTACCTGTAGTAATGGCACCTGTTTAAACTTGTTATCAGTATAAAAAGACACCTGTGCACACCCTCAAACAGTCTGACTCCAAACTCCACTATGGTGAAGACCAAAGAGCTGTCAAAGGACACCAGAAACAAAATTGTAGCCCTGCACCAGGCTGGGAAGACTGAATCTGCAATAGCCAACCAGCTTGGAGTGAAGAAATCAACAGTGGGAGCAATAATTAGAAAATGGAAGACATACAAGACCACTGATAATCTCCCTCGATCTGGGGCTCCACGCAAAATCCCACCCCGTGGGGTCAGAATGATCACAAGAACGGTGAGCAAAAATCCCAGAACCACGCGGGGGGACCTAGTGAATGAACTGCAGAGAGCTGGGACCAATGTAACAAGGCCTACCATAAGTAACACACTACGCCACCATGGACTCAGATCCTGCAGTGCCAGACGTGTCCCACTGCTTAAGCCAGTACATGTCCGGGCCCGTCTGAAGTTTGCTAGAGAGCATTTGGATGATCCAGAGGAGTTTTGGGAGAATGTCCTATGGTCTGATGAAACCAAACTGGAATTGTTTGGTAGAAACACAACTTGTCGTGTTTGGAGGAAAAAGAATACTGAGTTGCATCCATCAAACACCATACCTACTGTAAAGCATGGTGGTGGAAACATCATGCTTTGGAGCTGTTTCTCTGCAAAGGGGCCAGGACGACTGATCCGGGTACATGAAAGAATGAATGGGGCCATGTAGTGAGATTTTGAGTGCAAACCTCCTTCCATCAGCAAGGGCATTGAAGATGAAACGTGGCTGGGTCTTTCAACATGACAATGATCCAAAGCACACCACCAGGGCAACGAAGGAGTGGCTTTGTAAGAAGCATTTCAAGGTCCTGGAGTGGCCTAGCCAGTCTCCAGATCTCAAAACTATAGAAAACCTTTGGAGGGAGTTGAAAGTCCGTGTTGCCAAGTGAAAAGCCAAAAACATCACTGCTCTAGAGGAGATCTGCATGGAGGAATGGGCCAACATACCAACAACAGTGTGTGGCAACCTTGTGAAGACTTACAGAAAATGTTTGACCTCTGTCATTGCCAACAAAGGATATATTACAAAGTATTGAGATGAAATTTTGTTTCTGACCAAATACTTATTTTCCACCATAATATGCAAATAAAATGTTAAAAAAACAGACAATGTGATTTTCTGGATTTTTTTTTCTCAGTTTGTCTCCCATAGTTGAGGTCTACCTATGATGTAAATTACAGACGCCTCTCATCTTTTTAAGTGGTGGAACTTGCACTATTGCTGACTGACTAAATACTTTTTTGCCCCACTGTATATATATATATAGCGAAGAGCAAAAGGGTACCAATACCTTGAACTTTTGGCTTTCAGGCTCTATATCTCATTATCCACTTCTGATTTGAACTTGAGACTAACACCATGTTATGGGATATCTTGGATATGTCATACTTAAATTTTACTTGCTGCTTTTAAGTATTTAGTCTACCAGTATGCTCCAACTTTGGGAAGGTGTAGAAGAGACCTAAGATCAAGTTTCGATCGACTCATGTTTGAATCTGATCCAGACCATGCCCAGAAGGATTCAGGCAGTGTTGAAAGCCAACAGTGGATTTACAAAATAAAATAATAATAAAAATAAAAATGTTGATTTTTATGAGCATAGCTAATCATATGCTAATTAGTTGCAAGTCAAATTTATATATGGGATAGCCAAGATGATTGTCTATAAAATGATGTCAGTCTCACGATCAAAACAGTAGTGGATGGAGAGATATGGAGCCTGAAAGATAAAAATTGAAAACATGTTTACCCATTTGTCTTCACTGTATATACATATATACACACATTTAATTATCATTATTACTATTATTATTATTATTATTATTATTATTATTATCATTATCATTTTTAAGTGGAGATAAAAAATTTGGATATTTGGGAAAAAATATTGGTTGTGTTCTCATTTTTCAAGTCCCATTTTATTTTTTCCTTTCTGGGGTACATATGACATTTTCACAGCTTCTAATTACATTTTTTGTCAAACTGCTACAATAAAAAAAACTATTTAGAGGGTTTTGATTTTTTTTCTCATTGTGTCGTTTACCGATCATGTTAATTGACGTTTCTATTTTGATTGATTGGAGATTTCTTGATGTAGCAGTACCAAATATGATTATTTTTTACATTCTTTATTTAATTTTAATGGGGGTAAATTGGATGATTCAAATTTTTATATGTTTAAGACCTTTCTTTTCATTATTTAATTTATTTTGTAGTCCACCTAGGAGACTCACAACTGTGAGAATCCAGCACTTACATTATTAACTGCATTACTGTAGTATTGAGGTATATAGGGAAAATCACAGTCTCCTGTGCACGCCAACCACAGACTAGTTTTTTAAGGGCAAGCATGGTCATCAGGTCCCTGATTGACAAAGCAACCCATTGGCACCCTGAGGTCACTTCTTATGGGGGTAGGGTGGGTACATGGAGTGGTGCAACCCCTAGACCATGAGCTGTAAATGCTGTTGTCGTTGCTTGACTGCAACATTTAAGTGGTTAACCTCAGTAAGCAGAGCACAACTCCACTGCCGCTTTTAGAAGCAGATGATAGTTGTGTAATACAGCCATTATCTGATGGGAAAGATGCAAGCCAAGGAATTGAGCTTGCATTAAATCATAACAGTATCAATGTCAGGAAGGGGTTAAAGTTAACAGTGTCAAATGTCAGGAAGGGGTTAAAGGACATAAAAAATACAATTCGCAAAATAGATAATTTGCACATTACTTGCTGGTTTATCCTGAGTTTACCTCTGCAGATTGTCTAAACTTTGATTTTGCATTCGTACAATCCATCATGCTTCCCTATTATATAGAGGAAACAAGCTGTTCATCTAATCATTGTGACAGCCATTCATCTTTTCATTATAGTGGTTGTCACAATGCTGTCCTCTAATGACATCACTGAAACCATCTCCACTTTTTCCATTCTTTACTGGCCAAAATAAATCCTTTTGACTCTAGAAATAGATTTCAGTGAGGCGGGATGTGAAGAGGTTGGATAGATCAAAGAAAACAGATATTTGTTGAGTAGAAGATTTATTTATGTGCAATACCTTCAGCAAAATATTAGCTTACATAATGGAGAGGGGGTGCAGTAAGAGAAACTGGTGAACCTCTCCTAATGTGGCTTATGCAACCACATCTTACCATCTCTAGAGAGATGACCTATGTGTCCGTGTACAATTTGGCTTCTCTTCTAAACCTATGTAGGAACGGAGTCATATGAAGAGTGTTGTAACTAGAGTGTGATCGACCCTGTTGCAAAATTTGGACCTGGCTCCCCGATCCCTTTCATGTTGGTTGGATGTATGGGACCTTGTGGCCTTCTAAATCCTATACGGACATATGTATTGCCCCCCATCCCACATTAAGTAATGTCTCCCATCATGTACTAATGTCCCCCATTCTGAGCCCATCCTGGTATATATGTGTCCATCCTGGATCCATCTTGGTACATATATCTCCCATCCTGGGCCCATCCTGGTATATAAGTCCCTCATCCTGTGCCCATCCTGGTATATATGTGTCCATCCTGGATCCATCTTGGTACATATATCCCCCATCCTGGGCCCATCCTGGTATATATGTCCCTCATCCTGTGCCCATTCTGGTATATATGTGTCCATCCTGGATCCATCTTGGTACATATATCCCCCATCCTGGTATATATGTCCCTCATCCTGTGCCCATCCTGGTATATATGTGTCCATCCTGGATCCATCTTGGTACATATATCCCCCATCCTGGTATATATGTCCCTCATCCTGTGCCCATCCTGGTATATATGTGTCCATCCTAGATCCATCTTGGTACATATATCTCCCATCCTGGGCCCATCCTGGTATATAAGTCCCTCATCCTGTGCCCATCCTGGTATATATGTGTCCATCCTGGATCCATCTTGGTACATATATCCCCCATCCTGGGCCCATCCTGGTATATATGTCCCTCATCCTGTGCCCATTCTGGTATATATGTGTCCATCCTGGATCCATCTTGGTACATATATCCCCCATCCTGGTATATATGTCCCTCATCCTGTGCCCATCCTGGTATATATGTGTCCATCCTGGATCCATCTTGGTACATATATCTCCCATCCTGGGCCCATCCTGGTATATAAGTCCCTCATCCTGTGCCCATCCTGGTATATATGTGTCCATCCTGGATCCATCTTGGTACATATATCCCCCATCCTGGTATATATGTCCCTCATCCTGTGCCCATCCTGGTATATATGTGTCCATCCTGGATCCATCTTGGTACATATATCGCCCATCCTGGTATATAAGTCCCTCATCCTGTGCCCATCCTGGTATATATTTGTCCATCCTGGATCCATCTTGGTACATATATCCCCCATCCTGGGCCCATCCTGGTATATATGTCCCTCATCCTGTGCCCATTCTGGTATATATGTGTCCATCCTGGATCCATCTTGGTACATATATCTCCCATCCTGGGCCCATCCTAGTATATAAGTCCCTCATCCTGTGTCCATCCTGGATCCATCTTGGTACATATATCCCCCATCCTGGTATATATGTCCCTCATCCTGTGCCCATCCTGGTATATATGTGTCCATCCTGGATCCATCTTGGTACATATATCTCCCATCCTGGGCCCATCCTAGTATATAAGTCCCTCATCCTGTGTCCATCCTGGATCCATCTTGGTACATATATCCCCCATCCTGGGCCCATCCTGGTATATATGTCCCTCATCCTGTGCCCATTCTGGTATATATGTGTCCATCCTGGATCCATCTTGGTACATATATCCCCCATCCTGGGCCCATCCTGGTATATATGTCCCTCATCCTGTGCCCATCCCGGTATATATGTGTCCATCCTGGATCCATCTTGGTACATATATCCCCCATCCTGGGTCCATCCTGGTATATATGTCCCTCATCCTGTGCCCATCCCGGTATATATGTTCCCTGTTTCACTGCTTTTCTTTAACGCATTCAAAAATAAAATAATTCTACTCATCTTCTCTAACAGCAACAATATGTGATGTCCTCTTCTGTAGCTGGCAGCTGATTTCAGCATGCAAGTGACGGGCTGCGCATGATGTCATTGCCATGCACTGCCAGTGACTTGTACGCTGACATTAGCTGCTCCCCTATGATTGGCCAGTGGTGTGTATTGCGGTGCAGGGACCCAGTGTGTTTCGGCGCCGCAATTCATTTTAGCTGATGTATGGACTGATTTCGGCACACTCCTCTCCCACATGGGCCCGTCCCAACCACTGCGATCGCGATCATTGCGCCCCAGAAGGTCCTTACCACAATGGTTTTGATTGACAGTGGCATTTAGCTGTGGTCTTTCTCTTTCTTTTCATCCTTATCAGAGCTAGATGAGGAGGTTTATGATAATTGTCAATTATCTTATTGAAAAACAGTTATAAACCCCTTAAAGGGTGGACACTTTTGTCAGCAAGATTTTGTCCCTAGTCTTTAGTAATGTCTTTTGATTGCATTAAAGGGAATCTATTAATACCTTTTTGCTACCTCATCTGAGAGCAGCATAATGTAAGCAAAGAGACCCTGATTCCAGTGATGTTTCACTTAGATTACTGGGTGCAGCCGTTCTGACACAATCAGAGCTTTTAGATTTAGAATGAAGCAGAGCTGAGGAAGCTAACCCTGCCCACACCAGGCTCTTTATGTGCAAAGTCCATAGACAGTGAGCTGCTTATCACAGGGGAGGGGGCACTGCGGTCTTGTGTAATCCAGCAATGTTAATCTCGTAGTAATAAATCGTTCACAGTTAGTAAAAAACAGCGCACACTTTGACAAGTGACACATCCCTGAATTCTGTGTCTCAGTCTCTATCTCCTGCTGTGTTAAGATTACATAGCAAAAAACCTGCTGACAGATTCCCTTTAAAACTTCTACTGCATCAAGCATAAGGAGGTCTCGCCTTAGGCTGTCAGAGATTTTCGGGGGATCCTGGTGAGGAGAAAGATGCAGCCTATCACTGCTTGGAGCTTGGGTGCTTTAGGCAACATGGTGCTTGGTGAACCCTGTTTAGTGATTAGAAGGGTCGTCAATACCAATCTAGCGATTACACGACCACTTGTTGTCGGCTGGAAAGATCAGAGCTGCTGAGTATTAAGAAGTCCAGATAAGTCCAAAAAGGGCTATGCACATTACTCATTCATAGCATTCCTGATACATTTATGGTGGCTGGAGACCTCCATTAGGTCATTAGACACAAACACATTATATGGGATAACCAATTTAGGTAATTGCTATTTAACCCTTGTCAGGCTGCATAATTTTACAACCTTAACAGGCTGCATAGGTACAATTGTACCTTCACATATACCTCCACTGTGGGAAGACTTTACTTGGTTTCAGAAACTAAAGTTCATTCAGCTACAAATGTTATGCTGATATCTATTGTTCAGTGTTGTTACTGGTCACTTATGTTGCTGTCAATTAAGTTAATTCAAACTGGGAGTGGCTTCTACTTGTCTTCCTGCCTCCCTCCTCTCATTAGCCATTTTGCTGTTCATCTCATTGCTGTGAGCACACATTTCTAGGCTTGTGAAGTCTTCAATTTCTTGGAAACGAAGGTAGGAAAGTCTCACAGCATCTAACAGCCAGTTATACCTTTATTCTCATTATGTGGGGACAGAACAGTCAAATTGTCTTTCAGCCTGGACTTGGCTTACATATATTTTGTATGAAACTTATCACTATAGGTATAATTTTTATACGAAAAATGGATAATAATTAGTATCTACATATTGTTTTACGATGTTTTATTTATATTCAGCACAAAATACGAAGCCAAAATTCATCTAGCAAGTCATCATGAGTGATAGTAATGCTGGATCTAGTTTCCGCCATAATCCAAGAAAACGTGTTTGCAGGTTAGTATAATTTTGTGAAAAGCCAATAATGTAGTATTTCGGAAAATGATTTATTTTACATTTTTTCATATTTACAGATTTACGTCTGACGAAATAATGCGAATGCTAGAAGAATCTGATTCTGAGCATGAGGATGAACCATATGTTCCATCTGATGATGAAAACTATGTACCACAAGTGGATGTTACTGAAGAAGATTCAGACATTGAACAAGAAATGGTCATAGAGCATGAAAATGAATACGAATCAGACGAAAGTGTTGAGGATGATTCTGTGCCTCAAAGTGCAGGCGACATTTGGACTGCTAAGGATGAAACTCAATGGTGCAGTAATCCACTGCCAAATGCACAAACAAAATCTCGTAATGTCCTACGACAAAGAGGTGGCCCTGCAGCAATCAGCAACCTATATACAGCAAAAGAGCTATTCAAGTCCATCATGACTCCCGAGATGTGTGACATCATATTACGGGAAACGAATCGAAAGGCCAAGAGAGTTTGTGATGCTTACAACAACGAACTGGTACAACGTTTTCCTGATTCTTCCAAACGGGCACCACAAAAAACATTCAAGCAATTTACTGAAACTGAACTTCATGCATTTTTGGGCATACTGATTGCTGCTGGTGTGCACAGAGCCAACAAAGAGAATCTGGAGGAAATGTGGAATGTTGCTGCTCTGCCTCTTATACGTGCAGCCATGTCTCGTGACCGCTTCAAGATGATACTCAGATTTATCAGGTTTGACAACGAAAATACACGTGCAGAACGTGTGCAAACAGATAAAGCTGCACCAATACGGGACATCTGGACAATGCTGAACAGTAATCTGGAGAGAGCCTACAAGCCATATCATTGTATCACCGTCGACGAGCAATTATTTCCATTTAGAGGTCATACTAAATTTACCCAGTATATACCTTCAAAACCAGCTAAATATGGCATAAAGATTTTCTGGGCTTGTGACTCATCAAATGCCTACCCTTTACAAGGTCAGCTCTACACTGGGAAACCAACTGATGGTCCTCGACAAGTAAACATTGGAGAACGAACAGTATTGGACCTAGTGAGCTCGTATAAAGGCTCTGGAAGAAATGTCACCACCGATAACTTCTTTACAACCATGGAACTAGCTAAGGTATTGAACTCCTGGAACATGACACTAGTTGGTACAGTGAGAAAAAACAAAAGGTTCCTACCTAACAACATGCAGCCTGCCAAAGAAAGGCCTGTATACTCGACAAATTTTGCCTACAATCATGATGCAACAGTCTGTTCATATGTACCAAAGAAGAACAAATCAGTCGTGCTTCTATCATCTATGCACATGACGGGAGAAGTTGAAGAGACACTAGCAGCCAAGCCAGAGATAATAAAATACTACAACATAACAAAAGGTGGCGTTGATGTTATGGATAAAATGTTGGGAGAGTACACTGTGAAACGACGAACATCACGTTGGACTTTGGCATTTTTCTACAATATGATTGATGTCAGTGGGTTAGCATCCTACATCATCTACAGAGAACACAATCCAAGCTTCAGGGCAAAGGATCAACGAAGAAAGTTCCTGAAAGATCTCGCAAATCAGCTGTGTATGATTGCAATTGAAGATCGTAGTACAAACAAAATGATAATGAGAAACCATTTTCTTCGAGGTGCAGTAGAAATGGTGCTTGGACGATGCATTGTGGTAGCATCGCAGCCAGCAGCTGGCCCCAAAATACCTCATGGTAGTCGTGGACCCTCCCCTGTTGTTGGTAGTTGCTATGTCTGCAGTGACCTGAGGCGAAAACAACGCAAGACTAGAAAGTCTTGTGTGGTTTGTGTGAAACCCATTTGCGATGAACACTCTGTAGCAAAGCCAACATGCATTACTTGCAAAGAAAATCAATAAAAAAAAGTTTCTTACATTTTCTTTTATAATGTAAATGAACAGTTTTTTACTTGTTTATAATAGTTAAATAGCATTATCATTAAAAAAAAATTTATGCTTTTTCCCTTGCATTATCTTCATTCAAAATATATGAGGTACATTTGTACCTATGCAGCTTGTTATGGATGCAAAAAGATCTCGACCCCTTATCTCGGAAGCGGGTGGAGATATTTTATTGAAATTTGGCCAATATATTCTGGACCAAAAATGTAGAGATGTCACGAAATTTCAGCCCTCTACGTCTTTTCAAAAAAAAGTTATTGCAATTTTAAAACGGAATAGTTACAATTGTACCTATTCAGCCGGATAAGGGTTAAACAATTTATAGAAATGTATCCCATTGCTTATAATGTGAATATAAATGAATTCAATACTGCTATAGCATCTGAGTAACATTACATAAAAAAAATATTGGACCGCACGACTGTGGCCCACAAATCTCAAACTAAGACTCCACTTTTGCCCATACTTTCAAGAAACAGTAATATAGACAATATGACTTGTCAAAGAGCTTTTAATGAACACAAATCTAAGGCCCTGAGTCATTAAGATTTACACGTCTTAAAGAATTTGAGTATTAGCTTTGTGTACTTTAAAAGTTTTTTGGAAATACATATTTAAGGGGCATGATGGGGTAAGATGTGCTGAATTAATAAGGAGGCACCTCCCCAGAAATCTTACTCCAGTCAGGACTAGAGTAGAATTTCTGGTCTAAAAAAACACTATCACTTTTGAAGAATTTTATTGTTGGGTGTAACCAGACACCTCCAGGTTCAGCTCTTCCCCAGTTCCTCCCATTTTGGGGAAAGTGCTTCAACCGGCTGTAATGATGTACAATAACAAATTGTATTGTGGTACCGTGTTAGCCAGAAAAATCGATGTGAATACTTTTCTGCCCAATGATGACAGAAGTATTCTAGGAGTGATACCTTTATTGGCTAATCAGAAAATAATATGTTTGCAAGCTTTCAGAGCACAGTGGCTCCTTCGTAATTTTGCCTGAAGAAGGAGCCTCTGTGCTCTGAAAGCTTTCAAACATATTATTTTCTGGTTAGCCAATAAAGGTATCACTCCTAGAATACTTCTGTCATCATTGGGCAGAAAAGTATTCACATCAAACGGCTGTAAAAACGCCAAAAGTCGCAAAGCACTTGTTGATTTTTCAAAACATTTTACGCCAGTTTTCTGGTTGTAAAAACATGGATGTGTAATAAATTTGGTGTCATTAGATGTTACACACTTTCTCTTAACAAACGTCTCTTTTTTACGTACGAGTTCTATCTGTTCTCTTAATGGATAGAACACATACCCAGTATAATGTATGGAGCTGCTCGTATATCCATGTTTTGCTCGCACTATGTCTGCATAAAAAATTACAGAGAGATGTCCATTTTTGATGGCTCAAAATTAAGGTACCGTTACACTAAACGACTTACCAACGATCACGACCAGTGATACGACCTGGCTGTGATCGTTGGTAAGTCGTTGTGTGGTCGCTGGGGAGCTGTCACACAGACACCTCTCTCCAGCGATCAATGATCAGGGGAACGACTTCGGCATTGTTGAAACTGTCTTCAACGATGCCGAAGTCCCTGGGTAACCAGGGTAAACATCAGGTTACTAAGCGCAGGGCCGCGCTTAGTAACCCGATATTTATCCTGGTTACCATTGTAAAAGTTAAAAAAAAAACACTACATACTCACATTCCGATGTCTGTCACGTCCCCCTCCGTCAGCTTCCCGCACTGACTGTGTCAGCGCCGGCCGTAAAGCAGAGCACAGCGGTGATGTCACCATTGTGCTCTGCTTTACGGCCAGCGCTGACAGTCAGTGCGGGAAGCTGACGGCGGGGGACGTGACAGACATCAGAATGTGAGTATGTACTGTTTTTTTTTTTTTACTTTTACAATGGTAACCAGGGTAAATATCGGGTTACTAAGCGCGGCCCTGCGCTTAGTAACCCGATATTTACCCTGGTTACAAGTGAACACATCGCTGGATTGGCGTCACACACGCCGATCCAGCGATGACAGCGGGTGATCAGTGACCAAAAAAAGGTCCTGATCTTTCCCCAACGACCAACGATCTCCCAGCAGGGGCCTGATCGTTGGTCGCTGTCACACATAACAAGATCGTTAGCGGGATCGTTGCTACGTCACAAAAAGCGTGACGTTGCAACGATATCGTTAACTAAATTGTTATGAGTGAAGGTACCTTTACTCATGCGAGTTTATGGGTCTGTGAAAACCCCTGACAGTAACAGATCATGGATAGTATCACAACTCATGTGCTGTCCGTGATGAACATTTGGAAAAAATGTTTTCATGAGAGAAAATTACTTCAGAAACACTGATGCTAAAAACTGAAGCACTGACAAAACACTAACAAATATGAAACCCTTTTTTGTGTACCAGAAAAATCACTGACGTCAAGGCATTAGTTGATGTATTTTGGTCCATTAATTACAGTGCTCAGCATAAATAAGTACAACCCCTTTGAAAAGTAAGATTTTAATCAATATGTCACTCAACACAAGAACAATTTCAAATTTTTTTACAAGACTGAGTTTCACCGAACATTTTTTTAACCCATAAAGTGAAAAGTAAGATTAATAAAAATAACTTTCATTACAAAATCTGCAGTTTTACCCGAATTAGTTGATACAAAAATGATAACACCCAACAACAAAACAACTGCATCTAGTATTTTGTATAGATGTGTGTTTTGGATTGTTGTCATGTTGGAAAAGTACACGTCTACCAAGGGTATGGAGTGATGGTGGCATCTTCTCTTTCACTATAGCAGTACATCTGTGAATTCTTGATACCATCAATGAAATGTAGTTCCTTGACACCAGCAGCGCTCAAGCAAACCTACGTAAGGCTGCTGTCACCACCATGTTTCACTGCAGGTACCATGCATTTTCCTTCGTACTGCTCACTTTTGTGACACCATACAGTTTTCAAGCCATCAGTTCCACAAACATTTATCTTGGTCTCATCACTTCAGAGTATAGAGTCCCAGTAGTCTTCAAATTTTCCAGCATAGGCTCTAGCAAATTGTAGACAAACTTTTTGTGCTTGGGTTTTAAGAGAGGCTTCCTTCCTCTGCAGTGTATGCTGTGTTATGCCACATGAAGCACTCACCCTGGTTTGGCTTTCTTCTTCTTTAGCTATTTGTAGCTATATTGCAAGTCAATTATCTTTAACCCTTCTCATCAGAAAACGTTCCTGTTTGTCCGTTAACTTCCGTGGCAGGCCTGGATGTCTCTGTGAGATGGTTGCAGCTCCGTGTTTGTTAAGTTTTTGCATCACTTTTGCTACAGTATTCTGACTTTAAAGCTGGTGGGTATGGACCCACTGCAGCACGAGCCAGGCTTACCTTGGAGGGGCATAATAAGTGGCTACCGGGTATTCGCTAGAGCCTTTGATGATGAGAATAAGCTTTGCCACCAGTAGTCACTAGGTGACACTCCAAGGCTATCCCAGGATCTGCAGCAGCTGACTGAAAAGTCAAAGGCGCGAGTACTAGGTACAGAGGGGGGAGACAGAGGCTGAGAGCACTGAGAGCAGAATATACATGAATAGTAGGAAATCGAGCACAATCCTGACGTTCCTCCTCTTCCACTGCTAGAGTTCATGCTCCCAGTGCATAATAGCAGAGTACAGAAAAGCTGCACAAGTAGACAAAGGAGTATGCAGTGGTTTGGAGGCCACTTAGATGCAAAGTTTTTCAGGACTGAAGCCAAATCGCTTAAAGGTACCGTCACATTAAGCGACGCTGCAGCGATATAGACAACGATGCCGATCGCTGCAGCGTCACTGTTTGGTCGCTGGAGAGCTATCACACGGGACGTGACTAGACACCGGAATGTAAGTATGTAGTGTTTTTTTTTTTTTACATTTACAATGGTAACCAGCGTAAACATCGGGTTACTAAGTGCGGCCCTGCGCTTAGTTACCCGATATTTACCCTCGTTACCAGTGAAGACATCGCTGAATCGGTGTCACACACGCCGATTCAGCGATGTCAGCGGGAGATCAGCGACGAAATAAAGTTCTGATCATTCCCCAGCGACCAACAATCTCCCAGCAGGGGCCTGATCGTTGGTCGCTGTCACGCATAACGATTTCGGTAACGATATCATTGCTACTTCATAAAAAGCAACGATATCGTTAACGATATCGTTATGTGTGACGGTACCTTAAGAGTGTATTCTCAAGTTTGGAAGTTATCCCCTATTGATGGGATACAGAATAAATTACTGATGTGAAATCGCTGGGTTCCACCCCAATCTCAAGAACTTGAATGGAGTGGTAGTTGATCATGCACACTGTCACTCCAGTTTTTCTATTTGGGTGTGCCGAAGATCAACCGCGCTCAATGCTCAGCTATCTACAGTGGACTCATAAAGAATGCGCAGATGATCAACCACCATTCCATTCACACAAGGCCTTCAGAGCCCCAACTCTCGGGATCGATGGGGACCTTAGTGGTTGGACTCCCAGCAATTGGGAAGCTATTATTCTTTGGATGGGGATAATTTCCAAACTTAAGAATACCCCTTTAATAATAATGATTTTCACTGTTAAATAACTTTCAGTGCTGGATAGCAGCAGCAAAACAAATGTAAGTTTAATTATTCTTTAACAGGAATAGTTACAGACAAACCATGCACAATGCGATTGATGAACGCTAGTCCGCTAGTCTCTAACAGTGGGGTTTTATATATGAACCTTTTATTTTAGGACATGTCATAAGAACAGTATTTGGCTAAATTCAGGCTATGTGACTCATTCATTTTGCTCTTCCCCCATTCAGATAAAGACCTACCTGAGTGTTCTGAAACATGTGATGGTTTAGTGAATCCAGCACTGAGCAGGGGGTTGGGCACGAGGTCCCTTCCAGCTCTGATTCTATGATTTCTTTGCTGCATTACCAAAATACAATTCAACCTTAGCTGAATAACAGACAGTCCATCATCTCCTTAATAGATTTTCCAAAGATTTAATACAAGTCTTTAACACGCCTAGAATAAAAAAGACTGTAATATAATAATTACCTTTTTTAACCTCAACTGTCCCCAAGCTCAGATCCATATTTTTCCAGTCCCATATCGGTTCTTGTTTATCAATTATAATAATGATATAAGTACAGTTAGGGCCAGAAATATTTGGACAGTGACACAAGTTTTGTTATTTTAGCTGTTTACAAAAACATGTTCAGAAATACAATTATATATATAATATGGGCTGAAAGTGCACACTCCCAGCTGCAATATGATAGTTTCCACATCCAAATCGGAGAAAGGGTTTAGGAATCATAGCTCTGTAATGCATAGCGTGCTCTTTTTCAAGGGACCAAAAGTAATTGGACAATGGACTCTAAGGGCTGCAATTAACTCTGAAGGCGTCTCCCTCGTTAACCTGTAATCAATGAAGTAGTTAAAAGGTCAGGGGTGGATTCCAGGTGTGTGGTTTTGCATTTGGAAGCTGTTGCTGTGAGCAGACAACATGCGGTCAAAGGAACTCTCAATTGAGGTGAAGCAGAACATCCTGAGGCTGAAAAAAAAGAAAAAATCCATCAGAGAGATAGCAGACATGCTTGGAGTAGCAAAATGAACAGTTGGGTACATTCTGAGAAAAAAGGAATTGACTGGTGAGCTTGGGAACTCAAAAAGGCCTGGGCGTCCATGGATGACAACAGTGGTGGATGATCGCCGCATACTTAATTTGGTGAAGAAGAACCCGTTCACAACATCAACTGAAGTCCAGAACACTCTCAGTGAAGTAGGTGTATCTGTCTCTAAGTCAACAGTAAAGAGAAGACTCCATGACAGTAAATACAAAGGGTTCACATCTAGATGCAAACCATTCATCAATGCCAAAAATAGACAGGCCAGAGTTAAATTTGCAGAAAAACACCTCAAGAAGCCAGCTCAGTTCTGGAAAAGTATTCTATGGACAGATGAGACAAAGATCAACCTGTACCAGAATGATGGGAAGAAATAAGTTTGGAGAAGAAAGGGAACGGCACATGATCCAAGGCACACCACATCCTCTGTAAAACATGGTGGAGGCAACGTGATGGCATGGGCATGCATGGCTTTCAATGGCACTGGGTCACTTGTGTTTATTGATGACATAAGAGCAGACAAGAGTAGCCGGATGAATTCTGAAGTGTACCGGGATATACTTTCAGCCCAGATTCAGCCAAATGCTGCAAAGTTGATTGGACGGCGCTTCATAGTACAGATGGACAATGACCCCAAGCATACAGCCAAAGCTACCCAGGAGTTCATGAGTGCCAAAAAGTGGAACATTCTGCAATGGCCAAGTCAATCTCCAGATCTAAACCCAATTGAGCATGCATTTCACTTGCTCAAATCCAGACTTAAGACGGAAAGACCCACAAACAAGCAAGACCTGAAGGCTGCGGCTGTAAAGGCCTGGCAAAGCATTAAGAAGGAGGAAACCCACCGTTTGGTGATGTCCATGGGTTCCAGACTTAAGGCAGTGATTGCCTCCAAAGGATTTGCAACAAAATATTGAAAATAAAAATATTTTGTTTGGGTTATGTTTATTTGTCCAATTACTTTTGACCTCCTAAAATGTGGAGTGTTTGTAAAGAAATGTGTACAATTCCTACATTTTCTATCAGATATTTTTGTTCAACCCTTCAAATTAAACGTTACAATCTGCACTTGAATTCTGTTGTAGAGGTTTCATTTCAAATCCAATGTGGTGGCATGCAGAGCCCAACTCGCGAAAATTGTGTCACTGTCCAAATATTTCTGGCCCTAACTGTATACTCTTCGTTCCATGTGGATGTCACAGAATCATTATATCAGTAAGTATATGGATATTTGTTCGTTTTTTAACTTTAGGATTTTTAACGTTTTTTCCTAAATTATAGAAAATCACTTTAAAATGTTTAAATACAGAACTCATGGTTACTTTATTGTTATTAGTGTTAAGTTGAGGTGAAACGTTCCCTTATTTTTCAAGTACAATTTACAATTTCAGCAATGTTAATACTTTGTGGTATAATCCCTGATCACACGTATTATTAGGGTATGCATGCATGCATGAAAGATGTATTAGCCAAAGCTCTCTATTCTGGACATGGTGTCACAAGCCTTGTCAATTTATTTGGATATAGTATCTAACCATGGTGGATTCCAGCATCTAATCTAATCTAAGATCAGAGATAGGTGCTACTGGAATGAGTGCATGGCGACAGAAACCAAATGGATGAAGATCTATTTGTGGTGATACTGAGAAAAATCATAAAACTTTGCATAAATCATTAGTACAAGCAAATATAAGAAACTGTGTAATATATCAGCGAAAACTTATTCTTTCCCCACTTATGAGTCATTTTTTCCCCTCCCCCTGAACTCATCATTGACTCTTCAAATGAAAAAGCTCAAATCTATCGTGTTCAAGACAACAAGACAATAATGATTCACAGCTCATTGAGGTGTTAGGTTATTGAGAAAGAGAGGAAAGCAGAGTCAGAGGTAGAGAAAAGGATTATGTAGATTATTTTAGGGTTGGATTCACAGATACACTGTTCAATACTTTTGTATAATTTACTCCATGCCTATGCTGCTTTTGTCTTGGTTCCACCAAAGGGAACAGAGAGTAGAAACTCCTTTTGGTTTGTCTTTGGTGAGTGGGAGACATCATAAGGACTAGTCTCCTTCCACCAGCTCAGAGTCAGTTGTAAAATAAAGATAAAGTCAACACAGGGAAAACAGGTGAAAATGAAGGATACAAGTCATACAATTTATGGAAATAGTGTTATTCCTCATGCACACACACATGAGTTTATTCTGAAAAGTTACTTGAAAATATAGTTCCACTTTAAGTTGACCATAACTCTCAGTTGAACATTAATTGGGCCATAATGTCTCTTTACACAATCAATTTTTATTTTGTTATGAACTGGGGAGTAAGACACTGCAGGGTTCCCTGGCGGCAAATTATCTTTTGGGGTAAAAAGGTTTGAATAATTTAAAACTTTATGTATGACCACCTTTATTATCACATCACTTACAGCATACGATGTGCAATATGCTATGTGAACGCAAATATAATACAGAGAGACAGTCCGCAACCAGCAATGGTCCAAACCAAGAGATAGGTTCTTGTATAAATAATTGAACAGATATAGATGAATCACAAATGGTAGCATTTCATAGTGCGGTTAGTGAAAGTCCTCTGTAAGTGCACTTTATAGCGGTAATGAATGAACTGCAGCAGTGTATTTACCTTTCTCCTGAAAAAATAACAGCTAAAACCACTCTGTGCCTGAACTAACCTCAGAAATAAGGTATGGAATGGAATGTCCATTTCTGCACAGGACATGAAGACTTGTCTCTATGTACTTTACTGAAAGGATAAAATCCATCCTCATTGCCAGCTATGGGGATCTAAAGTAATAAATCCATACAGTCATGGCCAAAAGTGTTGGCACCCTTGAAATTGTTCCAGAAAATTAAGTATTTCTCTGTGAAAATTATTGCAATTACATGTTTTGTTATACACATGTTTATTTCCTTTGTGTGAACAGAGAAAAAAAAGAAAATTGGACACAATTTCAGACAAAACTCCAGAAAAGGGCCAGATAAAATTGAGCTGTTGAATGAATCCCACAGCATTCGAGAATTTAGTCAGAAGTCCAGAAAGCTCAGTCCTTTTTAAGGGAATGGGACCCAGCTGCAGTACCATGCACCACCACAATCTAATACAAGGCGCTGTTTTTAGTAAAGAATCAGGCTATGTGCGCACGTCCGGAATTGCCACGGAAATTTCCGCGACAATTCTGGAACTCCCTGCCGCGGGAAATACATATATGGAATTGGCATGCGTATTCCCGCTAAACACTAGCGTTTTGCAAGCGTAATTAGCTTGCAGAATGCTTGCGCTTTCCAAGCGATCCGTAGCATCGCTTGGAAAACTGATTGACAGGTTGGTCACACTTGTCAAACATAGTGTTTGACAAGTGTGACCAACTTTTTACTATTGATTCTGCCTATGCAGCATCAATAGTAAAAAGATCTAATGTTAAAAATAATTAAAAAAATAAAAATTCATTATATTCTCACCTTCCGGCGCCTTTCCTGCTCCTCGCGACGCTCCGGTCCCAAGAATGCATAGCGGCAATGACCGGAGATGACGTAGCGGTCTCGCGAGATGATGACGTAGTGATCTCGCGAGACCGCTACATCATCACGTGTTATTGCCGCAATGCATCCCTGGGAATGGAAGCCGCCGTGTGCACCGCTGAGAGGCGGGAAGACTCGGGGGCCATCAGAAGGTGAGTATATCACTATTTTTTATTTTAATTCTTTTTTTTAACAGGGATTTGAAGCCCACTCCGTAGAGGAGAGTCTCCTCTCCTCCACCCTGGGTACCAACCGCACATGATCTGCTTACTTCCCGCATGGTGGGCATAGCCCGATGCGGAAAGTAAGCAGATCAATGCACTCCTAGAATGTAGAATGTAAGTCCGCAAGGACAGGGTCCTCTCCCCTCTGTACCGGTCTGTCATTGTAAATTTGTGTACTGTAAATGATATCTGTAACCCTGTATGTAACCTCTTTCTCATGTACATCACCATGGAATTAATGGTGCTATATAAATAAATAATAATAATTCCTGTGTACGGAATCGCCGCGATTCCGCAAAATTAATGAACATGCTGCATTTTTTTTCCGGAATGCGTTTCCGCTCCTGAAAAAAAAAGCAGCATGTACACAAAAAATGCGGAATGCATTCTAATAATAGGATGCTTAATGTCAGCTTTTTTTAGCGGTTTTATCGCATTTTTATAGCGGAAAACCGCCGAACAAATGCGAAAAATTCTGAACGTGTGCACATAGCCTCACAGAGAAGCCATTTTCGCTGGTGCACCACTGCTCCTTTATTCTGCTCATCACCTTTCCAAGGAATAATCCATCAAAATTACAGTCCGCCCAAAAAACATTTAGGAGAAACAAATAAGCCTAATTAGGAGTTATTCATCTTGTTGTCAAAAAATCTGTATATTCTATTGACTAAAAAGCGTATTGTTGAGTGAACGTTCCTTACCATAACTCGAGCTTTTATATTGTCATTACAAATGATTCTCAGAAACTTTACCCAAACTAATAAATTGCTCATGCTTAAATCTTTGTTTAATGACAGACGACTTTTGTTGGGATTTTATAATAAAGTTTGTATTTATTTCTAAGGAATAACATCTCCCCCTAATGGTTCAATAATGAACAGCAGCTGGCATCTAACATACTAACAAAGGATCATATTTTTTATTAAGGTATGTTCACATGTTGCGTTTTTACCTATTTTGTTTCGGCGCTTTTTTTTGCCACAAAAAATATACAGCACTTTACTGTACGAGCGAACAGAACGAGATTTTTATAATCTCAGGCACACGCCATTTCATATCTGCTGCATGTCAATTCTTTCAGCATTTTTCAAGTTAACAGAGAAAAAAACGCACCACAAACTCATTAAAAAAACGCTGCAAAAATGTACATGTTTTATGTAGTTTTTTTTCCTGCCAACACCCCAGAATTTGTAGCAGATTTTTCTTCTGCAAATACTGAACGTGTGCACATACCCCTAGGGGTGGGCTGAAGAACTGACAGGCAGGCACTTATTTCCTACCTGCTTGCTCTGCCCAGTGCAGATCTCAGCCGGCACATAGCGGTCACAGATCGCTCTTGCTGGCAATTCTGCAGCCTCCCCTGACGTCACGTCGGCAGAGCAGCGGCTTCTCTTCCGCTCTGCTCTGTTGATCTGGCACAACTGTCGATGTCATGCTGATTGACAGCCGGCTCCCTACTGCATAACTAGGGGAGGCACCCATTGACAGAAGAACTTCTCTATTGATGTGGTGCAGCTGAATCTCTGGCAGGAGCGGTCGGTGACAGCTCTGAGTCTACCAGCCTATTAGTTTTTTGGCTCATGGTAAAAAAAAATAATAATTTATTCCTAGATAAACAATTTGAGTGACCAAGCTGTATGGGAAACATCTGACTCACGAATGTGCCATTTACTTTTGCTGCTGGTGTAAACTTGGAAATCAATCTGTATGATCTACTGTGTGAGAACAATGCCATAGCCATTACTGTGCGCTAATAACAATTTGTAGACACAGTTACATAGGTGCTAAAGTGTCACCTTTTATGGAACCATTATATTTATTTACATTCTGATCAAAATTATGTTAACGAAGTCCTCTATATTATTTTCATGCACTGTTGCTCCTTATTTATTTACTGCAGGGTGCTTGCTCACTTTGCTTTTATCTTAGGTTTTGTCTGTTTAGTGGCCAGTGTGAACATTTGCCTAAACGCTGCATGCACAGCAACTTAAAGTATATTCCAGTTCATTTCTTTTGGTTTTTGTTTCAGGTTTTTGCTCTCTGTGCAAATAAGAGCGTGGTCTCCCTTTTCTTTGAGCTTTACATTACGTTTTTATAGCTCCCCATGGCTGAGTGTCCTTTAGTTGGTGCCTCAGTCCTTCTCTGCCCTTATTCACATTTATGTCATTAGGTACAGTGGGGCAAAAAAGTATTTAGTCAGTCAGCAATAGTGCAAGTTCCACCCCTTAAAAAGATGAGAGGTGTCTGTAATTTACATCATAGGTAGACCTCAACTATGGGAGACAAACTGAGAAAAAAAAATCCAGAAAATCACATTGTCTGTTTTTTTATAATTTTTTTTGCATATTATGGTGGAAAATAAGTATTTGGTCAGAAACAAACAATCAAGATTTCTGGCTCTCACAGACCTGTAACTTCTTCTTTAAGAGTCTCCTCTTTCCTCCACTCATTACCTGTAGTAATGGCACCTGTTTAAACTTGTTATCAGTATAAAAAGACACCTTTGCACACCCTCAAACAGTCTGACTCCAAACTCCACTATGGTGAAGACCAAAGAGCTGTCAAAGGACACCAGAAACAAAATTGTAGCCCTGCACCAGGCTGGGAAGACTGAATCTGCAATAGCCAACTAGCTTGGAGTGAAGAAATCAACAGTGGGAGCAATAATTAGAAAATGGAAGACATACAAGACCACTGATAATCTCCCTCGATCTGGGGCTCCACGCAAAATCCCACCCCGTGGGGTCAGAATGATCACAAGAACGGTGAGCAAAAATCCCAGAACCACGCGGGGGGACCTAGTGAATGAACTGCAGAGAGATGGGACCAATGTAACAAGGCCTACCATAAGTAACACACTACTCCACCATGGACTCAGATCCTGCAGTGCCAGACATGTCCCACTGCTTAAGCCAGTACATGTCCGGGCCCGTCTGAAGTTTGCTAGAGAGCATTTGGATGATCCAGAGGAGTTTTGGTAGAATGTCCTATGGTCTGATGAAACCAAACTGGAACTGTTTGGTAGAAACACAACTTGTCGTGTTTGGAGGAAAAAGAATACTGAGTTGCATCCATCAAACACCATACCTACTGTAAAGCATGGTGGTGGAAACATCATGCTTTGGGGCTGTTTCTCTGCAAAGGGGCCAGGACGACTGATCCGGGTACATGAAAGAATGAATGGGGCCATGTATCGTGGGATTTTGAGTGCAAACCTCCTTCCATCAGCAAGGGCATTGAAGATGAAACGTGGCTGGGTCTTTCAACATGACAATGATCCAAAGCACACCGCCAGGGCAACGAAGGAGTGGCTTCGTAAGAAGCATTTCAAGGTCCTGGAGTGGCCTAGCCAGTCTCCAGATCTCAACCCTATAGAAAACCTTTGGAGGAAGTTGAAAGTCCGTGTTGCCAAGCGAAAAGCCAAAAACATCACTGCTCTAGAGGAGATCTGCATGGAGGAATGGGCCAACATACCAACAACAGTGTGTGGCAACCTTGTGAAGACTTACAGAAAACGTTTGACCTCTGTCATTGCCAACAAAGGATATATTACAAAGTATTGAGATGAAATTTTGTTTCTGACCAAATACTTATTTTCCACCATAATATGCAAATAAAATTATTAAAAAACAGACAATGTGATTTTCTGGATTTTTTTTTCTCAGTTTGTCTCCCATAGTTGAGGTCTACCTATGATGTAAATTACAGACGCCTATCATCTTTTTAAGTGGTGGAACTTGCACTATTGCTGACTGACTAAATACTTTTTTGCCCCACTGTATATGGTACTAGAGGTTAGGGACCATCCCGAATAGGGTCACCGTGGCACGATGGGATGGCTTCTACCATTTTTTTTAATCAAAATGATGTTAACTAAGCAGTAGTGATGAGCGAGTATGCTCGTTACTCGGGATTTCCGAGCATGCTACGGTGTTCTCCGAGTATCTTGGGCGTCCCCGCAGCTGCATGATTTGTAGCTGCAAGACAGCCTGAATACATGTGGGGATTCCCTAACAAACAGGCAATCCCTGCATGTGTTCAGGTTGTCTAACAGCCGCAAATCAAGCAGCTGCGGGGACACAAACATAATCTACGAGCACTCACAAATACTCAGAGAACACCCAAGCATGCTCGGAAAACTCGAGTAACAAGCACACTCGCTCATCACTATTAAGCACCCTATGTTATTTTCATTCACTATTGCTCTTTTTTTATTTACTGCAGGGTATATGCTCATCTTCCTTTTATCATAGATTCATACTTACATTCTAGTTGGTTACAATGATATCTGTATTAATTGGGCACTATATAATGCTACGATATTCATAAAAACTACTGTCCATTACGGAATTACCAAGTTGACTTTAGCTTGTGACACAGTTATGATGGGACAGACAAGTATGAGGTACTGTATGAGATTTTTCTGTGGGTATAACTATATATCTATATTTTAATGAATAGTATAATGCACAGTTACTATTATTTTATAAAATAAAACATTTTTTATCCGACATGCAGAGGTTCAGGTAGGCGCAAGATTTTACCTCTGGTGCCTTAGACAAACAAAAAAGGAAACACAGGTAGACACGTTTTGGACCAAAGTTACAGAAAAGTGACTTTAGTTACTCATAGATTGGTAGAATCAAGGATCGATGGTCCCTCGGATGGCCACTTCGAGCCACATTCAGTTGTGTAAGTGCGAGTGTGTAAGTAATTGTTCTGTAGTTTGATGTGATTCATAGGCATCGCTTCTCCACATCTCGTATTCTATTGATCCTGTATCTCAATGTGTTACTGTTTTCTGTTAGTCTTGATATTATTGTATCATTTTGTATTTCACTGACCTTTAAAGGGAATCTGTCACCTCAAATTGGCAGGCTATGTAAATGCCCTGTATCCGGTCCGATGGGCGGTGTTTAGTCTTCTTTCCTCCACCCCATCCTTCCCCACTGTCCGCAATATTTTTGGGAATTTGAGTAGGTGTCCTCCATAGTTTGCGCGTGCGCAATGCAATCTTGCCTCGCGCTTGTGCAGCATGCTTTGTCCAACTGCGGCAAAGCCAAAGAGCATTACTGTGCATGTGCCGGCGCACTATGTCCCAGAACACAGCAAAATACTTCCAGGACATAGTGTGCTGGCACATGCACAGTAATGCTTTTTGGCTTTGCTCACAGTTGGGCAAAGCATACTGCGCGTGCGCAAGGGAAGATTGCATTGCGCACGCGCAAACTATGGAGGACACCTACTTAAATTCACAAAAATATTGCGGACAGTGGGGAAGGATGGGGTGGAGGAAAGAAGACGAAACACCGCCCATCGGACCAGACACAGGGCATTTACTTAGCCCGCCAATTTGAGGTGACAGATTCCCTTTAATTTCTGTATACTGTATTCCACCATGGCCAAGTTCACATAAACACATTTTTGGTCCCAGTGCGATCTGTGAAAAAACTGACAGCAAGCTCAGACTAATGTCATTCAGTTGAGCTATTACGTTTTGTTTTTTTAGAATCAAATCTTTCTTCCTGAAAATGATTGCAAACACAAATTTTTTGGTATTATAACCTTCATTTAATTTGTCTTAAATGAAAAAACACAAAAGAGAATGAAGCAAAAAGCAAAACATTGATCATTTCACACAAAACTCAAAAAATGGGCCAGACAAAAGTATTTGGCACCCTCAGCCTAATACTTGGTTGCACAACCTTTAGCCAAAATAATTGCGACCAACAGCTTCCGGTAACCATCAATGAGTTTCTTACAATGCTCTGCTGGAATTTTAGATCATTCTTCTTTGGCAAACTGCTCCAGGTCCCTGATATTTGAAGGGTGTTCTATGGGATTCAGGTCTGGACTCATTACTGGCCACCTTAGAAGTCTCCAGTGCTTTCTCTCAAACCATTTTATAGTGCTTTTTGAAGTGTGTTTTGGGTCATTGTCCTGCTGGAAGACCCATGACCTCTGAGGGAGACCCAGCTTTCTCACACTGGGCCCTACATTATGCTGATAAATTTGTTGGTAGTCTTCAGACTTCATAATGCCATGCACACGGTCAAGCAGTCCAGTGCCAGAGGCAGCAAAGCACCCCCAAAACATCAGGGAACCTCCACCATGTTTGACTGTAGGGAACGTGTTCTTTTCTTTGAATGCCTCTTTTTTTCTCCTGTAAACTCTATGTTGATGCCTTTGCCCAAAAAGCTCTACTTTTGTCTCATCTGACCAGAGAACATTCTTCCAAAATGTTTTAGGCTTTTTCGGGTAAGTTTTGGCAAACTCCAGCCTGACTTTTTTATGTCTCGGGGTAAGAAGTGGGGTCTTCCTGGGTCTCCTACCATACAGTCCCTTTTCATTCAGACGCCGAGGGATAGTACGGGCTGACACTGTTGTACCCTCGGACTGCAGGGCAGCTTGAACTTGTTTGGATGTTAGTCGAGGTTCTTTATCCAACATCGGCACAATCTTGCGTTGAAATCTCTTGTCAATTTTTCTTTTCCGTCCACATCTAGGGAGGTTAGCCACAGTGCCATGGGCTTTAAACTTCTTGATGCCACTGTGCACGGTAGACACAGGAGCATTCAGGTCTTTGGAGATGGACTTGTAGCCTTGAGATTGCTCATGCTTCCTCACAATTTGGTTTCTCAAGTCCTCAGACAGTTCTTTGGTCTTCTTTCTTTTCTCCATGCTTAATGTGGTACACATAAGGACACAGGACAGAGGTTGAGTCAACTTTAATCCATGGCAACTGGCTGCAAGTGTGATTTAGTTATTGCCAACACCTGTTAGGTGCCACAGGTAAGTTACAGGTGCTGTTAATTACACAAATTAGAGAAGCATCACATGATTTTTCGAACAGTGCCAATATTTTTGTCCACCCCCTTTTTTATGTTTGGTGTGGAACTATATCCAATTTGGCTTTAGGACAATTCTTTTTGTGTTTTTTCATTTAAGACAAATGAAGAAAATTATACCAAAGAATTTGTGTTTGCAATCATTTTCAGGAAGAAACTGAGTATTATCTGACAGAATTGCAGGTTTGTCAATACGTTTGGCCGCAACTGTAGATGAGAGTTGAGATGAAAATTACCTGTTTCTTCTGAATGACACTGATTACTTTTTTTATAAGTGAACAGATCTTTTCAGAACTTTCCAGGTGCTAACCATATGCTGCCTTGGTTTAATCATTTAGGGTCCAATTCCTTATTGCATTTGAGCCTATATTTGTCTACTTTTTCCTGTTTTACAGAGGACTAGTCAGCAGGTTATTCAACTCCTAACTAAATGCATGAGTGTAAAACCCCTTTCATGCTTATCACATACATACCTTTCTTGTAGTATTTCGTTGGCACATTTTCGATAAATCCATCCCTTAAGTTTTAATTGCAAGTGCAGAAGGGCAGTCAGTCACTGATGCAGTAGTGCAAGTGCGGAAGGGCCAACCTCAGGTCTTTCATTGAAAAGTCACTCTCCTCTCAGTGACCTTCTTGGTGTTGTCATCAATATACAAGCACTCGCAACATCATTAGAAGTTCAATGTGTAGGCACAACCTTTTCTCATGAAACACCCATATACAGTAGACTAATGTAGGCCGTACCCACTGATAACAACGGGTTCAGCCGACAGTCTAATGTGTATGGGAGCCCCGGACAATTGATTGTCTGGGGAATTAAGGATCCGGCATGTCTAATTTCAGACTGCCGATCCTTTTGTTCTCAGATATGGATGACACCAGTTCTCTCATAGAGAATACAGGATGCTGGTCTGAACCAACGCTCCTGTATATGGGAATGATGACCGACAGAGCTACTGGCCAAACGATTCACTGAACTATCATTCGGATGACAGCCAGCAATTGTGTATGGGGGGAGAATGGTGGCTTCAGTAAACGGAAATAAACATATCATATACCTGAGAAGCAGGAAGAGACACATAATTCATCTACAGGGTAACTGCTCTATAAGGTATCACAGCTTATAAATACCTGATGCATTGGCAGACAGTCATACACAAAGTGCTGTAGACTTCAGGTAAGATGTAACATTAGTCTTTTATGCAATAATAGAATTACACAGTGCTTTAACCCCTTTCTGACATATGACGTACTATCCCGTCGAGGTGGTATGGGCCCCTATGACCACCGACGGGATAGTACGTCATCACCGATCAGCCGCGCTCACGGGGGGAGCGCGGCCGATCGGGGCTGGGTGTCAGCTGACTATCGCAGCTGACATCTGGCACTATGTGCCAGGAGCGGTCATGGACCGCTCCCAGCACTGTAACCCCCGGAACACTGCAATCAAACATGATTGCAGTGTTCCAGCAGTATAGGGAAGCATCGAGCAGGGAGGGGGCTCCCTGCGTGCTTCCCTGAGACCCTTGGAGCAACGCGATGTGATTGCATTGCTCCGAGGGTCTCCTATCTCCTCCTCCCTGCAGGCCCCGGATCCAAAATGGCCACGGGGTGCCTTCCGGGTCCTACAGGGAGGTGGCTTGCAAACGCCTGCTCAGAGCAGGCGCCGGCAAGCCTCCCTGCAGTGCCTGTCAGATCGCTGATCTGACACAGTGCATTGCAAAGTGTAAGAGCAGCTATCTGACACTATACAGTCATGCCCCCCTGTTGTGAATTCCGCTCTTGGGCTCCCTCCGGTGGTTGTAAGTGGCACTTTTGTGAGTTCTGCTCTTGGGCTCCCTCCGGTGGTTTTAAGTGGTATGGCTGCTCCTTGGATTTAGCAGTCTGCAGCTGCTTCCACTGATTGTCTTTCTGCTCGGCTATTTATGCCTGGCTCCTCCCTTCAGCCAGTGCCACTTTTCTATGGTTCCTGGTTGGATTCACATCTCTCTTGGATTTTCCTGATATCCTGACCAGTCATGCAAAGTTAAGTCCTTGCTTAGCTCTTTTCTGTCCACATGTTGTGGACTTATTCGTTCTGTGCATTCTATGTTTTGTCCAGCTTGTTAGTATGGATTAATTCAGTTAAGCTGGAAGCTCTGGGAAGCAGATTTACCCTCCACACCTTTAGTCAGGTGTGGAGATTTTTGTAAACTCTGTGTGGATTTTTGTAGTTTTTAATACTGACCGCACAGTAATCTATCCTGTCTTATCTATCTAGCTAGACTGGCCTCCTGTGCTACATCCTGGTTTCATTCTGTGTATGTCTTTTCCCTCTCCACTCACAGTCATTACTTGTGGGGGGCTATCTATCCTTTGGGGATTTTCTCTGAGGCAAGATAGTTTTCCTGTTTCTATCTTTAGGGGTAGTTAGTTCTCAGGCTGTGATGAGGTGCCTAGGGAGTGACAGGAGCATCCCACGGCTACTTCTAGTGTTGTGTTGAGCTTAGGGACTGCGGTCAGTACAGGTACCACCTCCTTCAGTGCTCATCCCATGTTGCTCCTAAACCACCAGTTCATAACACCCCCGCTCCCCCCTGAGGCAATGTAAACAAGTAAAAATAAAAAAATATTTACACATGTAAAAAAAAAAAAAATCCTAAATAAAGAAAAAAATAAGTATTGTTCCAATAAATACTTTTCTTTGTCTAAATAAAAAAACAATAAAAGTACACATATTTAGTAGCGCTGCGTCCATAACGACCCGACCTATAAAACTGTCCCACTAGTTATTCTCTTCAGTGATCACTGTAAAAAAAATAAATGGGCAAAAACGCTTTATTATCATACCGCCGAACAAAAAGTGGAATAACACGCGATCAAAAAGACGGATATAAATAAACATGGTACCGCTGAAAATGTCATCTTGTCCCGCAAAAAATGAGCCACCATACAGCATCATCCATGAAAAAATAAAAAAGTAATGGTCCTCAGAATAAAGCAATGCAAAAATAATTATTTTTTATATAAAATAGATTTTATCGTATAAAAGCGCCAAAACATAAAAAAAAAAATAATGAGGTATCGCTGTAATCGTACTGACGCGAAGAATAAAACTTTATTTTATCAAGCGTGGAACGGTATAAACGCCCCCCCCAAAAAAAAAGAAATTCACGAATTGCTGGCTTTTGTTCATTGTGCCTCAGAATAAAAAGAGATCAAAAAATGTCATCACGTTCCCGAAAATGGTAGTAATGAAAACATCAACTCATCCCGCAAAAAACAAGACCTCACATGACTCTGTGGACCAAAATATGGAAAAATTATAGCTCTCAAAATCTAGAGACAAAAAAACTATTTTTTGCAATAAAAAGCATCTTTTATTGTGTGAAAGCTGCCAATCATAAAAATCAGCTAAAAGTAAATCAAACCCCCCTTCATCATCCCCTTAGTTAGGGAAATATAATAAAATTTACAAAATGTATTTACAGTGGGGCAAAAAAGTATTTAGTCAGTCAGCAATAGTGCTAGTTCCACCACTTAAAAAGATGAGAGGCGTCTATAATTTACATCATAGGTAGACCTCAACTATGGGAGACAAACTGAGAAAAAAAAATCCAGAAAATCACATTGTCTGTTTTTTTATCATTTTTTTTGCATGTTATGGTGGAAAATAAGTATTTGGTCAGAAACAAACAATCAAGATTTCTGGCTCTCACAGACCTGTAACTTCTTCTTTAAGAGTCTCCTCTTTCCTCCACTCATTACCTGTAGTAATGGCACCTGTTTAAACTTGTTATCAGTATAAAAAGACACCTGTGCACACCCTCAAACAGTCTGACTCCAAACTCCACTATGGTGAAGACCAAAGAGCTGTCAAAGGACACCAGAAACAAAATTGTAGCCCTGCACCAGGCTGGGAAGACTGAATCTGCAATAGCCAACCAGCTTGGAGTGAAGAAATCAACAGTGGGAACAATAATTAGAAAATGGAAGACATACAAGACCACTGATAATCTCCCTCGATCTGGGGCTCCACGCAAAATCCCAACCCCGTGGGGTCAGAATGATCACAAGAACGGTGAGCAAAAATCCCAGAACCACGCGGGGGGACCTAGTGAATGAACTGCAGAGAGCTGGGACCAATGTAACAAGGCCTACCATAAGTAACACACTACGCCACCATGGACTCAGATCCTGCAGTGCCAGACGTGTCCCACTGCTTAAGCCAGTACATGTCCGGGCCCGTCTGAAGTTTGCTAGAGAGCATTTGGATGATCCAGAGGAGTTTTGGGAGAATGTCCTATGGTCTGATGAAACCAAACTGGAACTGTTTGGTAGAAACACAACTTGTCGTGTTTGGAGGAAAAAGAATACTGAGTTGCATCCATCAAACACCATACCTACTGTAAAGCATGGTGGTGGAAACATCATGCTTTGGGGCTGTTTCTCTGCAAAGGGGCCAGGACGACTGATCCGGGTACATGAAAGAATGAATGGGGCCATGTATCGTGAGATTTTGAGTGCAAACCTCCTTCCATCAGCAAGGGCATTGAAGATGAAACGTGGCTGGGTCTTTCAACATGACAATGATCCAAAGCACACCGCCAGGGCAACGAAGGAGTGGCTTCGTAAGAAGCATTTCAAGGTCCTGGAGTGGCCTAGCCAGTCTCCAGATCTCAACCCTATAGAAAACCTTTGGAGGGAGTTGAAAGTCCATGTTGCCAAGCGAACAGCCAAAAACATCACTGCTCTAGAGGAGATCTGCATGGAGGAATGGGCCAACATACCAACAACAGTGTGTGGCAACCTTGTGAAGACTTACAGAAAACGTTTGACCTCTGTCATTGCCAACAAAGGATATATTACAAAGTATTGAGATGAAATTTTGTTTCTGACCAAATACTTATTTTCCACCATAATATGCAAATAAAATGTTAAGAAAACAGACAATGTGATTTTCTGGATTTTTTTTTCTCAGTTTGTCTCCCATAGTTGAGGTCTACCTATGATGTAAATTACAGACGCCTCTCATCTTTTTAAGTGGTGGAACTTGCACTATTGCTGACTGACTAAATACTTTTTTGCCCCACTGTATTTCCATTTTCCCATTAGGGTTAGGGCTGGGGCTAAAGTTAGGGTTAGGGCTACAGTTAGGGTTTGTGCTACAGTTAGGGTTGGGGCTACAGTAGGGTTGGGGCTACAGTTAGGGTTGGGGCAACATTTAGGGTTAGGGTTGGGGCTACAGTTAGGGTTAGGGTTGGGGCTAAAGTTAAGGTTAGGGTTGGGGCTAAAGTAAGGGTTAAGGTTGGGGCTAAAGTTAGGGTTCGGGCTACAGTTAGGGTTGGGGCTTCAGTTAGGGTTAGGGTTGGAGCTACAGTTAGGGTTAGGGTTTGGATTACATTTATGGTTGGGATTAGGGTTGGGATTAGGGTTAAGGGTATGTCAGGTTTAGGGGTGTGGTTAGGGTTATGGTTGGGATTAGGATTTGGGGTGTGCTCGAGTTAGGGGTGTGGTTAGGGTTGGGATTAGGGTTAGGGGTGTGTTGGGGTTAGGGATGTGGTTGGGATTAGGAGCATGTTCAGGTTAGGGGAGCGGTTAGGGTTATGGTTAGGGTTGGGATTAGGGTTAGGGGTGTGTTTGCTTTAGGGTTTCAGTTATAATTGGGGGGTTTACACTGTTTAGGCACATCAGGGGCTCTCCAAATGCAATATGGCGTCCGATCTCAATTCCAGACAATTCTGCGATGAAAAAGTAAAACAGTGCTCCTTCCCTTCCGAGCTCCCCTGTGCGCCCAAACAGGGGTTTACCCCAACAAATGGGGTGTCAGCGTACTCAGGAAAAGTTGGACAACTTTTGGGGTCCAATTTCTCTGGTTAGCCTTGTGAAAAAAAATTGGGGGGGGCTAAAAATAATTTTTGTGGGAAAAAAATGATTTTTTATTTTCATGGCTCTGCATTATAAACTGTAGTGAAACACTTGGGGGTTCACAGTTCTCACAACACATCTAGATACGTTCCTTGGGGGGTCTAGTTTCCAATATGGGGTCACTTGTGAGGTTTCTTTTACTGTTTAGGTACATCAGGGGCTCTGCAAACGCAATGTGATGCCTGCAGGCCAGTCTGCATCCCAAACAGCGCTCCTTCCCTTCCAAGCTCTGCCATGCGCCTAAACAGTGGTTCACCCCCACATATGGGGTATCAACGTACTCAGGGCAAATTGCACAACAACTTTTGGGGTCCAATTTCTTCTGTTACCCTTGGGAAAATAAAAAAATGGGGGCGAAAACATCATTTTTGTGAAAAAATATGATTTTTTTATTTTTACAGCTCTACATTATCAACTTCTGTGAAGCACTTGGTGGGTCAACGTGCTCACCACACATCTAGTTCAAGTTCCTTAGGGGGTATACTTTCCAAAATGGTGTCAATTGTGGGGGTTTCAATATTTAGGCACATCAGGGGCTCTCCAAACGCAACATGGCGTCCTATCTCAATTCCAGTCAATTTTGCATTGAAAAGTCAAATGGCGCTCCTTCCCTTCTGAGCTCTGCCGTGCGCCCAAACAGTGGTTTACCCCCACATATGGGGTATCAGCATACTCAAAACAAATTGTACAACAACTTTTGGGGTCCAATTTCTTCTGTTACCCTTGGTAAACTAAAACAAATTGGAGCTAAATTAATTTTTTTGTGAAAAAAAGTTAAATGTTCATTTTTTTTAAACATTCCAAAAATTCCTGTGAAACACCTGGAGGGTTAATAAACTTCTTGAATGTGGTTTTGAGCACCTTGAGGGGTGAAGTTTTTAGAATGGTGTCACACTTGGGTATTTTCTATCATATAGACCCCTCAAAGTGACTTCAAATGTGATGTGGTCCCTAAAAAAAAAAAAATGGTGTTGTAAAAATGAGAAATTGCTGGTCAACTTTTAACCCTTATAACTCCCTAACAAAAAAAAATTTGGTTCCAAAATTGTGCTGATGGAAAGTAGACGTGTGGGAAATGTTACTTATTAAGTATTTTGTGTGACATAACTCTGTGATTTAAGGGCATAAAAATTCAAAGTTGGAAAATTGCGAAATTTTCTAAATTTTCACCAAATTTCCTTTTGCTTCACAAATAAACGCAGGTAACATCAAAGAAATGTTACCACTGTCATGAAGTACAATAAGTCACGAGAAAATAATGTCAAAATCACTGGGATCCATTGAAGCGTTGCAGAGTTATAACCTCATAAAGGGACAGTGGTCAGAATTGTAAAAATTGGCCCGATCATTAACGTGCAAACCACCCTTGGGGGTAAAGGGGTTAATGAAAATGTATATTGTGCCCCTGGTGCTAAAATGTTTGCTGTTAGTTGATGATTCACCAAGTGTCTTGTTTTTAAGCAGTTATTTATTTATGCCCAGCCTTCAAGTATTCACTTAGTTATCTTAGTTATCTTAAGATTTGCCTTTATTGGAGTTGTCTGGTGGCATAAACTTACTAATATAGTTTATTGCTGAGTGCTGCTTTGTTGCTTTAATTTCAGGGCCGGCTCTGCAACCTAAGTAGCTCCATTCCCATATTCATTCCAACATAGCAGATAGCTTAAAGGGATTGTCTGGTATAAACTAATAAGTCTGACACCTTCTGCCCATGCATAAAGCATACATCACCGCTGTTCCCGACTCATAAACACGCGAATCCTCACAGTACACATAAGTTCATAAGTCTGCAGTCACACAGGGTGATGGCAGACTTTTCATTTTAGGGAGGACAACCCCTTTAAAGGGAATCAGTCAGCATGATTCTCTGCTTCATACTGTCCATTTAGTCATGTTCTTCTCTTAAATTATGCAATCTGTTGATCCCTGACTGAACAAAAATTGGCGTTTTAATTTCTATGCAAATGAGGTTTAAGTGCAAACCACAACTGGATAACCCCAGCTAAGTAAATTTAGGACCCAAGTGAAAATAAAAACAATCCATACTCACTTCTTGCAAAGGTTCATTTTCAGCTATGTCAGCACTGTTGTTTCTGGACTTGTGTCATGTGACTTCTGCAGCCAATGAGCTGCCACCAATCAGCAGCCGTTCATCAATATTCCATCCGGGTGGATGGCTGGTTTGGTCATATACAAAGGGTTGCATCCAAACAGCGTCCGCTCATTGGCCGCAGCAGTCACGGGACACAACAAGTGGGATTGCTGGAACGCCGCCGCTGTAAATAGCGAGCATGGACTGTTTTAGGTGGGGTTATGCTGTAGTGAGGAACAAGACCATTCAGTTTTATGGAACCCTCAACTGCAAAAAAAGAAACCGCAACAAGCAGTGGTAAACGGCATTCTTGTAAATTTTCTGCATCCGTACATTGGATTTTTCGATAAGTCAGACTATCACACTATTCAAGCCCATACAAGACTTCTTAGTGTTCTTCTTAGGCTGCTTTCACACATCAGGTTTTTGGTTTCAGGCTAAATCCGGCAAATTTGCTAAACGGATCCGGTGTAAATTGTGAAAAACTGATGCATCGGATCCGTTTTTTAGCTGGATCCGGCTCTCTGTACTGCGCATGGTTTTTGACTTTTTGGTTGGAAGAGAGAGAGAGGAGAGAGGAGAGAGAGATTCCATGCCAGAATCAAAAACAAAGCTTCTGGGCATACTCAATGTGTAAAAAAACGGATTCGGTCGCCGGAAACGTTCATTCACACATCAGTTCCATGTGTTTATTGCCGGAAACGTCCCTTCAGGCTTTTTCGCCAGACACAAAAAACATTGCATGAGACGTTTTTTGTGTCCGGCAAAAAAGCCTGAAGGGACGGATCCGGCACAAAACGGATGAAACGCATGTCCTTCAGGCACAATCTGGCGCTAATACAACTCTATGGGAAAAAAACGGATCAGGCGTAAGAAAAAAACTGATCCGGATTGTGCCTGAAACTGCCGGATTGTGCCTGAAACCAAAAACCTGATGTGTGAAAGCAGCCTTAGGGCAGTCTCACACATCCAGATAATTCCGGTACCGAAATTATCCGTGTCCGTGTGCCCGTGCGTTTATGTGGCACATCAGTGTGGCACACGTGCGGCACACGTGTGCCGCCCGTGTGCCGACTGGGTACCACACGGAGCGTGCAGGAGACAGCGCTAGAGATAAGCGCTGTCCCCTGCATCTGGTGCTGAAGCCGCCATTCATATCTTCTGTCCAGCAGCGTTTGCTGGAGAGAAGATATGAAAAATCCTTTTTTTGTTGTTTTTTCGTGTTTAAAATAAAGATCCCTGTCCCCACCCCCCTCCCACCCCCTGTGCTCCCCCCGCTGTTAATAAAATACTCAACCAGCTCCCTCGCAGCGTCCTGTCCTCGCCGCACCTTCTCTTGTATGAGCGGTCACGTGGGGCCGCCCATTACAGTCATGAATATGCGGCTCCACCCCTATGGGTGGCAAACGCTGCTGGACAGAAAATATGAATGGCGGCTTCAGCACCACGTGGGGGGGGACAGCGCTTACTGTAGCGCTGTCTCCTGCATGGCACACGGACTGCACACAGACAGCGTCCGTGTGCGGTACGTGTTTTACACGGACCCATTGACTTTAATGGGTCCGTGTAATCCGTGCGCTCCCACGAACACTGACATGTCTCCGTGTTTTGCACACGGACACACGGTCCGTGAAAACACGCTGACATGTGCAGAGACACATTGATTTCAATGTGTCTACATGAGTCAGTGTCTCCGGTACGTGAGGAAACTGTCACCTCACGTACCGGAGCCACTGACGTGTGAAACCGGCCTTAGGGTAAATAGTTATACAATGCAGCACAAAAGGTAAAAGCAACAGGACAGTCCACACTGAAATCCACATGTATGACTTTAGGATTTTATTGCAGATTTACTACAACAGAAAAGTCTGTAAAATATATTTTATTTGGATCAATGTGTATAAAGTCTAAATTCATGTACAATATGATTGAATAGATGTCAGTATGTAAGCTCACATCTCCATGTCAGACACAGCCATTACACAGCACACAGCAGGGGCACATTCATAAGATTATCTCAGCACAGCAACATTTTATTTTAACACATCCAATTGTGGAACTTAATTTTATTCCAAGATCTATTAATTAAAAATTATTTTTTTTAGTGGGAAAACCCTTTTAATATTTCAGAAGAGCTTGCAGTAGAATGTTTGTGTTTGCCTCTACCTCCTTTTATGAGCACTAACTGCCATCTGCTATCTCAGTATTGTTAAAATCTGTATTCACTGAAGACAGATTTTACCAATAATTGAGAGTTGAAAATCAATATAAAAGGAGAAAGAAACACAACATGAAGAGCAGACTCACCAAAACCTTGTCGGATGACAAATGCACTCGCAGGGTGCAGCAGGCCCCCGATAATAAATGCTAAAGCAGCACAGGTGCAAGCTACTGATGAGAGCAACCACCCACTCGCCCAAACATTAGAGGGGTTGGCTGCCTAGTAGCAAAGATGCACACAGGTAAGGCTTGCATAAGACACTATTCTACAGATAAATGTGATGCACAGTGTCTGGACAACCTATTGATCACGCCCATAGTATTAGCAGGCAGGCCGTCCAGCACTATATATATACATGCAACACACAAGGAACAACATAAAGGGGCCCTGCTGCACCCTGCAAAAAGAGGATAAAAAGTGCAAAAAAGATGAAAAATTAAATAATGTATATAATACATTAGATGAGGTATTAGTTACAATTTTGGCCAAAATCGATAAGCTTGCAACCCAACGTCAAGGGTCCTCATTTACAGTAATGAATATGCGGCTCCACCCCTATGGGAGGTGGAGCCGCATATTCATGACTGTAATCGGCGGCCCACGTGACCGCTCATACAATAGAAGGTGCGGCCAGGACAGGAAGCAGCGCCAGCCAGCGAGGGAGCTGGGTGAGTATTTTCATCACAGCGGGGGGGGGGGGGGGGTGGAAGCAAAGTTCTGATTAGTATAACATTATATTTATATTATAGTTTTAGGTTAGAAGGTGTGACCTGCCTAAAAGAATGAAGGGTAACACTGTGTGGATGACATAGGACCCATCATCCACACGAAGCACAGGAGGACGGCATTGCAAGAAGAGATGAGGCACGACCAAGACCAGCGATGCCCTTTGGACCAGTTCACCTCGTTGGTGAGCATTATAAACGGTCTTTATTTTGCCTTGCAGGGCGAATTGGAGTCATATGTGCAGCATTATAGAATGCTGTCACTGCGGCTAAAAGGTCATGGCCGTAAGTTATATTGTAAAGGATGTCAGTGTCTTGTAGATTTTGGTTTTAATCTCAGCTCTGCTCACTGTTATTATATTGCTTTTTTATTTTTGTTAGTCTAGTCTTAATATACAGATGTAGCACCCGAACGTATAATTTTGCCTGTGCAGTGTAGTATTTATCATAAAAGGTCCTGAATAGTGTTGAGCATTCCGATACCGCAAGTATCGGGTATCGGCTGATACTTGCGGTATCGGAATTCCGATACCGAGATCCGATATTTTTGTGGTATCGGGTATCGGTATCAGAGGTGTAAAATAAAGAATTAAAATAAAAAATATTGTTATATTCACCTCTCCGGCGGCCCCTGGAACATCACCGCGAGTCACCGGCGTCCGGCAGGCTTCTTTGTTTAAAATGAGCGCCTTTAGGACCTGAGGAATGACGTCGCGGCTTCTGATTGGTCGCGTGGCGGTCACATGGGCGGCACGCGACCAATCAGAAGCCGCGACGTCATTCCGCAGGTCCTAAAGGCGCTCATTTTTAAAAATGAGCGCGGTAATAGCTTTCGATGACGTCGCGGCTTGTGATTGGTCGCGGCCACGCGACCAATCACAAGCCGCGACGTCATCGAAAGCTATTAACGCGCTCATTTTTAAAAATGAGCGCGGTAATAGCTTTCGATGACGTCGCGGCTTGTGATTGGTCGCGTGGCGGTCACATGAGCGGCACGCGACCAATCAGAAGCCGCGACGTCATTCGCAGGTCCTGAAGCCGGCCGGTTAGCCGCGTGATGTCCAGGGGCCGCCGGAGAGGTGAGCATATCAATATTTTTTATTTTAATTCTTTATTTTACACCTCCCTATGGATCCCAGGGCCTGAAGGAGAATTTCCTCTCCTTCAGACCCTGGGAACCATCAGGATACATTCCGATACTTGATGTCCCATTGACTTGTATTGGTATCGGATATCGGTATCGGCCGATACTATCCGATACCGATACTTTCAAGTATCGGACGGTATCGCTCATCCCTAGTCCTGAAGCAATCTCCACATCTGTAGCTTCACTGATAAAGCTCAGTGTATCTCCTGCTGTAGGCCATCCAAGGGAGTGGGTGTCGTTGGGCAACTGCCCAACATCCAGGGGCGTAACCAGCCAGGGACCCGGCAGGACAGAGGCACGCCAACGCCAGCAAAAGCTTCAAGTGTATATGCATCCGTGGGTGTGTACACCACAATACATGCTGCCGGCCAATCAAAGGCCAGCAACACATGATGGGACGCAAGACGGTGATGTCACACACTCCCGACGCACGCCGACGTCAGCTGCCGGGTTCACAAGAGGACACGCGTTGCGTGGGAACAAAGAAACGTTGAGTATTTATTAGAAAAAAAAATCAGGGGCCATATTACTATGGATAACTGTGATGGTGCATTATACTTTATAGGATGATTATGGGGTGCATTATACTTTATAGGATCCACCCGCCGCTATTAAAGGAAAGTACTGCAGTGCGCAGGCGCCGGAAAGGTCAGAGAGGCCCAGCGCCTGCGCACTGCAGTACTTTGCTCTGCCCTCAACAGGACAGACAAAGTACGCCTGCGCCAGAGCCGCGGCATGAAGACCAGAAGAGGACGTCATGGAATGAAGATGGGAGGCGTCGGAGCGGACCGGAGACACCCATTTGACCGGACCGCAGTGGGACCGCCCCTGGGTGAGTATAATCTAACCTCTCTTTCTCATCTTTCAGGATACATCGGGGGCTTATCTACAGCATTACAGAAAGCTGTAGATAAGCCCCTGATGACGGTGAGCTTACTTCACCATCGATTTTGGGGGTGACAGGTTCCCTTTAACTATTTAAATGCTGCTGTCAAACACTGACAGCGACATTTAACTACTGCTTCCGGCCATCGTGCCGGAAATGCGCGCATCGCCGACCCCCGTCATGTGATCGGGGGTCAGCGATGCGTCAGCATGACAACCAGAGCTGTCCTGAAGACCTCTATGGTTGATGGTTGTTGATGCTGGATTGCTGTGAGCGCCACCCTGTGGTTGGCACTCATAGCAATGCAGCAATTCAATTACATAGGAGCGATCTGAGCATCGCCCCTATAGAGCACAGCCGATCGAGTTGTGCCAGCTTCTAGTCTCCCATAAAGGCTACTGAAGTAAAAAAAAAAAGTTTTAAAAAATATGAAAAAAAAACAAAAAAAACATAAGTCTAAATCACACCCCTTTCGCCCCATTCAAAATGAAACAGTAAAAAAAATCAAACATACACATATTTGGTATCGCTGCGTTCAGAATCGCCCGATCTATCAATAAAAAAAAAGAATTAACCTGATCGCTAAACAGCATAGCTAGAAAAAAAATCAACAGAATTACTTTTTTTTGGTCGCTGCGACATTGCATTACAATGCAATAATGGGCGATCAAAAGAATGTATCTGCACCAAAATGGTATAATTAGAAACGCCAGCTTGGCACATAAAGAGTAAGCCCTCACCCGACCCCAGATCATGAAAAATTGAGACACTGCGGGTAATGGAATATTGCGCAATTTTTATTTTTTTTTAGCAAAGTTTGCAATTTTTTTTACCACTTACCGTATATACTCGAGTATAAGCCGAGATTTTCAGCCCACTTTTTTGGGCTGAAAGTCCCCCTCTCGGCTTATACTCGAGTCATATACCCGGGGGTCGGCAGGTGAGGGAGAGCGGGGGCTGTGTAATCATACTTACCTGCTGCGGCGCGGTCCCTGCAGTCCCTGGCTTCTCCGGCGCTGCAGATTCTTCCTGTACTGAGCGGTCACATGGCACCGCTTATTACAGAAATGAATAGGCGGCTCCGCCTCCCATAGAGGAGGAGCCGCATATTCATTGCTGTAAATGATCGGTAACTGTGACCGCTCAATTACAGGAAGAAGCTGCAGCGCCGGGGAAGTCAGGGACTGCAGGGACCGCGCCGCAGCAGGTAAGGGGAGCGCAGCGCTGCGTGATATTTACCTGCTCCTCGCTCCGGTGCGGCTCCGTCTGCAGCGTCCTCTAGCAGTGACGCTCAGGTTAGAGAGCGCTGTGACGTAGTCAGTGCGCGCCCTCTGCTGAGCGTCAGTGCTGGAGACGGAGCCGCACGAGGAGCAAGTAAATATTGAAAGCGCCGGCGTCCTGAGAAGAGAGGTGAGTATGTGATTTTTTTTTTTTATGGCAGCACCAGCAGCAGCATTATATAAGGAGCATCTATGGGGCCATAAAGAACAGTGCAGAGCATTATAAGGAGCATCTATGGGGAAATAATGAACGGTGCAGAGCAATATACCGTATATGGGGCACAGCTTTATAAGGAGCATCTATGGGGCCATAATCAACAGTGCAGAGCAATATATATATGGCACAGCTTTATGTGGAGCATCTATGGGGCCATAATGAACGGTGCAGAGCATTCTATATAGCACAGTTGTATATGGAGCATCTATGGGGCAATAATGAACGCTATGGAGCATCTATTTTTATTTTTGAAATTTACCAGTAGCTGCTGCATTTTCCACCCTAGGCTTATACTTGAGTCAATAAGTTTTCCCAGTTTTTTGTGGCAAAATTAGGGGGGTCGGCTTATACTCGGGTCGGCTTATACTCGAGTATATACGGTAGATAAAAAATAACCTAGACATGTTTAGTGTCTATGAACTTGTAATGACCTAGAGAATCACAATGGCCAGTCAGTTTTGGCATTTAGTGAACCTAGCAAAAAATCCAAGCAAAAAAGAAGTGTGGGATTGTACTTTTTTTTTTTTTTGCAATTTCACTGCACTTGGAATTTTTTCCCTTTTTCTAGTACACGACATGATAAAACCAATGATGTCGTTCAAAAATACCACTCGTCCTGCAAAAAATAAGCCTTCACATGGCCATATTGACGGAAAAATAAAAAAGTTATAGCTCTGGGAAGGAGGGGAGTGAAAAACGAAAACGCAAAAAATGAAAAAGGCTGGGGTAATTAAGGGGTTAATTCTCATCTTTTCTCGTAGCTTGTCATTTCAAACTCATGACCTGTGATACAGAAACCGCAGCTACAAAATTCACTGCTATCTGTGTGATAATTGACTGGTTTATTCAGATACCTCACTATATACAGTGGGGCAAAAAAGTATTTAGTCAGTCAGCAATAGTGCAAGTTCCACCACTTAAAAAGATGAGAGGCGTCTGTAATTTACATTATAGGTAGACCTCAACTATGGGAGACAAACTGAGAAAAAAAAATCCAGAAAATCACATTGTCTGTTTTTTTATCATTTTATTTGCATATTATGGTGGAAAATAAGTATTTGGTCAGAAACAAACAATCAAGATTTCTGGCTCTCACAGACCTGTATCTTCTTCTTTAAGAGTCTCCTCTTTCCTCCACTCATTACCTGTAGTAATGGCACCTGTTTAAACTTGTTATCAGTATAAAAAGACACCTGTGCACACCCTCAAACAGTCTGACTCCAAACTCCACTATGGTGAAGACCAAAGAGCTGTCAAAGGACACCAGAAACAAAATTGTAGCCCTGCACCAGGCTGGGAAGACTGAATCTTCAATAGCCAACCAGCTTGGAGTGAAGAAATCAACAGTGGGAGCAATAATTAGAAAATGGAAGACATACAAGACCACTGATAATCTCCCTCGATCTGGGGCTGCACGCAAAATCCCAACCCGTGGGGTCAGAATGATCACAAGAACGGTGAGCAAAAATCCCAGAACCACGCGGGGGGACCTAATGAATGAACTGCAGAGAGCTGGGACCAATGTAACAAGGCCTACCATAAATAACACACTACGCCACCATGGACTCAGATCCTGCAGTGCCAGACGTGTCCCACTGCTTAAGCTAGTACATGTCCGGGCCTGTCTGAAGTTTGCTAGAGAGCATTTGGATGATCCAGAGGAGTTTTGGGAGAATGTCCTATGGTCTGATGAAACCAAACTGGAACTGTTTGGTAGAAACACAACTTGTCGTGTTTGGAGGAAAAAGAATACTGAGTTGCATCCATCAAACACCATACCTACTGTAAAGCATGGTGGTGGAAACATCATGCTTTGGGGCTGTTTCTGTGCAAAGGGGCCAGGACGACTGATCCGGGTATATGAAAGAATGAATGGGGCCATGTATCGTGAGATTTTGAGTGCAAACCTCCTTCCATCAGCAAGGGCATTGAAGATGAAACGTGGCTGGGTCTTTCAACATGACAATGATCCAAAGCACACCGCCAGGGCAACGAAGGAGTGGCTTCGTAAGAAGTATTTCAAGGTCCTGGAGTGGCCTAGCCAGTCTCCAGATCTCAACCCTATAGAAAATTTTTGGAGGGAGTTGAAAGCCCGTGTTGCCAAGCGAAAAGCCAGAAACATCACTGCTCAAGAGGAGATCTGCATGGAGGAATGGGCCAACATACCAACAACAGTGTGTGGCAACCTTGTGAAGACTTACAGAAAACGTTTGACCTCTGTCATTGCCAACAAAGGATATATTACAAAGTATTGAGATGAAATTTTGTTTCTGACCAAATACTTATTTTCCACCATAATATGCAAATAAAATGTAAAAAAACCAGACAATGTGATTTTCTGGATTTTTTTTTCTCAGTTTGTCTCCCATAGTTGAGGTCTACCTATGATGTAAATTACAGACGCCTCTCATCTTTTTAAGTGGTGGAACTTGCACTATTGCTGACTGACTAAATACTTTTTTGCCCCACTGTATCTGTACTTTATAGGCCAGTGGGTTTTTTCCATAAAAGTTAATAAAACAATAATGGTGCAAAAAGAATCAAATTTTTGTAATTGACTTTTGTAAAACCTTTCAAAGCCAGTAAATAACACTGACATATTTGTCATTTGTGTATTCTTAACCACATGTGAAACTAAGAGAAAACTTGTTTTTGCTTTTTTGCATTTCTCTTTTATTACATTTTTATATTTCTCTTTATCTACTATATAATTGTCTAAGGGTCACTTCCGTCTTTCTGTCCTTCTGTCTTTCTGTCTGTCACAGATATTCATTGGTCGCGGCCTGTTTGTCATGGAATCCAAGTCGCTGATTGGTCTCGCCAGCTACCTGTCATGGCTGCCGTGACCAATCAGCGACAGTCACAGTCCGATTAGCCCCTCCCCTGCAGTCACAGTGTCCGCTCCATACTCCCCGCAGTCAGTGTCCCCGGCGCCCCGCTCCATACTCCCCGCTCCATACTCCCCGCAGTCAGTGTTCCCGGCGCCCCGCTCCATACTCCCCGCTCCATACTCCCCGCAGTCAGTGTCCCCGGCGCCCTGCTCCATACTCCCCGCTCCATACTCCCCGCAGTCAGTGTCCCCGGCGCCCCGCTCCATACTCCCCGCTCCATACTCCCCGCAGTCAGTGTCCCCGGCGCCCCGCTCCATACTCCCCGCTCCATACTCCCCGCAGTCAGTGTCCCCGGCGCCCGCTCCATACTCCCCGCTCCATACTCTCCGCAGTCAGTGCCCGGCGCCCTCTCCATACTCCCCTGCAGTCAGTGCCCGGCGCCCGCTCCATACTCCCTTCCGGTCACCGCTCACACAGGGTTAATGCCAGCGGTAACGGACCGCGTTATGCCGTGGGTAACGCACTCTGTTACCGCTGCTATTAACCCTGTGTGACCAAGTTCTTACTATTAATGCTGCCTAGCCAGCGTCAATAGTAAAAAGATCTAATGTTAAAAATAATAAAAAAACAAAAAACTTGCTATTCTCACCTTCCGTAGTCAGACGATGCGCTCGCACCGGCCGCCGTCTTCCGTTCCCAGAGATGCATTGCGAACTTACCCAGAAGACTTAGCGGTCTCACGAGACCGCTAAGTCATCTGGGTAATTTCGCAATGCATCCTGGGAACGGAAGATGGCGGCCGCATCACACAGCTTCGTTGGATCCCAGGCGTGAGTATATAACTATTTTTTTATTTGAATTATTTTTTTTAAGAGAGATATGGTGCCCACACTGCTAAATACTGTGTGGGCAGTGTTATATACCTACGTGACTGGCCAATATACTACGTGACTGGCCAATATACTACGTGGCTGGCCAATATACTACGTGGCTGGCCAATATACTACGTGACTGGGCAATATACTACGTGACTGGGCAATATACTATGTGACTGGGCAATATACTATGTGACTGGGCAATATACTATGTGACTGGGCAATATACTATGTGACTGGGCAATGTACTATGTGACTGGGCAATATACTATGTGACTGGGCAATATACTATGTGACTGGGCAATATACTATGTGACTGGGCAATATACTATGTGACTGGGCAATATACTATGTGACTGGGCAATAAACTATGTGACTGGGCAATATACTATGTGACTGGGCAATATACTATGTGACTGGGCAATATACTACGTGGGCCTGTGCAGAATACTACATCGCTGGGAAATATACTATGTGGCTGGAGAATATACTATGTGGGCTGTGCAACATCCTACGTGGACATGCATATTCTAGAATACCCGAAGCGTTAGAATCGGGCCACCATCTAGTCTTTTATATGTACTGTATATGCTACAAAGAGATTGGGGAAGCAGCATCTCCTCTCTGTGTGTACTGTGTAATGGAGATCTCATAGCTAAAGATAATAATAATAATAATAATAATAATAATAATATACAAATTATATAATGGTCAGAAATAGCACTAATACTCATGTACACACTTTACTCTGAAAACATACCTGAAACTACAGGTATACTCTAATTGCACTTACACATGTAGGTATCTGAACAGCAGAATATTAGGGTAATAAAGGATGTATGAAAATATACCCAATCAGGGCTGCCGCTAGGAATTTCGGGGCCCCATACTGGCAAAATTTTCGGGGCCCCTTTAAGACTCTGCCCAGGCTCCATCCCAGCCCCGCCTCCACCCCTCTAACTGTCCACAGCCCCACCACTGTCTCTTGGAAAAACTCCACTTCTAACCAATCACACATTAACAGTTCCCATCACCAGGTCACACACATAGCCAGCAGATTTTGTTTTGGCCAAAAGGTTTTTTTAATCTGCCACAACGACAAGGTAAACTCTTTTGGCCGGGCCCTACTCTACTCTAACTTATTAAACATTTATTAAAATATGCAATACAATTTAGGTATATTTTTATTTATTTTTCAATTTTAAAAATTACCAATACTACATACAAGGGACAAATACCACAACACCATGACCAGACACCATATTATCACCACATAGTGACCTATACTATCTACGAGGAACAAATACCACCACACCATGTGCAGACCACATATTACCACCACAGTGACCGAACAATATCACATACAAGGGACAAATGCCACCGCAGCATGTCCAGACCACATATTACCACCACATGGTGACCAACTACGTACAAGGAACAAATACCAACACAACATGACCAGACCACATATTACCACCACACAGTGACCAAATAATAGCACATACAAGGAAAAAATACCACTACACCATGACCAGACCACATATTACCACCAGCACATAGTGACCAAATAATAGCACATACAAGGAACAAATACGGCCACACCATGACCGGACAACATATTACCACCACATTGTGATTGAATAGTACAATACTGATCATTAATAAAAAAAATATTATTACCATAAGTGCCATTATACACAGGAGATCTGTACTTAGTACGAAGCGTCTGGGTAAAGATAATACAGGTGGTCACCGATGCCATTATACACAGAAGCTCTATATATAGTGTCAGTGTACAGATAATACAGGGATCACCAGTGACATTATACACAGGAGCTCTGTATATATGGTACATTGTACATGTAATACAGTTATCACTAGTGACATTATATACAGGAGCTCTGTATAGTGTATAGTGTACAGATAATTTAGTGATCACCAGTGACATTACACACATAAGCTCTGTATACAGTATACAGTGTATAGTGTCAGTGTACAGGTAACATACTGACTCACCAGTGACATCTCTAGCTGAAGTCCTTCATCTTTGCATTTCTTTTTAATCCAGCGCAGACCGTCATCACTTCTTTCAGCAGGACTCGTCTCTGCATAAAATAACATACGGTAGTTATCTAGAGCACCGCTTACAGAGCACATTCCCCACTTTTTCCCTTTCTTCTACACTACACATCTGAATACAGACGTTCACCCGCCATTAATATATAGTTGGTTATTATGCAACCCACCATTCCAAATATAAATTATAATCCGCCACTGTGCCCCCACTATCTGTACATAGCCACTTTCCCCATTTAATATATAAATTAATTAGCACCTGTACTTTCCCCCAATTTATTTCCAGTCACTTTATCCTCAACTACCCCACTATGTACCTCCCGCTTTAACCCTTACCCCTATTCATTATAGTTACATGCCCCTTCTGCCTCAATTCATTGTCTTGTCTTCTCTCTCTCCCACCCTCTATTCATTATCAACTGCTCTTCCCCGCCCTCAAAATTCATTGTTTGCTCTCCCCACCTTCAATTCAACTGCTGTCCAACCTCCCTCACACTCACTTGATGTGCAGTCCCCATCACCCCCACTTCATCATTTGCAATCCACCTTACTTCATCTAGTCCCCTATCCCCCCTTCACTTCATCTGCAGTGCCCCTTACTTCATCATTTGCAGCCCCCTATCATTTCATCATGTGCAGTAGCCCCTCAAACACAATTCATCATCTGCATTCTCCATCACTTCCACATCACCATTTGCAGTCCCCATCAGCCTACTTCATCATTTGCAGTCCCCATCACCCCCACATCATCATTTGCAGTCCCCATCACCCTCACATCATCATTTGCAGTCCCCATTACCCCTACAACATCATTTGCAGTCCCCATCACCCCCACTTCATCATTTGCAGTCCCCATCACCCCCACATCATCATTTGCGGTCCCCATCACCCCCACATCATCATTTGCAGTCCCCATCACCCCCACATCATTTGCAGTCCCCATTACCCCCACATCATCATTTCCAGTCCACATCACCCCCACATGATTTGCAGTCCCCATCACCCTCACATCGTCATTTGCAGTTCCCATCACCCCCACATCATCATTTGCAGTTCCTATCACCCCCACATCATCATTTGCAATCCACATCATCCCCACTTTATCATTTGCAGTCCCCATCATCATTTGCAGTCCCCATCACCTTCACATCATCATTTGCAGTCCACATCACCCCCACTTCATCATTTGCAGTCCCCATCTCCCCCACATCATCATTTGCAGTCCCCATCACCCCCACTTCATCACTTGCAGTCCCCATCACCCCCACATGATTTGCAGTCCCCATCACCCCCACATCATCATTTGCAGTTCCCATCACCCCCACATCATCATTTGCAGTCCCCATCACCCCCACATCATCATTTGCAGTTCCCATCACCCCCACATCATCATTTGCAGTTCCCATCACCCCCACATCATCATTTGCAGTTCCCATCACCCCCACTTCATCATTTGCAGTCCCCATCACCCCCACATCATCATTTGCAGTCCCCATCACCCCCACTTCATCACTTGCAGTCCCCATCACCCCCACATGATTTGCAGTCCCCATCACCCCCACATCATCATTTGCAGTTCCCATCACCCCTACTTCATCATTTGCAGTCCCCTATCCCCCTTCACTTCATCTGGAGTCCTCCTTACTTCATTTGCAGCCCCCTATCATTTCATAATGTGCAGTACCCCCTCAAACACACTTCATCATCTGCAGTCTCACTCCCCCTAGCTCACCCATTTTTATACTTACCTCAGTCGTTCCTGGGGCGACTAGTGTTTCCAGCAGTGAAGCAGCAGCTAGAATGTATGGGCTGTAGTTAGGACCTGCAGGGAGCCCATACATTCTAGCACATTCACTACTGAGACGGCTAGAATGTATGGGCTGTAGTTAGGACCTGCAGGGAGCCCATACATTCTAGCTACAGCCAAGCAGGAGCTGCGCAGCCGACTAGGTAAGATGGCCGTGCACAGCTCCAAAAAGGCTCCTGGGCCCCAGCGCCGATGTGTGTGCTGCAGTGCACAGTATTTTAATGCACGATGGGGCCCGATCAGAAGCACAACAGTGGGGCTCCGGATCTGCGGGCCCCTCTGTGTACTTCTGCTGACCAGGCCCCATACAGCAGTAATGGCTGTAATGCCCTGATGGCGGCCCTGTACCCAATGCTTTCATTCTCCCACTGTAATATTTTACCTTTATCGGCATTTTTTTATACTGGCTCAGTATAAAACATTGAAACCGATTGCATAATATAAATGAGTTGTCAAAGTCAAATGTAATAATCCAGAGAATAATCAATTATGTGCAAGATGCTTTGAGGTACTTCTCACAAATAATAGTAATAGCTAATTGCATCTTTCAAAAACATCAGCAAAGGGCATATTTCACCGTAGTGCTCGATGTGAAGCCCAGCTAATGGTACTCGTGCTGTTTTTTCTTTTTTAAATAATGCTTTTAAAGATCTATCAAGACAGAAAATGAAATGTTACAGAAATGAATAAGCAATGCTTTAAAATAATTATTTGTTTTCATGTGTATGGTACTAATGTTTATATGTGCTAGGGGAATGGTATTAAAGTTTCAACCCATCTAATAAGAGATGATGAAGCCCCTGGGATTTATGGTTTATAAGGGATAGGCAAGTCGAAAACCATTGTAGGGTAAATTGATGTTTTCATCAGTCATCGATAGCTTTGAATATTTTGTCATGTAACCTTATATCTAATTTTCAGAAAACTCAAATTCTCCCATGGTTTATTTTCTATAAGCTTATTCAGCAACTTGTTCTGAAATTAGGAAAATGCATTTAATGTACAAAGCCTTCACCCAAGTTATTGTTAGAAAGAATCAATTATTCTCCATTTACAGGATGCAGAACATTGTTTGCTTGCGTTTCTATGAACTGCAATTAAAATATAATAACTATAGAAATCTTTCAATGGGGACACACATACTGCTGCGCTCCAGTTCTTTGATATGTAAAGGCATTAGTCCCCCTATCCCAGTGTTGCAGGCCAGGGAGTTGTGGGAATGGGGCTAAGGTAGAGATGGGAGCATTTATTTGAGAGGAATTGTATTTTACAAAAATCCATATTCTCCAAAATGCAGATTTTTTTTGTAATTCGCTCTGCATGAATTGACTAAGTCACAAGCTGGCTGGCGGCCATTTTGCAGAAACAATGCATTCTATCATGGATACCCTTTTTCTGGTAGACCTAATTTGGGGTCAGACACAAAGGGTCTCCAGATCTGCCAGTGTCAGTCAAATTAAGAGCAATGCATCGGCGACAAAAGCTTACACAGCAATATCTGCCAGTGTACAGGGCTTGTCTCACCCTAGACAAAGGTCACTGTCATTGTATTGTATTGTATTGTTGCTGCTGTGCTGCTATGCAATATGGTTATCCTTTTAGAGATTTGTCCTTCTCTCCCTGTCTGCCTCCCTAGCAGTGATGTCAGCAACCCCCCTGTCATGATCCGTTCCAGGGTTTATTAGTGTCTGCCCTTTTTTGGACGGATCCTGTCAAGGGTTAACTTTGCTCTGCCTCATTCTGGGTTCAGGTTTGCTATTTAGCTCCCATGAATCTTGCTGGCAGTGTCAGCTATAGTTCTGTCTTCGGCTTGTGAACCTGACACTGGAAACACTTGGTTTGTCCTGCTGTGAACCCTGACTTGTCCTGTGTCTGTTATCCTCCTCTGTCTGCCCTTTCCCTGCGTTTATCTGTTCTGCTTGATTCTCTGAATCTGACCTCCTGGCTTGGTTGTTGACTCTGTCTTGATTTGTTCCTATTGTACCGTATTTTGCTCGCCCTGGTTTACTGATCCCTTGCTACGTCCTGACTATCCGTCTGTCTAATCCTATTATACTGTCGTGCTATCTCGTGCTTTTGACTCGGCTTGTCTGACCACTCTCTTGCCACTTGGTGGCATCTGTTCTGCTGTCCTGTGTGTGCAGTCTCACTTTCCTCTCAAGCTCCCCCTGGTGGAGGTTGCGCTGTACTGCACTGCAGCAGCCTGACACCCCCTTTCTTTTTCTAGCATATCTGGCTCAGAATAGCCTTTCTTATCTCAGGCAACTGTTACTGCTACTGCTACAGTAATTGTACATACTATAAGAATTCAGCATGAAAATAAACCCTCTTCTGGAATCTTCATACGTAGCTCCTGCAGTCAGGTCAAGCTATCTGATGAAATCTTTGTGTGAGTATTGGTACATACAAGTAGAAATTCACTGCACACTCTTTTCCAAAAGATGCAACTTACTTAGATGCGGGAGCACCTTGTTCCTCCTCTACACGAAGCGGCTATTTTGACAAAGACCCAGAAGATGTCGAATCGGCTTAAAGTCTATGTCGCTTATCTCCCAGCACGTTTGATCTTATGTACATGTCTCCCTTTGCACCTGAAATAAAAACAAACCTGCATCTTTTAGTGCAGTGTGCAGTGTGCAGTGACTTTCTACTTATATGGTTCTGGGGTTACAAATCCCAATCCACCAACACCTCACAACATCGACCAAATTTCTTTCCGTAATGGTACATAAACACAGCCTAGAAATGGTGATTCAAGCTCCCTACACTTGCATCCTAGTTATGAAGTCAGAATAGTCACAGGGTTTTTATTGTCTTCACAGAAAAGAGGAGGCTATAGTACATTACCACAAAAGGATATGCAAGTTACAAAAAAAGGCTAACTTACTAGCTTAACCGCTTAGTGACAGAGCCAATTTTCTACTTAATGACCAAGCCAATTTTTACAATTCTGTCCACTGTCTCTTTACGAGGTTATAGCTCTGGAACACTTCAACGTATCCCACTGATTCTGAGAATGTTTTTTCATGACATATTTTACTTTATGTTAGTGGTAAAACTTCTTTGATATAACTTGCGTTTATTTATGAAAAAAACAATTTTCAACTTTTAATTTTTGTACCCTTAAATCAGAGAGTGGTGTCACACAAAATAGTTAAAAAAAATAACATTTCCCACATGTCAGCTTTACATCAGTACAATATTGGAAGAAATTTTTTTTGTTAGGACGTTATAAGGGTTAAAATTTGACCAGCAATTTCTCATTTTTCCAACAAAATTTGCATAACCATTTTTTTAGGGACCACCTCACATTTGAAGTGTTTGGGGGGTCAATATAACAGAAAATACCCAAAAGTAACACCATTCTAAAAACTACACACCTCAAGGTGCGTAAAACCACATTCAAGAAATTTACTAACCCTTCAGGTGCTTCATGAGAACTGAAGTAACGTGGAAGGAAAAAATTAACATTTTACTATTTTCACAAAAAATTTACTTTGGAACCAATTTCATAAGGGTATCAGGAGAAAATGGACCACACATTTTGTTGTGCAATTTCTCCTGAGTACGCTGATACTCAGAAGAGAGGGAGCACCGTTTGACTTTTTGAATGCAAAATTGGCTGGAATCAATGGTGGGTGCCATGTCTTGTTTGGAGACATCCTGATGGACCTAAATAGTGGAAACCCCAATTTTAACTCCAACCCTAACCCAACACACCCCTAACCCTAGTCCCAACCCCAACCACAACCACAATCTTAACCCCAACACAATCCTAAGCCCAACCCTATCCCCATTCCTAATCCTAGCCAAACTCTAACCCTAGCCCAACCCTAACCCAACTCTAACCCTAATGGAAATATGGAGATTAATTTTAGGGGTCGAGTTCCCGCCTCCGCACAGGGGGAATCTAGAACCATCTCCGCTGCGGTCTCCCATTTTTCTCCAGCCGCAGTGGAGCCTGCTCAGCGGAGACGTCGATCCCAGCGTCTGGCTCAGCCTGATACGGTGCGGATGGTTACTGCTGCCTTTCCAGGCTCAGCCTTTGTAGCCAGTACTGGTCAGCGGTGAGCAGACATCTCTGGGAACTAAGTCCTGCTTTTCCCCTTCTGAGCATGCACAGGGTAAGTCCTCTCATTGGAGGTCGGGGGTCACATGCTCAGGTACTACAACAGTTCCCATTGGTCCTCTATGAAGGTCCTGAAGTGGCTCAGGTACTGTACCAGCTCCCATTGGTCCTCTAGGAAGGTCCTGTAGTCGCTGCGTTATAAAAGGTTTGCATGGCCACACGGCCATGTGCAAGTATCAACTAAGTTGTGTGTTCTGCACCAGTGTGGCCATGTGTATGTGGTTTCAGGGTTTGGCTGAAATATGCCCCTAGAATACCGGCACCTCCGGTGAGGAGTTTTGCGTGTGCTATTCTGACTGCATGACCATTGTTCACTCTATTTGGTAGCTGTGTTCCACTGTGAGGTTAACAGGGCACAGCGTTCTCTTGTCTTTAGTGACTCTGTGAAGTAACAGAGTTCACTTATACCGCCATATAGTACCATCAGTTACTAGCAGCGGGTTTTATTCCTGCACGGTGGACCCTGGGTTGCGAACGCACCGATTACTCTATAAATATATATTTGGTGCGTTGCACCAAACCCTAAGAATTAATACATTTTTTTATTTTATGACTTTTTTATCTAACTAAGCGGGTGATAAAGGGGGGTTTGATTTACTTTTTTCAGAGTGCATGATAGATGTACGCAGAGGGTTTTATTTATTTTTTACACCATTCCTCGTGCCATAAGTAATTCTTTGGGTCAGTGCGATTATAGCGATACCAGTTTTGCATCGGGTTTTCCTGTTTGGCTGCTGTCACACACTAAAAGACTTTTTTTTTTTGCAAAAACTAGTTTTTTGACAGCTATCACTTTTCCATATTTCAGCCGACACAGTCATGTGATGGCTTTTTTTTTTTGTGGGACGAATTGACGTTTTTATTGGTACCATTTTTGGACACATGACATTTTTTGAGCGCTATCTAGGCAGAATGAACAAAAAACAGCCATTCAGGAATTGTTTTTTTTAATATATCCTGTTCTGCGTTTGGCAAAATTGATAAGGCAGCTTTATTCTTTAGATAAATACATTCACAGCAATACCACATTTATATTTTTTTATGTTTTGATGCTTTTACACAATAAAAATTATTTTATAGATAAAAAAAATATTTTTGCATCGCTTTATTCTGAGAGCTATAACTTTTTTTTATTTTTCCACTGATGGAGCTGTATGGTGGCGTGTTTTTTGTGCAACAAGAAGTCGTTTTCAGCAATACACTTTTATTTACATTCATTTTTTTATCACATTTTATTCCACTTTATGTTCTGCGGTATGATAATAAAGCATCGTTTTTGCCTTGGTTTTTTTTCCTGTTGTTTACTAGTGATGAGCGAGTGTACTCGTTGCTTGGGGTTTCCCGAACACGCTCGGGTGATCTCCGAGTATTTGTTAGTGTTCGGAGATTTAGTTTTCATCCCCGCAGCTGAATGATTTACAGCTATTAGCCAGGCTGACTACATGTGGGGTTTGCCTGGTTGCTAGGGAATCCCCACGTGTAATCAAGCTGACTAGTAGCTGCAAATCATTTCGCTGCAGCAAGGAAAACTAAATCTCCGAGCAGTCATAAATACTCGGAGACCACCCGAGCGTGCTCGGGAAAACCCGAGCAAGGAGTATACTCGCTCATCACTATTGTTCACTAAAGGAGTTAACCAGTGGGACAGTTTTATAGGTCGGATCATTCTGAATTGCTTATGTGAATAAAGAACCACAGTTCATGGAGCTGGAATTTCTTCATTTTGCATTTTCCACGCTTTCACAAGGCGCTTCCGGGCTCCGAACAACCTCAAGATCACGGTGAGCTGGATTTTATTTTATCTCTCTTACGGCAGTTTGCATTTGCTTCTTGAAATTTGTATTCTTATGGATAAAAACACTTAGATTATAGGCAAACTCAATGGACCTGGTCATTTTTCATCAGTGTGATGGTCTATTTTCCAGTAATTTTTGTCATCATCAGTGTATCATCTATTTTTCTTGTGTGAAAAAAAACCCATATATGTTTCCCAAAATTTCAGACAGTTCTATCCACAAAATGGACAAAAATAAGACATTTCTTTTTTGTTTGCAATTAGTAAGTCAAAAAACGTACACATCAATAAGCCAATGGGCTCTATTATGTCAGAGTGGAAAACACTGACAGCACACTGACGACAAGCATTGCCATGTGAATAAAGCCTAAGGCTACCTTCATGCCAAGTATATTCAAAGTATATTGGTCAGTATTTTTGTAAGCCACAGAAACTGGGAAAAGCGATAATGTTTAAACAATTTGCACTTACAATATTTCATGGTCGGACTGCCCTGTCATTCTTCAATACACTATTTCACAAAATGTGAATATTGAAGGGGTTATTCAATACTTTTTTATTACAATGGGCCTAAGATCTAACAAGCAGGTAGTTAGCAACCAGGCGCCAATCTCTGAAGGCACAAAGTGATTTCATACGACACATCGACAGAGCAGTAGTTCCTTTTCTGCTCAGCTCTGTTGACGGCTCGTGAATATAGGTGTCATGCTGATAGACAGCTGACTCCCTGCTGCCTAACTGCGGGAAGCCAGCAGTCAGCAAGACACCAGCAGCCACACCATGTTGACAGAGTAGTCCAGAAGAAGAAGAGCTGCTCTATTGTCATGGATCAGCTGATTCACTGGCAGGAGCATCAGTTGACGTCCGCTCTAAACTGGCAACGGGTACAACAGGCAGGAAGTTAGTAATTACATGCCTGTTCGTTTTTAGGAACATAGCTAAAAAGAAAAAAAAGGTGTAACCTCTTTAAAGATTCACTGTCTGTATACACATGTGGACAGGAATATAAGATGAAAACTACTAAATTAGTCTGAAGCTTTTCATTTTGTTGCTGCTTACATTGAAAATAATCCTAGACCACAAATGCACACAGCTAATTGCAAGTAGTAATGGAGAGCTTGCTTCTATAAATTGAGTATTTTTAATCTTTTAAAATACCAATTTGTGGTTTTGGAATGGTTTTTTACTATGAATAATGCATTTCTATTGAATATCAAAATTAAGACAAATATAAAAGCAGAGGTCATACTCATCAGAGGTGCAAGCTAGGTATTTTTGTGTATTATATGTAGCAGGGGTAGACATACCACTGATGCAGATGCATTGGTTCCAAGAGGTGGAAGGGGGCCCTTGCAGGAGTATCTTATAATTAGGACAATCTGGCACACATGCACACTGATGACACACAGATGACATCCCTATGTCATCAGCGTGACACGTACCGGCACCTGGGAAAAAGCGGTACAGTTCACAATGTTCCCAGGCGCCAGGTGCTGAAGACAGCTCTATTCATTGTCGCCTGGTCACCCTGAGGTCAGCGCGACCAGAAGAAAATTATAGGAGTTGCATTCAGCACAAGCTGTGTACATCATGTGGAAAATTAAGCTGCGAGCTGCTATTTTTAGGCTGTGGGTCCAATATCCATGGACCCTTACCAGCCTGAGAATACCAGCCCCAGCTGTCTGCTTTAGCAAGGCTGGTTGTCAAAAATGGGGGGGGGGATTTTTTAAAAATTATTTAACGCCATTTTTTATTTATTTAAATCACTAAAAAATATGGCGTGGGGACCTCTCTATTCTTGATACTCAGACTTGCTGAAGCTGACAACTGAGGGTTGCAGCCCCCAGCAGTGAGTTTTGCCTGGTTATGAAAAAATTTTTAATAATTTATTTACAGAGCAGGAACCAGATGAGGAATACTCCCATCAGCAGCTCCTGCTCTCACTGTTATTAGTGGCAGCAAGCTTCAGCTGATGGGAGCTGTAGTCTCATCAACTGACACAAGTGACCGGAGGTGAACTTTATTCCTCTGTTCACAGCTGCGCTCTCACGCTGTCTTTTGACAGCCTTGGAACCGCAGCTCTTTGACCGGTGGTGATGATTTCACCGCCGATCAGATGTGATGTTTGCAAAGCTGTCATGCACATGACAGCGCGTCAAACACCCGGTGTTCAGGCAGCCAATCACAGTAATGCGACACCAAAGATGGCGCTGGCATTACTGTGATTGGCAAGCAAGCCTAGCATGTTCATTGCCTGCCAATAAAGCGCCAAACATGTTGGGTGGGTCACCCAAATATACTGAGGTGAATAGCAAATTACTCATCGAGTAACGAATATCCCAAATACCGTACTATTCGTCCGAGTAACGAATAGTGCTGAATATATTCGCTCATCACTAATGGTTACCCATTTCTGGCTTCAAATAACCATGTATAAAAAGTGCCTTGAGGCTTAACACAGGCAGGCAGTTCACTTATTACCTTACAGATGAATATTTCTACATTTATTTTTGGCGTTATGTTTGCAAATGTGTCCCACACTTAAATATATTCTTTGACATAAAAATATTTTTAGAAAAGTGGCATAGTGACCTTTTATTTAAGACTGAATTGCTGCTTAGTTTGAGTGACCCTTTAGTCTTCGCCATAAACCATTTCTTTATTCAAAAAACTCATAATCATTATAAAAATTCTCACAGCCGCAGGAATCACTGTGCTATGGTCTGCTATTAAATGCCTTGAAATAATAGGTAATTACAATTCAAATATATTTTTATAAAGGAAGAACGGTGACCTATAATTTAAAAAAAAATGTAAATCTGAATATATATGGGACAAATGTGCAATCAACTAAAGAAATCTACAAAACTATTATATTCACAACACCAATGGAACATGACAATTTCCCAGGGGAGGGCGCTGAGAAAATCTCTGTAACAGAAAAGCATATAGAATTGAACTATTTGTATTAGAAATAATTACAGTATTAACTCCTATAAATTTCTCAGGACTATAAAAATCTCACAAAGCATAAACAATAATCTTCAACTTTTTAGGCATTTCAGTAGTAGTTTCTTGGCATGGTTCTTTTTGTTCTTTCAGCATCACAATCTATGTCTATACAGAAGCCATAGACTTAAATTAAAAAAATAAGAAAAGAAAAATCCCAGACACTTTTTGAATGGGGATTTACACTATAGAATTGTCTTGTCTTTTGCAGAATACATTTGTACATAAAGTAAGTACACATCTAAAAGAACATCCTAATAGGATAATATATTATGAGAACTATTTTCATACATTTATTAAAATATAAACAGTTCTCAGCATAACTGAGTGCACAGCAACAGATTTGTCAGAAATCCATTAGTTTCCTTTTAAATTCAATTTATATGGGATTCCATGCTACAAAATACTCCCACAAATCTGGACTATTGATTGCAAGCAAGGTTTGTAATTTTGCACACCCAATAGAGTAATTTTCCTAACAAATTAATTTAAGACCATGTTGCTAAACTGAGAACACCCCCATTGAAAGTCTTAGGAGCAACGCTAAAGTTTATACTACTAAATTATAATTAACAAGAATTCAAGCAAAGGTAAGTCCAATTAATCATTAAACAGGTGTCCTGCAGACATATGACCATAAAAAAAGCATTACTTAACAAAGAAAACCCCTTCCCATTTAGTGCTGTCAGCAATGGCACCACATGGAAGAGAAATGTCCCAAGAGAGAGAAAATATTGTCTTTACTCAAGAAATGTGAAGGCTACAAGAAGATCAGCAAAGGTTTATTTATCAGCCAGAATACTGTAGCAAAAGTGATACAAAGATGTAACAAACCGACCACAAAAGCTAAAATGCATGGTGCATACAGTGAAACCTGATGGTGACAATGTCCCTATGTAGGGCTGCATGAGTGCTGCTGGGTTCGGGGATCTAGATTTTATTGATGGTATCTTGAATTGCAAGAAGAACATCAGGGCACCAATTTCTGAAGCCCTTTTTAGTGTCTGAATGACCCATATAGCTATTTCACAATTTAATGCGCAGAACTTTTCAGGATGGTGCAAGATCCAAAACATATATTAAGCTTTCAAGGAGAAGAAGGAATATCAGCACTCACCCAGTCTGCAGGTAAATCAGTCCATTTTTATTTTCTTAACATCCTTGACAATATCATAAAGTGCGGTAGTACTAATATTGCAAATGCAGGTGCAGGGATTTCAGAAAAAAACGAGAGATATAGAGGACAATGACCTTTTCGCGCCTCACTAGCGCTCTTACAGGTCCATAATCATGGACCTGTAGAAGCGCAAAACAGTCCTTGTCCGCCATGTCTCACTTTTTTTTTCTGAAATCCCTGCACCTGCATTTGCAATATTAGTACTACCGCACTTTATGATATTGTATCATGAATTAACAGATGTACTGCTCTATATTGAAAGAGAATATGCTATCATCACGCCATACACTTGGTAGACATGCTATTTTCTAAAATGAGAATGATCCAAAACTCCAATCTAAGGTCACTGTTACCATTTCTGAAGAACAGGCTGAAAGTGATTCAGTGACCAAGAGTCTCCTGATCTCAACCTAATCGAACACCTATGAGGAATTCTGTATATTGAAGTTGTCATTAGTGATGAGCGAATATACTCATTACTCGAGATTTCCCGAGCATGCTCGGGTGACCTCCGAGTATTTTTAGTGCTTTTTCTTGCTACACCGTTTAATGATCAGGTTAATCCTTTTTTTATACTGATAGACCAGTCGATTCTGAATGCAGCAATACCAAATTTGTGTATGTTTGATTTTTTTTTGATTGTTTTATTTTGAATGGGGCAAAAGGGGGGTGATTTGAACTTTTATATATTTTTAAAAAATATATTTTTTACTTTTGGCATGCTTCCATAGTCTCCATGGAAGACTAGAAGCTGCCATAATCCAATTGGCTCTGGTACATACAGGCAATGATCAGATAGCCTGTATGTAGTGTAAGGGAGTGAAGGATGATGTTCCCTTTTACTTTTCCTCCTTAACAGAATATATTATTATATTATGGCACTGCTACACTTATAGTGTTTTGCCACTGTCTATTCAATTGGTACTGCTACATCACTTGGTGTATTGCCATTAGTGTTAAATGTATATTGTTTTACATTGTATAAGTATAGAGTAAGTGTAGTGTATAGGATTGGCCACTAGATGGGGGGCATACTAGTACACACAATTCACAGTTTGTGGATAGAGTTAACATAGGGTTAATTATGTAGGAGGGGCTGCTGCTTGGTAAGTGAGGGAATGGTTTCCAGAATAAGCTAGTAGGGCGGGAGCAGCCAAAGAGTCCACACAGGCTATAGACCCAGGACGCATCAGCAGTTCCGTAATGTGGAAAGTGAAGCCTAGTTCTCCACAGTAGTAAGAAGAGAATTCAGCAGGCCCGTACAGCAAAGAACCTTAGGAAGCGTCAAGATGTGGCAGCTCTTTGCATGGGCACACACACTAAGGACTGGTGCGAAACGGTTGGAGGACCCCACAGAAGCAATGAGTACAGAGAGGAGGAACTTGGCACCCACACAAAGCGCAGCACAGAAGGGCAGTTTACTCTCCCAGTCTGGTGTGAAACAGACTGTGGGATGTTTAACCGTAGCGGAGCAGTACAGAGAGTATCCAGTGGAACCATCAGGGACGGTCCGACCCGGGCTCGTGCTGTGTAGCCATGAGAGAGGTGCAGGGGAAGACAAGGAGCAATGCACTTTGAAGCCTGTTGTAAATGCTGTAAAGACCTCGGATGTGCTAAGTACAGTATCTAGTAAAGATATTTTCGTTCAAGTGACTTTGGACTGTGTCTCAATCAATTCAAGCTCGCCTTCTGAAGGTCTCTCAAAGCAAGGGGAGATCCTTGAAGGAACCGAACCTGTAGGTACAGGGATGTTGACTAGCGGGCGAAATTTTCCTGTGAGGGGAGGTCAGGACACAGAAGCACAGGTGTCTTTGGCCAAGACTACAGTCCTGACCGAACCCTGCAGTAGCAGAAATGCTCACTTACTATGAGTGCTGACCACCAGGTGGCGCTCATAGCAATCCGGCAGTGACAACAATATAGGTCTGCTGGAGACCTCTGGTTGTCATGCCAACCTATCGGTGACCCGCGTACTATTACGCCCGATGTCGGAAAGGGGTTAATGAAAGTTATGTTATTTAATTGCCTTATTTTCATGTTATGAGTTAAAAAAATGTTCTATGAAACTCAGGCTTGTCAAAATTTTGGAAATTGCCTGTGTTCAGTGAGATGATTAAAATCTATTTTTAAAAGTTTGTGCACCCATTTATGCTGAGCACTGTATATGTTTATTTTTGTGATTGATATTCAGTTTTAATAAAATGTCTCCACTCTCAGTGGGGTGGTGACCGTACTTCACCATCCGTCTCCATTCATTTGTATTTGTATGGGCACACCAACACAAATGAGAAGAGATCTCATTGCTTGGACCTGCATCTAGCTCAAGGGTGGAGTTCTGTTGTGTGGCCACCTCTCATTTTTAAAAAGCATGCAACAGGGCCCCCATTCTTGAGACAGACGGAGGTCCAAGCAATGGGTTATGCATCTATTATACATTACTGGCAAATAAATGTACAAGATAAAAATACCCCTTTAAATATCGAACACAGCAGTACTTGTCCTTCACATCCACGGACCATTCAGACAAGAAAATATTATACATAGCTTTGTTTTTATGAAGAGAATGGTGAAAATCTGCCCAAAAAATACGTTTTGACATATTGGTGACATGTCAGTAGAGTGTATTATGCATTATCTCTGGTAATTATAAAGCATCCAAACTCTTTTTACTGAAAATGTGCTTATAATGGACAGTAGGGTCAGAAATTTTCATTAGTAGAGATTGTAAGGATTGAGGACTGTAAAAGGGTGCCCAAACCCCCTTGTTCTGAGTATCCGAGCTTGTATCCTTAAAGATAACCTTTCGCCAGGTTCTTGCCACCTAATCTGCGAGCAGAATAATGTAGATACAAGGACCCTGATTGCAGTGATATGCCATTCATTAGGCTGCTTGCTGCAGTTTTGATCATTTTTTTAACCTGAGGTAGAGATGAGCAGATGTCTTCACCCAACGCCAGTAGATAGTCCAGGTCGGTGTCGTTTGGCCGAGGGCAGGAGCTGTTCAAAATTCTTGAGTTACCAAGTTCCCTGGAGCGGTGTAGGATTCACTGGCCTGGTGTGACTGTGCACAGGTGATGATGCTCCAGCCAAGTCTGGAAACCTGGAAGCTCAAGAAACTTACGCAGCTCCTGTCCATGGCCAAAGAACATGGACTTGGACCATGAACTTAGTTTGCACAAATCTGCTCATCTATAACGGCAGGAGATTATCAGAGACAAATAGTTTCCAAGGCACTAGAGAGATGATTTTTTTCCTTCATCATAAAAACAATGTTTCGGCCAACAAGTTGCCTTTTTCAAGCATAAACAAAATGGCAGATGAAGCTGCTGTAATTCAGTCCTCCATATTGAAGAGCTTTGCTTAATCCCGCCCTAAGCACTGATTGGCAGCTTTCCACCTATGCACAGTGTACACAGAAAACAGCCAATCAGGGGTGTGGGCGGGGTTAGACAGAGCTCAGCATTTAGAAAATTGCTAGCTCTGCAGCAGAGATAAACAGTATTTTTTAAAAAAAAGAACTGCAACATACAGCCCAGCAAGTGATACATCGCTGGAATCAGGACCTCTACACCAAACATTATGCTGATCTCAAATGGGGTTGCAAAAACCTAGTGACAGATTCCCTTTAATTGATTGGAGAACCAGTGGATCAGTATGAAACTTGTCATTTTTTTTCCTGCACAGTGCTCCAGTTATCTGCAGATCCTTCCTATGAATAAGGCCGGTTTCACACGTCGGTGGCTCCGGTACGTGAGGTGACAGTTTCCTCACGTACCGGAGACACTGACTCACGTAGACACATTAAAATAAATGTGTCTCTGCAGATGTCAGCGTGTTTTCACGGACCGTGTGTCCGTGTGCAAAATATGGAGACATGTCAGTGTTCGTGGGAGCGCACGGACCCATTAAAGTCAATGGGTGTGTGTAAACACGTACCGCAAAAGGATGCTGTCCGTGTGCTTTTTTAAAGTCATAGGGTTAAAATTGAAACATTGTTTCAATACACAGACAGCACACAGATAACACACGGACACACGGACAGCACACAGATAACACATGGACACACGGACAGCACACAGATAACACATGGACACACGGACAGCACACAGATAACACACGGACAGCACACAGATAACACATGGACACACGGACAGCACACAGATAACACATGGACACACGGACAGCACACAGATAACACACGGACAGCACACAGATAACACATGGACACACGGACAGCACACAGATAACACACGGACAGCACACAGATAACACATGGACACACGGACAGCACACAGATAACACATGGACAGCACACAGATAACACATGGACACACGGACAGCACACAGATAACACACGGACAGCACACAGATAACACACGGACAGCACACAGATAACACATGGACACACGGACAGCACACAGATAACACATGGACACACGGATAGCACACAGATAACACACGGACAGCACACAGATAACACATGGACACACGGACAGCACACAGATAACACACGGACAGCACACAGATAACACGGACAGCACACAGATAACACATGGACACACGGACAGCACACAGATAACACATGGACACACGGACAGCACACAGATAACACACGGACAGCACACAGATAACACACGGACACACGGATAGCACACGGATGACAAACGGATGGCCTACGTGCACACACGGACACGGATAGCTCCGGGACCGTTTCTTTTGTAACCAGAAAAATATGTAGACGTGTGAGACTGGTCTAAGGCAGTTATAGAGGGCAACCTCACTCTTGTGATCCATGGAACTGCCGGAGGTTATATCTTTCATGGTCATCAAGTGCTAGCATATTTTAAAGGGAACCTGTCACCCCCCCCAAGTCGTTTGTAACTAAAAGAGCCATCTTGTGCAGCACTAATGCTGCATTCTGACAAGGTGGCTCTTTTAGTTATTGTTCGTTGCACTGCAGAAATAATCACTTTTGAATTTGGTCCCTCATACCTGTGAAATCGCCAGGGAGGCAGGTCTTTCCCCCCTCATCCAAAGGCACCACAGCCGTCACTCTGCGAGAAGGGCGCCGCCTCCTTGGCGTTATTCAGTTGTCCAGGCGCCTGTGCGGTAATATTCTACCTTGCCTTGGGCATGCGCAGTTCGCGTTGCCCGACAACTGACATCACTTGATGTTTTGTTTACTGCGCCTGCGTGCACCCGCGGGATCTCGGGCCGCAGCATTAGTGCTGCACAAGATGGCTCTTTTAGTTACAAACGCCTGAGGGGGGGGGGTGACAGGTTCCCTTTAACTCCTTTACCCCCCATGGTGGTTTGCACGTTATGGAACGGGCCAATTTTTACAATTGTGACCACTGTCCCTTTATGAGGTTATAACTCTGAAACGCTTCAACGGATCCTGGTGATTCTGACACTGTTTTCTCGTGACATATTGTACTTCATCATAGTGGTAAAATTTCTTTGATATTACCTGCGTTTATTTGTGGGGAAAAATGGAAATTTGGCGAAAATTTTGAAAATTTCGCAATTTTCCAACTTTGAATTTTTATGCAATTAAATCACAGAGATATGTCACACAAAATACTTAATATGTCACATTTCCCACATGTCTACTTTACATCAGCACAATTTTGGAATCAAAATTTTTTTTTGTTAGGGAGTTATAAGGGTTAAAAGTTGACCAGCAATTTCTCATTTTTACAACACCATTTTTTTTTAGGGACCACATCTCATTTGAAGTCATTTTGAGGGGTCTATATGATAGAAAATACCCAAGTGTGACACCAATCTAAAAACTGCACCCCTCAAGGTGCTCAAAACCATATTCAAGAAGTTTATTAACCCTTCAGGTGTTTCACAGGAATTTTTGGAATGTTTAAATAAAAATGAACATTTAACTTTTTTTCACAAAAAATTTACTTAAGCTCCAATTTGTTTTATTTTACCAAGGGTAACAGGAGAAAATGGACCACAAACGTTGTTGTACAATTTGTCCTGAGTATGCTGATACCCCATATGTGGGAGTAAACCACTGTTTGGGCGCATGGGAGAGCTCGGAAGGGAAGGAGCGCCGTTTGACTTTTCAATGCAAAATTGACAGGAATTGAGATGGGACACCATGTTGCGTTTGGAGAGCCACTGATGTGCCTAAACATTGAAACCCCCACAAGTGACACCATTTTGGAAAGTAGACCCCCTAAGGAACTTATCTAGAGGTGTGGTGAGCACTTTGACCCACCAAGTGCTTCACAGAAGTTTATAATGCAGAACCGTAAAAATAAAAAATCATTTTTTTTCACAAAAATTATCTTTTCGCCCCCAATTTTGTATTTTTCCAAGGGTAACAGGAGAAATTGGACCCCAAAAGTTGTTGTCCAATTTGTCCTGAGTGCGCTGATGCCCCATATGTGGGGGGGAACCACCGTTTGGGTGCATGGGAGGGCTCGGAAGGGAAGGTGCACCATTTGGAATGCAGACTTACCGTAGATGGAATGGTCTGCAGGCGTCACATTGCGTTTGCAGAACCCCTAATGTACCTAAACAGTAGAAACCCCCCACAAGTGACACCATTTTGGAAAGTAGACCCCCTAAGGAACTCATCTAGATGTGATGTGAGAGCTTTGAACCCCCAAGTGTTTCACTACAGTTTATAACGCAGAGCCATGAAAATAAAAAATAAAAATTTTCACCCCAAAATTATATTTTAGCCCCTAGTTTTGTATTTTCTCGAGGGTAACAGGAGAAATTGGACCCCGAAAGTTGTTGTCCAATTTGTCCTGAGTACGCTGATACCACATATGTGGGGGGGGGGGGAAACACCGTTTGGGCGCTTGAGAGAGCTCGGAAGGGAAGAAGCACTGTTTTACTTTTTCAACGCAGAATTGGCTAAAATTGAGATCGGACGCCATGTCGCGTTTGGAGAGCCCCTGATGTGCCTAAACAGTGGAAACCCCCCAATTATAACTGAAACCCTAATCCAAACACACCCCTAACCCTAATCTCAACGGTAACCCTAACCACACCTCTAACCCAGACACACCCCTAACCCTAATACCAACCCTATTCCCAACCGTAAATGTAATCCTAACCCTAACTTTATCCCCAACCCTAACTGTAGCCTTAACCATAGCCCCAACCCTAACCCTAATGGGAAAATGGAAATAAATACATTTTTTTAATTTTTTCCCTAACAAAGGGGGTGATGAAGGGGGGTTTGATTTACTTTTATAGCGGGTTTTTTAGTGGATTTTTATGATTGGCAGCCGTCACACACCAAAAGACGCTTTTATATCACTTTTTTATGTTTTGGCGCTTTTATACGATAAAAACTATTTTATAGAAAAAATAATTATTTTTGCATCGCTTTATTCTGAGGACTATAACTTTTTTATTTTTTTGCTGATGATGCTGTATGGCGGCTCGTTTTTTGCGGGACAAGATGAGACTTTCAGCGGTACCATGGTTATTTATATCTGTCTTTTTGATCGCGTGTTATTCCACTTTTTGTTTGGCGGTATAATAATAAAGCGTTGTTTTTTGCCTGTCGTTACGGACGCGGCGATACTAAATATATGTACTTTTATTGTTTTTTTTTTTAGATAAAAAAATGTATTTATGGGAATTTTTTTTTTTATTTTTTTTTTACACGTGTGGAAATTTTTTTTATTTACTTTGTCCTAGGTGGGACATCACAGATCGGTGATCTGACAGTTTGCACAGTACTCTGTCAGATCACCGATCTGACTTACAGGGCTGCAGGCTTACCATGCGCCTGCTCTGAGCAGGCACTTGGTAAGCCACCTCCCTCCCTGCAAGACCCGGATGCCGCGGCCATCTTGGATCCAGGCCTGGAGCAGGGAGGGAGGTAAGGAGACCCTCGCAGCAACGCGATCATATCGCGTTGCTGCGGGAGTCTCAGGGAAGCCCGCAGGGAGCCCCATCCCTGCGCCATGCTTCCCTATACCGCCGGCACACCGCGATGTTTGATCGTGGTGTGCCGGGGGTTAATGTGCTGGGGCGGTCCGTGACCACTCCTGGCACATAGAGCCGGATGTCAGCTGCGATAGGCAGCTGACACTCGGCCGCGCTCCCCCCGTGAGTGCGGCCGATCGCGCTGGACGTACTATTCCGTCATTGGGAAGTAAGGCCCACCCCACATGGACGGAATACTACGTCCAATGGCAGAAAGGGGTTAAAGATTGTGTCACTTGCTATTGCTGAAAACCTCCTTATAAAAAGCATTGCTCAGGTAGACTGTAAAACAAAGCAGAAGAAGTATATGTATTTTGATGATGGTCAATCTAAGCAGTAAAATGTGCTATATTCGGCATCCTCCAGGATGAGAGTAATTTAACAAACTGGGCAGAGCAATTTAACAAACCGATGATTCATTCAACCTGAGTTTTCCTAAATATAAAGAATTGACTGTAAAATAAGTCATTTACTTAATACTCCCACACATTCTTCTATTCTTACTATAGCTGTTCTCTAGGAGGAAATCATTTTGCAGAAAAATTTATAATTTCAATACAATTGCTTCCAGAGATGACTTCAGAAACCCTTAGAACTGGCGATGGCCATTGTTATTATCTACAATCCCGTACAGGCTGGCGGTATCTCCACTAATACATCTATAAAACCTCTGATTGCTTTCGCACAATGATTGACAAGCCTTCCCAGAACGTGTGTTGAAGTTGTTGTTGTTCTTTTCCAGTTGCTATTTTGGACAATGTCCTGCCTTTCTACCTGGCTGTGAGGACAACAGGACGCCCATTCTGTGTTGGATCGAGCACGTGTGCCAAACTGTTTAGGTGTTCGCTGTGGTGGGATTGTGTAGGAAGATCTAAATTGATAGAATTGAATCATACAAGTTAACATTTGTACCTTCCTGCTGTTAGCTACTGTGCTACATTGTTACACAGCACCGGGGGGAAAAAAACCCTCTCCTGAATGAATGAAATATAAAAAGATTCTAAAATAACTCTGCCAAATTGCTCCTGACTTCCCCGCTGAGTCATTTAACCTGCACAGCACTTGTGATCCTTTCTTTCTGTCCCTTGGAAGTCAGAACAGACACAGTCGGAACCGTTTAATCCTGGTTCTCCCATACATGTGCATTGCTTTCATTGTTCAAAAGCCGCTCCATAGCTCAGCTAATCCGTGGTTTTTATTTGTTGCCAGTGATTGTCTACTTCAGACATTGGGTCATCCTTCTTTCCCGTCTCCTTGGCACTGCTCACATCTGCATCAGCGCTGGAAAAACCCTTCACCACCTCGAGTTTTTCCGTCTTTCAGTTTTCGTTTTCTGTGCCCCTTCTTCCCACAGCCACACCTTTTTTTTTATTTTTCCATTAATATGGCCATGTGAGGGCTTGTTTTTTGAGGGACGAATTATACTTTTGAACAACACCATTAGTTTTACCATATAGCCTACTGGAAAATGGGAAGAAAAATTCAAAGTGTGGTGAAATTGCAATCGCAATTCCACAATTTATTTATTTATTTTTTTTCACCATGTTCACTAAATGCAAAAATTGACCTTCCATTATGGTTTCTCCAGGTCGTTACAAGTTCATTGATACCAAACATGTGTGGGTTATTTTTTATTTAAGTGGTGAAAAAAAAATCCAGAATTTATAAAAAAACAAAACAAAAAAAGTCACCACTTTGCGAGACACGTAGCGTCTCCATTTTTCGTGATGTGGGGTTGGGCGAGGGCTTAATTTTTTTGTGCGCTGAGCTGACATTTTTATTGATACCATTTTGGAGTAGATATGATCTTTTGATCGCCTGTGATTCCATTTTAATGCAATGTTGCGTCAACCAAAAAAACATAATCTGGCATCTTGATTTTTTTTCTCGTTACACCATTTACCGATTGGATAAATTCTTCTCATATATTGGTAGATCAGGCAATTCTGAAAGCGGTGATACCAAATATGTGTATTGTTTTACTATTATCTTATTTTGAAGGAGGGTAATTTTTACTTTTAACTATTTTTTAAAAAAAAGTAAACTTTTTTTTAAAACTTTTTACTGGCTTCAATAGTCTAAATGGGAGACTAGAAGCTGCAATCTTCTGATTGCTTGTGCTACATGCAGCAGGGCTTCAGCTCTGCTATATGTAGCTAAAATTCTCATCAGCTATGAGCGTTGGCCACTGGACGGTGCTCAAAGCTATCCAGAAAATAAAACGAGAGGGGTCCCCTGCAGACCCCAGATTGTCATGCCAACCCATCGTGTCACAAGGGTGCAGACTGGGGGTAATTGTTAAATGCTGCTGTCAGAGGGTGACAGCGGCCTTTAACATGTTAACAGTGACAGGTGGATCGCGATTCCACCCGCGGCTGTTAGAGGCACATGTCAGCTGATGAAATCAGCTGACATATGCTTAGAAAAGTTTAGGGATCAACTTTTGACCTATACGTTCAAGGTCATAAAGGGGTTAAAGGAAACCTGACATGTTGTAAAGAAGACCAATACACAAAGGTATCCTGGGCTCCAGACTAATACATTTCCAGTAAGTGTTGTACAGTTTATCACTCTACTTAATTCCGCACAAAACCCATTACTGAAGTTATTGTCTCTAAAGCTTGGAATATAAAGCAGTGGTAAGTTTCCTGAGGACAAGGCTTTATGTGTTTTTTGTTCGTGAGGGCATAACGCTGAGGTTTTTAATGACCTATTAGACCGCAAAAATACAATAAAAGAAAATCATTAGCGACAGGAAAATCCTGTCCCATCTTTATTATACAGCAGATCTCTCAGAAGCAGTACAACCTGCAACATGAAAATGAGACATTGGAGAGTTACTAAAGGTAGTCTGCACAGCAATCGATCGATTTGTTTTTCTATGGGTGAGACATTCAAAGGGAATCTGTCAGTAGGATCAACCCTCCTAAGCCTTCTATACGGGCCTGCACGTCATAGGAAGCCGAATAAAATGATATCTTGATATCAGTGATCTGATGTCTTATTCCAGAGAAATTCACATTTTTTATAATGTGTAAATGAGGGGTTAAGATCTATGGGCCGGACATAGATCTCCAGAAGAATCTGTCTCCAGAGCTTATTGACTCATAATCACACACAGCTCTGCAGTGAGATCAGAGCAGGGGCGGTCATATTATTTGCACAACATGTGCTATTCTCCAGGGGCCCAAGAGGTAAGGGGGCCCAGGTCTCTCTCCAAAATAAGTGGAATTGTGCACTATGATGAAAGATTGGACTGAAAAGGGCCCATATATTGTTCTGGCACAGGGGCCCTCCACTCTGCGTGTCCGCCGCTGGATCAGAGCTTATACTGTACAGCAGCCAATGCGGTAAGTTCCCCACAGATATTATGGTCACATTACAGTACACATAGGTAAAGAAGTTTTCCACAAACAAAGTTCATTTTAATTAATAGATCTTGGAATAAAAATAAGTTCCACATTTGAATGTGTTAATGTTGATTAAAATAATCTTGTTTGTGGAAAACCCCTTTAAGAATCACTTCTCCCATCAAAGTTATCTTCTTACTATATTGTAGTCATCATATTATACAGCACTGTGTACTTACAATTGCTCATTTATCCTTTCTCCCCAGATAATTCTTCTCTATGTAGAATCGGGAAGTCTCTTGTCCCTGCATTTATCATTCCCCTCTTTAACTCCTGACCCAGCTGCTTCCTCCTCCCCCCTACCATTGACTTTTGCAGTGACATACTGTACATTATGAGTCATATAGGGAAAATTGACCTCCTGTTTCTACATAGAGCTTAGAAGGATTCAGCTTGTGAGAGTTGAATCACGTGATATCATAAATCTGATGGTGTGGAATAAGTGATTATATGATTTTATTCTTCGGGTCGGTGCCATTAGAGCATTACTGGATTTATATAGTTTTTTATGTTTGGCTGCTGTCACACACTAAAATACGCTTTTACTGCCTCATTGCCATATTTTGAGAGCTATAATTTTTCCATATTTTGGTTGACAGTCATGTGGGGGCTTGTTTATTATGAATTTACATTTTTATTGGTACCATTTTCGGCCTCTTTTTTTATCGCTTTCTATTCAAATTTTTGGGAGGCAGAATGAACAAAAATCAGCAATTAAAGAATTTTTTTTTATGCCGTTATGCATGTGGTAAAATTGATAAGGCAGCTTTATTCTTGGGGTCAGTACAATTACAGCCATACCACATTTATATCTTTTTATATTTTTTCACGCTTTTATGCAATAAAAACTATTTTATTGAAAAATATATATTTTTTGCTTTACTGTATTCTGAGAGCTATAACTTTTTTATTTTTCTGCAGCTGTATCTGTATGGCAGCTTTTTTTTGCGGGACAAGATGATGTTTTCAGTTATACCATTTTTATTTACATTTGTGTTTTTGATCTTGTTTTATTCCATTTTTTTGTTCAGCGGTATGATGAAACATTATATATTTTTGCCCTGTTTTTTATTTTTTACAATGTTCACTGAAGGGGTTAACTAGTGTGACAGTTAATATTCGGCAGGTCATTCTGGATGCGGCAATACCAAATATGTGAACTTTTTTTTTTTACAGTATATTTTATGATTATTTTGTGATTTTTTTTTTTTTTATATATTTTTACCTACTTTTTTTTTTACTTAATCCCTCTATAGGACTCTCACTTCACTGTTCTAACCATTGCAATGTAACAGTGAGAGCCGGTTGTCAGCTATGAAATTAGCTGAACACCCGCCAGTGACCGCGAGCGCACAGCTGCTGTGAGCACAAAATCACCAGGTTGTACAAAGAAAATCCAAGGTCAGAAAGGACCCCGCGGCCATTGCGCAGCCGGGGATCACCATGGAGACCATCAGCACATCGCGATCTCATCTCGTTGTTGATGGATGCCCACAGGGAGCCCACTCCCTGTGCGATGCTCCTCAATGTCGCTGTCACTATTGACAGGGGCATAAGAGGGTTAAACGCCGCGATCGGTTCTATCACCAATCGTGGGTGTTTCTGCAGGGTGTCAGCTCTCACATAGAGCTGACACTCGCACACAATCGCCGCGGTGCTCAGCATGAGCCCGCGTGATCACAGGGCCGTACATATACTTCTCTTTGCAGGAACGCAGCTCCTGCAGAGCAGTATATGTACAGCGCATGTCGGGAAGGGGTTAAAGGCTAACCATATTTTTAATTTTCTTTTTTTCATAAATCAAAAGTACACATCAAAAATAAACTTTGTAATATATCTTATCAAAGAAATCCACTTCTTTCTCTTCCTGGACCGATCTTTCATTCTCAATTCCCAACCAAAATCTGTACTTAGTGAAAGCAGACTTTCCTTTTACTGAGATAGGAAATGGCAGTTGGTGCTTATAAAGTTCTATGGAGGGGTAGGGAGAGGAGGAGGGAGCAGCTAAAGGCAGACACAGGCCTTCTGCTGCTAGTTTTCCTGAAAAGACAGTTGCATCGTTCCACCAGCTCAGAGTCGCCTTCATTCCGAGGTCCATAGGCTTCCTGGATATTCTATGCTATCACTTTATGAGATTAGAAAGCCCTTTTAGGACGTAATGAGATTAATTTTTCTTCTGAAAATATTAAAACTCCTGCAAGGCAATATTTATGTTTCCCTCCAAGAATAGGAAGGCATATTTATAAATAGGATTTACTTCCCGTGTAACAGACATCACTGACCGTCTGTCTATACATAGACTAGCCCCCAGGTAGCGATTACGGATCATATTTTCAGAAAATGTCCCTACAACTTTGCCGAATGTGAAAAAGAAAATGGTTTCCATGGATACTGGGAATAGTCACAATAGGGACCTTCCTGTGAGTGATTACGTTACCTGGGAGATGTATGAGTGACGTGTTAGCGAGAGGTGGCCTTTCTAAGATTCTAAGATATAGGCACATAATTGTAAATCATTACAGACAAGGTAAGCATTCATTTACTTCCAAAACGGATGAACTTGTGACTTAACTCTTTGTGCTCCATCGGTTTTGCATCACTACACAGCCCCTTGGGGAAGGTAATGTAGTAGGTTTACTTGCAGTCCTATGTAGAACCTTTTATACTATATACTCACCCTCGGACACGCCCTGGTTCTAGCCGGCAGCCTTCCTTCCTAAGAATGAGCAAGTGAAGGACCTTCAATGACGTCGCGGCTTGTGATTGGTCGCATGACCGCTCATGTGACCGCTCACGCGACCAATCACAAGCCGCGACGTCACCGCAGGTCCTTCACTCGCTCATTCTTAGGAGGGGAGACTGCCGGGTAGAACCAGGGCGCGTCCGAGGGTGAGTATATCAATATTTTTTATTTTTATTCTTTATTTTACACACAAATATAGATCCCGATACCGATTCCCAATATTGCAAAAATATCGGAACTCGGTATCGGAATTCCGATACCCGATAAGAAGATCGCCGACCTCATGGCCGACCCCACACAGGGATCGGGTCGGGTTTCATGAAACCCGACTTTGCCAAAAGTCGGCGACTTCTGAAAATGACCGATCCGTTTCGCTCAACCCTAGTTATGACACATGACAAGCTCAGCTATGGGTTACAGGAGGTAGATAAAAGGAGAATGAGTGCTGATGTCCACAGAAATATCACATGCGATGAACATATACTCTTTAGTACAAAATAAAAGTAATAAATAGTGTAGTGTGGCTAACGGTCACATAGTTCATGGGAGGTATGTGTTGTGGAGATGACTTGTCTCTGTGATGTAACCCCGAGTATTTTCTCTAGTGCATGAAAGCACTAAGAGGTTCGTTTGTTGCAACTGGGAGCGGGTTACGGGTAGCTGTGAGAGATGGGTGGCTCTAGCTGCCCACAAACCTCACCTCTGGGTGTGGTTAGCAGCCTATGTAATGGAGGCTGTGGTTTAGCACATGGCCTGTGTGTTAGAAGGGAGAAGGCCTCCTGTGTGTGTTTGACTCCAGACTGAGCCTGAATCCTGGACACTACCCCAGCCTGTGTTCCCACAGGCCTGGTGGAGCAGAGCACTGCTATAGACATTTTGTATTTTGTTTGCCTGATCTAGAGGTTGTTTGATTTCTGTTTGGCTTCTGGGTTTTTGAAGCAATAAGCCCACATGAACTTTTAAAGGAATGAGCTTCCGATTTTCCTCCCATCGCACCTAAGTGAGTAAAACCCCTACAGTAGTAACACACAATCACATCTTGTCTAGCAAATACATAACAGTGTATTTAACCAAGTAGTGTATCTAAAATATTATTCTACACTGCAGACGTCTTTTTGTGAGTAGTGTGTCAAAAAGAAAAACTACTGTACCCCTGTACAAGTTGTGGCTATGCCTAAAAAGATAACTGTGCCTTTAAGCTTCTGTGTGTACTCTGCAAAAACCTTTGGAACTATTGGGCCAAAAAAGTCTGGGAGTTCTGTGTCTAAAAACCTCTGTGTGTACGGTGCCAAAAAGCCTTTGTGGGTACTGTGTCTAAAAACCTCTGGGACTATTGGGCCAAAAAACGTCTGGGAGTTCTGCGCCAAAAAGCCTCTGGGAGCACTGTACCAGAAAGCCTATATATGTACTGGGCCAAAAAGCCGCTCTGTATATTCTGCAGCTGTGTCTGTACGAGTAGTGTGCCTAAAAAATAATTACACTCTGCTGCTGTGTCTGTACAAGTTAAGAGCCTAAAAAATAGTTATACTCTGCATCCGTGTTTGTGGTAGTACTGTGTGTTAAAAGAAAAAGTTGTTACTCTTCAACCGTGTCTGTGGGCATACTGTCCCAGAAAAACCTAAGTGTGTACTCTGCACGTGACTCTGTGGGAGGACTCTGAAAAAGAGCCTGTGCTGGTCTACTCTGCAAAAAAAAACCTTTTTATTTTAATTTGGGTAGGTCCCAAAACATTCTGAATGAAAAATAGAACAAAAAAACTTGTGGAGTTTAACAATGGCTGGGTGAGGCTGGTATACTTCTATATTCAGCCAAAGGTACGGACAAGTCCTGTGGGATTCACGTCTGGTTCATTTTAATGAATGTGAGCTTGCCCACGTTGGCTGTGGACAGGCACATGCACCTGTCTGTGATCACACCTCCTGCTGTACTAAGCACACGTTCAGACAGTACACTTTCTGCAGCCCAGCACCTCCAAGGTGTGAAGGGCAAGCTAAGGCCATCTGTCCAAATTGGAGACCCAAAAGTTAAATGAGCCAGACCCATCAAAATATGGAGATGTGTGGACCACCATGGTGTTGATATGGTCTTGCTTATGAATTTGATCCATTGAGCTTGTGTTTTGTGGTCGGCTTCTCTTTCTGCCAAGCCACAAGAGACACACCTTTTCATTAGGTGTTTGGGTTGTATTTTCTGGCTGCAGAATGTCTACTTTAACACAGGTGTTTTCATTTATACACCTATCACCTTTTGGGTGCAACTTTAGATTCTGTTCCCCAGGGTGCGTTTATTGCTGGAGATAGATGTATTTAGTTTTTTCTGACATTGTATTGATGTTTGGAGCCAGTCTGTGAGCTTTGAGCTAAGGATTTTCACTTTGTTGTTTCTTTGAAATACATTACACCTCTCTTCTGTTTAACTTTAGTAAGTAAGCTGTATAGTTGTTCAGAGTAATTGCTTTCTTTGTTTGGTATTTCGTTATTTACTTTACTCACTGTAACATCTTTCATTTGTTCAGCACACTTCTCCTCTTGTAGTTAATTAACACTCTGCTCTGACCTCCAATTCTTTAGGAGGAATGTGAAGCAATTTGACAGCAGTTTAGGTCCGAGTTGCTATCTAATAGTTCTTTGGCCTGGGCTATCTCTGTACCTGCAGACAGTATTAGTGACTGCGGTGTCAGGATATCTAGTCTGTACAGAAATTGGCAGGCTCAGTAGCGTTTCGTTAATGTGTAACCTATTTATCTTGATTGAGTTGCTGCACAGGCATAACCTAAACGCTGCCTCCTGCTAATACGGACCATAGCAGATGGTGGTGCTGGATGTTGTGATGTGCTGAGTAAGGTTTTCCACATTTCTGTCATGCTAACCCCCCCCCTTTCGAGGTGGAGAAAGTGTCCCAGCAGCGTTGGCGACTTCCTCCTTCTTCATTGCCTTTTTCATTTTTTTTCCATTGCCTGTCTCGGTGTAGTAATTTCTCCATCTCCCCCATTGACTGTCTCGGTGTAGTAATTTCTCCATCTCCTCCATTGCCTGTCTCGGTGTGGTAATTTCTCCATCTCCTCCATTGCCTGTCTCGGTGTGGTAATTTCTCCATCTCCTCCATTGCCTGTCTCGGTGTGGTAATTTCTCCATCTCCTCCATTGCCTGTCTCGGTGTGGTAATTTCTCCATCTCCTCCATTGACTGTCTCGGTGTGGTAATTTCTCCATCTCCTCCATTGCCGGTCTCGGTGTAGTAATTTCTCCATCTCCTCCATTGACTGTCTCGGTGTGGTAATTTCTCCATCTCCTCCATTGCCGGTCTCGGTGTAGTAATTTCTCCATCTCCTCCATTGACTGTCTCGGTGTGGTAATTTCTCCATCTCCTCCATTGCCTGTCTCGGTGTGGTAATTTCTCCATCTCCTCCATTACTTGTCTCGGTGTAGTAATTTCTCCATCTCCTCCATTGCCTGTCTCGGTGTAGTAATTTTTTCATCTTCTCCATTGCCGGTCTTGGTGTATATTGGACTGCACAAGGATGACATCCGAGTGCAATCCAATGTTGCACACGCACCCATAAACTTGTATGGATGCCAGTGAGCGAAGCCTCGTTGCCACTCACAGCATGCTGCAATTGTTTTCTTATGCCAAATCAGCATGAGAAAAAAAATTGTGATTGCGCTCTGACCCACAGAATAACACTGGGCCGAGTGGAACCCGATATTTAATAGGATTGCACTCGTCCGATTCAAACACTCGTGTGAGTGAGCCCTGACAGGGAAATCCAAAATGGAGTGAGCCAAAAGAGGTTAGTTGTCCTCAGTCACCTGTGTCTGTGTAAAATTTGCTGCAAGTAAAAGATATGGGCAAACCAGGAAAAGCCTCAAAGCAAAACAAAAATGAAAAAAGTCAAAGCCATATACCATGAAAACAAAATGCACCAAAAAAAAAAACAAAGCAGATGGGCAGTCAATGTTTGTGACAGAATTGTAAGACATCTGCAAACATACAGAAAACGAATGAAAAAACATGAACACCTAAACAGAATACAATACGGTAACAGTGGGCTAAAGGGCAGCAATCGTGTAAATTGGATGAAACTAATATTGATAAATGGTGGATCTGTATTGTCCAAGGACGTGACAATGGAACTTTTATCTGGTACTGATCTAATAAAACGTATCAAGATGACTGCATGAAGAAGATAATCACATTTTCCACTCATTTATGATCTGGAGTTGTATGTCAGATCTATAGCACCTGAGGAGATCGCAATCATTACCTCCACAGGACTCCAAAATGTATCTCTCCCTCCAGAGAACCTGTCAGGGAGAGATATTTTGCTTTCCAGTTGAGCCAAGACATGAGCCGAGACCTTGAACCCAGACACCTGCTGTACCACCTGAGACCAGAGCTCCGTTAACTCATCCGTAAGGGTCTGGATTAGGTGAGCCAAAGCCTCTGCTTGCGCCATAGGTTCACCGGAGGTGGTGACATTGTCACGACTACCAGGGTCACTACAGCAGATGGCACAACAAACACCAACAATGGGATGGGAAAAGGGGGGAGAAAGGCCCTAATAGTAGGGAACGAGGGATGGGGCACCGCCTAACTCAGCCTGTACCTATCTCTAAGCTCCCCTAACCCCGTATGAAGGTCATTCCCCCCGCCGCCGTCACGAACCTGGTCCCTAGCTGTCTCCTCACTTAACCCTGGCTAGTGCACTGGCTGGCAAGGATGCTAGCCTCACCACTGCAGATAGTACAAACACAGGGGATTGTGACAAGCGCGAGACAGACAAGGTAAATACACAAGTAACTTAGCTCCACGCTCCGCTGCAAAGCTCCGCACCGCAGAGGACACAGAAACAGGACCCCAAACTCCCGAAGCAGCTGATACAGCGCTGACACCAGACAGCTGCACACTCCAGGGCTGATCTACATAGAATAACTCGATCACCAACAGTCAGCTGATGCATCATGTGACTATTTACAGGATGGTGGGAGTGGTCACCACCCACATCAGCTGATCTAGCAACTAAGCAGCTTGCAGCAAGGCACACTAACATTAACCCTTGCTGGCACAAAAGCAAAAATTTTTTAAATTAAAGCAGAGTTCGAGCTATCACAAATGCAAAAATGGATCATGACAGTTTTATACCAGTATTCTCACATTAAAGCTATGCCAAAGTGAGGTTTCCAAGTTGCACTGCAGAACCAAAGCAGGTTATCAAACGTAGGGTTAATTCTGCTTTCAGAAATGAAGAATTAGGGGTGATCTTATTATAATGTACAAATAATGAGGGGACAGTACAGTGATCTTTCTAAGAATCTTTTTACACCTAGGCCTGGGACAGACAAATAGAGGCATCTTCTTCATCTAGAAGAAAGGTTTATTCTTAACAGATTCTTTAAAAGCAGGGAGACTATGGACTCTTCATTGTAAGAGCAGTGAGACTATGGTACTCTTTACTGTAAGCAGTGAGACTATGGTACTCTTTACAGTAAGAGCAGTGAGACTATGGTACTCTTTACAGTAAGCAGTGAGACTATGGTACTCTTTACAGTAAGAGCAGTGAGACTATGGTACTCTTTACTGTAAGCAGTGAGACTATGGTACTCTTTACAGTAAGAGCAGTGAGCTTATGGTACTCTTTACTGTAAGAGCAGCGAGACTATGGTACTCTTTACAGTAAGAGCAGTGAGACTATGGTACTCTTTACAGTAAGAGCAGTGAGACTATGGTACTCTTTACTGTAAGAGCAGTGAGACTATGGTACTCTTTACAGTAAGAGCAGTGAGCTTATGGTACTCTTTACTGTAAGAGCAGCGAGACTATTGTACTCTTTACTGTAAGCAGTGAGACTATGGTACTCTACAGTAAGAGCAGTGAGACTATGGTACTCTTTACTGTAAGAGCAGCGAGACTATGGTACTCTTTACTGTAAGCAGTGAGACTATGGTACTCTTTACAGTAAGAGCAGCGAGACTATGGTACTCTTTACTGTAAGAGCAGCGAGACTATGGTACTCTTTACTGTAAGTAGTGAGACTATGGTACTCTTTACAGTAAGAGCAGTGAGACTATGGTACTCTTTACTGTAAGAGCAGCGAGACTATGGTACTCTTTACTGTAAGCAGTGAGACTTTGGTACTCTTTACAGTAAGAGCAGTGAGACTATGGTACTCTTTACTGTAAGAGCAGCGAGACTATGGTACTCTTTACTGTAAGCAGTGAGACTATGGTACTCTTTACAGTAAGAGCAGCGAGACTATGGTACTCTTTAGGCCATGTTCACACGATCCTTTTTTTCATGCGGAATTGCCGCGATTTTCCCGCTGCGGGTCCGCAGCTGTTTTCCATGCAGGGTACATTACATTGTACCCTATGGAAAACAGGAACTGCTGTGCCCACAATGCGGAAAATTTAAAAAAAAAAGCCGCGCTGAATAGCTGCGGGAAAAAAGAAGTACCATGTCACTTCTTTTTTCGGAGCCGCAGCGGTTCTGCACCCATTGACCTCCATTGTGAGGTCAAACCCGCAGTAAAACCCGCAGATGAAAAAAATATCTGCGGGTTTTACTGCGGTTTGTGGTGCAGAACCGCTGCAGCAGGAAGTGCGGTGAAGCGGGCGGAAGTGCGTGGGCGGAGTGTGGCTGCCCCCCCGTGCTCCGATCCCGCCCCCCCGTGCTCCAATCCCACCGCCCCGTGCTCCGATGCCCCCCCCAGTGCTCCGATGCCCCCCCCGTGCCCTAATCTCCCCCCCTTATACTTACCCGGCGTCCCGGTGTCCGTCCGGCCGTCTTCTCCCTGTGCGCCGCCATCTTGCAAAATGGCGGGCGCATGCGCAGTGCGCCCGCCGAATCTGCCGGCCGGCAGATTCGTTCCAAAGTGCATTTTGATCACTGAGATATAATCTATCTCCGTGATCAAAATAAAAAAAAGTAGTAAATGACACCCCCCCCCCCCCTTTGTCACCCCCATAGGTAGGGACAATAAAAAAAAATTAAGAATTTTTTTTTTTTTCCACTAAGGTTAGAATAAGGTTAGAATAGGGTTAGGGTTAGGGGTAGGGTTAGGGGTAGGGTTAGGGGTAGGGTATTTTCAGCCATTTTAACCCTAAAAAACTTCCTAGAAAACACACAGACTCTGCATAGAAAACTGCATAAAAAAAGGATCAAAAAAAGGATCAAAAAACGCATCAAAAAACGCATCAAAAAAGGACAAAAAAAGGACCAAAAAAAGGACCTGCGTTTTCTGCCAAGAGCTGCAGTTTTTTAAAAAACAGTCCTGAAAAAAAAAGGATGGAAATCAGGAACGTGTGAACATACCCTTACTGTAAGAGCAGCGAGACTATGGTACTCTTTACTGTAAGCAGTGAGACTATGGTACTCTTTACTGTAAGAGCAGCGAGACTATGGTACTCTTTACTGTAAGAGCAGTGAGACTATGGTACTCTTTACTGTAAGAACAGTGAGACTATGGTACTCTTTACTGTAAGAACAGTGAGACTATGGTACTCTTTACTGTAAGAGCAGTGAGACTATGGTACTCTTTACTGTAAGAACAGTGAGACTATGGTACTCTTTACTGTAAGAGCAGCGAGACTATGGTACTCTTTACAGTAAGAGCAGCGAGACTATGGTACTCTTTACTGTAAGAGCAGCGAGACTATGGTACTCTTTACTGTAAGAGCAGTGAGACTATGGTACTCTTTACTGTAAGAGCAGTGAGACTATGGTACTCTTTACTGTAAGAACAGTGAGACTATGGTACTCTTTACTGTAAGAGCAGTGAGACTATGGTACACGCTACTGTAAGAGCAGTGAGACTATGGTACTCTTTACTGTAAGAGCAGTGAGACTATGGTACTCTTTACTGTAAGAGCAGTGAGACTATGGTACTGCATAAAAAAAGGATCAAAAAAAGGATCAAAAAACGCATCAAAAAACGCATCAAAAAAGGACAAAAAAAGGACCAAAAAAAGGACCTGCGTTTTCTGCCAAGAGCTGCAGTTTTTTAAAAAACAGTCCTGAAAAAAAAAGGATGGAAATCAGGAACGTGTGAACATACCCTTACTGTAAGAGCAGCGAGACTATGGTACTCTTTACTGTAAGCAGTGAGACTATGGTACTCTTTACTGTAAGAGCAGCGAGACTATGGTAATCTTTACAGTAAGAGCAGTGAGACTATGGTACTCTTTACTGTAAGAACAGTGAGACTATGGTACTCTTTACTGTAAGAGCAGTGAGACTATGGTACTCTTTACTGTAAGAACAGTGAGACTATGGTACTTTTTACTGTAAGAGCAGTGAGACTATGGTACTCTTTACTGTAAGAGCAGTGAGACTATGGTACTCTTTACTGTAAGAGCAGTGAGACTATGGTACTTTTTACTGTAAGAGCAGTGAGACAATGGTACTCTTTACTGTAAGAACAGTGAGACTATGGTACTTTTTACTGTAAGAGCAGTGAGACTATGGTACTTTTTACTGTAAGAGCAGTGAGACTATGGACTAACTTTCTAGAAAATAAGCCACTTCTCCTAAAGCCCTATCCTTTCTCCGATGACCTATAGAAATTCGGACAGTCATCATCTGCCAGGTTTGGGACACAGTTATTACTAAAGTAACATTCAAACAATTCTCCGATTTATTTGGAAGAACAGAGAAATTTCTAAATGTGAAGCAAATGTTCTGAAGTGTTTGTTTCTCTCTTGGAGTGTTTACTCTGCTTTCCAGTAAGAATGTTAATTTCATACAGTTCCTAGTTAACAATTAATGGCTGGTTATTGATTACTCATTTCTTTTTCATAATTTCTTGCAAAGCAGTATAAGAACATTGTGAGTGGTAATAGTAAAATACAGAAATCAGTCCATCAATCCGCAAGATTGGACTGCTATCTAGTGGTGGTAAAGCTAACCTGCACCAAGGTAAGGAACTTTTTTCTTTTTTACAAATGTTAGTAACAATACATATGTCTGTATTGCATGTTTGAGCATCACACAGGAGTGTGTATGGATCAATATAGTCATTTTTAATGAAGACTAAAAGTAAATAATATTAATAATAATTGTGTTGGGTTTCAAATCAATCAGCTGTGATCAGGTTCCTAGGATATAAAATTCAACAGAGATGGAAAGCACAGCTCTGCTCAATGTGTAATGGCCGATGCCACGTACCGCAGATCAGATTTATGAGAATTTGGATAGGTCATTGATATTACAGCTGCTTCTCACAAACTTAGAATATCATCAAAAAGTTAATTTATTTCAGTTCTTCAATACAAAAAAATGAAACTCATATATTATATAGTCATTACAGAGTGATCTATTTCTGTTAATGTTGATGATTATGGCTTACAGCCAATGAAAACCCAAAAGTCATTATCTCAGTAAATTAGAATACTTTATAACACCAGCTTGAGAAACTATTTTAAAATCCAAAATGTTGGCCTACTGAAATATATGTTCAGTAAATGCACTCAATATTTGGTCGGGGCTCCTTTTGCATCAATTACTGCATCAATGCGGCGTGATATGGAGGCGACCAGCCTGTAGCACTGCTGAGGTGTTATGGAAGCCCAGGTTGCTTTGATAGCAGCCTTCAGCTCATCTGCATTGTTGGGTCTGGTGTCTCTTATCTTTCTCTTGACAATACCCTATAGATTCTCTATGGGGTTAAGGTCAGGTGAGTTTGCTGCCAATCAAGCATAGTGATATTGTTGTTTGTAAACCAGGTATTGGTACTTTTGGCAGCGTGGACAGGTGCCAAGTCCTGCTGGAGAATTAAATTTCCGTCTCCAAAAAGCTTGTCGGCAGAGGGAAGAATGAAGTGCTCTAAAATTTCCTGTTAGATGGCTGCGCTGACTTTGGTCTTGATTAGTGATGAGCGAGTATACTCGTTGCTTGGGTTTTCCTGAGCACGCTCGGGTGGTCTCTGAGTATCTATGACTGCTCAGAGATTTAGTTTTCCTCGCAGCAGCTGGATGATTTGCGACTGTTAGTTTGACTACATGTGGGAATTCCCTAGCAACCAGGCAACCCCCACATGTAGGGGGCTAGGAGCTGTAAATCATTCAGCTGAGGTGATGAAAACTAAATCTTCGAACACTAACTTAATACTCAGAGGTCACCCGAGCAACGAGTATACTCGCTCATCACTAGTCGTGATAAAACACAGTGGACCTACACCAGCAGATAACATGGCTCCCCAAACTATCACTGATTGTGGAAACTTCACACTAGACCTCAAGCAGCTTGGATTGTGGCCTCTCAACTCTTCCTCCAGACTCTGGAACCTTTGATTTCCAAATGAAATGCAAAATTTACTTTCATCTGAAAACAACATCTTGGACAACTGGGCAACAGTCCAGTTCTTATTCTCCTTGGCCCAGGTGAGAGGCTTCTACCGTTGTCTATTGGTCATGAGTGGCTTGACACAAGGAATGCAACACTTATAGCCCATGTCCTGGATATATCTGTGTGTGGTGGCTCTTGAAGCAATGACTCCAGCAGCAGTCCACTCCTTGTGAATCTCCCTCAAATTTTTGAATCAAAGTCAGTAGCAGGCGGATTATTTAGGAGCGCTGGAAGGGTAGCCCCAGTGTGAGAAGGGTACAGAGTACCGCCGCAGCTCCAGCCGAACACCTCCAAAGGAGGAAAGAAACAGAAAAAAGGGGTAGAACTCAGTCAGGGGAGGGCCGAAAGGAAACTCTGGCACAAGATAGGGTTAAGCCACAACGCGTTTCGACGGAAGTACCGTCCACCTAATTAAGATGGTACTTCAGTCGAAACGCATTGTGGCTTAACCCTATCTTGTGCCAGAGTTTCCTTTCGGCACTCCCCTGACTGAGTTCTACCCCTTTTTTCAAATTTTTAAATGGCCTTTTCTTAACAATCCTTTCAAGGCTGCGGTTATCCCAGTTGCTTGTGCACCTTTTTCTACCACACTTTTTACTTCCACTCAACTTTCCATTAATATGTTTGGATACAGCCCTCTGTGAGCAGCAAGCTTCTTTAGCAATGACCTTTTGTGGCTTACCCTCCTAGTGGAGTGTGTCAGCAGTCTTTCCCATGATTGTGGAACCTACTGAAACAGAATAAGGGAGCTTATAAAACGCTTAGGAGGCCTTTGCAGGTGTTTTGTGTTATTTACGCTAATTTACTGAGATAATGACTTTTGGGTTTTCATTGGCTGTAAGCCATAATCATCAACATTAACAGAAATAAACACTTGAAATAGATCACTTTTGTGGTCATGACTCTATATGAGTTTCACTTTTTGTATTGAACAACTGAAATTAATTTACTTTTTGATGATATTCTAATTTTGTGAGAAGCACCCCTCTACATTTGATCTATCTCTGCTACCTTCTTGCATAGTTAACTTTATAGCCTAACTACTGTAACTGTGAACAAGCCTTTATTTTACTGATGCCTGAATTACTTTTCGCCACTTGTAATGAATGTCCCTTTCCTTTAAATATATCAGTATAGACATGTGTACTATCAAGTAAGACCACTGAGAAAAGGCATTACCTCTCTACAGCTCTGTTCACTCTAGGCATTTTTGCAGCTTTTTTTATGCTAATTTTCAGCTGTGTTGTACAGTACCAGCAAAGCCTATGAGATTTCAGAAATCTCATGCACACAGCTTGTTTTTTTTTTTTGTTCATCATGGTTTTGTGCTTTGCATGGTTTTTTGCACAATGTGACATGTCACTTTTTTCAGCGGTTTTCACCCCTTGTAATTAATGTATCAGGTTTTGCTGCGTTTTTTGTGGCAAAACCTGATTCTATAGAATAAAACTTTTTTCAACATTAAACTTTATCAGCATGCACAAGAAACAAATCTAGTATGCCAACGCTGCAAAAAAACACAAGAAAAATATGCTTTTTTCTGCAGCTTCTTTCATACCAAGAGATCAGGTTTTGCTGCAGAAAAAAAAATGCCTAGTGAGAACTTACCCTTATACAGTTCATCCTTATCCACTACATCAAAACACAGCAAGCACAAAATTTTCTTCTCCTTTGCGTACATCTTCTCACGTACGTTCTTTAGCAGCCACTGCAGGGTGGGTGACACTAAAGTGCACGGTGTAGATCTATAGTAGCAGTATGGATGCGATATATTCAGCCACATTTCAGCTCCATCTTTTACATGTTTGGCTGCTGCATTTTCTGGTTTTGTCTCCCTCTAGTGGTAGCACTAGACAACTACCACTGTACAATAAAATTGAAGTTTGTGATTTTCTGCTCTACATTTGATTTAGATAGATTGAAAAAATAAAAATGACAACATCATAAAAATAGGATCCATATAATTAAATTCTATCCAGAAATTATTTTCGCAAGAATGGCAGAGTCAGCAAACAGCACCCCGAACCTCATACTCTGGATAGTGGCATTTTAATTATTTCAACTAAATAAATGTAACCCCTTCCCGACCTTTGACGCAGCGTATGCATCATGAAAACCCGTGCCATTCCGACCTGTGACGCAGCACATGCGTCACGGCCGGATTGGGCTCCTGCAGGCCGGGTGAAAGGGTTAACTCCAATTTCACCAGGCCTTCAGGGACAGGGGGAGTGGTAGTTTAGCCCGGGGGGGGGGGGGGGGTGGCTTCACCCCCCCCCCCATGGCTACGATCGCTCTGATTGGCTGTTGAAAGTGAAACTGCCAATCAGAGCGATTTGTAATATTTCACCTAAAAAACTGGTGAAATATTACAATCCAGCCATGGCCGATGCTGCAATATCATCGGCCATGGCTGGAAACACTTTTGTGCCCCCACCCCACCGATCGCCCCCCCCAGCCCTCCGATCTGTGGTCCGCTGCCCTCCGTCCTGTGCTCTGCTCCCCCATCCTCCTGTCCGCTCCCCCCGTGCTCCAATCCACCCCCCCTGCACTCCGGTCCACCCGCCCGCACACCGATCCACCCGCCCGCACACCGATCCACCCCGTGCTCCGACGCCCCCCCCCCCGTGCCCTGATCTCCCCCCCTTATACTTACCGAGCCTCCCGGGGTCCGTCCGTCTTCTTTTCTGGGCGCCGCCATGTTCCAAAATGGCGGGCGCATGCGCAGTGCGCCCGCCGAATCTGCCGGTTGGCAGATTCGTTCTAATGTGAATTTTGATCACTGTGATAAAACCTATCGCAGTGATCAAAATAAAAAAAACAGTAAATGACCCCCCCCCCCTTTGTCCCCCATAGGTAGGGACAATAATAAAATAAAGAATTTTTTTTTTTCCACTAAGGTTGGAGTTAGAACTAGGGGTAGGGTTAGGGGTAGGGTTTCGGTATGTGCACACGTATTCTGGTCCTCTGCGGATTTTTCCGCAGCGGATTTGATAAATCCACAGTGCTAAACCGCTGCGGATTTATGGCGGTTTTTCTGCGCATTTCACTGCGATTTTACAACTGCGATTTTCTATTGGAGCAGTTGTAAAACCGCTGTGGAATCCGCAGAAAGAAGTGACATGCTGTGGAATGTAAACCGCTGCATTTCCGTGCAGTTTTTCCGCAGCATGTGTACAGCGATTTTTGTTTCCCATAGGTTTACATTGAAATGTAAACTCATGGGAAACTGCTGCGGATCCGCAGCGTGTGCACATACCTTTAGAATTAGGCTATGTGCACACGGTGCGGATTTGGCTGCGGATCCGCAGCGGATTGGCCGCTGCAGATCCGCAGCAGTGTTCCATCAGGTTTACAGTACCATGTAAACATATGGAAAACCAAATCCGCTGTGCCCATGGTGCGGAAAATACCGCGCGGAAACGCTGCGTTGTATTTTCCACAGCATGTCAATTCTTTGTGCGGATTCCGCAGCGTTTTACACCTGATCCTCAATAGGACTCTGCAGGTGAAATCCGCACAAAAAACACTGGAAATCCGCGGTAAATCCGCAGGTAAAACGTAGTGCCTTTTACCCGCGGATTTTTCAAAAATAGTGCTGAAAAATCTCACACGAATCCGCAACGTGGGCACATAGCCTTAGGGTTAGGGTTGGGTTGGAATTAGGGTTGTGGTTAGGGGTGTGTTGGGGTTAGGGTTGTGATTAGGGTTACGGCTACAGTTGGGATGAGGGTTAGGGGTGTGTTGGAGTTAGAATTGAGGGGTTTCCACTGTTTAGGCACATCAGGGGGTCTCCAAACGCAACATGGCGCCACCATTGATTCCAGCCAATCTTTTATTCAAAAAGTCAAATGGTGCTCCCTCCCTTCTGAGCCCCGACGTGTGCCCAAACAGTGGTTTACCCCAACATATGGGGTACCAGCATAGTCAGGACAAACTGCGCAACAATTACTGGGGTCCAATTTCTCCTGTTACCCTTGAGAAAATAAAAAATTGCTTGCTAAAACATCATTTTTGAGGAAAGAAAAATGATTTTTTATTTTCACGGCTCTGCGTTGTAAACGTCTGTGAAGCACTTGGGGGTTCAAAGTGCTCACCACATATCTAGATAAGTTCCTTGGAGGGTCTAGTTTCCAAAATGGGGTCACTTGTGGGGGGTTTCTACAGTTTAGGCACACCAGGGGCTCTGCAAATGCAACGTGACGCCCGCAGACCATTCCATCAAAGTCTGCATTTCAAAAGTCACTACTTCCCTTCTGAGCCCCGACGTGTGCCCAAACAGTGGTTTACCCCCACACATGGGGTATCAGCGTACTCAGGAGAAACTGGACAACAACTTTTGTGGTCCAATTTCTCCTGTAACCCTTGGGAAAATAAAAAATTCTGGGCTAAAAATTATTTTTGAGGAAAGAAAACGTATTTATTATTTTCACGGCTCTGCGTTATAAACTTCTGTGAAGCACTTGGGGGTTGAAAGTGCTCACCACATATCTAGATTAGTTCCTTTCGGGGTCTAGTTTCCAAAATGGGGTCACTTGTGGGGGGTTTCTACTGTTTAGCCACATCAGGGGCTCTGCAAACGCAACATGACGCCCGTAGAGCATTCCATCAAAGTCTGCATTTCAAAACTTCACTACTTCACTTCCGAGCCCCGGCATGTGCCCAAACAGTAGTTTACCCCCACATATGTGGTATCACCGTACTCAGGAGAAACTGTACAACAAATATTGGGGTCAAATTTCTCCTGTTACCCGTGGGAAAATAAAAAATTGCGGGCTAAAAAATCATTTTTGAGAAAAATTTTTTTTTATTTTCATGGCTCTGTGTTATAAACTTCTGTGAAGCACTTGAGGGTTCAAAGTGCTCACCACACATCTAGATTAGTTCCTTTGGGGGTCTAGTTTCCAAAATGGGGTCATTTGTGGGGGATCTCCAATGTTTAGGCACACAGAGGCTCTCCAAACGCGACATGGTGTCCGCTAATGATTGGAGCTAATTTTCCATTTAAAAAGCCAAATGGCGTGCCTTCCCTTCCGAGCCCTGCCGTGCGCCCAAACAGTGGTTTACCCCCACATATGGGGTATCTGCGTACTCAAGAAAAACTGGACAACAACATTTATGGTCCAATTTCTCCTATTACCATTGGCAAAATAAGAAATTCCAGGCTAAAAAATCATTTTTGAGGAAAGAAAAATTATTTTTTATTTTCATGGCTCTGCGTTATAAACTTCTGTGAAGCACCTGGGGGTTTAAAGTGCTCAGTATGCATCAAGATAAGTTCCTTGGGGGGTCTAGTTTCCAAAATGGGGTCACTTGTGGGGGAGCTCCAATGCATAGGCACACAGGGGCTCTCCAAACGTGACATGGTGTCCGCTAACGATGGAGATAATTTTTCATTCAAAAAGTCAAATGGCGCTCCTTCCCTTCCGAGCCTTACCATGTGCCCAAACAGTGGTTTACCCCCACATGTGAGGTATCGGTGTACTCAGGAGAATTTGCCCAACAAATTTTAGGATCCATTTTATCCTGTTACCCATGTGAAAATGAAAAAAATGAGGCTAAAAGAATTTTTTTGTGAAAAAAAAGTACTTTTTCATTTTTACGGATCAATTTGTGAAGCACCTGGGGCTTTAAAGTGCTCACTATGCATCTAGATAAGTTCCTTGGGGCGTCTAGTTCCCAAAATGGGGTCACTTGTGGGGGAGCTCCAATTTTTAGGCACACGGGGGCTCTCCAAATGTGACATGGTGTCCGCTAAAGAGTGCAGCCAATTTTTCATTCAAAAAGTCAAATGGCGCTCCTTCCCTTCCAAGCCCTGCCGTGCGCCCAAACAGTGGTTTACCCCCACATGTGAGGTATCGGTGTACTCAGGACAAATTGGACAACAACTTTCGTGGTTCTGTTTCTCCTTTTACCATTGGGAAAATAAAAAAATTGTTGCTGAAAGATCATTTTTGTGACTAAAAAGTTAAATGTTAATTTTTTCCTTCCAAGTTGCTTCTGCTGCTGTGAAGCACCTGAAGGGTTAATAAACTTCTTGAATGTGGTTTTGTGCACCTTGAGGGGTGCAGTTTTTAGAATGGTGTCACTTTTGGGTATTTTCAGCCATATAGACCCCTCAATCTGACTTCAAATGTGAGGTGGTCCCTAAAAAAAATGGTTTTGTAAATTTCGTTGTAAAAATGAGAAATCGCTGGTAAAAAATTTTTTTACTAGGAAGTTATAAGGGTTAAAATTTGGTTTCCAAAATTGTGCTGATGTAAAGTATACATGTGGGAAATGTTATTTATTAACTATTTTGTGTCACATAACTCTGGTTTAACAGAACAAAAATTCAAAATGTGAAAATTGCGAAATTTTCGCCAAATTTCCGTTTTTATCACAAATAAACAGAATTGATTGACCTAAATTTACCACTAACATGAAGCCCAATATGTCACGAAAAAAACAATCTCAGAACCGCTAGGATCCATTGAAGCGTTCCTGAGTTATTACCTCATAAAGGGACACTGGTCAGAATTGCAAAAAACGGCAAGGTCTTTAAGGTCAAAATAGGCTGGGTCATGAAGGGGTTAAAGGGAACATGTCACCAGAAAAAATGCTATTAACCTGAAGACATGGGGTTAATCTGCAGATTAATAGCGTTATTAACCTGCCCGATGCAGGCACGTAACTATTTAAATCCTAAGAAAAAAAAAATCAGACTACATTAAATACGGGTATATCAACAAAATCCAGAAAAAAAGTGGACTCACCACCTCCAAATACAATATCTTACAAAAAAACACCCTAACCATAGTGGGTGAAAAAGAGGCATAGGCGAATACAATTAAAACATAATATTTTATTAATAAACAAAAAAACATAAAACAACAAGACAAGAAAATTCAAAAAAAGCACCTAATGGAACAAACACAAGAAAAGGAGAGAGAATGGACACAACTGCATAACGCTATAACACTTTCAAATCATATATTAATGGGAACCAGCCCTATTCAATAGTAGTAATATATTATTCCTTTTATAAATACACCTTTGCAATCATATATTTTTATTTTTTCAATAGAATAACTAGATCGCCTCAGAAATGAAGCTATTGCAGTTTATCAAAAACTCAGCAAAATATCGGCATTTTAACATCGCCTACACATAAGGGGATGAAAGTGCTGAGTGCAAAAAATCATAGAAAATATATTAGCAGAAAGATATATTTGTAAAACTTTCAAATTGCAGGAATTCATATACCCACTCCGCTTAAATAAAGCTCAAAGTGCTTAGTGAAAGTATCACAAGGGTATCGTGACACATAGTAGCAGCAGAGAATCCTGTTTATAACACTTGCAATGCTAATGAGACAAGAGTGTCCATGTGCCTGTACTGCTAAAGACAAGCCCCCATTTGAAGAAGCCACCAGGCGAAACGGCGCTGTCGGGGTCACCGAAGGGCACACAAGGAAAGACATACATAGATGTGAGTTGAAATAGGATGTTAACTGCTATTGTTTACCATTAAACCTGCTCGATACTTTGCACCAGACACTTTCTCCGCTTGTCTTTAGCAGTACAGGCACATGGACACTCTTGTCTCGTTAGCATTGCAAGTGTTATAAACAGGATTCTCTGCTGCTACTATGTGTCACGATACCCTTGTGATACTTTCACTAAGCACTTTGAGCTTTATTTAAGCGGAGTGGGTATATGAATTCCTGCAATTTGAAAGTTTTACAAATATATCTTTCTGCTAATATATTTTCTATGATTTTTTGCACTCAGCACTTTCATCCCCTTATGTGTAGGCGATGTTAAAATGCCGATATTTTGCTGAGTTTTTGATAAACTGCAATAGCTTCATTTCTGAGGCGATCTAGTTATTCTATTGAAAAAATAAAAATATATGATTGCAAAGGTGTATTTATAAAAGGAATAATATATTACTACTATTGAATAGGGCTGGTTCCCATTAATATATGATTTGAAAGTGTTATAGCGTTATGCAGTTGTGTCCATTCTCTCTCCTTTTCTTGTGTTTGTTCCATTAGGTGCTTTTTTTGAGTTTTCTTGTCTTGTTGTTTTATGTTTTTTTGTTTATTAATAAAATATGTTTTAATTGTATTCGCCTATGCCTCTTTTTCACCCACTATGGTTAGGGTGTTTTTTTGTAATACATTAAATACGGGGCAGTATATACAGTGGAGCAAAAAAGTATTTAGTCAGTCAGCAATAGTGCAAGTTCCACCACTTAAAAAGATGAGAGGCGTCTGTAATTTACATCATAGGTAGACCTCAACTATGGGAGACAAACTGAGAAAAAAAAATCCAGAAAATCACATTGTCTGTTTTTTTTAACAATTTATTTGCATATTATGGTGGAAAATAAGTATTTGGTCAGAAAAAAACAATCAAGATTTCTGGCTCTCACAGACCTGTAATTTCTTCTTTAAGAGTCTCCTCTTTCCTCCACTCATTACCTGCAGTAATGGCACCTGTTTAAACTTGTTATCAGTATAAAAAGACACCTGTGCACACCCTCAAACAGTCTGACTCCAAACTCCACTATGGTGAAGACCAAAGAGCTGTCAAAGGACACCAGAAACAAAATTGTAGCCCTGCACCAGGCTGGGAAGACTGAATCTGCTATAGCCAACCAGCTTGGAGTGAAGAAATCAACAGTGGGAGCAATAATTAGAAAATGGAAGACATACAAGACCACTGATAATCTCCCTCGATCTGGGGCTCCACGCAAAATCCCACCCCGTGTGGTCAGAATGATCACAAGAATGGTGAGCAAAAATCCCAGAACCACGCGGGGGGACCTAGTGAATGAACTGCAGAGAGCTGGGACCAATGTAACAAGGCCTACCATAAGTAACACACTACGCCACCATGGACTCAGATCCTGCAGTGCCAGACGTGTCCCACTGCTTAAGCCAGTACATGTCCGGGCCCGTCTGAAGTTTGCTAGAGAGCATTTGGATGATCCAGAGGAGTTTTGTGAGAATGTCCTATGGTCTGATGAAACCAAACTGGAACTGTTTGGTAGAAACACAACTTGTCGTGTTTGGAGGAAAAAGAATACTGAGTTGCATCCATCAAACACCATACCTACTGTAAAGCATGGTGGTGGAAACATCATGCTTTGGGGCTGTTTCTCTGCAAAGGGGCCAGGACGACTGATCCGGGTACATGAAAGAATGAATGGGGCCATGTATCGTGAGATTTTGAGTGCAAACCTCCTTCCATCAGCAAGGGCATTGAAGATGAAACGTGGCTGGGTCTTTCAACATGACAATGATCCAAAGCACACCGCCAGGGCAACGAAGGAGTGGCTTCGTAAGAAGCATTTCAAGGTCCTGGAGTGGCCTAGCCAGTCTCCAGATCTCAACCCTATAGAAAACCTTTGGAGAGAGTTGAAAGTCTGTGTTGCCAAGCGAAAAGCCAAAAACATCACTGCTCTAGAGGAGATCTGCATGGAGGAATGGGCCAACATACCAACAACAGTGTGTGAAGACTTACAGAAAACGTTTGACCTCTGTCATTGCCAACAAAGGATATATTACAAAGTATTGAGATGAAATTTTGTTTCTGACCAAATACTTATTTTCCACCATAATATGCAAATAAAATGTTAAAAAAACAGACAATGTGATTTTCTGGATTTTTTTTTCTCAGTTTGTCTCCCATAGTTGAGGTCTACCTATGATGTAAATTACAGACGCCTCTCATCTTTTTAAGTGGTGGAACTTGCACTATTGCTGACTGACTAAATACTTTTTTGCCCCACTGTAACTTGCGTCTACAGAACCCAACACTTGTGCCAAGAAACCTTTGCAGTGACATCAAAGTTTATCTGTAAAATGCCACGCACCTTAGGCCAGAGTCACAAAACCACTTTTCCCGGTCTGATGCACAGACTGGCCACGGGCCTCTGGACAAGGAGCCTTATACACAGTATGCCACCAATGCTGATGAGTTCAAGTCCGGAGACCCACAGGTGGTCCGTGCATCGTCTTCCGAACATACAAATGTGATGCCGTATCGATATTTCACAATCTTTTATTTGCGAGGCATGTATTAATAATAGACTTTTTTTTCCATTAATTTCAGTTTTGTATTCAGTTGTAATCCTTCATCACAAAACTTAAACTTCTTTGGTTTATTCCTTCTATTACTGTATATGTTATAAGTGTTAAAATTAGACATAACCTGAAAAACTTATACAGTTATATGAAAAAGTTTGGGCACCCCTATTAATCTTAAGCTTAATGTTTTATAAAAATTGTTTTTTTTTTTTGCAACAGCTATTTCAGTTTCATATATCTAATAACTGTCGGAAACAGTAATGTTTCTGCCTTGAAATGAGGTTTATTGTACTAACAGAAAATGTGCAATCTGCATTCAAACAAAATTTGACAGGTGCATAAGTATGGGCACCCTGATTATTTTCTTGTTTTAAATACTCCTACCTACTTTTTACTGACTTACTAAAGCACCCCACCAGAAAAGTGACATTAATATTTAGTAGATCCTCCTTTTGCAAAAATAACAGCCTCTAGTCGCTTCCTGTAGCTTTTAATGAGTTCCTGGATCTTGGATGAAGGTATTTTTGACCATTCCTCTTTACAAAGCAATTCCAGTTCAGTTAAGTTTGATGATCGCCGAGCATGGACAGCCCTCTTCAAATGATCCCACAGATGTTCATTGATATTCAGGTCTGGGGACTGGGATGGCCATTCCAGAACAGTGTAATTGTTCCTCTGCATGAATGCCTGAGTAGATTTGGAGCGGTCTTTTGAATTATTGTCTTGCTGAAAGATCCATCCCCTGCGTAACTTCAACTTTGTCACTGATTCATGAACATTATTGTCAAGAATCTGCTGATACTGAGAGGAATCCATGCGTCCCTCAACTTTAACAAGATTCCCGGTGTCGGCATTGGCCACACAGCCCCAAAGCATGATGGAACCTCCACCAAATTTTACTGTGGGTAGCAAGTGTTTTTCTTGGAATGCTGTGTTTTTGACTGCCATGCATAACGCCTTTTTGTATGACCAAACAACTCAATCTTGGTTTTAACAGTCCACAGGACCTTCTTCCAAAAAAAAATTGGCTTCTCCAAATGTGCTTTTGCATACCTCAGTCGACTCTGTTTGTGCTTGCGGAAACGGCTTCTTTCGCATCACTCTCCCATACAGCTTCTCCTTGTGCAAAGTGCGTTGTATAGTTGACCGATGCACAGTGACACCATCTGCAGCAAGTTGATGCTGCAGCTCTCTGGAGGTGGTCTGAGGATTGTCCTTGACTGATCTCACCATTCTTCCTCTCTGCATTTCTGAGGTTTTTCTTGGCCTGCCACTTCTGGCCTTAACAAGAACTGTACCTGTGTTCTTCCATTTCCTTACTATGTTCCTCAAAGTGGAAATTGACAGGTTAAATCTCTGAGACAGCTTTTTGTATCCTTCCCCTGAACAATTATGTTAAATAATCTTTGTTTTCAGATCATTAGACAGTTGTTTTGAGGAGCCCATGATGCCACTCTTCAGAGGAGATTCAACCAGGAGAACAACTTGCAAGTGGCCACTTTAAGTAGCTTTTCTCATGATTGCATACACCTGGCTATGAAGTTCAAAGCTCAATGAGGTTAGAAAACCAAAAAAGTGCTTTAGTAAGTCAGTAAAAAGTAGGTAGGACTATTTAAAACAAGAAAATGATAAGGGTGTCCATACTTATGCACCTGTCAAATTTTGTTTGAATGCAGATTGCACATTTTCTGTTAGTACAATAAACCTCATTTCAAGGCAGAAACATTACTGTGTCCAACAGTTATTAGATATGAAACTGAAATAGCTGTTGCAAAAGAAACAATTTTTATAAAACATTAAGCTTAAGATTGATAGGGGTGCCCAAACTTTCATATAACTGTATAAAATTATAGTAATGCTAAGAAGATACAACTACAAGTAACATTTCGATTACCGTATATACTCGAGTATAAGCCGAGATTTTCAGCCCAAATTTTTGGGCTGAAAGTGCCCCCCTCGGCTTATACTCGAGTCACGGTAGCGGTGGGGTCGGCGGGTGAGGGGGTGAGGGCGCTGAGGTATACTTACCTAGTCCCAGCGATCCTCGCGCTGTCCCTGCCGTCCCACGGGCTTCGGCGCTGCAGTTTCTTCCTCTCTTCAGCGGTCACGTGGGACCGCTCATTACAGAAATGAATAAGCGGCTCCACCTCCCATAGGGGCGGAGCCGCTTATTCATTTCTCTAATCAGCGGTGCCGGTGACCGCTGATAGAGAAAGAAGCTGCGGCACCGAAGACAGGAGGGGACAGCGCGAGGATCGCCAGGACTAGGTGAGTATGTCATATTCACCTGTCCTCGTTCCAGCCGCCGGGCGCCGATCCATCTTCCCGGCCGGCGCCTCCATCTTCCCGGCGTCTCTGCTCTGACTGTTCAGGCAGAGGGCGCGATGACGCATATAGTGTGCGCGGCGCCCTCTGCCTGATCAGTCAGAGCAGAGACGCCGGGAAGATGGAGGCGCCGGAACGAGACGCCGGGAGCTGCAATCAAGGGAGGTGAGTATGTGGTTTTTTTTCTTTATTGCGGCAGCGGCGGCACAAATTTATGTGGAACATCTATGGGGCACAGTGAACGGTGCAGAGCACCGTATATGGCACAGCACAGCTATGGGGCACAGTGAACGGTGCAGAGCACCGTATATGGCACATCTATGGGGCACAGTGAACGGTGCAGAGCACCGTATATGGGGCACAGCTATGGGGCACAGTGAACGGTGCAGAGCACCGTATATGGCACAGCACAGCTATGGGGCACAGTGAACGGTGCAGAGCACCGTATATGGCACAGCACAGCTATGTATGGGGCACAGTGAACGGTGCAGAGCACCGTATATGGCACAGCACAGCTATGGGGCACAGTGAACGGTGCAGAGCACCGTATATGGCACAGCACAGCTATGTATGGGGCACAGTGAACGGTGCAGAGCACCGTATATGGCACAGCACAGCTATGGGGCACAGTGAACGGTGCAGAGCACCGTATATGGCACAGCTATGGGGCACAGTGAACGGTGCAGAGCACCGTATATGGCACATCTATGGGGCACAATGAACGGTGCAGAGCACCGTATATGGCACAGCTAGGGGGCACAATGAACGGTGCAGAGCACTATATGGTTCACACCTATGGGGAAATATGAACGGTGCAGAGCACTATATGGCACAGCAATGGGGAAATAATGATCTATTTTTATTTTTGAAATTCACCGGTAAATGCTGCATTTCCACCCTAGGCTTATACTCGAGTCAATAAGTTTTCCCAGTTTTTTGTGGCAAAACTAGGGGGGTCGGCTTATACTCGGGTCGGCTTATACTCGAGTATATACGGTATATACAACTGATATATTTTTTAAGTAAATGTGCGCATACTATATAGTGTGTGTGTATATATATATATATATATATACACATATATATATATACATATATATATACATACATATATATACATACACTATACATTTTCAACCTGCAGTAACCACCAAACTACTGCACGACCAGCTCTACCCTCACCTACTGTATCCTCACCCATCCCTTGTAGATTGTGAGCCCTCGCAGGCAGGGTCCTCACTCCTCCTGTACCAGTTGTGACTTGTATTGTTCAAGATTATTGTACCTGTTTTTATTATGTATACCCCTCCTCACATGTAAAGCGCCATGGAATAAATGGGGCTATAATAATGAGCAATAATATATACACACACTTTGTTTTGTCTGCTTTATGAACATGTTCAACATAAGCCTAGGTAAAGCTCTTGGAACATACAGCAAGTAAAAGTACAAAGCTCCCATTCACCCAAAGTGGGGCTAAAAAGGATAAAATACCCATCACTGGCAAGGCCAGAAAAGTCTTTCCTCTACATTTCAGGTAAAAAAAAAACCCAAAAAACTAAACATAAAATAATATACCACACATTATGTTTTTTTTCACAAAAATTCCTCAGTGTTGAAATGGGTAGCAGAATACACTTTTCTGCACGGAAAAAAAAAGTGTGCTGCTACAGTGGGGAAAATAAGTATTTGATACACTGCCGATTTTGTAAGTTTTCCCACATACGAAGAACGGAGAGGTCTGTAATTTTTATCGTAGGTACACCAACTGTGAGAGACAGAATCTAAAAGTAAAAAACAAAAAAAATCACACTGTATGATTTTTACATAATTAATTTGCATTTTATTGCGTGAAATAAATATTTGATGAGCTACCAACAAGAAAGAATTCTCACACAGACCTGTTAGTTTTTTATTAAGAAGATGGAAGAAACAAAAAACTGTCAGTCTTCCTCGGTCTGGGGCTCTATGCAGGATCTCTCCTCATGAGGTAAGGGTGTTTCTGAGAAAGTTCTGAGCCGATTCCTGACCTACACATGAGGACCTGGTCAATTACCTGAAGAGAGCTGTCTCAAACATTACCATTAGTAACACACTACACCGTCATGGATAAAAATTCTGCGGGGCACACAAGCTCCCCCTGCTCACACCAGCTCATGCTGAGGCACATTTGAAGTTCGCCAATGACCATCTGGATGATCCAAAGGAGGCATGGGAAAAGGTCAGGTGGTCAGATGAGACTAAAATCGAAATTTTTGTTATCAACTCCACTCGCTGTGTTTGCAGAATGAAGTAGGATGAGTACAACCCCCAAAACACCATCCCAACTGTGAATCATGGTGGGAGAAACATCATATTTCGGGGTGCTTTTCTCCGAAGGAGACAGGACGACTGCACCGTATTGAAGGGAGGATGGATGGGGTCATGTATTGTGAGATTTGGCAACAAAAATCCTTCGCTCAGTAAAAGCATTGAAGATGGGTCGTGACTGGGTCTTCCGGCATGACAATGACCTGAAACACACAGCCAGGGCCACTAAGGAGTGGCTCCATAAGAAGCATTTCAAGGTCCTGGACTGACCTAGCCAGTCTCCAGACCTGAACCCAATAGAAAATCTTTGGAGGGAGCTGAAACTCAATGATGCTTAGCTACAGTCCCAAAACCTGAAAGATCTGGAGAAGATCTGTATGGAGGAGTGGGCCAAAATCCTTGTTGCAGTGTGTACAAATTTGGCCAAGAGCTACAGGAAACGTCTGACCTTTGTAAATGCAATCAAAGGTTTCTGTGCCAAATATTAAGTTCTATTTTTCTATTGTATTAAATACTTATTTCATGCCATAAAATCCAAACCAATTATGTAAAAATCATACAATGTGATTTTCTGTTTTTTTTTTTTTTTTTAAAGATTTTGTGTCTCACAGTTGAAGTGTACCTACAATAAAAATTACAGACCTCTCCATTGTCTGTAGATGGGAAAACTTGCAAAATCGGCCATGTATCAAATACTTATATTCCCCACAGTATATACTGGCCCAAAGTACATCAAATTACGCTCTGGTTGGTCTCCATTACATGAAGAGGGTCCTATGGATAAGTCATAAGAATGTAGGCAGTCAAATAAATAAGGCAGCACACTGCAGCGCTAAAACATGCAAACATGAAAATTGAACTGCATTACTGCACTAGAAATATGAAAAAATGAGAGCGTTTAGCGCATAAATTGGCCAATTCATATGTACCTGGTAGCCACATTAAGGCATCTCTCGTATACCAGGTCCTAAACTTTCCTTTCCTCGCCGAGAACAAATGTCATCTGAATGGGTACATGTGAAACCTCTTCTTAGACTAAATTTCCTCTCTCTGTGGAGGGGTATGGGACTTGCTGCGATTAAAACACTTGTGGCTAAGAGGCGGAGGAGTGCTCAGTCAGAAGGCTAGTAAATACAAATTTCAAAAAACTGACCATCACATCCAAACATAGACTAAGTGTGAACAGGTACTGAACCTAGAGTCACCAACTCGTATACAGTCAAATACATAAGGCAGCACACTGTTCACACTTAGTCTATGTTTGGATGTGACGGTCAGTTTTTTGAAATTTATAAGAATGTAGGCAGACATATTTGGAGGTATGTGCCAAATACAAGAATAATGTATAATGAACATGGTGCAAACCTATCATCAAAGGGAATCCGTTACCAGGTTTTTGCTGCCTCATCTGATAGCATCTGTAGGAAAAGACACCAAATCCAGTGATGTATCACTTAGTTTACTGTGGCAAATGTGACTCCATCAGAGTTCTTAGATGCAGTATGTAGCAGAGCTGAAAAGCTGCCCCGGCCCACATCACAGCTATGTATACTGTATATAGACAGTCAGCTGCTTATCACAGAACTTGGTGTGACCTGCTGCTGCAGTCTGTGCAGTGATAAAGTCCTGATGATAAAACCTTCATTATAAGTAAACAGCAGCACACAGCCGGATAAGTGACACATCGCTGAATTAGCCATTTTAACCCCTACCTCATACTGTCTTCAGATTACATAGCAAAATCCTGATGACAATAATTTAAATATATATGTATTTCCACCCTTTGAGAATAAAAAAAAATCTAATAATCCCTGATGAGTTGGTAATAATGGCCCGGTATCAATAGTTGTGGCTTCACAAAGCGAATACTCAGCCGGCAGCAAGATTTCTCCCCCTTCATGAGTCCGGAAGCGAGTGATGAAAGCCTTCTTGGTCCGGCTGGCGGACCGACCCACTGAATAATGACAAATGTAATGTCTTTTGCTTTATTCCCCTCACTTTTTTTTTTTAAGTACTTTACAAAAGTCCTAATTTAAACAGATTTGCCCTTATTTAAGGTCACTTTTACAGATTCCTGAGGAAAGAAAAATAGAACTTGGTTCCATTTTGATTACGGGCCCTGTAACATGCAGCTAAGACATGTCACCCTTTCCTTCCTGCTCGTACAGCAATGGTCTCACTGGACTCCAGTTCATTCTTCTTCTGTTCATAAAGTTCTAACAGATACTGGTCCGGCTTTATATTGGCCTCACGCAATTCCAACATAATCTTCTCCACTTTCTGGAGGCTTCTTGCATTCTTCATGCTCCGTCCTGCAATGTAGAGTTTGAACTCTTCTAGTTCAATAAGCTTACAGGTGTCCTCCTCACAAATGTTCTTCACTTCTTTCGATTTGGCCACTTGAGGGAAGAACACAAGACCAGACCATTTCTCAAGTGTCTCAAGAGGGACCTGAAATTCTGGCAACTGATGCTGAAAGCTGATGGGGACGTTGGGAACAATAAAAGCTCCTCCAGCGAGAGTCTCGTCAGAGGGCTTCCTCCTGGCGAGGATCACCTTGTACAGATGTGTGGGCACGGCTACATCATCACTGCCAATAACCTGAAATAAAGAACGAGCAAGAACATCTTCATTACTCCAAGAAGATCGCAGTGCAACACCACAAATTGCAGCAGGCCTCTGTGCACCTACCTTGAGACTTCCACGCCGCCCCTCACACATCCCACCCATCTTCACTTTTACAGTTTAAACGTTGGGGGCTTGTAATATTTAGAAAACGAATATTAACATGCCATCAAATAGCAAAAAGCAGCTGTGGTGTACATCTCTATTCCTGGGGAACCAAGTTGCCCCCAATACTTAAAATTTTCAGCCCACTTATTTCATTGTGGCTTGTTTATCTGGCAATTGGGTCCCAGGAAGAGGGGACTGCATTAATGTAATAAATAGAAAATCAGCAAATCTTTTTATTTACAAATTAGATTGTTTTACCCCTAAAAAAATATGTTAAAGTGCCATCAACTAGGTGTATTCATTCTTACTAACCTAGTCATCCAACGCCTATGTCAGGTCTGTGGCAACAGTAAGGGAACCGGGCACCAGTTGTCCTATAACAGCCGAAACGATGATCTTATTCAGTGCCTGTGCTGCATTCCATAAATGCCTATATAACCCCCTGTATACTCCAAAAAACCTTTACATTCTCCCGCGTTGTATGGAAATCGGGTCGGTCCAGTCTGATGGCCGTGGTTTCTGGTATCTCAATTCCTTTCCCCCCGGCGGTTGCTCGCCACCCTCCTCCTTTAATTGACATGGATGACACCTCGCATCAAGATTTCGCCCGGCAATGTGCATCGAGCAGTCATCCACGTCAATTAAAGAAGAACGGCGAGCAGCAGCCGGGGAAAGAGATGGAGAGGCCCAAAACCAGGTCCATCAGACCGGACCGACACGATTTCCATACAGCGTATGTTTTTGAGGGTTATACATATTAAGGGGACACTTCTACTAAAATGGGTCGTCCAAAGTGAAAAAGGGATAAAGTTCTTAGATATTTAGGAATAAAAGTCATCTATTAAATAAATCACAAATGAGAAAATGGCAAAGAATATTTGCTCAGAATCACCCGTGATGCCAATGATGCCATGGAGGTGCTGAAAATCTGCCATTCGCTGCCCACAAAGCCTTTTAATTGCATATTATGCCCATAGCTCCTCATTGAAATTCTGAATTTATAATTTATCAAATTATAATCTCACCCTGCTTACTGAGCAAATAGGTAGCTCTTAATGAGAATGTGCGGTGTCTTTCACCCTCAACTAAGAAATTAAGTGGATTGGAGGCTGCCGATAAGAGGAACTTCATTTCACGACTGAACGCTTCTCAACACAATCAGGCAGGAGTAGAAAGCAAAGTCCAACCAGACTGGAGGTGCTCATTGTTTTCTGGACCACGGCGGCCGGCCGGTCATCTCTGAAGTCACATCATGAACACGTGGTGGTAAACAGCGGCTCACCTGATAACTGACACTTTTCTTGCCATCCTCATTCTGCACGGGTAACGGCAGAGGGCCGCTCACAATCCAGACATCATGGAATCTCTGTGTCAGGTCTCGACAATACATTTCAAACCTGGATAAAGATTTCAAGTGATGAGTGAAATGAGCCGCCATTACGCCATTGTAGGACTGATCTCATTACATGCAATGGCCTGGCTGATGTCTGTCTCTGGAGAACATGTCCGCCTCAAGCTGCCCTCGGTTATGTCATTCTGAGCAGATATTTCTGCATATCTGTGTCTGAAGCTCCAGATACGCTTCTCCTAGACTTGTGAATAGGAAACTGACCTAGTTATGTAGTAGTCCAGCTGAGAGGTGCCACCATACAAATATGTTACCATCCAGGACTGAGCACGAAATCACGGTGAATAATGGCATTGATTCAATGGGGCATTCCCACCTCATGAAGTGATGGCATGTTACTTCATGATCAGTGGAAGTCTGAAATATGGGACCATCACAGATCCTGAAAATGTAGTACTCTCTGCACAGTGATGCCTGAGGGGAACCTTCCTCAGCGCCTGTGCTGCATTACAGTTGTATATTATGTCCTGACTCCCCCTTATATCTCCCAAAAAAAACCTTCTGAAGTGCTCCAGTGAGGAATACAAATTCGGACGATCTGGTCTAAGGTGTCATTGCAGCAGCTCATGTCCCTCCTCTCCCCTGCTAAAAGCCATCCTCCAGCTTTGATAGATGTGGATGACGCGTCCTGTGTCATCCACATAACTGAATGAACTCTCGCGCCTGAGCAGGAACATTGTCGGATCGTGCAGCTGCACTTTGCTCTGCACTACTGCAGGCCAAGCCTAAAACCTAACTGCGCATGTGCCCGCACATGTCTCTCCGGCTCCTGCTTACCGGAACCATTCTGCCTCCTGCTTACCGGAACCATTCTGCCTATATTGTTTTGTTCCCTGCCACCGGCATTAGACTCTTATGGGATTTCCGGTGGCAGGGAACAAAATAATATGGGCAAAATGGTTCCGGTAAGCAGGAGCCAGAAAGCCATGTGCCGGTGAGTGCACAGTTGGGATTTAGGATAACCAGTATGTGGGGCACTTCGACTATATCTGCCGATGCACCTGCCGGGCCCGTTCTGGTCATGCTGGGGTTAACGTGTGTGTGTGTGTGTGTGTGTGGTGTGCTCCCCTCTCCCAGTATGGGACCCTCCCCCTCCTTATAAAGCTGCAGCAACCTGGCTTCCGGTGTCTCTCATCATCTGAGATCCAGAGCAGGTTCTCCCACCCTCGTTTTCGTGTGTTTGCACAAGTTAAAAGCCACGGCGGGTTGATGGTGCCAAGTATCCTTTCGATAGCAATTTTGCCCCCAGGGGACAAAGTGCTTCATGGCAAGTTTATAGGCCCCTTGGGCGGTATGTTTAAAGCTGTGACCGACCCCTGGCGAAAAAGAAAACTAAGTTTTGTGTACTGATGTTAAAAGAAAATTAAAGAGTTTCAAGTTGACAGTTGTTGTGTCAGTCATTGCATGGGAGCTTCTGGTGGATGCTTCGGGTCTAGGCGGTCTATGATTTTTTAAGACAAGTTCTTACATACAGTCCACAATTCACAGAAAGCTGAAAATCACTTTCTCTGAAGGGGACAGGAGCTTCTTCAGGATCCTGTACAGTACATAGGGCACCAGAAAAATAAAACGTCTCATCCTGGGACAAGTAAAGAGAACAGTGCCATGCTTTACCATAATGTAGGAAGGTTCTGTAAGGCAGCCATGCCCATCAGTGACATTGAAGGCTCAATCTGGGTTCAAGTTGCAGTAATCCAGGAAGACCACTAAATGTTAAAAGGGTTCTCCATTACTGAACAGCCCCTTGTTAAATGCCAAAGATTTTTTTTTTTTTTTACAAAAAATTATATTTATATATATTTACAGACACTTCTTGGATGGAGACTATTTAACTAAAAATAGCTGGAATAACCCTGAGTATTTTGACAGATGACATTGTTGTGACAGGAGCGTTGCAGACAATCAGAGTGATCAGCTGCAGCCTTCAGTCAGATGAAACCATTTTATCTGATGCCACGGTGAAGGCTGGAGCCGATTGTTATGTCACATAACCGCTGGAAGACAGCGCCAAAAATCACTGAGATGACTAGTCTGGGAGGTGATTTTTGCTGTTAACAACCCCTTTGATCTTTGTATCTTGAGGCAGGACTGTATCTGCATTTACAATAAAGTAAATCCCTGTTGACCACGGACCTTACCGATTCCAGAAGCCGGCGTTGTTTTCATAGTTTTGGGGCACAATGTTTGACAGATAAAATGTTTCCGCCATGGCCTCCTGTAGACGTAAAAAGGGATTAGTAGAAACAGCAAGGGCCTGTGCACACGCTGCAGATTTGCTGCTATTTTTTCTGCACAGATTTGTCATAAAGTGAATGAGAATCATGAAGTCTCAGCACACTTATTTGTTACTTTAGATTTGATACAGATTTCGCTCATACTAATGAATGGGAAAAAAATCTGCACTAAAAAAATAGGGCAAAAACACATCAATTACACGCTATTTTTCCTGCCAAGAGATACCAAAATGATACAGAAATTTCTGCACCACATAACGTGTGCACATACCCTGAAGCTTTATGACAAGTCATGGTAATGAACTTTATATATTCCACATTTTTATGCAACTACAAAGATAAAAGGAAAAAAATCATTTTTAGAGATTTTCTTTTTCAGATAAGCAGAAAACAGATTCTTACTGTAGAATATTTACTGTCCCCCGCTGGCGCCATGTGACCCCGGGACCACCCGCTACGTAAATAGTCTTCATTGCTGGCACTAAATAATTGTGGAATGTTTGGATCCGGTTTAAATCGGCAGTGTTTCCGGTCAGCAATGCCTAAGGAAAAGATAAAAAAAAGTGCTAAGCCTAGACATACAAAACAAAGCACAACACACCCTGAATTAGGGGGCATCTATATTTATACTGAGCCTTCCTGCTGTTTACAGTCCCAAGAGGGACCCTTTAAATCTATCCATTGGCAGCTGTATATGACCATTAGGGCTCGCTCCCACTTGCGATCCAATCGAGCAAATACAATCCAATGAATGCAATTTAAAAAAAATCGGATTGCATTCGTACTAAATTTAATCCTATGCTTCATTATCAATGGCATTTTTTTTATCCAGTGCCGATCGGATCGCGATGGAACAGGAAAAACAAAATGGCAGCCTGCTGCGATTGCATGGCAAATTCGGATTGCACACACCCACATAAGTCTATAGGTGCGTGTGAAACGTCGCACTGCACTCGGACGTCATCCGAGTGCAGTGCGATTCCCGCCGATGTTGGCAGCAGAGGAGATGAAGCAACTACTTTGTCTCCTACGCAGTTGTGCTCCAATTTCTACGTGTAAGAGGATCGGAGCACAGAGCACTGACACTCGGATCACGCTCGCACCAAAGCAGGAGCTGAGGGTCATTAGCATATAGCATCCGATGTGCTCGCATCCAACATTCACGGTCCGAGTACGGACCACCATGCCAGGACAAGCAGCAGGTCTTCTGACCCAAACTCAAAAGCCTCATATGTCTAGGAAACTGTTGAGTTCGGCCATTAGACCTGCGGTCGGTCCGGCCTTAGATCTCGTACAGCCAGATATTGTGTGACTAATCTGCATGTTAGGTCTTATCCCATCTCTCTGCTGAGGTCCATCAATACCTCACAAGTTTGTAGATCCAGCTTCCTTCTGCTCCCCTGCCCTTTCCCGACATGGAGGGACAGATACTGCTGACAGACGTTTTGAAGATTGAGGAGAACAGTTTGGAACACAGGGACTATGACAGTAAAAAAAAAACCAAATATATAGGCCAGGTTCACACCTTGCTGATCATTTCCACTGCGGATTTGGTCACAAATCCACAACAAATCCATAATGGATCCACCGACAGATCCGGCATTTGTTGCTCGTGGATTCGTCCCTACTCCATTACTAAGCATTGAATAGTAAAGTGCGATGCCGTGATCTCAACCAGAGCAGACACATCATTTACTAACCGCTCTAATGAGGTCACTGACTGGTAAGTGCTACGTACCGGAGGGGGCAGCACTGGTTTGGATCCAACGTGAGATTTCACGACACCTCACGAGGTCTCACCCTGTGGGATTCTGCATGCCAGGATCCAACAACACGCAAGTTAGAACCTGACTTATGCTACAAAGTCGGCTCTTTTAGGTTGGTATTAGGGAAACTTTTTTGGCATTTTTGATATTAGGTTGTTTAAAATTTAAAAAAAAAAAAAAAAAAAAAAACACCTCAGTTGAAAGCTGCCCGTTGTTCTCCTAAATAAAAAGGGCAGCCTCAGACTGGTGAAAGGCGCTCTGTAATGTAACCGCTCTAGACAAACGTTTAATGCTACAGTTTTCCCAACATTGAAGTCAGTAAGTGAAAACTGAGTCAAATCAGAAACAAATAGAATAGGATTGAAAACTTTTTTTGCATGGGAATAAAAAAAAAATTCACTACAACAATGTGTCTGGCCTAAGTGGTGAATTGTCATAAAAAAATACTAAATACACCAAAAATGAGATGAGTAAAAGCACTAAAAATGGATAATTGTGACCCTATAAGTCCTGGCATATTTTTAGACCTCTGGGAACCCCACCATTCCTGAGAACAGAGGGAATTCAGTGCTAAATAAAGGGGGTTGTCCCACTCTCCGTCTTCAGGAGTGCACATCTCCCGGCGAGCAGGAAGTCGGATAATAGTGGAACGCCCGCCAGGGCTATGGGGTACTCGGTACCGGGTCCGGTTGTTATTAAAGGGGTAGTCACGGTGGCAGCGACCTGGTCCATGGCCCTGGGCGCCCAAGTAAAAGGGATAGTCTTTAAAGAGATTTGTAAAGTAATAAAAGTTTGTGATGCCACCTGTGGTACTCGGTCAAGGGTGACCGATGCTGCTTAAAGGGGTCCTTTGGGGGTGATAGTACTGCAACAAAGATGGTATCGCTCCTGTTGTGAATTCTGTTATCGAACTCCCTCCTGTGGTCATGAATGGTACTTCGGCGAGTTCTGTCCATGGACTCCCTCTGGTGGCTGTGAGTGGAGCTGCTGGTTCTGAGGTTCCTTCCACAGGTGACCTAGTTTAGTCTTAGACTGGCTGCTCTATTTAACTCCACTCTGATCGTTACTCCATGCCAGCTGTCAATGTTCTTGTACTGGTTCAGTTCGCTCTTGGATCTTTCTGGTGACCTGTCTACTCCAGCAGAAGCTAAGTCCCTGCTAGTTAATTATTTGTTCATCGTTTCCTTGTCCAGCTTGCTATCATGATTTTGCCTTGCTAGCTGGAAACTCTGGGATGCAGAGTGGCACCTCGGCACCGTGAGTCGGTGCGGAGGTCTTTTTGCACACTCTGCGTGGTCTTTTTGTAGTTTTTTGTGCTGACCGCAAAAATACCTTTCCTATCCTCAGTCTGTTTAGTAAGTCTGGCCTTCCTTTGCTGAAACCTGTTTCATTTCTGTGTTTGTGACTTTCATCTTTACTCACAGTCAATATATGTGGGGGGCTGCCTTTTCCTTTGGGGAATTTCTCTGAGGCAAGGTAGGCTTTATTTTCTATCTCTAGGGCTAGTTAGCTCTTAGGCTGTGAAGAGGCGTCTAGGTAGAGTTAGGTACGCTCCACGGCTATTTCTAGTTGTGTGATAGGATTAGGGGTTGCGGTCAGCAGAGCTCCCACTTCCCAGAGCTTGTCCTGTGTGAGTTTAACCATCAGGTCCATAGCACGCTCCCCAGAGGTGAAGCTGGGTCCCCAGGGCTCCCGGTGTGTTTGGGCAAGGATGGTGTGGTGCCGGAAATAAACGGAGGACACAGGGTTACAGTTTCTTTACCTGGTTTACTGGTTGTAGTAAGCCACAGTCCAGGGTACCAGCAACAGGTGTTGGTGTGGTCCGGTCGGCCTGGAGGCAATGGTGGATCTCTCTCCCAGGTGAGGTCTGTAAGCCTTCCTTCTAGCACTTTTTTGTGAGGTCCTTGCTGCCTGTGGCACCCTTACAAGGTCCTCCATCTCCTGTCCTGGGACAGTAACCTGTATGGTGGGAAGTGCAAGCCTTTTTACAGGGTCTTTCTCATGACCCGGGTTCTCTGTGTACTGCTGCACCTTCGGGTGTGGGTGCGGACAGACGACTTACAATCTTCTGTCCTTCCGGTTCTGCTGTGGGACCTGAAGTACGACACAGCCACGGGCTCCCGATGCCCGGTTCCTGCGCTTCAGCTCAGAGGGTGACTGGTCACAGTTCCCCTCCGAACTCCCTGAGTCTCCTTTGCTTCTCCCCTCAGACACTTGCTATCATTGCAACCCGTCTGGTTCTCTTCTATCCTGGAGCTGCAGCACACATGTGGCTACATGGCCCCACTCTCTGCTCACACTCCTCTCTCCTCCAAATCCTCTTAACAACTCACTAACTCCTCCTCCTGACCAGAATATATATATCTTGGGGAGCTCCCCTGAATCCGGGTTCAGAGCTACCCCTACTGGCCTGGATTCAGAATGTGTTGCATGTAGGTGTATTATCTGTTAAAGGGAATCCTCCTTGCCTCCAGACATGACATCACTCTCCTCGAAGAGAAGGCAACATCACTGTAACAACCGGTTACCTAGGGTGTTACACTAGGAAAGGCAGCAGCATGTTTACACCGGTCACCAGAACTGAGTGGGCATTATGCTGTTATATGAGGCAGCTCTTGCTCTGCAGCTTTGGAGTCGCAATCTGGCCAGCGTTTACATCCTGTATAGCCAAGAGCTTGTAAACAATTATTACTAATTATTATTATGCTTTTGCTTAAATAACGCCATTAATTCCACAGCGCTTTACACACATCATTATCACTGTCCCCATTGGGGCTCACAACCTACATTCCCTATCAGTATGTCTTTGGAGTGTGGGAGGAAACCGGAGAACCCAGAGGAAACCCAGGCAAACATGGGGAGAACATACAGTCTCCTTGCATATGTATTCCTTGGTGGGATTTGAACCCTGGGTCCCAGCGTTGCAAAGCAACAGTGCTAACCAATGAGCCACCGTGCTGCCCACTGTGCTCCTCACCTAGGAGACCAGCCACCTAATAGACCAGCTTGTATCTTGGCAGTGATCAGTAAATAGCATTAAAATCCCTCAGATTTTGAGAACAGAAAGGATATTTAAGAAGTAAATTGCAAAGTTGCTTGTTTTGACAAATACAATTTTCACCTATTAAGATGATGAGACCTTGCTTTATGTTCTCCTATTGCCCCACAATGCACGGGTGACATGAAGAGAATCCTAATCCAAACTGAAGAAAAGGACAGCGCCACACCAGATAGTGAAAAGCAGCTCACTTATTTATTCTGCCTCCTGCGGCAACGTTTCGGTCCGAAGACCTTTGTCAAGCTTGACGTCACCGCTGTGCTCTGCTTTACGGCCGGCGCTGACAGTCAGTGCAGGGAAGCTGACGCCAGGAGACGTGACAGACATCGGAATGTGAGTATGTAGTGTTTTTTTTAACATTTACAATGGTAACCAGGGTAAATATCGGGTTACTAAGCGCAGCCCTGCACTTAGTAACCCGATATTTACCCTGGTTACAAGTGAACACGTCGCTGGATTGGCGTCACACACGCCGATCCAGCGATGACAGCGGGTGATCAGTGACCAAAAAAAGGTCCTGATCATTCCCAGCAACCAACGATCTCCCAGCAAGGGCCTGATCGTTGGTCGCTGTCACACATAACGAGATCGTTAGCGGGATCGTTGCTACGTCACACAAAGCGTGACATTGCAACGATATCGTTAACAAAATCGTTATGTCTGAAGGTACCTTTAGTGACAAGCCATGAATTTAGGTAATGGAATGAATACCCCTTTCACTCACCAACTATTTTCTCTTTTGTAAGATGCTCAATGACCCAACGTGGGGTCTTCTTTGCTTGATCATAAGATAAAGCATGACCAATATATTGCCTGACCTCCTCTCCACTCTGCGGGAATCCAAACTCCTCCAATGGAGACTTCTGTACTGGTTCTGGGAATAAAAAGGTTAATATTAACATTATATCTGGTTCAATAGGATCAACCCTCCTAAGCCATCTATATGGTCATGCAGGTAAAAAGAAAAAAATGAATAAAATGATACCATGACATCTTCAATCTGATGTCTTATTACCTGGAAATCTACATTTGTCTTAATATATAAATGAGCTGTTAAGATCTATGGGCCGGACATAGATCTCCCTGACAATCTGCCTCCAGAGACTACTGTAAATGAAAGGAGCATTACCAGTGTGAGACTTGTGGATCAGGAGAGCAGACTGTCAGTCATCACATGTCTCACACCAGTAATGCCACATTTCATTTAAAGAAGTTATCCACTACTAGCACACCCCTTCTCATACCCCACGCTTCACCCCAATAAGATAAAAAAAGCTTATACTCGCCTCCCGTGCCGGCATCATTCCAGTGGTGTCGGCACTTGCGGTCCTGGGGCTCTTGGGCGGTGTGGTGACACGTGACCTCGGCACCCAATCAGCGGTGGCATCACTGTCTCCGCACTAATTGAGCATAAAAAGGAAGTCAGAGATCAGCCGCAGCCCGGACTTCCTTTACATGTACAATTCGTACGAAGGCGGGAACACTGATGTCAGTGCTGATTGGGCGCCGAGGTCACATGTCACATCGCACGAAAACCTCAGGACAGCGAGTGCCGACACCGTAGGAACGACACAGGCACGAGAGCCCCAGGACCGTGAGTGCCGACACTGTGGGAACGACACAGGCACGAGAGCCCCAGGACAGCGAGTGCTGATACCGTGGGAACGACACAGGCACGAGAGCCCCAGGACAGCGAGTGCCGACACCGTAGGAACGACACAGGCACGAGAGCCCCAGGACCGTGAGTGCCGACACCGTAGGAACGACACAGGCACGAGAGCCCCAGGACCGTGAGTGCCGATACCGTGGGAACGACACAGGCACGAGAGCCCCAGGACCGTGAGTGCTGACACTGTGGGAACGACACAGGCACGAGAGCCCCAGGACCGTGAGTGCCGACACCGTAGGAACGACACAGGCACGAGAGCCCCAGGACCGTGAGTGCCGATACCGTGGGAACGACACAGGCACGAGAGCCCCAGGACCGTGAGTGCTGACACTGTGGGAACGACACAGGCACGAGAGCCCCAGGACAGTGAGTGCTGACACCGTGGGAACGACACAGGCACGAGAGCCCCAGGACAGCGAGTGCCGACACCGTGGGAACGGCACAGGCACGAGAGCCCCAGGACAGCGAGTGCCGACACCGTGGGAACGACACAGGCACGAGAGCCCCAGGACAGCGAGTGCCGACACCGTGGGAACAACACAGGCACGAGAGCCCCAGGACAGTGGGTGCCGACACTGTGGGAACGACACAGGCACGAGAGCCCCAGGACCGTGGAGGCCGACACCGTGGGAACGACACAAGCACGAGAGCCCCAGAACCGTGAGTGCCGACACCGCGGGAACGACAAAGGCACAAGAGCTCCAGGACAGTGAGTGCCGACACTGTGGGAACGACACAGGTACGAGAGCCCCAGGACCGTGAAGGCCGACACCGTGGGAACGACACAAGCACGAGAGCCCCAGGACCGTGAGTGCCGACACCGCGGGAACGACACAGGCACGAGAGCCCCAGAAACCGTGAGTGCCGACACTTTATCGTTTCAGAGTACACCTGACCTGGCTGTGGTCCCAGCCGGTCCTTTATCGTTTCAGAGAGTACACCTGACCCGGCTGTGGTCCCCAACGGTCCTTTATCATTTCAGAGAGTACACCTGACCCAGCTGTGGTCCCCGCCGGACCTTTATCATTTCAGAGAGTACACCTGACCTGGCTGTGGTCCCCAACGGTCCTTTATCATTTCAGAGAGTACACCTGACCTGGCTGTGGTCCCCAACGGTCCTTTATCATTTCAGAGAGTACACCTGACCTGGCTGTGGTCCCCAACGGTCCTTTATCATTTCAGAGATTCAGAGAGTACACCTGACCTGGCTGTGGTCCCCAACGGTCCTTTATCATTTCAGAGAGTACACCTGACCTGGCTGTGGTCCCCGCCGGACCTTTATCATTTCAGAGAGTACACCTGACCTGGCTGTGGTCCCCAACGGTCCTTTATCATTTCAGAGAGTACACCTGACCCGGCTGTGGTCCCCAACGGTCCTTTATCATTTCAGAGAGTACACCTGACCTGGCTGTGGTCCCCGCCGGACCTTTATCGTTTCAGAGAGTACACCTGACCCAGCTGTGGTCCCCGCCGGACCTTTATCATTTCAGAGAGTACACCTGACCTCGCTGTGGTCCCCAACGGTCCTTTATCATTTCAGAGAGTACACCTGACCCGGCTATGGTCCCCGCCGGACCTTTATCATTTCAGAGAGTACACCTGACCCAGCTGTGGTCCCAGCCGCCCGGGGGTTGTGCAACACAAATCAGATGACAACTTCTGATAAAAAAAACAAACTTGACCTGTTCCTTATCTGATATAAATGGAGGCAGAGGGACCCCAGCGATTATTATGGGGTCCTGTTACGTGTCAGACTTTAGAACATTTTAAATACTAAGTAGTTATGAGTGAGCGTGCTGGGATAAGGTGTTATCTGGGCATGCTCGAGTGTTAATAGTGTCTTCGGCGTGCTTGAATACTATGTTCCAGTTCCTACGGCTGCATGTCTCCTGGCTGATTGACAGGTGTAACACATGTAAGGACTGACTTACAGACAATCCCTGGATGTGTTGCTGCTGTCGATCAGCCACGAGACATGCAGAGACTGGAACATAGTATTCGAGCGCGCCGAAGACACTATTAACACTCGAGAATGCCCAGATAACATTTTACCCGGGCATGCAGAAGACACTATAAGCACTCGAGCATGCTCAGATAACACCTTATCCCCTCACGCTCACTCATCACTGAGTCTAAAGGTACCTTCACACATAACGATATTGTTAATGATATCGTTGCTATTTGTGACGTAGCAACGATATCGTTAATGAAATCGTTATGTGTGACAGCGACCAACGATCAGGCCCCTGCTGGGAGATCGTTGGTCGCTGAATAAAGTCCAGAACTTTATTTCGTCGCTGGACTCCCTGGAGACATCGCTGGATCGGCGTGTGTGACACCGATCCAGCGATGTCTTCACTGGTAACCAGGGTAAACATCGGGTAACTAAGCGCAGGGCCGCGCTTAGTAACCCGATGTTTACCCTGGTTACCATGCTAAAAGTAAAAAAAAACAAACAGTATATACTTACCTACAGCTGTCTGTCCTCCAGCGCTGCGCTCTGCACTCCTCCTGTACTGGCTGTGAGCCGGAAAGCAGAGCGGTGACGTCACCGCTCTGCTTTCCGGCTCCCAGACAGTACAGGAGGAGAGCAGAGAAGCAGAGCGCAGCGCTGGAGGACAGACAGCTGTAGGTAAGTATGTACTGTTTGTTTTTTTTTACTTTTAGCATGGTAACCAGGGTAAACATCGGGTTACTAAGCGCGGCCCTGCGCTTAGTTACCCGATGTTTACCCTGGTTACCGGCATCGTTGGTCACTGGAGAGCGGTCTGTGTGACAGCTCTCCAGCGACCAAACAGCGACGCTGCAGCGATTCGGATCGTTGTCGGTATCGCTGCAGCGTCGCTAAATGTGAAGGGGCCTTAAGGCTTCTTTCACACTAGCGTCGGAATCTCCCCGTCGCAATGCGTCGGGAGAGATTCCGACGCTAGCGTTTAGCGCATTGCACAATGGAGGCAGCGGATGCATTTCTCCGGCGCATCCGCTGCCCCATTGTAAGGTGAGGGGAGGTGGGGGCGGAGTTCCAGCCGCGCATGCGCGGTCGGAAAAAGCGGTCTGTCAGGAGCAAAAAACGTTACATGTAGCGTTTTTTTCTCCCGATGATCCGCAAAAGCACGACGCATCCATCGCTCGACGGATGCGACGTGTGGCAATCCATCGCAAATGCGTCGTCAATGCAAGTCTATGGGGAAAAAACGCATCCTGCAAGCACTTTTGCAGGATGCGTTTTTTCTGCAAAACGACGCATTGTGATGGATTGCAGAAAACGCGAGTGTGAAAGTAGCCTAAGCTGTGATGTTGCGCTTTTTTCCTTCTGTTCTAAAACCTGACACATATCAGCGCCCAGACGGCCCCTCTGCTCCTTAAAGGAGTTTCAGACAAGAGGGTCTTCCTGACAGAAGGGGTCCCTCCAGGAAGGCAGAGGGTGAGAGCCTGTAGCCTGCCCGGATCGGTCACTCCCACGCGTGAGCGCGGACACGTGACTTCGCCCTGACACAGTGTGGCTGCAGTTTCGGTGTTAACCCTTCCGTGCCTGCTGAGGTCTCCGGATGCCACGAGGAGCGCGCACAGAGCAGGGACCCGGATGCAGGCAGCAGCAGCCGCACACGTGACGTGTCTGTGACAGGGCCTCCATCCACAGGGGTAACGGCGCACACTCTCCGCTGGGGGGCGGCTTTCTCACCTGGCTCGGCTCTTTTTCGGTCATATAAATACAGCGCGGCTAAGCAGGACGATGTGCTCAGTGCAGCCCCCAGCACGAAACCCCCCAAAAAGCGGCGGTTTACAATCCTGGAGGAAATACGACCAGACATCTTCATCTAGCAGAAAAAGACGAATGAATCGGAGCCGCCACCTGCTGGCCGCGAACAGCACAGCACTCGATTTAGAACCCAAGGCGTGCTGCCAGTGACATCTAGTGGCCAGAATTCTTCGTTGCGAGTAAATAAAGAGCATGTAGACGGGCGCCACCTAGTGGCTCGGGATTTGATTGCTGCTGTGCTGGTGATCTGACATTAGGGGTCACAGATTTGAGGTGTGATTTGGGATCATCTCTTAATTCTCCTCTGGGTTTTCACTGCATCATCAATAACAAAGTGTGCAGCGTTTACAGGGGCAGGAGTCAGGCATACGTGTAAGCAGGGCCTGACTAGTGCTATTTATTATCCAGCCCTGGCATTGAAGGAGCACAGGCCACTTGTGTGCTGAATGTGTGATATCTCTGTGCACTTGCAGGCTGTAAGAAGTGAGGTTGGTGTAACACGACTGTATAACACGCAGTCACAGCTGCTCCTATTTATTGCTCTTTGTTGCCGCTACTTTACCTACATAGCGGGGTCTCGTAGATAATGATGAGGACGCTGCACTCTCCGTGGAGCTGCGGGGTCTTCATATAGCTGATGGGCATGGATGTAGATACCCCCTGAGCTAATATTGATGACCGATTCTACAGATGGCGATCAGTCTCAAGTCCCTGATCATCACTTAAGAAGGTCTTAATGTTAGACCGAAACGTCTTAATATCTGCTGGACTGCTATCCTAAGTAATAAAATTTTCTATTTTCTTGATTACCACTATTCACCAAGTTGAGTGCCAAGTTATTTACTTACTTTAACCCCTTCAAGACCGTGCAATTTTCTGTTTTTGCGCTTTGTTTTTTTTCTCCTCATAACATTTTTATTTTCCTGTCAATACAGCCATGTGGTGGTTTGTATTTTGCGGGACCATTGATTTTACGATATAGCATATTGAAAAAATTCTATGTGCAGTGAAATTGCAAAAATAAGCGCAATTCTACAGTTATTAGGATTTTTTTATTTACCTTGTTCACTAAATGCTAAATCTGACCTGTTGTTATGATTCTCCAGGACATTACGAGTTCGCAGACACCAAACATGTATTGATTCTTTTTTATTTAAGTGGTGAAAAAAAATCCATATTGCAATGTCGCAGTGACCACAAAAAAAAAGTTATTTTGGCGTTTTGATTTTTATTCTCGCTACATTGTTTACCGATTGGATGAATTTACTTTATATTTTGATAGTTTGGGCGTTTCTTAACTCGGCTATAACAAATATGTGTATTTTTTTTTAATTCTTTAATTTTGAGTAGGGCAAAAGTGGGAAATTTAAAAATGTATATTTTTTTAGCCCCCTATATGTAGCAAAAAACATCATCTTCTATGAACACCGGCTATGGGCCAGGGTTCATATTAGGTCTCCTGCAGACCTCCGGCTGTTGTGACAACCCATCGGCACCCCACGATCACGTGACAGGGAGACGCCAAAGGGTGGGTCTTGTGACGCGCTTCCGGTTTGCGCATGTTAAATGCCGCTGACAGAGGTTGACAGCGGCATTTAACTGATTACTAGCCGCGGGTGGATCGCGAATCCACCCACTGCTTTTAGAAGCACATGACAGCTGATCAGATCAACTATTATGTGCAGGGAAAGCTGTGGGTTACGGCGCAGGGACACGATTTTGGAAGTATCTATATGTCCATATTTTTATTGAAAGTAATAGCATGAAAAGCATAACAGTGCAAAGAACAGTTATAAATAAAAAATGCTTAGTGCAGTGAAAAGTAATGCACCCCTCCAGTGTTTTTTTATCTTAGCACTAGAGTGGTCACACTAATGTAAGATCCCTGACCCCTGTGTTTCATATACCAGCCGCCATCGTCATCTGTGCTCAGCGCCTCTCAGTGTGACACATACCAGCGCCTGGGAAGAAGCAGTACAGTTTGCGCTGTTACCAGGCGCCCGCCGGCTGCTGAAAGCAGCTCTCATTATTGTTGCTTGGTCTCCCTGTGATCAGCACGATCATGCGACAATGATGGGAATAGTATTCAGAAGCAGCCGTGTCCCTCCTGTGTAAAACAAAGAAGCAAATAAAAAAAACGGCGTGGGCTCCCACGTAATTTTCATAACCAGCAGAAGCAAGCCCACGGCAGGGAGATGTTGTTAATAATGTGGGAAAAAGGGCAATATCCCAATAGTTTCCCAGGCTATTAATAACAGCTCCCAGCCGTTTGCTTAGCTTTCCTGGTGAATTCACGGGGGACCATAGAAAAACAATGACTTGGGTCCCCCTATAAATTCAAACCAGCAAAGGCTAAACAGACATGTGTGGGTTGATATTAATAGCCTGGGAAGGGGCTAGAGATATTATGGATGAGCCCTCAGCCTCCCCAGAAATGGCTCATCCATAAGATGCTTAGCCTCACTCTTCCCACTTGCCCTGTCCGGATGACAAGTGGGGTAATAACATTGGGGTTGAAGTCATCTTTGTATTATCGGATGACATCAAGCCCAGGGGTTAGTAATGGAGAGGCGTCTATAAGACATCCCATTACTAACCCCATAGTAAGTTTTTAAATAAACGCACAGGCATCTAATGGATGTTCCTTTTCTAGGGTGGTAGCAGGCTGCTATTTTTAGACTGGGGAGTGCCAATATCCATGGCTACCTACCAGTCTGAGAATACTAGCCCCCAGCTGTCTGCTTTATTTTGGCTGGTAATCAAAAAAGAAGGGGACCGCAAGCTGTCTTTTAAACTTATTTATTTAAATTTTTTTTTTTTTTTAAATGGCATGGGGACCCCTCTATTTTTGATAAGCAACCAATATAAAGTTAACAGCTGAGGGCTGCAGCCTACAGCTGTCAGCTTTATCTGCGCTGGTTATCAAGAATAGAGGTGACCCACTGCATTTTTTTCTTTTATTTATTTGTTAATTAGCTAAATCGGTCGGCTGGTGAATACTCTCATGAGCATTGCCTGCTCTTGCTGTCGTCAGCGAAACCAGGCGTACGATGATGAGAGTAGTACTCTCATCAGCCAACGCCTATGACAGGTGGTAACGTTTTCACCACCTGTCACATCTGTGTGAGAGAGTGGGAACCGCAGCGCTGTGACCAGCGGTAATGTGTAACCTTACTCACGATCATAGCTGGTGTTTCTTGTGCTGTCATACAGATAACAGCATGGGAAACGACGGATGTTCGTTGCCCCCCACTTTCATTTGATTGGGGTCCGAGTTCGAGTTCAGCTACCTTTCTTGTACCCGAACAAAACTTTTTTTAAAAGTTCAGCCAAACCCGACGGACCTGAACATCCACAGAATAAAGGACTTTACTCTGTATCTTTATTACATTTGACTATGGTTTTAGTAATAGGGATGTCTTATAGATGCCTCTCCATTACTAACTTCTGGGCTTGATGTTTCCTGACAATACAAAGATGACATCGACCCCCACCCTATTAGCCTACTTGCCACCGCCACAGGGCAAGTGGGAAGAGCGAGGCTAAGTGCCAGATTTGGCACATCTTATGGATGCCCCATGGGGGGGGCTGAGACCTGATTTTGGTAGCCTGGGCAGTGGGCAATATCTCTGTCTCCTTCCCAGGCTATTCATTTCAACCCACACCTGTCTGTTTAGCCTTTGCTGGTTTGAAATTATAGGGGCACTCTACGTTATCTTTTTTCTGGGGTACCCTGTAAATTCACCAGGAAAGGCTAAGCAAATTATTAATAGCCTGGAAACTTTTGGGGATATTGCCCCTTTTGCCAGATTATCAACATCAGCCCTCAGCTGTGGGCTTCCCTCTGTTGGTTATGAAAATTGCGCTGGAGCCCATGCCGTTTTTTTAAACTTAATTGAACAATCTGTGTAAGGTACAAATGCAGGAAATAAATATAAAGTGCAAATGCATAACATAAAGTTATCAATAAAGGCACTTCCTCAACATAAGTGTAGAGCACGATTATCAGCCTGAACCCTCAAACGCACGTTTCGCTGGTAGCTTCTCCAGAAAGAGTATAACTATCAGCGAAATGTGCGTTAGAGCAGAGGTGTCAAACTGCATTCCTCGAGGGCTGCAAACAGGTCATGTTTTCAGGATTTCCTTGTACTGCACAGGTGATAATTTAATCACCTACACAAATAATGAGTTGGTGATTAAATTATCACCTGTGCAGTACAAGGAAATCCTGAAAACATGACCTGTTTGCAGCCCTGGAGGAATGCAGTTTGACACCCCTGCGTTAGAGGGTTCAGGATGGTAATCCTGCTCTTCCGATGATACACCTCATGAAATGTCTGCGTGCTCTTTATGTTGGGGAAGTGCCTTACTTGATAACTTTACGACATTATATTTATTTCCTGCATTTGCACCTTACACAGATTGTTCATGTGAGCACTGGCACTTTCTCTAACATATGGATTCATTTAAATTACACTATGTATAATCTCATGCACACAGCTTGTTTTTTTTGTCATCATGGTTTTGTGCTTTTGCATGGTTTTTTGCACAATGTGACATGTCACTTTATTCAGCGGTTTTCACCCCTTGTAATTAATGTATCAGGTTTTGCAGAGTTTTTTTGTGGCAAAACCTGATTCTATAGAGTAAAACTTTTTTCAACATTAAACTTTATCAGCATGCACAAGAAACAAATCTAGTATGCCAACGCTGCAAAAAAAACCACAAGAAAAATATGCTTTTTTTCTGCAGCTTCTTTCATACCAAGAGATCGGGTTTTGCTGCAAAAAACACCTAGCGGGGACTTACCCTTATACAGTTCATCCTTATCCACTACATCAAAACATAGCAAGCACAAAATTTTCTTCTCCTTTGCGTACATCTTCTCACGTACGTTCTTTAGCAGCCACTGCAGGGTGGGTGACACTAAAGTGCACGGTGTAGATCTATAGTAGCAGTATGGATGCGATATATTCAGCCACATTTCAGCTCCATCTTTTACATGTTTGGCTGCTGCATTTTCTGGTTTTGTCTCCCTCTAGTGGTAGCACTAGACAACTACCACTGTACAATAAAATTGAAGTTTGTGATTTTCTGCTCTATATTTGATTTAGATAGATTGAAAAAATAAAAATGACAACATAAAAATAGGATCCATATAATTAAGTTCTATCCAGAAATTATTTTCACAGGAATGGCAGAGTCAGCAAACAGTACCCCGAATCTCATACTCTGGATAGTGGCATTTTAATTATTTCAACTAAATTTAAAGGGAACATGTCACCAGAAAAAATGCTATTAACCTGAAGACAAGGGGTTAATCTTCAGATTAATAGCGTTATTAACCTGCCTGATGCTGGCACGTAACTATATAAATCCTAAGAACATAAAAAATCAGACTACATTAAATCCGGGGCAATATATAACTTGCGTCTACAGAACCCAACACTTGTGCCAAGAAACCTTTGCAGTGACATCAAAGTTTAGCTGTAAAATGCCACGCACCTTAGGCCAGAGTCACAAAACCACTTTTCCCGGTCTGATGCACAGACTGGCCACGGGCCTCTGGACAAGGAGCCTTATACACAGTATGCCACCAATGCTGATGAGTTCAAGTCCGGAGACCCACAGGTGGTCCGTGCATCGTCTTCCGAACATACAAATGTGATGCCGTATCGATATTTCACAATCTTTTATTTGCGAGGCATGTATTAATAATAGACTTTTTTAAAATTAATTTCAGTTTTGTATTCAGTTATAATCGTTCATCACAAAACTTAAACTTGTTCGGTTTATTCCTTCTATTACTGTATCTACTATATAATTGTCTAAGGGTCACTTCCGTCTGTCTGTCTGTCTGTCACGGATATTCATTGGTCGCGGCCTCTGTCTGTCATGGAAATCCAAGTCGCTGATTGGTCGTAGCAAAACGCCCACGACCATTACCACGACCAATCAGCGACGGGCACAGTCCGGCGGCAAAATGGCCGCTCCTTCCTCCCCGCAGTCAGTGCCCGCTCCATACTCCCCTCCAGTCAGCGCTCACACAGGGTTAATGCCAGCGTTAAAGGACCGTGGTGTAACGCACTCCATTAACGCAGCTGTTAACCCTGTGTGACCAACTTACGCAGCATCAGTAGTAAAAAGATCTAATGCTACAAATAATAATAATTAAAAAAAAAGGTTATTCTCACCCTCCGACGTGGCGCGCTGTCCTCGGCAGTGCAAGCGGCAAGTTACGGTGCCAAGGATGCTATGTGAGAAGGACCTGCCATGACGTCACGGTCATGTGACCGCGACGTCATCACAGGTCCTGCGCTCATACCAACCCTGGGACCGGAAGCTGCTGCGTGCACCGCACACAGGCGCCAGGACTTCAAGGGCCTTCGGAAGGTGAGTATATGTTTATTTTTTATTTTAAGTCTTTTTTAACCACGCATATAGTGCCCACATTGCTATATACTTACGTGGGCTGTGTTACATACTGCGTGGGCTCTGTTATATACTACATCTCTGTGCTATAGACTATGTAGCTGGGCAATATACAATGTGACTGTGCAGTATACAAAGTGACTGTCCAATATACTACGTGGCTCTACAATATACTACGTGGCTCTACAATATACTACGTGGCTCTACAATATACTACATGGCTCTACAATATGCTACGTGGCTCTGCTATATACTGCGTGGCTGACCAATATACTATGTACCTGTGCAATACACTACGTGGCTATGTTATATACTACGTAGCTCTGTTATATACTACGTAGCTCTGTCATATACTACGTCGGTTGTGTTATATACTACGTCACTGTGCAATATAGTACGTAGCCTGTGCTATATACTACCTACATATTCTAGAATACCCAATACGTTAGAATCGGGCCACCATCTAGTGTATATAGTATATATCCCTTGCATTGTTGTTTCTTATACCCTCAAACAACACTAGGTGGCAGTATTGTACTATTTTTTGGTTGACAGAGCTAATGTTGCGTATACATGCCTGTGTCTGTATTTCACATGGATCAGTTTATATCCTGTGTTTCTAACATGTCATGTAATGTGTATTGTTTTATTTATATACCAGTCTTTTCATTCTGCAGTATATCTCCTTTTTTAATTGTTTTTATGTATTTTTGTTGCAACAAAGATATTTGATTATAAATGCTTTTCATGGGAGTAATTTTTGTAGGTTTTCTTATATACTTCAGTATATACAGCAGTATTTGTACGGCGCATGTCAGGAAGGGATTAAAGGAGTTGTCCTGTCTAAAATGAAAATTCTGCAGTCACTCTGTGTGACTTATGAATACCTAGAGTGCCGATTTCTGAGCCGGGAGTGGCGGTGATTAGTGTTGAGCGATACCTTCCGATATCGGAAAGTATCGGTATCGGATAGGATCGGCCGATATTCAAAAAATATCGGATATCGCCGATACCGATACCCGATCCCAATGCAAGTCAATGGGACCAAAATATCGGAATTAAAATAAACCCTTTCTTGCCTTGTAGGTTCATTCTACATGAAGGAAAACAACTAAGAATAATGTAGGATGTATTGTGGGAGGTGGCGGAGACATTAAAGTCATAGAGGTTTATCCCAATCAAATAGAATAGCATGTTTTTTGGTTTTTTTTAAGACGTTCGGAGTGACAAAGATATTGACTATGTAAATTTTTTTTTTTTTTTTTGTCAGATATTGATGTTTCACTATTCCACGCCCTTCCCCTTCTTTTTTTTCTTTTTTTTTTTTTTACTTTTCCCACACTTTCATCTTCATCATCATCATCAGCATCTTTGACATCAACTTCTTCTTCACCTTATTCATCTTCTTCTTCATCCTTTACCTTTTTTTTTTTTTTTGATTACATTCTTCATATTCATTTTATTCAACTATTATTATTCTTCCAATTCTACATATTCTTTTTATTCCACTGTTATTATTCTTCCTATTCTACTTCTTCATCATATTCTCATTTGTGACAGGCATTCCCGTAGTTGTTATCTATAAAAGTTGGAAGATTACACCTTCCGTTCTGCCAGTCACAAAAGTTACATTTGTCCGCGTTCAGTTTGGCCTGCAGCATCAGGCTTTATCCAGGGGCACCACGAGGAGGAACGGACTCACCCCCATACACTGCTTAGTCTTCTTCTGCATATAATTTAGATAATATCTTTTGCTCTGATATTAAGTCTTATGCTTAATGTTCTTCTGCTCTTTGTTCTGCAGCCTCTTGTTCTTCTGCTTCGGTCTTCCATGTCGTCGTCTCCAGGGTCGTCGTCTCCAGTGTCATCATCTCCGCCGTCGTCGTCTCAGCCGTCATCGTGTCCGCCGTCGTCGTCTCCACCGTCGTCGTCTTCGGGGTGGTCTTCCGGGTCGTCGTCATCGGGGTGGTCTTCCGGGTCGTCGACTTTAGGGTCTTCAACTTGGAAATGTAGCAGAAGGTACAAGAAGGCTGAGAAAATGCCAAGAACCAGCTGATGGAACTGGAACTCGGATGGCTACCCGAAGGTTCAAGAGCCTATGGAACTACCGAGGACCAGCTGACGTTACTGGAACCCGGTTACTAAGCAGGAGGTACCCGTGCTAAAAAGCACTACCAAGGACCGCCTGACGTTGGCGGAACTCGGATACCCAGAAGGAGGCACCTAAGCCAAAGGCTCTGCCCGGAACCAGCTGACGTTACTGGAACCAGGATGGGGAGCAGAAGGTACAAGAGCAAAAGACACTGCCGAGAACCAGCTGACGGTACTGGAACCCGGATGGGTAGCCGAAGGTCCAAGAGCCAATGGAACTACCGAGGACCAGCTGACGTTACTGGAACCCGGTTACTAAGCAGGAGGTACCCGTGCCTAAAAGCACTACCAAGGACCACCTGACGTTGGTGGAACTTGGATACCCAGAAGGAGGCACCTAAGCCAAAGGCTCTGCCCGGAACCAGCTGACGGTACTGGAACCAGGATGGGGAGCAGAAGGTACAAGAGCAAAAGACACTGCCGAGAACCAGCTGACGGTGCTGGAACCAGGTGGTGGACCCGAAGGCCCACAGGAGAGGAGAGAACAGGTAGGCCGCGAGGCAGCCGCAGTTACCGAACCCCAACAGTCCTACAGGGGGAGCTGGGCCTACTGGCACTACAGAACCAGCCTTGACTACCAGTTCACGCAGCCCACATAGGAAGCTCCTAAACTGGAGGCACCCTGGAGTTGGCTAACCCGACCGCACCACGACGGGGCAAGCATAGGCGTCTCAGTGAACTTGACACAACCCGGAAACAGCTGACTGTGCTGAAACCAGGCTTGGCACGAGGGAGTACCTGTGACAAGAACACTGCCGAGAACCAGCCGGCGGTGCTGGAACCCGGATGCGTTGCCCCAGTGTGCAAGAGCCAATGGCACGACCGAGGACCAGCTGACGGTGCTGGAACCCGGTTACTAAGCTGTAGGTGCCCGCGCTTAAAAGCACTACCAAGGACCGCCTGACGTTGGCGGAACTCGGATACCCAGGAGGAGGCACCTAAGCCAAAGGCTCGGCCCGGAACCAGCTGACGGTGCTGGAACCAGGTGGTGGACCCGAAGGTCCACAGGAGAGGAGAGAACAGCTAGGCCGCGAGGCAGCCGCAGTTACCGAACCCCAACAGTCCTACAGGGGGGAGCTGGGCCTACTGGCACTACAGAACCAGCCTTGACTACCAGTTCACGCAGCCCACATAGGAAGCTCCTAAACTGGAGGCACCCTGGAGTTGGCTAACCCGACCGCACCACGACGGGGCAAGCATAGGCGTCTCAGTGAGCTTGACACAACCTGGAAACAGCTGACGGTGCTGAAACCAGGCTTGGCACGAGGGAGTACCTGTGACAAGAACACTGCCGAGAACCAGCTGGCGGTGCTGGAACCCGGATGCGTTGCCCCAGTGTGCAAGAGCCAATGGCACCGAGGACCAGCTGACGGTGCTGGAACCCGGTTACTAAGCTGTAGGTGCCCACGCTTAAAAGCACTACCAAGGACCGACTGACGTTGGCGGAACTCGGATACCCAGGAGGAGGCACCTAAGCCAAAGGCTCGGCCCGGGACCAGCTGACGGTGCTGGAACCAGGTGGTGGACCCGAAGGTCCACAGGAGACGAGAGAACAGCTAGGCCGCGAGGCAGCCGCAGTTACCGAACCCCAACAGTCCTACAGGGGGAGCTGGGCCTACTGGCACTACAGAACCAGCCTTGACTACCAGTTCACGCAGCCCACATAGGAAGCTCCTAAACTGGAGGCACCCTGGAGTTGGCTAACTCGACCGCAACACGACGGGGCAACGCATAGGCGTCTCAGTGAGTTTGACAGTACCCGGAAACAGCTGACGGTGCTGGAACCAGGCTGGGCACGAGGGAGTACCCATGACAAAAACACTGCCGAGAACCAGCTGGCGGTGCTGGAACCCAGATGCGTTGCCCCAGTGTGCAAGAGCCAATGGCACGACCGAGGACCAGCTGACGGTGCTGGAACCCGGTTACTAAGCTGTAGGTGCCCGCGCTTAAAAGCACTACCAAGGACCGCCTGACGTTGGCGGAACTCGGATACCCAGGAGGAGGCACCTAAGCCAAAGGCTCGGCCCGGAACCAGCTGACGGTGCTGGAACCAGGTGGTGGACCCGAAGGTCCACAGGAGAGAACAGCTAGGCCGCGAGGCAGCCGCAGTTACCGAACCCCAACAGTCCTACAGGGGGAGCTGGGCCTACTGGCACTACAGAACCAGCCTTGACTACCAGTTCACGCAGCCCACATAGGAAGCTCCTAAACTGGAGGCACCCTGGAGTTGGCTAACCCGACCGCACCACGACGGGGCAAGCATAGGCGTCTCAGTGAGCTTGACACAACCCGGAAACAGCTGACGGTGCTGAAACCAGGCTTGGCACGAGGGAGTACCTGTGACAAGAACACTGCCGAGAACCAGCTGGCGGTGCTGGAACCCGGATGCGTTGCCCCAGTGTGCAAGAGCCAATGGCACCGAGGACCAGCTGACGGTGCTGGAACCCGGTTACTAAGCTGTAGGTGCCCGCGCTTAAAAGCACTACCAAGGACCGCCTGACGTTGGCGGAACTCGGATACCCAGGAGGAGGCACCTAAGCCAAAGGCTCGGCCCGGAACCAGCTGACGGTGCTGGAACCAGGTGGTGGACCCCAAGGCCCACAGGAGAGGAGAGAACAGCTAGGCCGCGAGGCAGCCGCAGTTACCGAACCCCAACAGTCCTACAGGGGGAGCTGGGCCTACTGGCACTACAGAACCAGCCTTGACTACCAGTTCACGCAGCCCACATAGGAAGCTCCTAAACTGGAGGCACCCTGGAGTTGGCTAACCCGACTGCAACACGACGGGGCAAGCATAGGCGTCTCAGCGAGTTTGACACAACCCGGAAACAGCTGACGGTGCTGAAACCAGGTTTGGCACGAGGGAGTACCTGTGACAAAAACACTGCCGAGAATCAGCTTGCGGTGCTGGAACCCGGATGCTTTGCCTATCAAACATTGTCTTCCTACAGCCCCAACTAGCGGTGTTGGAGCAAAGGGTAAGCAGGGGGAGCAGAGTGTAGACCGAAGCCTGCACTGGAGTCAGCTTTGTGTCTGCGTTGCGTTTGCAGGACACTTTGCCGGCTACACAGTGGGGGAACAGCAGGCGATGCTGAACCCCACTAACACATTGGCTGGTGTTTTTCTCTGTGCAGCTAGCACTTCCGGGCAAAAACTAGCGTTGTTACAGCCCAGGGTCAGCAGGAGGAGTAGAGGAGCAGAGTGTAGGCCGATTTCAAAGGTAACCTTTAACCCCCCCTCAGGTGTTACAAAGTACAAGAGCCACACCTTGTGCAGCATTAATGCTGCACAAGAAAAGGTTGCTCTATTAATTTGTCTACTTGCACACGCTGAATGCAACACGTACACAATTTAGCCCATTCTACAGTCAAACTGTAGTTGAGGCGTGACTTGTATTTTTAAGGAGACAGCATAGGTGTCCCAAATAACGCCTTTGTGCTTGGCGCAGCTTCCTGAGCGTTGTTTTTTGCTGTACAGGAGTCTGCGCTCTTGTGTTATCCCTTGGCAATGCCCTGTTAGCGCTGCCAGTCTTATGACCTCATTTCATGTTGGCCGCTGCGGTTAACGATGGCCATAAATCCCAGACCCACACTGCCTTTTCATAAAGTCACACTGCGGTGCTGGGATTCGTGGCCTTGAGCAGTAAATATTTTCGACGCTCACACACGTCCTTACACCTGCTTCAGACTGGGCGGCCTCTGCTGATCCCTTTTCGCATGTCGCGGCCAGGAGGCCGCACAGTCTGAAGAAGGCGGAAGGAGATGAGTGACGACAGGCGAACATACGCACTGCTCGTGCCCATAAACCACACCCTCGCAGACAAAATAAATAAGACAACGAGTGGCGTTGTTTCACGCAGGGCGGATGCACAGGCGCAGCCAGCTAACCATGATGTCAAAAGACGGGAAGCGCTACCAAGGGGGGTGCTGCGTATCATTACAAAGGGTGTTAGAGCCCAGGGTCAGCAGGAGGAGGAGAGGAGCAGAGTGTAGGCCGAAGCCTAGTTGAACCAATTTCAAAGGTAACCTTTAACCCCCCTCAGGTGTTGCAAGGTACAAGAGCCACACCTCGTGCAGCATTAATGCTGCACAAGTAAAAGGTTGCTCTATTAATTTTGCTCCTTGCACACGCTGAATAAAACACGTACACTATTTAGCCCATTCTACTGTAAAACAGTAGTGGAGGCGTGACTTGTCTTTTTAAAGAAAAGCAGCACAGGTGTCGAAAATAACACCTTGGTGCATGGGCGCAGCTTCCTGAGCGTTGTTATTTGCTGTACAGGAGTCTGCGCTCTTGTTATCCCTTGGCCATGCGCTGTGAGCGCTTCCTGTCTTCTGACCTCATTTCATGTTGGCCGATGCGGTTAGCGGTGGACATGAATCCCAGACCCACAGTGTGTTTGGAAAAAATCACACTGCGTGGCTGGGATTCGTGCCCTTGTGCAGTTAATATGTTTGCCGCTCACACATGTCCTTACACCTACTTCAGACTGGGCGGCCTCATCTGATCCCTTATCGCATGCCGCGGCCATGAGGCCGCAGTCTGAAGAAGGCGGAAGGAGACGAGTTAAGACAGGCGAACATATGCACTGCACATGCCCATCAATAACAGCCTCGCAGCCAAAATATATGAGACAACGAGGGGCGTTGTGTTGGGCAGGGCGGACGCACAGGCACAGGCAGCCAACCAATGATGTCAGAAGACGGGCAGCGCTACCAAGGGTGGTGCTGCGTATCATTAGAAAGGAAAGTCACACCTCAGGGACAGTTGAATGGTCTCAATGAGACACATTTTGTACGTGTTGAGTTCCACGTGGGCAAGGAGAAAAAGTCAGCCACCTTGTACAAATGCAGCAGTACTGCTGTACAAGGTGGCTGTTATACATAGAAACACCTGGGGGTGGGGGGCAGGCTCACTTCAATTTCAGTTCATGTGCCTGCGTGGCGTTTGCAGGTCACGTTGCCGGCTACACAGCAGGGGAACAGCTGGCGGTGCTGAACCCCACTAACACATTGGCTGGTGTTTTTCTCTGTGCAGCTAGCAATTCCGGGCAAAAACTAGCGTTGTTAGAGCCCAGGGTCAGCAGGAGGAGGAGAGGAGCAGAGTGTAGGCCGAAGCCAGCACTGGTGGCAGCTTTTGGTCAGTTGTGCCAGCGTGGCTTGTGCTGGACACGATGCAGGCTACACAGCAGGGGAACAGCTGGCGGTGCTGAACCCCACTAACACATTGGCTGTTTTTTTTCTCTGTGCAGCTCGCATTTCCGGGCAAAAACTAGCGGTGTTTGAGCCCAGGGGCAGCAGGAGGAGGAGAGGAGCAGAGTGTAGGCCGAAGCCTGCACTGGTGGCAGCTTTTGGTCAGTTGTGCCAGCGTGGCTTGTGCTGGACACGATGCCGGCTACACAGCAGGGGAACAGCTGGCGGTGCTGAACCCCACTATCACATTGGCGGGTGTTTTTCTCTGTGCAGCTAGCACTTCCAGGCTACAACTGGCGGTGTTATAGCCCAGGTTCAGCAGGAGGAGGAGAGGAGCAGAGTGTAGGCCGAAGCCTAGTTGAACCAATTTCAAAGGTAACCTTTAACCCCCCCTCAGGTGTTGCAAGGTACAAGAGCCACACCTTGTGCATCATTAATGCTGCACAAGTAAAAGGTTGCTCTCTTAATTTTGCTCCTTGCACACGCTGAATAAAACACGTACACTATTTAGCCCATTCTACTGTAAAACAGTAGTGGAGGCGTGACTTGTCTTTTTAAAGAAAAGCAGCACAGGTGTCGAAAATAACACCTTGGTGCATGGGCGCAGCTTCCTGAGCGTTGTTATTTGCTGTACAGGAGTCTGCGCTCTTGTTATCCCTTGGCCATGCGCTGTGAGCGCTTCCTGTCTTCTGACCTCATTTCATGTCGGCCGTTGCGGTTAGCGATGGACATGAATCCCAGACCCACAGTGTGTTTTCTAAAAATCACACTGCGTGGCTGGGATTCGTGGCCTTGTGCAGTAAATATGTTTGCCGCTCACACATGTCCTTACACCTGCTTCAGACTGGACGGCCTCATCTGATCCCTTATCGCATGCCGCGGTCATGAGGCCACCCAGTCTGAAGAAGGCGGAAGGAGATGAGTGAACACAGGCAAACATATGCACTGCACATGCCCATCAATCACATCCTCGTTGTCCAAAAAAATAAGACACCGAGGGGCGTTGTTTCGAGCAGGGCAGACGCACAGGCGCAGCCAGCTAACCAATGATGTCAAAAGACGGGCAGCGCTAACAAGGGTGGTGCTGCGTATCATTAGAAAGGAAAGTCACACCTCAGGGACAGTGGAATGGTCTCAATGAGACACATTTAGTACGTGTTTAATTAAACGTGGGCAAGGAGAAAAAGTCTGCCACCTTGTACAAATGCAGCAGTACTGCTGTACAAGGTGGCTGTTATACATAGAAACACCTGGGGGTGGGGGGCAGGCTTCCTTCAATTTCAGTTCATGTGCCTGCGTGGCGTTTGCAGGACACGTTGCCAGCTACACAGCAGGGGAACAGCTGGCGTTGCTGAACCCCACTGACACATTGACTGGTGTTTTTCTCTGTGCAGCTCGCATGTCCGGGCAAAAACTGGCGGTGTTAGAGCCCAGGGTCAGCAGAAGGAATAGAGGAGCAAAGTGTAGGCCGAAGCCTGCACTGGTGGCAGCTTTTGGTCGGTTGTGCCAGCGTGGCTTGTGCTGGACACGATGCCGGCTACACAGCAGGGGAACATCTGGCGTTGCTGAACCCCCCTAACACATTGGCTGTTGTTTTTCTCTGTGAAGCTCGCATTTCCTGGCAAAAACTGGCGGTGTTAGAGCCCAGGGTCAGCAGGAGGAATAGAGGAGCAAAGTGTAGGCCGAAGCCTGCACTGGTGGCAGTTTTTGGTCGGTTGTGCCAGCGTGGCTTGTGCTGGACACGATGCCGGCTACACAGCAGGGGAACAGCTGGCGTTGCTGAACCCCACTAACACATTGGCTGTTGTTTTTCTCTGTGAAGCTCACATTTCCGGGCAAAAACTGGCGGTGTTAGAGCCCAGGGTCAGCAGGAGGAATAGAGGAGCAAAGTGTAGGCCGAAGCCTGCACTGGTGGCAGCTTTTGGTCGGTTGTGCCAGCGTGGCTTGTGCTGGACACGACGCCGGCTACACAGCAGGGGAACAGCTGGCGTTGCTGAACCCCACTAACACATTGGCTGTTATTTTTCTCTGTGAAGCTCGCATTTCCGGGCAAAAAATAGCGGTGTTAGAGCCCAGGGTCAGCAGGAGGAGGAGAGGAGCAGAGTGTAGGCCGAAGCCTAGTTGAACCAATTTCAAAGGTAACCTTTAACCCCCCCTCAGGTGTTGCAAGGTACAAGAGCCACACCTTGTGCAGCATTAATGCTGCACAAGTAAAAGGTTGCTCTATTTAGTTTGCTCCTTGCACACGCTGAATAAAACACGTACACTATTTAGCCCATTATACTGTCAAACAGTAGTGGAGGCGTGACTTGTCTTTTTAAGGAGACGCAGCACAGGTGTCAAAATTTACACCTAGGTGGTGGGCGCAGATTCCTGAGCGTTGTTATTAGCTGTACAGGAGTCTGCGCTATTGTGATCCCTTGGCCATGCGCTGTGAGCGCTGCCTGTCTTCTCACCTCATTTCATGTTGGCCGTTGCCGTTAGCAATGGATATGAATCCCAGGCCCACAGTGTGTTTTTCAAAAAATAACACTGCGTGGCTGGGATTCGTGGCCTTGTGCAGTAAATATGTTTGCCGCTCACACATGTCCTTACACCTGCTTCAGACTGGGCGGCCTCAGCTGATCCCTTATCGCCTACCACGGCCAGGAGGCCGCACAGTCTGAAGAAGGCGGAAGGAGATGAGTTAAGACAGGCGAACATATGCACTGCACATGCCCATCAATCACACCCTCGCAGCCAAAATATATGAAACGAGGGGGGTTGTGTCGGGCAGGGCGGACGCACAGACACAGGCAGCCAACCAATGATGTCAGAAGACGGGCAGCGCTACCAAGGGGGGTGGTGCGTGTCATTAAAAAGTAAAGTCACACCTCAGGGACATTGTAATGGTCTGTAATGAGACACATATTTTACGTGTTTAATTCTACGTGGGCAAGGATAAAAAAACAGCCACCTTGTACAAATGCAGCAGTACTGCTGTACTAGGTGATGTTATACATAGAAACACCTGGGGGGGTGGGGCCAGGTTCCCTTTAATTTCAGTTCATGTGCCTGCGTGGCGTTTGCAGGTCACGTTGCCGGCTACACAGCAGGGGAACAGCTGGCGTTGCTGAACCCCACTAACACATTGGCTGGTGTTTTTCTCTGTGCAGCTAGCACTTCCGGGCAAAAACTAGCGGTGTTTAAGCCCAGGGTCAGCAGGAGGAGGAGAGGAGCAGAGTGTAGGCCGAAGCCTGCACTGGTGGCAGCTTTTGTTCTGTTGTGCCAGCGTGGCTTGTGCTGGACACGTTGCCGACTACACAGCAGGGGAACAGCTGGCGGTGCTGAACCCCACTGACACATCACCTAGTGTTTTTTCTGTGTAGACAACACTTCCAGGTGGCAACTGACAGTGTTGAAACCCAGGGAATCAAAGAGGAGCAAAGTGTAGGCCGAAGCCTGCAGTGGAGCAAGTTGAAAGGGAACCTTTAACCCCTCCCCCCCCCCCAGGCATTTGTTGCTGAAAGAGCCATCTTGTACAGCAGTAATACTGCACATGGAAAATGGTGGCTCCGAAAATCATGCTCCTTGCAAACGCTGAAGTACACACTCATATAATGTGTCCCCTCACACTGTCAAACCGTCCCGGAAGTCGGACTTTCCTTTGTAATGTGACACAGCAAAGCCGTCATTCCAACCCCCTTGGTGCCGTGCGCCACCTCCTCAACGTTGTTTGGTTCTGTCACGGAGCCTGCGCTGTAATGTTATCCCTTGGCCATGCACAGTTAGCGGTGCCCGTCTTCTGACATCATGTAGGTGTCAGGCTGGCAGTGCCTGTGCGTCCAAACTGCCCGAGATCCAACCTTGCAGTGTCATCTAATGTAGTCCCACTGCGGGCCAGGGATCCATGGGCATGCGCAGTGCATATCATCGCCTCTCACTCACCTCCTTCCTGCTTCTTCAGACTGTGCGGCGTCACGGCCGTGGCATGCTATTAGGGATCAGCTGACACCGCCTAGTCTGAAGAAGCGTGAAGAAGGGGAGTGAGAGGCTAGTATATGCACTGCGCATGGCCATGGATACCAGGCCCACTGTGGGATCACATTAGACGACACTGCGAGGTGGGATTTCGGGCAGCGTGGACGCACAGGCGCAGCCAGGACGACAACAAATGATGTCAGAGGACGGGCAGCGCAAACTGTGCATGGCCAAGGGATAACATAACAGCGCAGGGTCCATGTCGGAATCAAACAACGCTAAGGAGCCAGCGCACGGTGGCAAGGGGGTAGCAATGACGGCTGTGCTGCATCACATTACAAAGGAAAGTCCAACCTCCGGGACGGTTGGACGGTGTGAGGGGACACATTACATGAGTGTGTAGTTCAGCGTTTGCAAAGAGCATAATTTCAAGAGCGACCTTTCCCTTGTGCAGTATTAGTGCTGCACATGGTGGCTCTTTCAGTAACAAATGCCTAGGGGGGGGGGACAGGTCCCCTTACACTTTAGGTGTGCCAGCGTGGCGGTCGCATGACACGTTGCCGGATACACAGCTGGGGATCAGCTGACGTTACTGAACCCCAATAACAGAGGAGCGACTGTTGACTGTGCAGACAGCACTTCCAGGCACCAACTGGCGGTGTTAGAGCCCAGGGACAGCAGGAGGAGCAGATTGGAGGTATTGCCGCACACACAGCTGGGGATCAGCTGACGTTACTGAACCCCAATAACAGAGGAGCGACTGTTAACTGTGCACACAGCACTTCCAGGCACCAACTGGCAGTGTTGGAGCCCAGGGACAGCAGGAGGAGCAGATTGGAGGTATTGCCGCTCACACAGCTGGGGATCAGCTGACGTTACTGAACCCCAATAACAGAGGAGCGACTGTTAACTGTGCACACAGCACTTCCAGGCACCAACTGGCGGTGTTAGAGCCCAGGGTCAGCAGGAGGAGCAGAGGAACAGAGTGTAGGCCGAAGCCTGATTGGAGCAAGTTGAAAGGGAACCTTTAACCCCCCCCCAAGACGTTTGTAGCTGAAAGAGCCATCTTGTGCAGCACTAAGGATGCAAAAGGAAAAGGTTGCTCTTTTAATTATGCTCCTTGCAAACACCGAAGTAAACACTAAGAATGTGTCCCCTTATATCGTTAAACCGTCCCGGAGGTGCGAATTTCCTTCGTAATGGGACACAGCACAGCTGTCATTCCTATCCCCTTGGTGCCGTGCGCTGCCTCCTCAGCGTTGTTTTAAGCTGTCACGGAGCCTGCGCTGTTCTGTTAGCCCTTGGCCATGCCCAATTAGCGCTGCCTGTCTTCTGACATAATTTGGTGTCAGGCTGTCAGTGCCTGTGCGTCCACGCTGCTCCAGATCCCACCTCGCAGTCTCGTCTAACGTAATCCCACTGCGGGCCTTGGATCCATGGGCATGCGCAGTGCATATCATCGCCTCTCACTCACCTCCTTCCTGCTTCTTCAGACTGTGCGGCGTCACGGCCGTGGCATGCTATTAGGGATCAGCTGACGCCGCCTAGTCTGAAGAAGCGTGAAGAAGGGGAGTGAGAGGCTAGTATATGCACTGCGCATGCCCATGGATCCCAGGCCCGCAGTGTGACTCAATCAGAAGACACTGCGAGGCGGGATCTCGGGCAGCGCGGCCGCACAGGCGCAGCCAGCCTGACACCAAATTAAGTCAGAAGACAGGCAGCGCAAATAGGGCATGCCCAAGGGATAACAGAACAGCGCAGGCTCCGTGACAGCTTAAAACAACGCTGAGGATGCAGCGCATAGCACCAAGGGGGTAGGAATGACGGCTGTGCTGCGTCACATTACGAAGGAAAGTCCCAGCTCCGGGACGGTATAACGGTATCAGTGAACACATTTTAGAAGTGTTAAGTTCTGCGTGTGCAAGGAGCTAAACCAAAAGAGCTACCTTTTCCTTGTGCAGCATTACTGCTGCACAAGATGGCTCTTTCAGTAACAAACGACGGGGGGGGGGAAGGACAAGTTCCCTTACATTTAGGTTGTTGTGCCAGCGTGGCGGTCGCAGGCCACATTGCCGGCTACACAGCTGGGGATCAGCTGACGTTACTGAAACCCAATAACACTGGGTCGTATGTTTTTACTGTGCAGCCTGCACTTCTGAGCCGCAACTGGCGGTGTTGGAGCCCAGGAATAGCAGTTCAGGTGGTAGAAAGATGAACACAGCAGGAGACCTGGATGACACCCAATTACTTAATCAGGCAGAGGAGTGGCAAATTCCTGCGAGATCCAGGCCTGGTTCATTTTCAGGAAAGTAAGCCGGTCAACGTTATCGGAGGACAGTCGCATGCGACGGTCTGTTAGTACACCACCTGCGGCACTAAAGACACGTTCCGATAAGACACTAGCCGCAGGGCAAGCCAGCACCTCCAATGCATACTGGCTTAGCTCTGGCCATGTATCCAGCTTAGAGACCCAAAACTTGAACGGGGAAGAGCCGTCTGGGAGTATAGTAAGAGGGCAAGCCATGTAGTCTGTCACCATCTGACGGAACCGTTGCCTCCTGCTGACTGGAGCCGCCGGTGGTGGTGTAGACATTTGGGGCGGGCACACAAAAGTGTGCCAGAGTTGTGCCATACTGGGCTTGCCTTGGGCAGAGGCACTGCTTCTGCTCCCTCTTTGGGCAGAGCCTCCCCCACTGCCTCGACGCACTGAGCTGCTTTGTAAAGCACTAGCAGCACTCCTCTCAGTTGGACAGGAGAAGATGATGGAATTCACCAGTGTGTCGTGGTACTCCCGCAATTTACGCTCCCGGGTCAACGCTGGGATGAGGTTTTGGACGTTGTCCCGGTAGCGAGGATCGAGGAGGGTGAACACCTAATAATCAGGCATGTTGAGAATGTGGTCGATGCGGCGGTCGTTTCTCAGGCACTGCAGCATGAAATCCGCCATGTGCTGCAGACTGCCAACTGGCCCAGAAACGCTGTCCCCTGCTTGAGACATGATCTCTGCTCGCTCGTCATCACCCCACCCTCGCTGTACACACTGACCACTGGACAATTGTGTCGCTCCCTCCTCTGGACGGAGCTCTTCCTCCTCCATTGACTCCTCCTCATCCTCCTCACAAATTGGCCCCTGCGTACCCCTTTGTGAGGAACCACGTGGCGCTGACTCTCCAGAAGCTGATGGAAAAGGTGACTCCTCATCCTCCACCTCTTCCACAACATCATCCCTTAACCCTTGCAAAGTTTGCTGAAGCAGGCAGATAAGGGGGACAGTCATGCTGACTAGTGCATCATCTGCACTTGCCATCCGCGTGGAATAATCAAAAGGACGTAAAACCTGGCAGACGTCCTTCATAGTGGCCCACTCTGTGGTTGTGAAGTCTGATCGGCGCTGACTGCGACTTCTTTGCGCCTGATGCAGCTGGTACTCCATAACTGCTTGCTGCTGCTCACACAACCGCTCCAACATATGTAACGTGGAATTCCACCGGGTAGGTAGGTCACATATGATGCGGTGTTCCGGAAGGCGGAATCGGCGCCTCAGAGCAACAATGCGGGATCTGGCCAAGCTGGAACGCCGCAAGTGAGCACACTCTAGGCGGACCTTGTGCAGCAGGGCATCAAGATCCGGATAGTCCCTCAGAAAACTCTGCACAACCAAATTGAGCACATGTGCCAGACATGGGATGTGAGTGAGGATGCCAAGGGCCAAAGCTGCCACCAGATTTCGGCCATTGTCACACACTACCATGCCTGGCTGGAGATTCGCTGGCAGTAACCACACATCGCTCTCCTGCTTGATGGCATTCCAGAGCTCCTGCGCTGTGTGGCTTCGATGCCCCAATGAAACTAGTTTCAAGACGGCCTGCTGACGTTTGGCCACGGCTGTGCTCATGTCGGTCATAGGTAAACGTTCACGGGTCCATGTGGAGGTGGACTGTGACGGATCCTGCAGAGAGGAATCTGAGGAACTGGTGTAAGAGGAGGAGTCGATGCGTACAGACTGGATTCCTGCAATCCTTGGGGGGGCAGGACACGTCCTGCGCCACTCGCACGATCTGTACCTGGCTCAACAACATTAACCCAATGGGCAGTGAGGGAAACGTATCGCCCCTGTCCATGCTGACTGGTCCACGCATCGGTGGTGAGGTGGACCTTGCTACTGACGGCGTTCAGTAGCGCATGTTTTATGTTTGCCTCAACATGCCTGTGCAGGGCAGGGACAGCCTGCCTGCTGAAGTAAAAGCGGCTGGGCACCTTGTACTGTGGGACTGCCAATGCCATCAAGTCACGGAAGCTGTCAGTCTCCACCAGCCTGAACGAGAGCATTTCCAGGGACAACAGTTTGGCAATGCCTGCATTCAGAGCCTGTGCTCGGGGGTGGTTGGCCGAGAATGCCCGCCTTTTCTCCCATGCCTGTACTACCGATGGCTGTAGAGTAGACTGGGAGTGTGAGGATGACTGGGAAGGTGGTGCTGTGGGTGGAATTACACAAGGTCTCTGGACAACAGTACCAGAGGTTCTTCCATGGCGATCCTGGGAGGAAGCCAAACCAGCTGTGCGTGAGCTGGAGGAAGAGGCAACACGAGCTGAAGAGGTGGTAGCTGCCGCTGTTGGTTGGCCTACATCTTCAGTCTGTTTCTGTAACTCCACCGCGTGCCTGGTCCGCACATGTTTCCACATATTTGTGGTATTGAGGTTGCTGACATTTTTCCCTCTTTTTACTTTCTGATGACACAGCTTGCATTTGACAAAACAAATGTCATCTGCAACTGTGTCAAAAAAGGACCAGGCACTGCAAGTCTTGGGAGCGCCCTTTTTGGCTTTGGAAAGAGACAGGCTCCTAACGGGTGCCAAAGTGGAGGCTACAGGCTCCGCAGTCTTCCCCCTCCCTCTCCCTCTTTGGCCCGTAAGGGGAAGCTCTTCCTCAGAGCTGCTCCCACCACCTTCCTGTTCCTCACGCCACGATGGGTCAAGGACCTCATCATCTCCACTACCCTCTGCCACCAACTGCTCCTCCTGGGTAGTCTCGGCAGCACAGTACGCACCAGAAAGCGGCACCTGAGTTTCATCATCAGATGCGTACTGCGCTGTGGTCACCGGAGGCACTGGCCCACCTGCCTCTTCAGAGTCAGAGAGAAAAAGCTGTTGGGCATCACTGCACACTGCCTCTTCTTCCATTTCTCCAATGCTGCTTGGCTGGCCCCCTGTTTCCAAGCCAAGAGATTCAGAGAACAGAAGTAGAGACGGCTCCTGTCCTGGGCTCTCTGACTGCCTGGCCAATTTGGCAGGTGGTGAAGAGACAGATGGCTGCTCTCCAGTGCTCTGTGCCTGAGAGGATGTGGCACTAACTGAAGTCGATGCCGAGGCGTTAGCTGCCATCCACCCGACAACGGCTTCAATTTGGTCTTCACGCAGCAGCGGTGCACGGCGCTCTCCGACAAAGCTGCGCATGAAGGACTGTTCCCTGCTGAAACTGAGTGATGACGAGTCACCGGCGCCCGCAGCAGGCACAGAATCACCACGTCCTCTCCCTGCTCCTCTCCCTGCTCCGCGCCCACGCCCACGTGCCTTACTCCCTGCCCTCTTCATCTTGGTTGACAGATAAAGATAAGCAGAAAAGTACTAAGGCCTTAGTGTGCTTATTCCTGAAATGCTCCTCCTAACAGGTGTAAGAAACACTAATGTTGTAAAGTGTGGACTAAACTTTATTATTTTTCAAATGTGGCCTACACAAGTGTTAAGTTGTGTTTGGTGAACTTAACTTTTTTTTTGTGCAGATCGGGCTACAGAGCTAGTTTAAATCACACGGAGACCGTGCAGACAGCCGTAAACGGCGCTGCAAGGCCAAAAAACCCTCCTCTAGGTTATCCTATGTAGTGTTTTTCCACTATTTAGCTGGAGACGGGTGGAAAGACACTAATAGGAATTTTTTTTTTAAAATTTTAAACAGGCTGCACTATTTGAAAAAAAGGAAATTGTTTTTCAAGGTATGAGGCAGTAACGCACCCTGAGCTGAATCCAACCGGCTATAGCTGCACACAGACTACAGGGCGAGCTGCGCTCATACAGAGACCGTGCAGACAGCCGTAAACGGCGCTGCAAGGCCCAATAAACCCCCTCTAGGTTATCCTATGTAGTGTTTTTTCACTCTTTAGCTGGAGACGGGTGGAAAAACACTAATAGGATTTTTTTTTTTTAAATTTTAAACAGGCTGCACTATTTGAAAAAAAGGAAAATTTTTCTCAAGGTATGAGCCAGTAACGAACCCTGAGCTGAATCCAACCGGCTATGGCTGCACACAGACTACAGGGCGAGCTGGGCTCACACGGAGACCGTGCAGACAGCCGTAAACGGCGCTGCAAGGCCCAAAAAAACCCCTCTAGGTTATCCTATGTAGTGTTTTTCCACAATTTAGCTGGAGACGGGTGGAAAAACACTAATAGGGAATTTTTTTTAAAATTTTTAAACAGGCTGCACTATTTGAAAAAAAGGAAAATTTTTCTCAAGGTATGAGCCAGTAACGAACCCTGAGCTGAATCCAACCGGCTATGGCTGCACACAGACTACAGGGCGAGCTGGGCTCACACGGAGACCGTGCAGACAGCCGTAAACGGTGCTGCAAGGCCCAAAAACCCCCCTCTAGGTTGTCCTATGTAGTGTTTTTCCACAATTTAGCTGGAGACGGGTGGAAAAACACTAATAGAGAATTTTTTTTAAAATTTTTAAACAGGCTGCACTATTTGAAAAAAAGGAAAATTTTTCTCAAGGTATGAGTCAGTAACGAACCCTGAGCTGAATCCAACCGGCTATGGCTGCACACAGACTACAGGGCGAGCTGGGCTCACACGGAGACCGTGCAGACAGCCGTAAACTGCGCTGCAAGGCCCAAAAACCCCCCTCTAGGTTATCCTATGTAGTGTTTTTCCACAATTTAGCTGGAGACTGGTGGAAAAACACTAATAGGAAATTTGAGAAAAAATGTGCAGCAGGCTGCACTATGAGCAAAAAAGGACAACTGTGTGAGGCAGTGTGAACCCCCCCTGAGCTGAATACAACCGGGTATATGGCTGCACACAGACTACAGAGTGAGCTGCACACACACACACAGAGACCTTGCAGAACGCTGTTAAAACAGCGCTGCAAGGCAAGAGCAAGGTGAACAGTGAAGAACACACAGCGTTTTGCTAAATTAGCCTTTGGAAAGGAAAATAAAGCAATTAGCTAGCTCAACTGGCCCTCAGTTAGAACACAGCGTCCTGTCCCTAACTGAAATCACAGCAGAGTGAGCGCAAAATGGCGGCAGCGTTTTTTATAGTGCAGAGTGACATCATTTCAGCAGCCAATCACAGCCTTGCCAGTACTTACATGCCCACCATGCTAAACAGGATGTGCCCACACTTCCAATCATTCCTCATTGGCTGCTGCGTTCAGTTTGAATTCTGGGAACTTCCGATTCCGGTATCCGATACGCGGGAAGTATCGGAATTCGGTATCGGAATTCCGATACCGCAAATATCGGCCGATACCCGATACTTGCGGTATCGGAATGCTCAACACTAGCGGTGATGCATGTGATATACATACTCCCGGCCATAGCCCGTCTGGTTGGCGTGACCTCGCTCCATACACTAGATGGCTGCACCCGCTAGATGGGGCGCAGTCTCGATCAATACAAATGTATAGAGTGAGGCCGCACACACTAGACGTGTTCTGCACGGGAGTACGAGTAATATGACATCATATGTCTTTTATATAGGTGTAAAAGAACTGGACCCATCCCCTGCTCTGTTTTTCCCTCCATCCTTCGAATTCTTGATGACTTGTTTGTTATTGCGTTACATATTCCATATTCGCCCCATACAGGTTACTCAAATTGTCACTGTTAACTTGATCATTTCTCCGTCTTTGCCTATGTACTGGTGACTACTTGTATGTAACCTTTTGTTGTAACCAACTTATATAAAAATCATAATAAAAATAAATAATAAAAGAATATTTTATGTAGAAGTAAAAAACTATTATAAAAAGTAGTGACAAAATAATAAGTAGAAATTGGAAAAATATTGTTTCATGGTACCCAAAGTCACTATCCAGCGACATTCTAGTTGTACTAACAGGCATTTTACATCACCCCCTGATGTCACAGTGGAATCGGTCATTGCCTCGCACCTTAAAACCAGTAGGGTCACAGCTATGACTGGACTCAGTGCCTTGGGATGGTCTTAAGCATGGAGACATCATCAATCTCATGTGCTGCCTGGATATCTCTGACATGCTGTCTGGTCTGCGTATACCTAGAAAATGAAACCTACATAAATCATAGGACATGTACATGTGGCATAGTATATAACGTGTAGTGCCACATGATTTGTAATTTGTGATTTCAGATATGTTTTTTACATCTGCAGAATTACATGTAAAAGACCTAATGATGTTTTTACATGCAATAGTCTGATTGATCTGCCAATGTCTTGGCAAATCCTTCAAGTTGTATTCTTTCTAGTTATCAATAAGGGAACGTCAGTATGTGTCACAGCCAATGTTGGGTCAGTTTTTAGGATAGACCAGTGTTTTTGTAAAATGTCACGGATAACCTCCCATTAAGAATTATAGGTGGAAATAAATCTCAATGTTGGATCACTCTCTAGTTTTTTTTTTAAGTAGCGGTCAATAAATTCAAGCGGCGTGTAGATTTAGCACGGCAATAGCCATATTTGATAGATTTTTGTCTTGAGGTTATAGCAAAAGAACTATCTTTCAGACCAACTGTTTGTCTCAAAACTTTCCTCAGAAGAACAGATTCTCCTTGTTCTCAGGAACTTATCAGTAGGAATGCCCTGTATAGTTGATCTAAGATAGGCTGAAGATGCGTGCAATAATGAATTATCTAATATCTCCTTTCTGAAGACATTCATCTATACTAGACCATCCTCTGATGCTTTAAGTTGGATACCAAAACATTTTGTTGTTTTTGAAACCTGTACATGAGCCTGATATTGGAGACACTGTGGCTCAACACAGTCAAAAAAGCTTTAAGTTCAATTTTGGTTTCCTGGCAAATTATAAGCAGGTCATTGATGTACCTGTACAAGCACTGCATATGGGAAGCGGCCTACAGGCCACCATAAAGAATCTCCCCTCTCCTATAGGCCTGAGAAAGAGGTTTTCATATGATGGCGCACAAGCCGTGCCCATGGCAGTGCCTGCCTTCTGTAAAAAAAATATATTTGAATTTAAAATAATTATGCCTCCTCCTAGCTCCCCTCCACGTACCTGCCGTCATCAACAGATAATTCTGTGTTTCCCGAATGTTTATATAGCAAACTGATTAGAGTTTATAAATCTTTCAATAAAAAAATTATACTCACGTTTTATTTATTGTGGTGTTGTTTTGCTGAAACAGCAGAGAAAAGCTCTGCGGAGCCTAGTGTTTAGAATGGAGAAGAAAGGAAGGGAAGATTAGTGAGTTTGGAAAACTGTGAAGGGAAATGATAGATGCTTAAATATGTTGGTTTCTTCTGTTAAAAATATACTGTACAATATAGTATAAAGATATAAAGGGAAGACACAAAGTATATCTAGCCCTGATGTTATGAGCCTTAGTGTAACAACATGTCACATACAACAATGGGAGAAGCTTTTCCTTACTTTGATGGACGTCTCTTTGTTTCTTTTTTAGCACTTTTGCTGCTGGAGAAAAAGAAAAAATGATCACAAATAAATATCGTAATATAATAATCATGAATAAAGCCTAGCATCAAAGGAACACAGACAATAAACATAATATATGACCTGTCTCATATACTTCACCACATGATATAGATAGATGTCATTGCTAATTATTATCTCATTGTATACAATTCACATGCACTTGCAAGGAGACTGAACTTCTGTGTGTGTAACTACCAGGACAAATCATTCTATAATGTTGCATCTAGAAGACAGCAATTCGCAGATAATTTACATTGGAGTAAACGCGGCCATGATTGCTCTTGTTACTTACGGGATTGGCGCTGTGTCGGCCCATGCAGTCTTTATTTCATGTCTATAATACAAATTAAGTTTTCATTAGAAATAGAGAAAGTTAGAAAATATCATCTGTACAGTGTGTCTCCTAAATAAATGCAATGACTGACGTTGTAGTAATCGGGGGCACAACTATAGAGAGTTAGTAGATAAAAAACAGATAACCAACAATGGACTCCATAAACTTCTATCTATGTGAGAATCTTTACATCAGAATGTGAAAACTTCAGAGCAAACGACTGGAGGGTTTCTGTCCTCACTGCTCTTATGGTTTTTTTCTTATTATTATGCACAGTATATGCAGCCATGTTGTATTCATGGATGTCAAACTCAAGTACACAGTGGGCCAAAGTCAAGAACTTGGATGAAGTTGCGGGACAACCTTGACATTTATATCATTAACTAGCTGAAGAGCCCGGCGTTGCCTGGGCATAGTAAATATCTGTGGTTAGTTATAGCACCTCACTTCTCTTATTTTCCCATCACGCCTCTCATTTTCCCAATCACATCTTTCATTTTCCCCCTCACATCTCTCATTTTCTGTTGCAACTTTTGTGCATGTGGCAATTTTTCCGCGTGTGCAAGTTTTGCGTGTGGCGAGTTTTCCATGAGGTGAGTTTTGCACGTGTGGCGAGTTTTGCAAGAGCCTAGATTTTGCATGTGGCGAGTTCTGCGCGTGGCGAGTTTTGAGTGGCGACTTTTGTGTTTCGACTTTTATGTGGCGAGGTTGGTGTATTTGTGGTGAAATGTGTGCTGAGGGTAATATGTGTTCAAACACGTGGTAGTGTGTGGCGCATTTTGTGTGTGTGTTCATATCCCCGTGTGTGGTGAGTATCCCATGACGGGGCCTCACCTTAGCAACCGTAAGGTATATACTCTTTGGCGCCATTGCTCTCATTCTTTAAGTCCCCCTTGTTCACATCTGGCAGCTGTCAATTTGCCTCCTACACTTTTCCTTTCATTTTTTCCCATTATGTAGATAGGGGCAAAATTGTTTGGTGAATTGGAGAGCACGGGGTTAAAATTTCACCTCACAACATAGCCTATGACGCCCTCAGGGTCCAGACGTGTGACTGTGCAAAATTTTGTGGCTGTAGCTGCGACGCCTCCAACACTTTTCCTTTCACTTTTTTCCCCATTATGTAGATAGGGGCAAAATTGTTTGGTGAATTGGAACGCGCGGGGTTAAAATTTCGCCTCACAACATAGCCTATGACGCTCTCGGGGTCCAGACATGTGACTGTGCAAAATTTTGTGGCTGTAGCTGCGACGGTGCAGATGCCAATCCCGGACATACATACATACACACACACACACATATACACACACACATTCAGCTTTATATAGTAGATTAGCTGAAGAGCCCGGCGTTGCCTGGGCATAATAAATATCTGTGGTTAGTTATAGCACGTCACTTCTCTTATTTTCCCATCACGCCTCTTATTTTCCCCCTCACATCTCATTTTCTCCCTCACACCTCTCATTTTCTCCCTCACTCCTCTCATTCAACACTTGTCATTTCGACCTCACATCTGTCATTTTCCGATCACTACACTATTTTCCCTCACTCCTCTCATTTTGCACTCACACCTTTTCATTTTCACCTCACACCTCTCATTTTCACCTCAGTATATACATGTTTGTCATCTCCCTTATATATAGTATACACCTGTATGTCATCTCCTGTATATAGTATATAACTGCTGTGTGTCATCTACCCTGTATATAGTAGATACCTGTATGTCATCTCCTCCTATATATAGTATATACCTGTTTGTCATCTCCTCCTATATATAGTAGATACCTGTATGTCATCTCCTCCTATATATAGTATATACCTGTATGTCATCTCCTTCTATATATAGTATATACCTGTATGTCATCTCCTCCTGTATATAGTATATACCTGTATGTCATCTTCTATATATATAGCATATACCTGTATGTCATCTCCTCCTGTATATAGTATATACCTGTAGGTAATCTGCTCCTGTATATAGTATATACCTGTGTGTCATCTCCTCCTGTATATAGTATATACCTGTATGTCATCTCCTCCTGTATATAGTATGTACCTGTATGTCATCTCCTCCTTTATATAGTATATACCTGTGTGTCATCTCTCCTGTATATAGTATATATCTGTGTGTCATCTCCCCTGTATATAGTATATACCTGTGTGATCTCCTGTATTAGACCTCGTTAACACGTTATTTGCTCAGTATTTTTACCTCAGTATTTGTAAGATAAATTGGCAGCCTAATAAATCCCTAGCCAACAGGAAGCCCTCCCCCTGGCAGTATATATTAGCTCACACATACACATAATAGACAGGTCATGTGACTGACAGCTGCCGGATTTCCTATATGGTACATTTGTTGCTCTTGTAGTTTGTCTGCTTATTAATCAGAATTTTATTTTTGAAGGATAATACCAGACTTGTGTGTGTTTTAGGGCGAGTTTCGTTTGTCAAGTTGTGTGTGTTGAGTTGTGTGTGGCGACATGCATGTAGCGACTTTTGTGAGATGAGTTTTGTGTGGCAACATGCGTGTAGCAACTTTTTGTGTGTCGAGTTGCATGTGACAGGTTAGTGTAGCAAGTTGTGTGCAGCAAGTTTTGCGCATGGCGAGTTTTGCGCGTGGTGAGTTTTATGTCTGGTGCCTTTTGAGTATGTGCAAGTTTTGTGTGAGGCAACTTTTGCATGTGTTGCAAATTTTGTGCATGTGGCAATTTTTCCACATGTGCAAGTTTTGCGTGTGGCGAGTTTTCCATGAGGTGAGTTTTGCACTTGTGGCGAGTTTTGCGTGAGCCTATTTTTTGCATGTGGCGAGTTTTGCGCGTGGTGAGTTTTGAGCGGCGACTTTTGTGTTTCGACTTTTATGTGGAGAGGTTGGTGTATGTGTGGTGAAATGTGTGCTGAGGGTGGTATATGTGTTCAAGCACGTGGTAGTGTGTGGCGCATTTTGTGTGTGTGTTCATATCCCAGTGTGTGGTGAGTATGCCATGTCGGGGTCCCACCTTAGCAACTGTACGGTATATACTCTTTGGCGCCATCGCTCTCATTCTTTAAGTCCCCCTTGTTCACATCTGGCAGCTGTCAATTTGCCTCCAACACTTTTCCTTTCACTTTTCCCCATTATGTAGATAGGGAAAAAATAGTTTGAGGAATTGGAAAGCGCGGAGTTAAAATTTCACCTCACAACATAGTCCATGACGCTCTCAGGGTCCAGACATGTGACTGTGCAAAATTTTGTGGCTGTAGCTGCGACGCCTCAACACTTTTCCTTTCACTTTTTTCCCCATTATGTAGATAGGGACAAAATTGTTTGGTGAATTGGAAAGCGCGGGGTTAAAATTTCACCTCACAACGTTGCCTATGACGCTCTCAGGGTCCAGACGTGTGACTGTGCAAAATTTTGTTGCTGTAGCTGCGACGCTTCCAACACTTTTCCTTTCACTTTTTTCCCCATTATGTAGATAGGGGCAAAATTGTTTGGTGAATTAGAACGCGCGGGGTTAAAATTTCGCCTCACAATATAGCCTATGACGCTCTCGGGGTCCAGACGTGTGACTGTGCAAAATTTTGTTTCTGTAGCTGCGACGCCTCCAACACTTTTCCTTTCACTTTTTTCCCCATTATGTAGATAGGGGCAAAATTGTTTGGTGAATTGGAAAGCGCGGGGTTAAAATTTCACCTCACAACATAGCCTATGACGCTCTCAGGGTATGTGCACACGTCCGGATTTTTCGCGGTTTTTTTTTGCGGAATTTCGCAATAAAAACGCTATAAATCCGCTAAAAAAACGCTAACACTATGCATCCTATCTTTTAGAATGCATTCCGCATTTTTTGTGCATATGTTAGCGTTTTTTTCCGCAAAAAAAACGCATTCCGCAAAAAGAACGGACATGCTCATTCTTTTTGCGGATTTTTTGCGGATTTCATAGCAAAACTGACATTCCAAAAAAAAAAAAAAAAACGCAAAAAATCCGCAAAAAATCCGCGCAAAAACCTCGCAAAAAACGCGCAAATTCCGCGAGAAATCCACGCGAAAAAAAACGTGGATTTCTGGCAGAATTCTCAGGATTTTGTCAGGAAAAAAACCTGACGTGTGCACATACCCTCAGGGTCCAGACGTGTGACTGTGCAAAATTTTGTTTCTGTAGCTGCGACGCTTCCAACACTTTTCCTTTCACTTTTTTCCCCATTATGTAGATAGGGGCAAAATTGTTTGGTGAATTGGAAAGCGCGGGGTTAAAATTTCACCTCACAACATAGCCTATGACGCTCTCGGGGTCCAGTCGTGTGACTGTGCAAAATTTTGTTTCTGTAGCTTCGACGCCTCCAACACTTTTCCTTTCACTTTTTTCCCCATTATGTAGATAGGGGCAAAATTGTTTGGTGAATTGGAAAGCGCGGGGTTAAAATTTCACCTCACAATGTAGCCTATGACGCTCTCGGGGTCCAGACATGTGACTGTGCAAAATTTTGTGGCTGTAGCTGCGACGGTGCAGATGCCAATCCCGGACATACACACACACACACACATACACACATTCAGCTTTATATAGTAGATTGCAACTGAAAAAAGGGAGGAGGGGGGATGTGTTGGGGGAATCTGCCTAAGGTAGGAAGAACCCCAATACTGTAGGAGAAGATAGGGTTGTGGGGATGGCAGATAGCAGTTTACAGGGGAATGCAGAGGGTGTGGTGACGCTCACAAAGAAGGAAATTTAGGGAAGTAGAGAACATCAGAAGCACATAAACAGCATTGAAACAAGAATATTCACAGAATATTAGCGCCAAAGGGCAGGGTCGTATTTGCCACTAGGCACTTGAGGGCACGTGCCTACGGCGCCACGATGCGGGGGGCGGCAGTGGCACCTGAGCAAGGTTTTTTTTTCTTTTAAAGACCTTTTTTCCCACGGAAGCAGGACGCTCATCTGTGGTGTTGGAGGTCTGCCATGTGAAATGTACTGTATAACTGTGAGCCTGAGCTTTCCTCAGTCTGTACCCAGTTGTAACAAGTCAGTTATCAGTCACAGTTTGCACATATACAATCCTATACAGTCAGAATATGTGTATATGTCATTATCTCATTACTTACGGCCTGATGTCATCGATTTCAAATATTTCGACCATGGTGGTCTCTTGTCCTTTCTCTTTCTCACTAAATAACATAACCCATTTTAAGAGAGGGTTAGAGTGTGTACACACATTGCAATCATAATGCATTTGATTGTGGCGATTTTGGAAAAATATGGCAAGAAACACACCTCGATCAAATGGAGTGAACCCACCCTAGTGAAGATAAATACACCATTCATGAACAGGTGAGATTTTTCCAATGAATTCGGCATTTTTCAGGACACTACCCAGATCTGCACCACTCCAGCAGTTGGCGCTTCTAAGCCCAAGAACACTGCACCTTTTATTGTGAGTAGCGGCACAGATCAGCACCATGTATCACGGCGGTCTATATCCGCAGTCAGGGCATAAGACAGAACTTCTTGTTTTCTAATAAATTGGTGAAAGAGGGACAAGGTCTTGTCTTTATTTCTCTCTTTTTATGTTTTTCAAGTATCCATTAGTGGACTACGGCGGATTCCCTGGACTAAGGCGAACCTTCTTTGCTTTTTTTTATATTTATTTTGATTTAATATATTGGAGAACCAGGGAAAGGGTCAAGGAGTGTTTTTTCAAATAAAGTCTTTTTTGTGTGTGTTTTTATTTTTGGATTACTGGGTTAGTAATGGGGATGTCTGATAGACACCTCTCCATTACTAACCCCAGGGTTTGCTGCCAGTGATTTTTGACAAGTTACAGCTGACATCAACCCAAACTACTATCACTTCGATTGACACCACACCAAGCTAATTGGGAAGAGCCAGGCAAAGTGCCAGAATTGGTGTTTTTAATGTCATGTGCCACTTCTGGGGTGGCTTCAGGCTGGTATTTTTAGGCTGAGAAGGGTCTAAAAAACGTGGACTGTCCCAGCCTGATAATATCAGCCTTCTGCTGTCTGCTTTACCTTTGCTGGTTGTCCAAAAATAGGGGGAAACTCGCATCATTTTTTATTTATTAGGTTAAACAAGGATAAACACCCACTAGTGCCACATTAAAGGCACTAAAGGGTGCAAGTTTATTATTTGTAGGGGTGCTTTTGAAATTATATATCTACAGGATATCGATCTATTCTAACTAACTATCTTATATACCGTATGTATTCTGAGAGTTCAGGCTGTGAAATTACTGTACTTAGCTGATGAAATTTCATGGTTCCTTTGAGATGTGTGCTTAAAAATTGGACAGTATACGCATGGCCCGTGGGCCGAACAATTTTTTTTTCTAGCACCCATTGCATTGGTGAGTCTCATCCAATATACACGGCCACTAGTAGAATACTGCAATTTTTTCCTCAATCCTATAGCTGAGGAAAATCTGGCAGATCAGCAATTACTGCAATGTAGTGTTTTCTCGCCTTGCACTCCTCTGTATTATTTGTCAGTGTGAGCGAGTCCTAAGAGCAACAACATGTCACATACAACAATGGGGGAAGCTTTTAATTACTTTGGTATAGGGCTGACTTTTTCTTTATCCCTGCTGGAGAAATACAAGAAATTATCACAAATAATATCATATAAAATAGTAATCAGAAACAAATCCTAGCCCCATAGGGACACAGACAATAAACATAATATATGACCTGTCTCATATACTTCACCACATGATATAGATAGATGTCATTGCTAATTATTAGCTCATTGAATACATTTTACATGCACTTGCAAGGGGACTGATCTGCCTGTGTAACAACCAGGACAAATCATCATAATTTTGCATCTAGAAGACAGCAATTAGGACATAAGGGCACATCCATTTGTGGAAAGGGTTAAATGTGACGGGGTGTACGGCAGAGCAAGAAGGGACAATAGGCCAAGGGATGATTCCACAGATTTATTATCAAGAACGCTGGAACAACACATGCAGGTAGATCTACAGAGTCAACAATTAGTCCAATGGATCCCAAAACAATCTCACGAACGACGAGATATGCCCTCAGCTCAAGTCTCGCCCCATTCGCTTCCGCAGTCACAGATGGACATGGGGTCTTGCCTCAGCTAAGAATCCCCACTCCTTCTCCTTCAAGGATCAACTCACATCTGATCTCAAAATAAGAATGGATTGTCTGAGCTCCTGGGATCCGCCCATGAAGGGGTAGGGGTTACACCTTCTATTCAATGGTTGGGTCCACCAGAAGATTCTAGACTGGTGGGCTCCAGGCAGTCTATGTAATATGTACATTTGACTAGCTACCTGCTGTGAGGAAGAATGGCTATTCCTCCACTAGTGATGTTGACAAAGCTTAATTACATTAGAGCTTAGGGCTGCAAGTATTGGGGGAAGGAGACATATTGTTACAGGTGAACTCCCAGCCAAGAAAATACATGAATTACAGCTAATAGACACCAGAGAACAGTTACATACATCAAATGGCATATTATTCAAATACAGGACAGAGCAAAAGTACATATCATGACAATCCCTTCCCCTCCCAATTTGTGTACGTACCAGGGACCTCTACAGGTCACTGGTTAAGTACACACAGGCAGAGCGTAACTTACATGTGGCTTCATGCAGCCACGAATTGGCATCGTAGCTCTCCCACATCATTGCCCAGGAGAACATCTGCAGGCAGACCACCCATCACCCCAACCACACATCGCCTGACCCCAAAACCAAAGTTCAGATCCACAGTGGCTGTGGGAATAGTCCTCCATTGTCCACCAGCCAGTTCAATGACAATCCCAGGTCCTCGATAGATTGCCTCAGGCCGAACCACTCGGGGATCAGCCAGTGTGAGGAAAGCCCCTGAGTCACAAAATCCAATAAGTCTCTGTCCATCCAGCACGACCTCCTGCAAGTGCTTACCTCGATGAGCAGAAGTCGTCATAGCTGCGGGTCGCACACCATAAACTCCTAGTGGTGCAACATGGGTGGGTGAGGCACTAGGCCAGTCCTCACGTAGTGGTGACACGTCGTCCTCCATGGCACTTGGGTGTACATAATTAATAATATGACTGGGTACAGGATTAATCCTCATTTGAACAGCTGGGCAGGAGGCTTGCAGATGCCCCGGCTGTCCACATCGATAGCATCTCTGCTGGGTCTCACTGTCACTCCATCCAAGGCGTCCTCTTGGGCGAGGGGTAAGGGAACCTGGAGGCCGGCTCCCACCTGAAGGTGCTGTAGGGGTTTGAGGACGACTTCTCCATGAGCTGGCTGGGCATGAGGCCTGCAGATGCCCCGGATGCCCACAACCATAACACCTGCGCTCTGCTACTTCCTCTCCTCGTCGTATTCCAGAAAACGCAGTAGAAGCAACTGGAGGTACATTTACACGGGTATCAGCATGAGGTGGTGGCTTAGAGGAACGGGGAACAATGGGGACAGAAGAACAGGGGGCCACCGGTGTTGTGGAGCTGGTAGGCCTCTCTCCATCCTCCAACAGAACCCTCCACTGAGGCTTGATGGTGAGAGCCTCATCAGCTAGAGCTGCAGCTTCCTCCACAGTGGCTGGTCTCCTCTCACGCACCCATTCCCGGAACTCAGCAGGGCACTTGAAGTAAAACTGCTCTTTTAGGATAACCTGGAGGAAGGTCTCCCAGGTTAAGGCCTCATCTGCCTCCAGCCAGCGATGACATATCTGTTTGAGTCTGTGGGCATACATCTTGAAAGACACTTCCTCATCACAGGCTAAAGTACGGAACTGAGTCCTGTAAGTGTCTGGGGTAACAGCATAATATTCTAGAATAGTCCGTTTAATCTCCGCATACTCACAGTTCCCCTGAGGGTCCATAGCTCTATAGGCTGCGGCAGCTCCACCCTCTAAGAGCCCCACCAGATGTCGGACTCGCTCCCTTTCCGGGACTTCCATTAATCGACACTGATGCTCAAAGTCCTGGAAGAAGCCCTCAATGTCGCCTGCAGCCTCATTAAAGGGCTTGAAGTCTTTGCGGGACACTCTGGGGAGTTCCCTCATAGTGGGTGCTGGGGTTACAGTCTGTCTGGAGCTTCTAGCTGCTTCCAAAGCGATCTGCCTCTCCAGCAATGCCATCTCCTGAGCTCTGTCCTCGGCTCTGTGAATGGCCTCCCTCTCCCCGGCTCTGTGAATGGCCTCCCTCTCCCTCTCCTCTGTGAATGGCCTCCCTCTCCTTGGCTCTGTGAATGGCTTCCCTCTCCTGAGCTCTGTGAATGGCCTCCCTCTTATAGTCCATGGTGGCCTCTTCTCCCAGCAATGCCAACTCCTCCTCGTACCACATAACCCACTGACTTTTTTGGGTATTTACCTCCGGCTGCAGTCTTTCCTCCATTTGCTGTGAGGGTCCTTCCTCAGCGTCATCTTGCAGGCGAACTCCTTCCAAAGCCTCAATAAGCTGCTCCTTGGAGAGTCCCTTAAAACGGACTCCTACTTCACGGGCCTTTGATTGTAGGCTCCCCAAAGTCCAGTTCTTGTACTCTGCGGTGTTGGTTCCCGATGTTGGGCCATTTGTTGTGAATTCTGTGGCAGAGCTCCCTCCTGTGGTCACAAGTGGTACTTCGGCTGATTCTCTCTGGGAGCTTCCGTTTGTGGAGGAAACTGGTACTGCTGCTTCTGAGTTTCCTCCCTCAGGTGATCTGGTGAGGTCGTTAGGTGCTTCTCTACTTAACCCCACCTAATGCTTTGATTCATGCTTCCTGTCAATGTTCCAGTGTTGGACTTGTGTTTCTCTGGATCATTCCTGTGGCCTGCTGCTCTGCATAGCTAAGTGCTTCTTTGCTATTTGTTGCTATTTTTTTGTCCAGCTTGTCTATTTGTTTTGCTGGAAGCTCTGGGACGCAAGGGGTGTACCTCCGTGCCGTTAGTTCGGTACGGAGGGTCTTTTTGCCCCTTTGCGTGGTTTTCTTTAGGGTTTTGTGTAGACTGCAAAGTTATCTTTCCTATCCTCGTTCTGTCTAGAATATCGGGCCTCACTTTGCTGAATCTATTTCATCCCTACGTTTGTCTTTTCATCTTACTCACAGTCATTATATGTGGGGGGCTGCCTTTTCCTTTGGGGTATTTCTCTGAGGCAAGGTAGGCTTATTTTTTCTATCTTCAGGCTAGTTAGTTTCTCAGGCTGTGCCGAGTTGCATAGGGAGCGTTAGGCGCAATCCACGGCTGCCTCTAGTTGTGTTTGGAGAAGATCAGGGATTGCGGTCTGCAGAGTTCCCACGTCTCAGAGCTCGTTCTATTATTTTGGGTTATTGTCAGATCACTGTATGTGCTCTGACCTCCATGTCCATTGTGATACTGAATTGCCTTTCATAACAGTACAGGAAGCCAAAAGTACTAATGATTCTCAATAGAGGGAAAAAAGAAGTTCTGAGACCATTTTTTTTTCTTGGCTTTGTGTTTTGTCTTTTTTTTCCCCTAGACATTTGGGTGGTTCAGTACACAGGTGTAGCGATGGACATTAGAAGTCTGTCTTCATTTGTGGATCAGCTCTCGGCAAGAGTACAAAAGATTCAAGACACTATTGATCAGAAATCTATGTTAGAACCAAGAATTCATATTCCTGATTTGTTTTTTGGAGATAGAACTAAGTTTCTGAGTTTCAAAAATAATTGTAAGTTATTTCTGGCCTTGAAACCTCGTTCCTCTGGTGATCCAGTTCAACAGGTTTTGATTATTATTTCTTTTTTGCGCGGCGACCCTCAGGACTGGGCATTTTCTCTTGCGCCAGGAGATCCTGCATTGAGTAATATCAGTGCGTTTTTCCTGGCGCTCGGATTGCTGTACGATGAGCCTAATTCAGTGGATCAGGCAGAAAAGAATTTGCTGGCTCTTTGTCAGGGTCAGGATGAGATAGAGGTATATTGCCAGAAATTTAGAAAATGGTCAGTGCTCACTCAATGGAATGAATCTGCGCTGGCAGCTATGTTCAGAAAGGGTCTCTCTGAAGCCCTTAAGGATGTCATGGTGGGATTTCCTATGCCTGCTGGTTTGAATGAGTCTATGTCTTTGGCTATTCAGATCGGTCGACGCTTGCGTGAGCGTAAATCTGTGCACCATTTGGCGGTATTACCTGAGCTTAAACCTGAGCCTATGCAGTGCGATAGGACTTTGACCAGAGTTGAACGGCAAGAACACAGACGTCTGAATGGGCTGTGTTTCTACTGTGGTGATTCCACTCATGCTATCTCTGATTGTCCTAAGCGCACTAAGCGGTTCGCTAGGTCTGCCACCATTGGTACGGTACAGTCAAAATTTCTTCTGTCCGTTACCTTGATCTGCTCTTTGTCATCATATTCTGTCATGGCGTTTGTGGATTCAGGCGCTGCTCTGAATTTGATGGACTTGGAGTATGCTAAACGTTGTGGGTTTTTCTTGGAGCCCTTGCAGTGTCCTATTCCATTGAGAGGTATTGATGCTACGCCTTTGGCCAAGAATAAGCCTCAATACTGGACCCAGCTGACCATGTGCATGGCTCCTGCACATCAGGAGGATATTCGCTTTCTGGTGTTGCATAATCTGCATGATGTGGTCGTGTTGGGGTTGCCATGGCTACAAGCCCATAATCCAGTATTGGATTGGAAATCCATGTCGGTGTCCAGCTGGGGTTGTCAGGGGGTACATGGTGATGTTCCATTTTTGTCAATTTCGTCATCCACCCCTTCTGAGGTTCCAGAGTTCTTGTCTGATTACCGGGATGTATTTGATGAGCCCAAGTCCGATGCCCTACCTCCGCATAGGGATTGTGATTGTGCTATCAATTTGATTCCTGGTGGTAAATTCCCAAAAGGTCGACTGTTTTATTTATCTGTGCCTGAGCACACCGCTATGCGCAGTTATGTAAAGGAATCCCTGGAGAAGGGGCATATTCGCCCGTCATCGTCGCCATTAGGAGCAGGGTTCTTTTTTGTAGCCAAAAAGGATGGTTCGCTGAGACCTTGTATAGATTATCGCCTTCTTAATAAGATCACTGTTAAATTTCAGTACCCCTTGCCTTTGTTATCTGATTTGTTTGCTCGGATTAAGGGGGCTAGTTGGTTCACCAAGATTGATCTTCGTGGTGCGTATAATCTGGTGCGAATCAGGCGAGGCGATGAATGGAAAACTGCATTTAATACGCCCGGTCATTTTGAGTATCTTGTGATGCCATTCGGACTTGCCAATGCTCCATCAGTGTTTCAGTCCTTTATGCATGACATCTTCCGAGAGTACCTGGATAAATTCCTGATTGTGTACTTGGATGACATTTTGATCTTCTCGGATGATTGGGAGTCTCATGTGAAACAGGTCAGAACGGTTTTTCAAGTCCTGCGTGCTAACTCTTTGTTTGTGAAGGGATCAAAGTGTCTCTTTGGTGTGCAGAAGGTTTCATTTTTGGGGTTCATCTTTTCCCCTTCTACTATCGAGATGGATCCTGTTAAGGTCCAAGCCATCCATGATTGGACTCAGCCGACATCTCTGAAAAGTCTGCAAAAGTTCCTGGGCTTTGCTAATTTTTATCGTCGCTTCATCTGCAATTTTTCTAGTATTGCCAAACCATTGACCGATTTGACCAAGAAGGGTGCTGAGTTGGTCAATTGGTCTTCTGCTGCCGTGGAAGCTTTTCAAGAGTTGAAGCGTTGTTTTTCTTCTGCCCCTGTGTTGTGTCAACCTGATGTTTCTCTTCCGTTCCAGGTCGAGGTTGATGCTTCTGAGATTGGAGCAGGGGCTGTTTTGTCGCAGAGAGGTTCTGATTGTTCAGTGATGAAACCATGCGCTTTTTTTTCCAGGAAGTTTTCGCCTGCTGAGCGGAATTATGATGTGGGCAACCGAGAGTTGCTGGCCATGAAGTGGGCATTCGAGGAGTGGTGTCATTGGCTTGAAGGAGCTAAGCATCGCGTGGTGGTATTGACTGATCATAAGAACCTGACTTATCTCGAGTCTGCTAAGCGTTTGAATCCTAGACAGGCTCGTTGGTCGCTGTTTTTCGCCCGTTTTGACTTTGTGATTTCGTACCTTCCGGGCTCTAAAAATGTGAAGGCGGATGCTCTGTCTAGGAGTTTTGTGCCCGACTCTCCGGGTTTATCTGAGCCGGCGGGTATCCTCAAGGAAGGAGTAATTGTGTCGGCCATCTCCCCTGATTTGCGGCGGGTGCTGCAAAAATTTCAGGCTAATAAACCTGATCGTTGTCCAGCGGAGAAACTGTTTGTCCCGGATAGGTGGACGAATAAAGTTATCTCTGAGGTTCATTGTTCGGTGTTGGCTGGTCATCCTGGAATCTTTGGTACCAGAGAGTTAGTGGCTAGATCCTTTTGGTGGCCGTCTCTGTCGCGGGATGTGCGTTCTTTTGTGCAGTCCTGTGGGATTTGTGCTCGGGCTAAGCCCTGCTGTTCTCGTGCCAGTGGGTTTCTTTTGCCCTTGCCGGTCCCGAAGAGACCTTGGACACATATCTCTATGGATTTTATTTCAGATCTTCCCGTCTCTCAAAAGATGTCAGTCATTTGGGTGGTCTGTGATCGCTTTTCTAAGATGGTCCATCTGGTACCCTTGTCCAAGTTGCCTTCCTCCTCTGATTTGGTGCCGTTGTTCTTCCAGCATGTGGTTCGTTTGCATGGCATTCCAGAGAATATCGTTTCTGACAGAGGTTCCCAGTTTGTTTCGAGGTTTTGGCGAGCCTTTTGTGGTAGGATGTGATTTGACTTGTCTTTTTCCTCGGCTTTTCATCCTCAGACTAATGGCCAGACCGAACGAACCAATCAGACCTTGGAAACCTATCTGAGATGCTTTGTTTCTGCCGATCAGGATGATTGGGTGTCCTTTTTGCCTTTGGCTGAGTTCGCCCTTAATAATCGGGCCAGCTCGGCTACCTTGGTTTCGCCATTTTTCTGCAATTCTGGGTTCCATCCTCGTTTCTCTTCAGGACAGGTTGAGTCTTCGGACTGTCCTGGTGTGGATACTGTGGTGGACAGGTTGCAGCAGATTTGGACTCATGTAGTGGACAATTTGACCTTGTCCCAGGAGAAGGCTCAACGTTTCGCTAATCGCAGACGCCGTGTGGGTCCCCGACTTCGTGTTGGGGATCTGGTTTGGTTATCTTCTCGTCACATTCCTATGAAGGTTTCCTCTCCAAAGTTTAAACCTCGTTTCATTGGTCCTTATAGGATTTCTGAGGTTATTAATCCTGTGTCTTTTCGTCTGACCCTCCCAGATTCTTTTTTCATACATAACGTCTTCCATAGGTCATTGTTGCGGAGATACGTGGCACCTATGGTTCCATCTGTTGACCCTACTGCCCCGGTTTTGGTGGAGGGGGAATTGGAGTATATTGTGGAGAAGATTTTGGATTCTCGTGTTTCAAGACGGAAACTCCAGTATCTGGTTAAATGGAAGGGTTATGCTCAGGAGGATAATTCCTGGGTTTTTGCCTCTGTTGTCCATGCTCCCGATCTTGTTCGTGCCTTTCATGTGGCTCATCCTGGTCAGCCTGGGGGCTCTGGTGAGGGTTCGGTGACCCCTCCTCAAGGGGGGGGACTGTTGTGAATTCTGTGGCAGAGCTCCCTCCTGTGGTCACAAGTGGTACTTCGGCTGATTCTCTCTGGGAGCTTCCGTTTGTGGAGGAAACTGGTACTGCTGCTTCTGAGTTTCCTCCCTCAGGTGATCTGGTGAGGTCGTTAGGTGCTTCTCTACTTAACCCCACCTAATGCTTTGATTCATGCTTCCTGTCAATGTTCCAGTGTTGGACTTGTGTTTCTCTGGATCATTCCTGTGGCCTGCTGCTCTGCATAGCTAAGTGCTTCTTTGCTATTTGTTGCTATTTTTTTTGTCCAGCTTGTCTATTTGTTTTGCTGGAAGCTCTGGGACGCAAGGGGTGTACCTCCGTGCCGTTAGTTCGGTACGGAGGGTCTTTTTGCCCCTTTGCGTGGTTTTCTTTAGGGTTTTGTGTAGACCGCAAAGTTATCTTTCCTATCCTCGTTCTGTCTAGAATATCGGGCCTCACTTTGCTGAATCTATTTCATCCCTATGTTTGTCTTTTCATCTTACTCACAGTCATTATATGTGGGGGGCTGCCTTTTCCTTTGGGGTATTTCTCTGAGGCAAGGTAGGCTTATTTTTTCTATCTTCAGGCTAGTTAGTTTCTCAGGCTGTGCCGAGTTGCATAGGGAGCGTTAGGCGCAATCCACGGCTGCCTCTAGTTGTGTTTGGAGAAGATCAGGGATTGCGGTCTGCAGAGTTCCCACGTCTCAGAGCTCGTTCTATTATTTTGGGTTATTGTCAGATCACTGTATGTGCTCTGACCTCCATGTCCATTGTGATACTGAATTGCCTTTCATAACAGCCATTGTCCTCCATTCCTTCTGCTCTGATCCCACTGCTTGCCACCAGTTTGTGACGGGGTGTACGGCAGAGCAAGAAGGGACAATAGGCCAAGGGATGATTCCACAGATTTATTATCAAGAATGCTGGAACAACACATGCAGGTAGATCTACAGAGTCCACAATTAGTCCAATGGATCCCAAAACAATCTCACGAACGACGAGATATGTCCTCAGCTCAAGTCTCGCCCCATTCGCTTCCGCAGTCACAGATGGACATGGGGTCTTGCCTCAGCTAAGAATCCCCACTCCTTCTCCTTCAAGGATCAACTCACATCTGATCTCAAAATAAGAATGGATTGTCTGAGCTCCTGGGATCCGCCCATGAAGGGGTAGGGGTTACACCTTCTATTCAATGGTTGGGTCCACCAGAAGATTCTAGACTGGTGGGCTCCAGGCAGTCTATGTAATATGTACATTTGACTAGCCACCTGCTGTGAGGAAGAATGGCTATTCCTCCACTAGTGATGTTGACAAAGCTTAATTACATTAGAGCTTAGGGCTGCAAGTATTGGGGGAAGGAGACATATTGTTACAGGTGAACTCCCAGCCAAGAAAATACATGAATTACAGCTAATAGACACCAGAGAACAGTTACATACATCAAATGGCATATTATTCAAATACAGGACAGGGCAAAAGTACATATTGCAAGGGGACTGATCTGCCTGTGTAACAACCAGGACAAATCATCATAATTTTGCATCTAGAAGACAGCAATTAGGACATAAGGGCACATCCATTTGTGGAAAGGGTTAAATACTTACATGTTTTTGACAGTGGTCAGGTTCTTTCTTCTAAAATATTTTGGTATCCACCATTTCCGATTTTGTCTTAAAAAATCCAAACAAACAAATTGAGACTCAAACAGTTCACATGATCATTCTGATCAGTCTATGGGGATTTATATAGTGATATTGTCCTGTGCCAATGTCACAATTAGTGATGAGTGAACCCCTCCTAGATGTTAGAGTCCGGCGGGTTTGGCCAAACAGTTAAAAAAAGTTCCATTTGGGTGCCAGAACAGTACCTGAGCCCATACCCCATTCAGATGCATGGAATGCCTGAACCTCCATTGTTTGCCATGTTGTCATCTGCATGCCAGGCAGCAAACCCTGCCTCTGATCGGTCAGAGGGCTGCTGTTCCCACTAGCAGCTATGACTGGAGGTATAAAGTTTACCTCTGGTGACAGAGTCGTCGTCTGATTAGAGTGTATTACTCCCATCAGCCTATGCCCGCTGCCACTAATAACAGCGAGATCAGGCGTCACTGATGGGAGAGCCTGCACTATAAAAATAAATACATTTTTAAAAAAAGTGGGGTCTTTCTATGTTTGATAACCAGCATTGGCAACACTGACAGCTGTGAGCTGCAACCTTCTGGTTATCAAGAATAGATAGATTATTAGGCCCCCCAGCCTAAAAATAGCAGCTAGCACCAAGAAAAAGTCTCACGAGGCAGCGCGGAGGTCAGCGAGTTCACTGTAGTTCACGGTGAAAAAATTCTAATATTTAAGCTTTTTCTTGTGCAGCTGTGGGATGCTATTTTTAGGCTGGAGGGTCCAATATCCATGGCCCTTTACCAGCCTGAGAATACCAACCCCCAGCTGTCTGCTTTAGCTTGGCCGGTTGTCAAAAGTGAAAGGGTCCCCGGGCCATTTTTTTAATTATTTAAATAATTTTAAAAATATGGCGTGGGGACACCTCTATTCTTGATAACCAGCCATGATAAAGCTGACAGCTGAGGATTGCAACCTGCCAATCTGGTTATCACAAATAGAAAGCCTTTTTTTACATTTATTTATAGCGCATGCGCCAGATGATGAATATTCCTGTTAGCAGCGACTGCTCTCACTGTTATTAGCGGCAGCAGATGTAAGCTGATGAGAGTAGTACTTTCATCAGCCGATGCCCCTGTGATCGAATGTAAATTTTTTACCTTTGGTCACAGCTGCTGGTGCTCTTTCCGGCAGTAATACTCTTACCACTGATCAGAGCTGCCGGTGTTTCTCTCGCTGTCATTCAGATAACAACTGTTGTGAATTCTGTGGTCAAGCTCCCTCCTGTGGTCATGAGTGGTACTGCGGCTGGTTCTGTCCATGAGCTTCCTTTGGTGGATGTGAGTGGGGCTGCGGCTTCTGAGTTTCCTTCCTCAGGTGACGAGGTTAAGTCGTTAGGTGCTGCTCTATTTAACTCCACCTAGTTCTTTGTTCCTGGCCTCCAGTCAATGTTCCAGTATTGGTCTTGCTCTCTCCTGGATCTTTCTTGTGGCCTGTCTGCCCTGCATAAGCTAAGTTCTGCTTGTGTTACTTTTGTTTGCTATTTTTTCTGTCCAGCTTGCTATATTGGTTTGTCTTGCTTGCTGGAAGCTCTGGGACGCAGAGGGAGCACTTCCGTACCGTTAGTCGGTGCGGAGGGTCTTTTTGCGCCCTCTGCGTGGTTGTTTGTAGGTTTTTGTGCTGACCGCAAAGCTATCTTTCCTATCCTCGGTCTATTCAGTAAGTCGGGCCTCACTTTGCTAAAATCTATTTCATCTCTGTGTTTGTATTTTCATCTTTACTCACAGTCATTATATGTGGGGGCTGCCTTTTCCTTTGGGGAATTTCTCTGAGGCAAGGTAGGCTTATTTTTCTATCTTCAGGGCTAGCTAGTTTCTCAGGCTGTGCCCGAGGCGCCTAGGTCTGGTCAGGAGCGCTCCACGGCTACCTCTAGTGTGGTATGACAGGATTAGGGATTGCGGTCAGCAGAGTTCTCACGTCTCAGAGCTCGTCCTATGTGATTAGCAACTGTCAGGTCATTTTCTGTGCTCGTATTCACCAGGTCCATTTTGGTTCTGAATCATCAGTTCATAACAAACAACGTTGGAAACTCCTGATGTTCGAGGTGTTGAACCCGAACAGAATCACGGACTTCCTGAAGAAGTCCATGTTTGGGGTCCGTGCACAAACAGTACGTGTTCGGTATGGACCCTTAACTTTAGTGCCCGGGTTCCCCCATCACTAGTCACAAAATTATATCATCATTCAAAAGTCCAATTACATTGGAGTAAATGCGTCCATGATTGCTTTTATCACTTACGAGATTGGTGCTGTGTCGGCCCACGCTGTCTTTATTTCATATCTATAATAAAAATTAACTTATCATTAGAAATTGAAAAAGTTAGAAAATATCATCTGTACAGTGTGTCTACTAAATTAATGCAATGACTGATGTTGTAGCAATCAGGGGCACAGTTATCGAGAGTTAGTAGATAAAAAACAGATAACTAACAATGGACTCCATAAACTTCTATCTATGTGAGAATCTTTACATCAGATTGTGAAAACTTCAGAGCAAACGACTGGAGGGTTTCTGTCACTGCTCTTATATTTTTTTTTGATTATAGTATATGCAGCCATGTGGAATCCAGGGATGTCAAACTCAAGTACACAGTGGGCCAAAGTCAAGAACTTGGACGAAGTTGCAGGGCAACCTTGATATTTATATCATTAATTGCACCCGAAAAAAGGGAGGAGAGGGGCGAAAATGTGTTGGGGGAATCTGCCTAAGGTAGGAAGAACCCCAATACTGCAGAAGTTAGGGTTGTGGGGATGGCAGATAGCAGTATACAGGGGAATGCAGAGGGTGTGCTGACGCTCACAAAGAAGGAAATTTAGTGAAGTAGAGAAGATCAGAAGTACATAAACAACACTGAAACAAGAATATTCATAGAATATTTGCACTAAAGGGGCAAACGGGCACAAAGGAGTCACTGATTTCTGTGACCATGTTCCATTTATTGCTCCTTTTGTGACCTTGTGCTCATTATCTCATCTTTCCACAGCTAACATTCAATGATCCCTTTACAGAGGAAGAACTACAGCCATGTATATTTTAATATGGCTGCCGGACAGGTCCTTTAGGGGAGATATGTAGCATTGCGTTTGGTAACCTCAGTGATGTATTGACAGAAAAGCATGCTCCAGCACATATAGTGGCAAGGTTTACGAGCAGTCAGAGAGATGGGTGTCCACATATCCCCACTCCGGACCTGGTACGGAAATCCAGCTGTATCAGTAGAGTGCTGTGTGCGAGGTGAAGAGACCTTACTTGTGTGGCTTAGTCTCTACTAGAGGCTGAGTGAAGGTCTGACGTTTAATCTTGTGAGCCCGTGCTATGTATGGATGGATTATGTTCCATTTGGTGCGGTTATACCTTTTGTACCCAGAAAAGGCAGTTTTTGTTTAAGCTGGATGGTTTATGGACATTTAATAAACCGCAGGTTTGTTTTGACCCAACCAATGAATTGGACCCTGTGTGTGCACCAGCGTCTGCCTGAGAGCTGATCCCTTACAATATGTACAGCCATGTTCTATATCCTCTCCAGGCTCCACCTTGTTACACATATAGTAACAGATTATATGCATTAACGCTCTAATAAATAAGTGCGTTCACTTCTGACAGCCATTGACATCCCCTCCTCGGGGAGACACAATTGTGGGGAGCCGATCGGTTATTATGACTGACGGGAACCTTGTGGAGGCCTCCATGTCTGCCATGTGAAATCTAGTATATAACTGAGCCTGAGCCTTCCTCAGTCTCTACCAGTTGTAATAAGTCAGTTATCAGTCACAGTTACACATATACAATCATACACAATCAACAATAAGTGTATATCTCATTATCTCTTTACTTACGGCCTGATGTTCTCTTCACTTTCATCTACTTGGAAGATCTCCACTACGGTTACAGTAATGTAAAAACAACTTGCCGTTCATATGTTCAGTGGCACAATGGCGCAGTGGTTAGCACAGCAGCCTTGCAGCGCTAGAGTCCTGGGTTCAAAACCCCACCAAGGACAACATCTGCAAAGAGTTTGTATGTTCTCTCCGTGTTTGTGTGGGTTTCCTACGGGCACTCCAGTTTCCTCGCACATTCCAAAGACATACTAATAGGGAATTTAGATTGTGAGCCCCATCGGGGACAGTGATGATAATGTGTGCAAACTGTAAAGCGCGGCGGAAAATGTTAGCGCTATATAAAAATAAAGATTATTATTATTATTTTATAAATGTGTATGCAGATTAATTGGGATTTTGGAGGTGAAAGACTTCAAATATCATTGTTCTCTGCAGCACATTGTCATGTGAACACATGTGCTGCCAAGTACAATGCATTTCTATGTGCACAGGAGGATCCTCCTCCCTCCTTCAGAAAAATGCTGGTTTTCCTAAAGAGTCTAGAGGAGAGAGGGAGATTATTTAAAAAAAATAACCTTCACTACGGAGGGCTCACACCATGTGACTGAGGTGTTTTCTTTGCCATATCTTTCCAAAACTGCTGCAAAAACCATTGCAAAAAATGCGCCATGATTGCAATGTGTGTACACACTCTAACCCTCTCTTCTAATGGGTTATGTTATTTAGTGAGGAAGAGACGGGAGAAAAGACCACCGTAGTGGAGATCTTCCAAGTAGATGAAAGTGAAGAGAACATCAGGCCGTAAGTAAAGAGATGAGTGCTCAGGAAAACCCAAGCAACGAGTACACTCGCTCATCACTAGTACCCTTCCATAACAGACAAGTGCGGGAGGTTATGACGAGGGGGATAATAAATGTATAATGGGTCCCAATACAACACAGAAGGTAATTGTATAAACAATGGATTAACCCTGACACTTAACTGTGCAAGTTAACTTCTTGCATAAATAAAAAAATATATATATAGTTATGTATAGTTATATTGTTACTTGTTCGCCCAGGCTGATTTTATTTGTCTAAAAATCCTATTAAAAAAAATTAGCTTTTGTTAGAAAAGTGATACTTCAGTAACAGAAAATGTCATTTATTTAATGGAAATAAATTAGGAAAAAAAACAATTGGCACCGGACTGACTGCAGTAGGAGAACAGCTGTTGCATTGGGACCTGGTGCCTGGAGGGGTCCAAAAGCCTTTCTGCCACATCTAAATTCATCAGTTTTATAAATGGTTTATGGTAGTTGAGGGTCCCTGTTATATATTTTGTTTTGGGACCTAAGATGTTCAACTTATACTTCTGATTGCATCTATGTCTCATAGTGAAAATTAACTGAGGACTTCAAACATTGAAAATCGTGCACCATAATTACACCAAATACTTACGGCAGTGACTCTTCACTGGGCCATGCTGTTTTTATATGGCATCCAGAGTGCCTGAAATTTTAACAAAATACAGCTCTGGTTACAAGAATTAATGCTTAGGAAGCCTACGGATAACGTTATCTGACTGGATACTGCTGCTATTGATGTATCCTTCAGTAACATTTGTTTCCAGGAAACTCGGGAATGTTCTGGGAGTGTTGGCGAGTACATTGTACTCTCACTATCTCTCTACTTACAAGCTCATATCCTCATTGCTTCCTTCTGATGCTGCATTCATTTTATCCTCCTCTTCCTCTTCATCCTCCCCCTCCTCCTCTTCATCCTCCTCCTCCTCTTCATCCTTCTCCTCCTCTTCCTCCTCCTCCTCCTCTTCCTCCTCCTCTTCCTCTTCTTCATCCTCCTCTTGCTCCTCTTCCTCTTCATCCTCCTCTTCATCCTCCTCCTCTTCATCTTCCTCCTCTTCATCTTCCTCATCTTCACTATTGAACATATAACATAGACTTTAGTTAGCAATTCCCATAAACTGCCATTGTTGTTGTTATAATCACTTTTATACAATATTTTTTTCTAAAAACATCTGAATTTCTATCCATGGTCATTGTTATCCTCCAGTTGCCAACCATTAGCAGAATGAAGGCTGCAATTTATAGCGGACTGTGTATGGAGGACATACATGGTTTCATAAAACTCACAGTCATGATCTGCGAAAATCGCTCTAAGGCCGGTTTCACACGTCCAGATAATTCCAGTACCGTATAAAATCAGTACTGGAGTTATCCGTGTCCGTGTGCTCACGTGGCACATCAGTGTGGCACACGTGTGCCGCCCGTGTGCCCACTGGGTACCACACGCACCGTGCAGGAGACAGCGCTAAAGTTTAGCGCTGTCCCCTGCATCGTGCTGAATCCACGATTCATATCTTCCCTGCAGCAGCGTTTGCTGCAGAGAAAATATGAATAATAGTGTTTAAAATAAAGATCTATGTGTCCCCCGCCCTCCCACCCCCTGTGCGCCCCCCCTCCTTTATGCGGTCATGTGGGGCCGCCGATTACAGTAATGAATATGCGGCTCCACCCCTATGGGAGGTGGAGACACATATTCATTACTGTAAATGAGCGGCCCCACGTGTCCGCATACAGGAGAAGATGCGGCCAGACCAGGAAGCAGCGACAGCCAACGAGGGAGCCGGGTGAGTATTTTCAGAACAGCGGGGGGGGGGGGGGGGGACGCACAGGGGGTGGGAGGACAGGGGACACATAGATCTTTATTTTAAACACTATTATTCATATTTTCTCTGCAGCAAACGCTGCTGCAGGGAAGGTATGAGTCGTGGATTCAGCACCAGTGGGGGGGACAGTGCATAATGTAGCGCTGTCCCCTGCACGGCACACGGACTGCACACGGACAACGTCCGTGTGCGGTACGTGTTTTACATGGACCCATTGACTTTAATGGGTCCGTGTAATTCGTGCGCTCCCACGAACACTGACATGTCTCCGTGTTTGGCACACGGAGACACGGTCCACAAAAAATCACTGACATCTGAACAGATGCAGTGATTTTTATGTGTCTACGTGTGTCAGTGGCTCCGGTACGTGAGGAAACTGTCACCTCACGTACCGGAGCCACTGACGTGTGAAACCGGCCTAAGAAAAAGTGTCCGCGTTACTCCCAGAAACCAATAAGATCATTGCTCTCATTTTAAAGGAATCTGAGATGCTGAAATCTGGAATCTGATTGGCTGTGATTTTCACACTGATCCTTTGTCTTTGAAGAGCTTTTATATATGAGTGTGCCTGTGTCTGCTGATGGTGGCACAGTGACAATGAGGGTATGTGAAATCCAACTCTTTCTTACATCATTCCCCCTTATAGATGCATTGATTATGGCAATAGAATATCTGTGCGAACAGCTTACAAATATGACTGTGTTTATTACATCAACTTACAAGATGGTCTCCAGAGTAGGCACGCGGGATGCTCTACGAAATCTGTATATCCTAGAATAGAACATACAGCTCTGGTTAGAATCATTAACACATTGGCTCATCATCTGCGGCTTTTTTTAAGTCATTTTCTTTTTGTGTCTTGCGATATTTGTTGCCATTTTGGCATAAAATTTATCAAAATGATGTGCGTGATTCATGAATTTGTTGAAATAGTTTTTTTTTCCTTCTTTGAACTGCGTTTGTGACTTTTGAACCCATATTTTGGAATACTGAAAACCACACCAGAGGGTGGAAGAATGGAGACTAGAGTAAATTTGTGCCAAATTTATGATTTTTTTTTTTTTAGATAGTCTCAATGGTTGGATCAGGTGAAAATATCGGGCATTGTTTAAAAAAAAAGGCCACAAAGCAGCAAAAAATAAAAATAAAAAAAAAGGTGAGCACATGTAAAATAGACTTAAAAAAGGCGCAAATAATGAATAGGGTGAAAACAACAAAAAAGGTGCAAAATACACTAAACTAGACATAAAATAGACACAAAGAGGGTGATGAATCGGGGCCATGATCTATACAACCTGTCCCTCAGATAACAGCATGGACATAACCTCCAAAATCTCTCTAGCTCTGCGATCACAGAAGGAATATCCTTTAATCTAGGGATCCAGGACAACATTTTGTTCGGTCAAGAGTCCGAATAAATTTGCAGCATTACTGTAATTAGCTCATGACCTTATTGTATTCTATGAATAAAAGGGTTGAGGATCAGTATGAAGAATTCAATGGGGTCTAAAGTCTTTATTATTAAAAGCAATGTCATCCATCAGATATAAACATTGTAAATGCCCACGAGTGGGAGCAGTAATGCCATGATATCACCACCATGGAGTCCTCCCCTAATTGGGACACATACTTCTCCTATATGAATGTGGAAGGAAGATGTAATAAGATACATACTCAAATTCTACCTCCCATTTCTGTATGCTCCTTATCCATCTAGTAAAGAAAAAGCCAAGAAAGCAGAATGAATAATATTACACATACACATTCACCATGATGGTAGGAAGATAAATTATACTATTGAGCCTTATTATAACCAATGCGGACTCATAGCGGACATCTCTGTGGTGGATCATTACAGGGAGAGTCTAGGAGGATCAATAATCCCAGTTATATGATATACTTACTTCTCAAACAGGTATTCCTCATATTGCTCTGCTAACTTCATCCTACTGAAGAGTAAGGAAGACAATTAGGAATGATTGTATCTGCTCCATAGCTGATAACAGGAGATCATCAATGGTCACTAAAATGTACAACTTTTGTATGCAGAAAACTGGCGTAGTGTAAGGCTCCTTCACATATACGTGTTTCCAGTGCGTGTAGCAGCCGTTTCCACCCGTACTGGAGACACATATCCACGCGAAACCATTATACCTTATAGAGCTGCTCACATGTCCGCGTTTTACCAGCAGCACGGATGACAGAGGCCAATACAAGTCTATGGGTCCATGTAATAATAATAATAATAATAATAATAATCTTTATTTTTATATAGCGCTAACATATTCCGCAGCGCTTTACAGTTTTGCACACATTATACAGCACACGGATGGCATTCGTGTGTCATCCATGTGCCGCCCGTGTACTGTACATGTTTAACACTGCAAAGTATAGGAGAAAACGGATGTCACATGGATGGCACACGGGTGACACCAATTCATCACCAATTTTGTTACTTTACAAATTATTAAAATATAACTTTTAATTAAATAATAATATAAAAATATATATATACAAAAGACAAACACCACTAATAACCCCATTTTCATACTATTAAAGGTTATATTTTAATAATTTGTAAATTACCACAATTTGTTCTGAATAGGTTTCTAAATAGTGTGTACTCTCATACCACAATAATGCTGTGAGTTTTCTCACTGATGACACACTGATAGCACACTGATGACTAAGGGTATGTGCACACGTAGAATGGTCCCACAGCGGATTTTTCCGCAGCGGATTTGATAAATCCGCAGGGCAAAAACACTGCGTTTTTCCTGCGGATTTATCGCGGTTTTTGTGTGGATTCCACTGCGGTTTTACACCTGCAGTTTTCTATTATGCAGCAGCTGTAAAACCGCTGCGGATTCCGCACAAAGAATTGACATGCTGCAGAATGTAAACCGCTGCGTTTCCGCGCGTTTTTTTCTGCAGCATGTGCACTGCGGATTGCGTTTCCCATAGGTTTACATTGTACTATAAACGCATGGGAAACCGCTGGGGACCCGCAGCTGCGGAAACGCTTCAGATCCGCAGCAAAATCTGCAGCGTGTGAACATAGCTTTACTGATGACACACTGATGGCACACTGACATTGATGGCTCACTGATGACACACTGATGACTAAGGGTATGTGTACACGTATTCTTGGCCACTGCGGATTTTTCCGCAGCAGATTTGATAAGGCTATGTGCACACGTTGGGGATTCTCTGCAGATCCGCAGCGTTTTTTGCAGTGCAGAAACGCTGCAGATCCGCAATTGATTTACAGTACAATGTAAATCAATGAGAACAAAAAAATGCTGTGTACTCTTTGCAGAAAATCTGCTGCGGAAATGCTGCGGTTTAAAAGAAGTAGCATGTCACTTCTTTTTTGCGAATCTGCAGCGTTTTTGTACCCATTCCATTATAGAAATCCACAAAGGTAAAAAACGCAGCAAATCCGCAAAAAAAAAACGCAGAAAAACCGCAGCAAAAACGCACAAAAAATGCTGCGGAACCGCTCAAAATCCGCAGCTGCGTTTTCTGCAAGGAGAGGCAGAATCTGCACCAGAAATTCCTAAGGCTAATCCGCAATGTGTGCACATAGCCTAAATCTGCAGGGCAAAAACGCAGCGTTTTTGCTGCAGATTTATCATGGATTTACCGCGGATTTACTGCTGTTTTTCTGTGGTTTTCACTGCTGTTTTATAACTGTGGTTTTCCATAGGGGCAGCCTTTAGGGTATGTGCACACAATGCAGATTTTGCTGCGGATCCGCAGCAGTTTCCCATGAGTTTACAGTTCAATGTAAACCTATGGGAAACCAAAAACGTTGTGCACATTCTGCGGAAAAAAACGCACAGAAACGCAGCTTTTTACATTCCGCAGCATGTTACTTCTTTCTGCGGATTCCGCAGTGGTTTTACAGCTATGGAAAACTGCAGTTATAAAACCGCAGTGAAAACCGCAGTAAACCCGCAATAAATCTGCAGCAAAAACACAGCGTTTTTGCCCTGCAGATTTATCAAATCTGCTGCGGAAAAATCCGCAGTCCAAGAATACGTGTGCACATACCCTTACTGATGACACTGACATTGATGGCACACTGATGGCACACTGATGACACACTGATCCAAAACACTGATGATACCGGTACTGTTTTTTCCGGTATTGGTATTATAAGGACGTGTGAAGGAGGCCTATGATGCCCCCCATGAATGAATTTCCCAAAATTTGGGCACTATAAAACTGCCACAAACTCATGCTCGGCGGTAATACAGAGTCACCTACTGTTCTCACATGGAGCTGCAATGTTTCCCTGTGGGAAGCAGAATTGCAGGAGACGATGGGTGACATGGAAGGTGACTCTCCGCCATCCACTGGCCCTAGTCTATCAGAGAGATTGCAGATTTAGGGTAAGTAAGCATTTACCTCATTCTCCTCTCTAGATTCTCGCTCATAAACTATAAAATGATAGAAAAAGAAGAATTATAGCAGACATTGTATTTCTTTTTAAATATTTTTATTAATTTTTTGAATAAAAACCAGGAATTGGGAATAGGGGAGGGAAAATATAACAGTGAAGAATAGGGAGAGGGAATGGAAAGGGATACAATTAAAGAAAACAAAAAAAAACTAGAGAACCAAATGTAATACAATAGTTCAACAGTAACAAAGCGCATAAATACATTTAAATGAGTGCGATATTTTGGAAGGACGAGTAAATTACAATTATTTCTTTTATTTGAAAATCTATTAGGAGGTTAAGGAGTATAGAATTTATCAATCCAAATCTTCCATTTTTTTTCAAGAAATTTTGAATACCACTATTATTTACAGCGAATCTCCACTCCAGAAAATTGTGTTGGTGAATTTGATCTATAAAGTGTTCAAATTTAGGGAGATCTGGCTTATTCCACCAAAGCGCTAACATATATTTGACAACAAGAAATATATGAATGATAATGAATTTAACCTGAGGGTCAACTATTTCCATGTCCAGGGAAAAGAGAGCTCTTTGTGGTGTAAGCACAAAATTATCAGTGAGTGAATTAATATTATTAGAAACTTTTGACCATAGAAGTTTTACCTTCGGGCAACTCCATACAAGATGATATAAATTACCTTGGTGGCCACATTTCCTCCAGCAAGTTGGTGAATAATCCCGAATTATGTGTGCTAATCTAATTGGGGTATAATACCAACCCGTCGCAGTGCGTCGGGCCGAGATTCCGACGCATCCGCTGCCCCATTGTGAGGTGCGGGGAGGTGGGGGCGGAGTTCCGGCCGCGCATGCGCGGTCGGAAAAAGCGGTCCGTCGCCAGCAAAAAACGTTAGATTTAACGTTTTTTGCTCCCGGCGGTCCGCCACAACACGGCGCAACCGTCGCACGACAGTTGCGACGTGTGTCAATACGTCGCAATGCGTCGGTAATGTTACTCTATGGGGCAAAACTGCATCCTGCAAACAACTTTGCAGGATGCGTTTTTTCCCCTAAGTGACGCATTGTGACGTATTAAAAAAAAAAACGCCAGTGTGAAAGTAGCCTAAGGAAATGGTGGATTTGTAAGTGGTTTTAATAGCATTGTCCCAGCTCTCAGCCTGAAAGGATTTATCGAGGTCAGATTCCCACCTTTTCAAGTAAACATTTTTGAAACCAACACCATCTTTATTGAAAATTCTGTAGATGTTGTTTAGGCTCCATATATTTTTATTTTTAATATTGCACAGTAGTAAAACGAAAATATCTAGGTTAAGAGGTTTGCTACCTAGTAGTTTCTGAACACCTTCTTTTAAAATTATATAAGGGATTCATTCAGAAGAGGGAAGATTACATTTTATTTTTAACTCGCTAAAAGTGAGGAATTTAATTCCATCATATACATTACCAATCTTTTTAATTCCTGACTTACTCCAGGAATCGGATAATGAAAAATTATAAATCGTGGATAATAGTTGAATAGGAAACTTCAAGATTTGTTCGGTTCTGTTAAAGTTCTTCCTGGAAGGTTTGAGCAATAACCTGCAAGCCTGAATAACAGCTCTAAAAATAGGATGAGAGGATTCCCTCTGCTGTCTGTGAAATAAGAAGCTGAAAAACATGTGTTAAATAGACTGGGGGCTTTTCATTTCATTTTCAATTTGAAACCACGCTGGATAAGATCTGCCTTCAAACCAATACCAAGTTTGTTTAACTAATGACGCTAAATAATAAGTATAGAAATTTGGTAACCCAGCCCCACCATTGCGTTTATGTTTGCATAGAATATCCAAGGAGATCCTAGCCTTATTCCTGCCCCATAAAAATGAATGTACCAAGTTTTGGAATTTATAAATAGATTGATATGAAAAGGTAAGAGGGAGGGTCCCGAAAAGATACAAAACCTTGGGCAAAACAAAAGTTTTAATAGTCATTATTCTCCCAAATAAGGACAGTTCAGAATGAGCAAAATGTGTAATGTCACTAGTGATCGATTTTAGAGTTTTTTCTAGGTTGAATTTAATTATGTTTTGTAGCTTATTAGAAATAGTTATTCCTAAATATTGTATTTCATCATTACCCCTAGCAAAGTTTGTCTGTTCTGTTAACTTTCTTATATCAGAGTCCTTCATATTGAAGGTAAGATATTTTGATTTCTGGAGATTAATCTTAAAGTAAGATATATCAGCAAAAGCCTCAAGTTCCAAAGATAAAGCTTTAATCGAGGTTATAGGGTCCAGAAGCGTGAAAAATAAGTCGTCGGCAAATAACCCTATTTTAAAATGACGAGACTTCACAGACATTGTATTTCATTCGTGTTTTGGTATTTGTGAAGAATTGCAGGGGGGAAGGGTCGGGTACTGGCACCTCAGCTCATTAACTACATGAAGATTACATTTTTAAAGGGAAGTGACGTCCTAACATTACAGGGTTAATCCCTATAGAGAAACTATCAGAACATAATAAAGGACATAAGAGGCTAGTACAAAGTTTACCTACACTTCACTGCCAGCTGCACCCCTCTAGTGAGTGTCCCCTCGGCAGGTACCATGATGTCATTGTGTGATGTCATCACATTTCATGGATTACTGATCACCGGTAACAACAGTAACTGCCAGAAGTGACACAAACCTACAACCAATTCAGTATGTATGAGACAGTGTTTTAAGGAATTGTGCAGGACTAGAAAAACATAACTGCTTTCTTATAAAAACAGCGCCACACCTGTCCACGGCTTGTATTTGGCATTGTAACTCGGCTTCATAGAGATGAATAGAGCTGAACTGTAATACCGGACACAACCAGCAGACAGGTGTGGCGCTGTTGTTTGAAGAAACGAGACAGAATTTTTCAAATCTTGTACAACCCTCTTAGATTCTTTACCTTAAGTCAAAACTTTATGTAAGAGCTATCAATGTAATTATCTAAATATCAAGCAATTAGCCTCTTCACAGAGGAAGAGGACAGAAGCTCTAGCCACTCAGAGGTGGCAATCCTAAAAGATATAAATCAGGAGCTAAAGTCACAGACACATGGGATATGATAGGATATAAATCAGGAGCGAGAGTCACAGACACATGGGATATAATAGGACACAAATCAGGAGCTGATATAAATAATGTTACTCACACTCCACTAACTGAAACCCTCAGAGAAGTTCCGTTCGGCAGTTGATTATGTGTCACCGTGATGTCACAACATTCCGCGACATCATAACTGGCAGTCACCTACAGCCAATGCTGTGTACATGAAATGGGCATCTGACTACTTATAGATATAACTGGTTTTGGCCTTAAAGGGTTTCTCCGAGAAATGGAATAAAATAAATAAATAAATAGATAATACACAATTAAATATTAAATACTAAATACTTTTCTAAATACTTTTATTTAGCAAAAAACTATGCACTCTGTCAGGATTGAGAGGTGTAAGAAGCTCATTGATGGTTATATGGTTATGGGAAGCCATTGATTGCAGTTACTGCTTACAAAGGGTGTCCAACCAAATATTAAGATGAGGGTGCTAATAGATTTGACATCTTGTCATACTTCATTTTGTGGACCAATTTCAAGGATTCCAATACGTTAGGCCATTATTGTGTGTGTAATATATGTATATATATATATATATATATATATATATATATATATAGATATATGTATATATCTATATATATATATATATATATATATATTATTCAGACCCCTTAAATTTTTCATTGCAGCCATTTGGTAAATTCAAAAAAGTTCATTTTTTTCACATTACTGTACACTCTGTACCCATCTTGACTGAAAAAAACATACCGTAAATGTAGAAAGTTTTGCAAATTTAATGAAAAAGAAAAACTGAAATATCTCATGGTCATAAGTATTCAGACCCTTTGCTCAGACACTCATATTTACAGGTGGATATCACAAAATTAGAATATCATCAAATAATGAATTTGTTTCAGCTCTTCAATACCAAAAGTCTTAGGGGTAAGGTTTCTCCTCTCACCTAGCCAAATTAGTTCTAATGCTTCGCACTGACTAGGGCCAACAGGCCGAAACACCGTGTCTGTGAATTGTGATGCTGATTTGGCTTTTATCCTAAGTCATATTTCACGACTCGTTAAACGGTTGATTGTGACTTGTAGGATCGCTACTTCCAACAGGTGGCGCTATAGAGTTTAAGTCCTCTTTTTCTCTGAAGAGGCAATTTGCACAATACCAAAAGTGAAACTCTTAGATAGAGTCATTACAAACAGAGTGATCTATTTCAAGTATTTATTTCTGTTAATGTTGATGATATGGCTTGCAACCAATGAAAACCCAAAAGTCATTATCTCAATAAATTAGAATACTTTATAACACCAGCTTAAAAAATGATTTTAAAATCTGAAATGTTGGCCTACTGAAATGTATATTCAGTAAATGCACTCAATACTTGGTTTGGGATCCTTTGGCATCAATTACTGCATCAATGCGGCGTGGTATGGAGGCGATCAGCCTGTGGCACTGCTGAGGGGTTATGGAAGCCCAGGTTGCGTTGATAGCAGCCTTCAGCTCGTCTGCATTGTTGGGTCTGGTGTCTCTCATCTTCCTCTTTGCAATACCCCATAGATTCTCTATGGGGTTAAGGTCAGATGAGTTTGCTGGCCAATCAAGCACAGTGATACTGTTGTTTTTAAACCAGGAATTGGTACTTTTGGCTGTGTGGACAGGTGCCAAATCCTGCTGGAAAATGGAATTTCCATCTCCAAAAAGTCGGCAGAGGGAAGCATGAAGTGCTCTAAAATTTCCTGGTAGACGGCTGCGCTGACTTTGGTCTTGATAAAACACAGTGCACCTAGACCAGCAGATGACATAGCTCCCCAAACCATCACTGATTGTGGAAACTTCACATTAGACCTCAAGCAGGTTGGATTGTCTGTCTCTCCACTCTTTCTCCAGACTATGGGACCTTGATTTCCAAGGTCTAGTGTGAAGAAGGGACAGGATGACTGGTTGTCATTGAAGGAAACATCAATGACGCCAAGTACAGAGATATCCTGGATGAAAATCTCTTCAGAGTGCTCTGGACCTCAGACTTGGATGAAGGTTCACCTTCCAAAAAGACACTGACCCTAAGCACACAGCTAAAATAACAAAGGAGTGGCTTCAGAACCACTCTGTGACCATATTTGACTGGCCCAGCCAGAGCCCTGACCTAAACCCAATTGAGTATCTCTGGAGAGACCTGAAAATGGCTATCCACCAACGTTCACCATCCAACCTGATGGAACTGGAGAGGATATGCAAGGAAGAATGGCAGAGGATCCCCAAATCCAGGTGTGAAAAATTTGTTGCATCATTCCCAAGAAGACTCATGTCATGTACAGTATATAGTATAGTGCGGTGTTAAAATAGTGTGTAATATTTTTATAGTGAGCTTTTTTCTCATACAGAATCAGTATGGGAAAAAATATTGTACTTCCTCATTGAATCAGGGGCGGACACAGACAGCTTGGGGCCCCTGTGCAGGAAATGTGTCTGTGTGGGCCCCCTCCTTTTAAGGCATCAAAGCTATATATACATATATATTTATATAAATAAATATATATATATATATATATATACACACACACACTAAGGGACTGTGCTATACATACAGTAAGTGAGTACACTTTATACTAAGGGACTCTGTTAGACATAATAATCGACAATAATGTCTTCCTCCACCTTCCCCTTCCTAAATCCTTTATAAATTCCCCTTCCTCCCATCCCAATCCCCCACACCCCTTATTGTCCTTTCCCCCCGCATCCCATTATTGCCCTCTTCACCACTTCCATTATTGCTTTCTCCCCACCACCCCATTATTGCCCATTCCACCACCTCCATCATTGCCTCCTCCCCATCACCCCATCATTGTCCTTTCCACCGCCACCATCATTGCCTTCTCCCTCACCACCCCATCATTACCCATTCCACCACCTCCATCATTTCCTCCTCTTCCCACCACCCAATCATTGCCCATTCACCACCTCCATCATTTCCTCTTCCCCCACCACCACTATATTTTGCCCTCTCCATCAATCCAATAGTTGCCTTCCGTCCCATCACCCCCATCATTGCCCTGTGTAAACCGAATCATTGCCTTATGCCCCACCACCCCCATCATTGCCCATCCTCCACCTACTCACACATACACACACAGCACCATTCACCTCTCTGCATACACACACACAGCACCATTCACCTCTCTGCACACACACACCTCACCTCTGCACACGGAATCCTGAAGGGCACCATCGCCGGCAGCTTCCGGTCTCGCACAGCTGTGGCGCTGATTGATCATGTCCTTCAGCCACTGCTGTGAGTCATAACAACTTGATCCTGGCTGGCGGGCATGCTGGGACTTATGCTCCCTCGGGTATATGGTGCCAGCTTGTGCTCTGTCCCCCCAGTTATACTGCAGATGTCTCGTCCTCGTTGCTTCATATCCGTACACCCCCCACCTCGGGAACGGATGCCCACTCCTCACCTGCACCGGACTGCTTGGCTGGCCCCTGGGGGCCCCGGTTGTGCTTGTGGTTGCCATGGTGTCGGGAGCAGCCACGCAAACGGGCCTCTGAATTTCCCGGGATCTCGGAAAGTTTTCTATCATTTTTTGGCCTGGTTCCAAGAATATCAAGGCGTATGCCTTTTCTCGCAGCTTGGAACCGATATCACCTCCCGAACCTCCTTCCTCCATTCTTCAGCATTGTCCTCAGAATTGGAGTGGGAGATTCGTGAGGCTCAGTCGCTTGCTCTTCCGTCTTTGCCGGACAACAAGCTCTTTGTCCCGGTTCAGTACCGGTTGAGGGCGCTCCAGGATTTCCATGATTCTGCTCTTAGTGGACATCCTGGAATCTCGGCCACTCATAGAGCTATTGCTAGGCTGTTTTGGTGGTCCTCTATGGCTTCTGATGTCGCGGTGTTGGGGTCTTCCTGTGATATTCCTGCCTCGTGCTAAAAGCTCTCATAACCGGCCGGATGGTAAATTGGTGCCATTGCCAATTCCGGATGGACCTTGGACTCATTTGTCCATGGACTTTATCACTGATCTCCCTCATTGCAATGGCCAACCTGTGGTCTGGGTGGTGGTTGATAGATTCAGTAAACAAGCGCATTTTGTACCTTTGTCGGGACTGCCTAAGGCTGGTTTCAGACTTGCGTTCGGCAGGGCTGCGGATGAAAGCCTTCTTCCTCCGTTAAGCCCGCCCACTGCCACACCTTTTCCTTCAGCTCCGCCTATGTCTGCATGCATCCTGCATACCCTATCTTTAATATTGAGTACGCAGGCCGTATGCGGATACCTCTGCATGCGTCGTTTTGATGCTGCGCTGACTTGCATCGAACACAATATGTTGCATTTTGTTGTGGTCGGCGCAGTGTCAAAACGACGAATGTGGAGGCATCCACATACATCCGCATGGCCTGCATACCTAATGTTAAAGATTTGGTACGTAGGATGCATGCAGACATAGGCAGAGCTGGAGGAAGAGGTGCGGCAGTGGGCGGGGCTTAATGAAAGAAGAAGGCTGCCATCTGCAGCCCTGTCGAATGCTAGTGTGAAGCTAGCCTAATGTTGAAACACTTTCTAGGTTGTTTGTTGAGCACGTGGTGCGATTGCATGGTGTCCCTTTGAATTTGGTTTCAGATACGGGGTTACAATTTGTGTCCAAATTTTGGAGGGCTGTTTGTAAAAGGTTAGATACTACTTTGGTCTTCTCTGTCTGACCATTGGTTTTGGGATGATAGGCCGAGAAGACCAATCAGTCTCTTGAACAAATTTTGCGGTGTCTGGCCACAGTCCCAGCAGGATGATTGGTGTTCTTTGTTACCAGTGGCTGAGTTTGACTTTAATAATCGTATTAATCAGTCCACGGGGAACCTCTCCGTTCTTCTGTAATTATGGCTTTCAGCCCCAGTTTGGTGAGTTTTCCAGGATGGACTCGGGGTGTCCAGGGGCTGATTCGGCCATTCAGCAGCTGAGGGAAGTATGGAGCGAAGTCCAGAGGTACAAGTCATGACTAAGGATGGGGTTGTTCTGGCTCCGTCCTGGTCAGGTTAGGGTTAAGATACTTCGCCTCTCTTTGGTTCTGGGGTGGCTATTTAATGCTGGTAGTTCCTGGATCCAGCATCGGTGATCCTTCGGTTTACTCGGCTAGGGATTGCTGACCCAGGTTACTCATCTGTTATCGTTGTGCCTCTGTGCATGTGAGCTTTTCTATGTATGACCCGGTTTGTCCCCTCACTTCTGCCTCTGTGTTCCGCTCTGTACTGCCCTGTCCTTCCTAGTTCCCTTCTCAGGTGACATACACTGTGTCATTACAGAACATTGGGGAAGCTCAAGGCAAACAGTTTGCGGATAAGCGACGATCTACAGGACCCATATTCCTGGTGGTAAAGTATGGTTGTCTACCAAGAACATTCGGCTGAAAGTTCATTCTGTTAAACTAGGTCCCAGGTGTATAGGTCCTTATGAGGTAATTGAGGTTGTCAAACCAGTTGCCTTTCGCTTACGTCTACCTCCGTATCTTTGGATCCCTTGTGTTCCATGAGTCTGTCCTGAAGCCATTTGTACCTTCCTCTGATGGGTCTCCATCTCCTCTGCCTCTGGTTTCTGTGGATGCTCAGATGGAGTATGAGGTGGAAAGGATTGTGGATTCGCGCATGGTCTGCAGTTCACTGCAGGAATTGGTCCATTGGAGGGGTCACGGTCCTGAGGATCTATCCTAGGTCCAGGTGCGATCAGTTCATGCAAATCGATTGGTTCAGGCGTTTTATGTGCGGAATCCTGGGGGTCCGGTGGCCCTCCTTGAGAGGAGGGTACTGTCATGATCCAGACTGGGTTGAGTCCTGTTTTCCCTTTTTCCCAGTCTGGTCATGTCAAGAGTTTACCTTTCTCAGCCTCTGTCTGGTTTCAGGTTGGCTATTTATCGCCGCTGCTTCCTGCAGGCGATGTCAGTTATAGTTTTTGCCTAGTGCTGCTGTAGCTGACTCTGATTGCTCTGATTTGTCCTGCTGTGTTTGCTGTCTGAAGCCGTGTCTGTTTTACCCTATTCCCGTCTTAACTCCGTGTTTCCCTTTAGTGTGCTGACTCCCTGGTTTTGACTTGGCTTGTATCCTGACCTGTTTCTGTCTTTTAACTTTTGGCTTATCCACTCTTGACCGTTACTGACTCCCTGGCTTGTCTCTGACTGTGAGTTTGCTTATTCCTTTGGTACTGTGCTACAGTCTAGGATTTGACCCGGGTTGTTTGACTATTCTGCTGCCACCCGTGGTAGCCTCACTGCTGCACTGCAGGCCAGCTCTGTTTAGGTGCAGTCCTGCTTTCACTCTACTGCCATCTAGTGGAGCCTGCACCTACCTGCATTGCAGCAGCATGACAGATGCTCCGGGACTACAGGATGTGCAGCATTATTCACTGTAAGTAATGCTGTACACCCTCTGTGATCTTCATAAAGGGGCTGCAGACGCAGGGTGCCCTCTTTGTGGGTGGGGGTGCTAGGCATCTGCCTTGTTTGCCTGCCCCAAACACCATCTCTGCCTGTCCTGTATACTGGGTGTAAATCTCTGTCTCTCTATTATTCTGTATATATATTCTCTGCACAGTACCACTTTTCCTGTCCTGTATACCGGGTGTACTTCTCGGTATCTGCATTATTCTCCATATATACACAGCACAGTGCCACTTCTTCTGTCCTGGATACTGGGTGTAATTCTTGGGATCTGCATTATTCTCTATATATACACACTGCACAGTACCATTTGTCCTGCCCTATTATTGGAAAAGTGGCGTTAGACGTTGGGATTGTAATTATTGGTTTATTATGTGCTACATTCCTATGGGCAAATAAACATACATCTTGAAAACTACTAATCCGTTAAATGCTGCTATTAACCCGTTAAATGTCAAACTGACAGCGGCAAAAAATAAGCCCTCATCCAACCGGAGATCACAAAATATGGGAATGCTACAGGTATCGGAAAATGGTTCAATTTCTTTTTAAACAAATTTTGCCATTTTGTTCACCACGTAAATAAAAAGAAACTAGACATGTTTGGTGTCTATGAACTCAGAATGACCTGTAGAATCAGAATAACAGGTTAGTTTTAGCATTTAGTGAACATGGTGATAAAAAAAACAACAACTGGGATTTAGCTTTTTTTGCAATTTCACCGCACCTGGAATTTTTTTCCTGTTTTCGAGTAGACGAGATGGTAAAATCAATGGTGTCATTTAAAGGTACAACTTGTCCTGCCAAAAGCATACCCTAACATGGCCATTTTGACCAAAAAAATAAAAAAAGTTATGGCTCTGGGAAGAAGGGGAGAAAAAAAATGCAAAACCAAAAATACCTCTGGTCACTATGAGAGTTCCTCTTTAATTTAAGTTTCATTAATTAGATAGAAATTTGTCTTAAACATATTTGTCTTTATTATTTTTTTTTTAAGCTCTTTACTCCCGAGACGGTTTTCACCATCATGACCAGGTCAAATTTTACACTTCTGGTCAGTGTCATTTTATATGCTAATAACTCTGGAATGCTTCAATGAATAATAAGTTGTAAAATTTCTTCAATATGGCTTTTTGCTAATATTTGCTAAATAGTGGAAACCCCCCTCCACAAGTAACACCATTCTGGAAACTAGACGCCTCAAGGAACTTATCTAGATGTGTGGTGAGCATCTTGAACCCTCAAGTGCTTCACAGAAGATTACAATTTAGAGCCATAAAACAAAAAAAGAAAATATCACATTTTCCTCACAAAAAAATGTTCTTTTGGCCCCATATTTTTATTTTCCAAAGGTTAACAAAAGAAAACTAACAACAAAATTTGTTGTGCAATTTCTCCTGAGCATGTAAATACCCTATAAGTGGGGGGAAAACTACTGTTTGGGAGCACGGCAGGGCTCAGAAATGGAGTGACGTTTTTGAACACTGACTTTCATGGAAGTCTGCGGTGTCATGTTGCATTTGGAGAGCCCCTGATGTACCTAATTAGTAGAAAACCCCCACAAAGTTACCCCATTTTGTTAACTGGACCCTTCAAGGAATTTATTTAGAGGTGTGGTGAGCTGCTTGAACACACAGGTGCTTCACAGAATTTTATAACGTGGATCTGTAAAAATGAAAAAAAAAATATTTTTCCCACAAAAATGTTTTAGCCCTAATTTTTTTTCATTTTCACAAGGATAGCAGGGCAAAACTTGTACAATTTGTATGTCGAAAACTACTTTTGAGGCACAGTGCAAAGATCAGAAGGGAAGAAGCACCATATTGGAGTTCTGCTTTTGCTGGACTGGTCTGAGAGTGCCATGTCACATTGGCAGAGCCCCTGAGGTGTCAGAGCAGCAGAACCCCCCCCCCCTGTAAGAGACCCCATTTTACAAACTACACCTGTCAAAGAATTAATCTAGGGGGGCACTGATCATATTGACACCACGGGTGTGTTACAGAGTTTTATACCATTCAGTGAAGAAAAAAAAAAATAATTACATTTTTACCACCAAAATTTTATTTTAGCCCCAAATTTTCTGTTTTCACACTGGGAAATGGGTAAAAATTGCACCATAATTGGTTCCACAATTTCTGCTGAATGTAGAAATAGCCCCCAATGTGGCTGTACAATACTGCTTAGCCACACGGTGAAACTCGGGAGGAATAGAGCGCTATTTGCCTCCTGGAGAGCAGATTTTCTAGCAGATTTTCTTAGAAGAGTATGCAAACTTCATAAACAGAGCACTACATGCTAGAATAGTAGAATTCCCTTCAAGTGACACCATGATATATGAAATTATACACCTTTGGGAATTTATCTACAGGCGTAATGACAATTTTCAGCATTGGATGTTGCAGAATGAAAATTTCAAACAGTCGTTGTAGGGACCAGTACGTTATACCCAGCCCGTGCTTGTGGAGACAGCCACCCGTAAGTTTGGCGGGCTCTCATCGCTACAGTAATGCCAAACATGTGGACGCTAAATGCGATTTAAGCACACTGGAGCTCAGAACAGAGGCGGCATTTGGATTTGGGAGCACAGAATGTTTTGGGGGAAGCCAGAGCGCTTTTCCAGAGCCTTTGTGCTACCCGTAACGTGGAAGCCCCTATATTTCAGTTAACAGTGATGGACTTGCCTTTTTGTCCGACTCATTTGAAGCTTTTACTAGGAACATTTTATATAACATTTGGGATCACATTTATCCAGAGCTCTACACCGAGCACTTACTTTGGGGTTACCATCTATATCTTAATATTTTTACAATTTTTCTTTTCTACTTTGTCCCACTATGGGACTTTCACTTTTTTCACCTTTTCACTTATAAAGCATAGGAATGCAGGAGCTTTCCTTTGCCTTATAAAAGGTCAGTGCTTCATTGACCGATAAACCTGCTACATCAGGCTCTGAGCTCTTTGTAAGGGGCAGGCACAGAGGTGGACAATACATGGGGGCTAAATGGAGGACATTATGTACTGCTGTAAGATGATCACTGTTGTGTTTAACCCCTTTACCCCCAAAGGTGCTTTGCACGTTATGGACCGGGACAATTTTTACAATTCTGACCACTGTCCTTTATGAGGTTATAACTCTGGAATACTTCAACGGATCCCGGTGATTCTGACATTGTCTTCTCGTGACATATTGTACTTCATGATAGTGGTAAAATTTCTTTGATATTACCTGCGTTTATTTGTGGAAAAAAACGGAAATTTGGCGAAAATTTTGAAAATTTCGCAATTTTCCAACTTTGAATTTTTATGCAATTAAATCACAGAGATATGTTACACAAAATACTTAAGTAACATTTCCCACATGTCTACTTTACATCAGCACAATTTTGGAACCAATTTTTTTTTTGTTAGGGAGTTATAAGGGTTAAAAGTTAACCAGCAATTTCTCATTTTACAACACCATTTTTTTTAGGGACCACATCTTATTTGAAGTCATTTTGAGGGGTCTATATGATAGAAAATACCCAAGTGTGACACCATTCTAAAAACTGCACCCCTCGAGGTGCTCAAAACCACATTCAAGAAGATTATTAACCCTTCAGGTGTTTCACAGGAATTTTTGGAATGTTTAAATAAAAATGAACATTTAACTTTTTTTCACAAAAAATTTACTTCAGCTCCAATTTGTTTTATTTTACCAAACGTAGTTGTACAATTTGTCCTGAGTACGCCGATACCCCACATGTGGGGGTAAACCACTGTTTGGGCACATGACAGAGCTCGGAAGCGAAGGAGCGCCATTTGACTTTTCAATGCAAAATTGACTGGAATTGAGATGGGACGCCATGTTGCGTTTTGAGAGCCACTGATGTGCCTAAACATTGAAACCCCCCACAAATGACACCATTATAAAGTAGACCCCCTAAGGAACTTATCTAGATGTGTGGTGAGCACTTTGACCCACCAAGGGCTTCACAGAAGTTTATAATGCAGAGCCGTAAAAATAAAACAAAAATTTTTCCCCACAAAAATTATTTTTTAGCGCCCAGTTTTGTATTTTCCTGAGGGTAACAGGAGAAATTGGACCCCAAAAGTTGTTGTCCAATTTGTCCTGAGTGCGCTGATACCCCATATGTGCGTAGAATAAATTATTACAATAACCTTTGTTTTTATTTCATTAAAATAATTTTTAATAATGTGTTTGTGTATTTTTTAACCCTTTACTACTATTGGATTAATAATGGATAGGTATCATAATTGACGCCTCTCCATTATTAATTTGGCTTAATGTCACCTTACAATAGCAAGGTGGCATTAACCCTTCATTACCCCATATCCCACCACTACACGGGAATGGGAAGAGAGTGGCCAAGTGCCAGAATAGGCGCATCTTCCAGATGTGCCTTTTCTGGGGTGGCTGGGGGCAGATGTTTTTAGCCGGGGGGGGGGGGGGGGCAATAACCGTGGACCCTCTCCAGGCTATTAATATCTGCCCTCAGTCACTGGCTTTACTACTCTGGCGGAGAAAATTGCGCGGGAGCCCACGCCAATTTTTTCCGCCATTTAACCCTTTAATTTAATAGCTAGAACGGCCAAATTTTGCTTATACACACTACTAACATTAGTAGTGTGGAATATGCAAAAAAAAAGGTGATATGAGATGGTTTACTGTATGTAAACCATGTCTCATATCATGTCGGGTTTTAGGAAGGAGATAGCACAAGCCGGCAATTGAATTACCGGCTTTAAAGCTATCTAGCGCTATATGAAGTAATAAAATATAAACATATATGTGTCTCACTGACATATATATATATATATATATATATATACCTATTCTATGTGTACACATTTATTCTACCTATTCTACTGTAAGCTGTCAGTGTGATTTTACTGTACACCGCACTGAATTGCCGGCTTTTCTCTCTAACACCGCTGCGTATTTCTCGCAAGTCACACTGCTGGTCCGTGTATAATCCGTATTTTTCTGGCTTCCATAGACTTTCATTGTCGTTTTTTTTGCGCAATACGGTGACAAACGCAGCATGCTGCGATTTTCTACGGCCGTAGAAAGCCGTATAATACTGATCAGTAAAATACGGCAGATAGGAGCAGGGGCATAGAGAATAATTGTGCCGTTTGTTTTGCGAGTTTTACGGACGAATTTTCTGCGCTCTTACGTCCATAAAACTCGCAAGTGTGACGGCGGCCTTACAGCGCTGCAGGGTTACCAAGCGCCTGCTCTGAGCAGGCACTTGGTAAGCCACCTCCCTCCCTGCAGGACCCAGATGCCGCGGCCATCTTGGATCCGGGCCTGGAGCAGGGAGGGAGGTAAGAAGACCCTCTTAGGGAAGCCCGCAGGGAGCCCCCTCCCTGCGCGATGCTTCCCTGCACCGCCGGCACACCGCAATCATGTTTGATCACGGTGTGCCGGGGGTTAATGTGCCGGGGGCGGTCCGTGACCACTCCTGGCACATAGCCCCGGATGCCAGCTGCGATAGGCAGCTGACACCCGGTCGCGCTCCCCCCGTGAGCGCGGCCGATCGCGCTGGACGTACTATTCCGTCCTTGGGAAGTAGGGCCCACCCCACATGGACGGAATAGTACATTCAGTGGCAGAAAGGGGTTAACAGTAGGGCAGTAATAAGGACACAAGGCAGCAGCAGCTCAGTATTTGGATATCAGCAGGATGACCAGTTTGTGCAGGTTGTGGATAGATGGGAACGGTGCTGGAAATGTGAGAAGTCAGATGTGTCAACGTTGTAATCTCTGCAGACAAGTCGTTTATTTAGTTCTCAGGTCGGTCTGGGCCAGATGGAAAAGTGAAGGACTCCATCAGAAAGAACGTCATTTGTAAGTCACCATCTATAACTGTACTGTGATCTCTTATATGTTCTATTACTATATGGTCACCATATGACAGCGATATCAGTGTTGGTCTTTGTATGGCGAATGATTTTCAGTAACAGCATTATCATCTGCTGAGGTTCCCCTATACCCATAATTAGGCTGCACCACCATATTTGTAACTAGGATTGACAATTAGGGACCCACCCATGTGTTTTGAGCCCATCCCCTAGCTACTTCACTGGAATGCTTGAAGGCTGTTCTTTAAGATGATAGCCATATTGCTTCTTTAGGACATTCCTGGTGAAAACATGGCCTAAAACGGAGTTAGAATTGAATATAATCCGCCATCCTCCTCTTACCTAAGCTGGGGAGGAGTGAGGGGTCTGGTGAGACCCTTTATACACCTGTCATCTAAGGAATATCAGTATCAGACTCTAGGAGAAGCAACGAGCAGTGCAGATCTGTCCATATTTCCTGTGGCCTTCATCACCCGAAGCGGTCACAGATCCAATTCATAAGACTTATCCTTATTTTCTCTTATTTTGTATTGTTTTTGTCTTGTGTGTCTTTGAATTTCATCTTTTTCAACTTTTTTTTTTTTTTAGTACTGTACTTTATGTATATTAAATCTAAAATGTAATGTTTGTTCCCTGCTGCTCTAACCATACCAACAAACTGATGGGGCTGAGAATACCTTGGTTGTATTGTTACCCTGTAAATGCCAGTGTGGAAGAAGACATCCTATCAAGTGCTTAGAAAAGCTTGATAGTGTGTGCGCTAGTGTATGACCCAGTGCAGGCGTCTTAATGGCCTATCAAAACAGCGAGTGGTGGAGGTGGTAGGGACGGCTCGTGACACCATGTTTTATTTACACTTCGATTCCAAATGAAAATCCATCTTCTGCCCTATGGTCACGTTGCATTTATGGTTCTTGGAACGCCTAAGAAAGCAACACTAGTGATGAGCGCAAGTGCTCGTTACTAGAGTTTGCCGACGGTGCTCTGGTATGCATCGTGGGTGCTTGAGTGAGATGTTCACGTCCCCGTGACCGCATGTTTCGCTGCTGTTAGACAGCCACAAAACATGTGGGGATTGCCTGACAAACAAGAAATCCTGGTATATTTTGTGGCTGTCTATCAGCCGCGAAACATGCGTCTGCAGGGACGCGAACATCTCACTCGAGCACCCGCGATACTCGGTGCACACCAGAGCACCCTCGGCAAACTCAAGTAACGAGCACTAGGCAACACCTATAAAGAAATGAGGTCAACAAAGTTTCTTAATTACAATTAGAAATAATAAAAAAAAGGCAAAGACTGGTTTATTAATATTTACCTGTAATTTATTGTTCATTTTCATATACAAAAAAAAGATAAAAGTCCTTTCTAAAATGTCCTCCTATTGTTTATGGTGTGGCTGCTTCACACAGGGTATATACTACATTCATGACAAGGTTTTCTGGCACCCAGTGCAAATAATGTAAGCAGTCAGACCTGAAATCCATAATCTAATCTCAAACGCAATACTTTTCCTTCTTAAACCTTACTACAGTAAAAAGGGACAAAGCTTCACAGCAAATGTAATAACTATGATACATTGTTCTCTCGAAAAACACAGTAATTCTTGAACTGCAATGAAATGTGTTTTAGAGGTGGACATATCCATTTATACATATTTCCTTGGTATAGATATATATATATCCAGTTAAGATTCCATCAGTTTCAAAATGGGTTACAGCAACAGGCTCAACTGTATATATAGGTGTATATTTATATATATTCTTCAACAGGATACAGTATTTTAGCATAACGATTGTTAAAATCAGTAGTAAAAGCTAACACTGCTACATATAATTATAGCTACAAGAGTGAAATAGAACACATGATTTCACCTCATTTTATCCAAATTATATTTTGCAATTTGGGACAAAGGGCTGAAAAAAAAAATTAATTCTTGACTGATCATCATAATTCATCCCACCAGTACAGATATCAAAGCAAAAGGGTAACAGTTTTTTGAAGCAAATAACTAAAAAAAAAAAAAAGTTTTAAAACAAAGTATATTAAAAGTACAATTCTTAAATTCAAAACAATATATATATAAAAAAAAAAAGAACGAAAAAGAAAGGTAGTTGGGACTGAGAATTTTCCAGATGCCAGCATATATGCAAGACAGTCATGTTTAAATTAATGCTAAATATTACATTCACAAATATCGCCCTCAAACGCTTTCCCATTAAATAAGAGTCTTACAATTTTGAGATTATGAAAATCAAGTTTCTGAAAACGGAAAAAAAAAATACATTTGTTATACATGCCAAGAAGTATGCAGCTGAAATGAAAGAATTCAAGAGAAAAAAAAATACCGTAGTTAATGAAAATACTAGTTTCCTATCTTATAAAAGCTGTCCATGAAATTGAACAAATACACAAGATACATGAGGGATCCCTCATATACACAATACGCTTTTTGAGAAGACGAAGGGGATTCAATGGTCTTTGTCTTGCTTGAGAAATTTATGTGAGAAAAATTCACACTTCAGTCTGCAGATAAAAAAAGAAAATCAAATAGAAAACATAACTGCGTTCCCAGACGGTGTCCTTTTGGCTATTAAATATGTACAGAAATGACTAATAGACACAACCTCCTTTTACAAACATGTATCGAAGCCTTCGTTTTCCTTTGAAAATGGCCTTATGAGGATTAACCAGTAGTGAAAATTAAGACACTAGTGATTACAAACAATATTTAGTTTTTTTGTTTTTTTTAATGATGGTTTATACTTCAAGGAGATTCCTTGCATCTTACAATGTTTCTCCAGGACTGGAGACTTTACAATACCCTTGGACCAGATTCTTCAACAAAAGAATCCTCGGACCACTATGTACACGAACGTTTGACACGTACTCAAACACTGACAAATCCAACTCTTCTTTAAATCAGACTTACAGAAATATTTAATAAAAAGTTCATTTTCACTGAAAAATAAAAACGTACGTTTAAGTCCTCTCAGCTATTCCCCACGTAACCCCAGAAAAGAAAAAAAAAAAAAAAAAAAGAAAAACTGAGTGAGTGAAGGGCTCTGACTCCTGACAGCGTATCCTGGCACCTTACATACCGGCATGAAATGACAACAGAACTGAAGACCTGTGTGGAAATACACCCGATAGCTGATAAATTACTGCACGTCAAAAAGCTACATTGTTCTTTTAGAATTAATACATTCTTCACAGGACAATATTCAGCATTTACATTTTCAGAAATAATCCAAAATAATGTACTCGGATTACTGGCTACATAATAAAGCCTTTGCAAAAAGTATAAAATAGCAAAACCTCTCTCCAATGGCTCACAAGGTTTTTCTTGCAAAATTCTGCAGCAAATATAAAATAAAACTAATCAAACTGGAGTAATCCTCAAGGAAATAACGCGCTGAAGCCCAAGGTAGGGCCTGGAATGGCGTCAAGAACCTGAGATTTAAGGAACACCGCAGAGAAAATCCTAGTCAAGAACAGAACCTTCAGGCCCAGCACTAGACAGCCGGTTCCTTAACACTAGGACTACTGGACTCGTGAACCCCGACTAGAACTAATGCAAGTAAGTAGTCAAAATGACTATACCAGTAGTCCTAGTGTTAAAAAGGATCTGTCAGTATACAGCATATGTCTGCTTCAGTAGATAGATAGAGCGCGCTTTTCTTAAAACTCAGGTGTAAAAGTCCTATTATTCCACCTAGAAATGGATAAGTAAATTAATCTCTTAAGGCCCGGATCACACATGCGAGAAACACGTCCATGCCTCGCATGTGAAATCCAAGCTTTGGCGCCGGCACTCCAGAGCGGAGCGTGCGGCTCCATGTGTTGCTATGCGGCCGCAGTGCCGGCGCCAGAGCTTGGATTTCACATGCGAGGCACGGACGTGTTTCTCGCATGTGTGATCCCGGCCTAATGTTACCAATCCTCTAGGGCGTGAGCACACTAACACCCCCAGCACAGATTGGACAGCACCATGGTATTGGGCACACCCCCTTTGACAAGTGGAATAGTAACACCCTATTGTCACTTTAGTTACACATTTCCAGAAGGAATTAACAGAACAATGCTAAAAATCGATGAACCATTTTTTTTTTTTTTTAAGGGGAATAAGTATTTTCAAAATGTAAATATCCGAGAAGCTAACACGTCTTGAAATACCGTAATTAAAAAAAAATAAAATAAAAAATAACGGTTCAGAGCACACTCTTCTTATCCCTGAATTATTGGCACATTTTATAGCATTTGGGTAATTTCTTTCTCTATATCCGGTTTCTTTTTATAAAAACAAAAAGGTTTCAAAATATTGAAATGTGACTTGAAATGCTGAATAAAGTCCTGTGTGCCGCTATTCAGCCATGTTCACGTGCAGCATTTTTTTTCTGCAGCCAAAACCTGCTCGCTTGGCAGTAAAAAACGCTGCATTCAAAATGCAGATTCCGCAGTGTTTTCTGGTCTGCGGAGCAGATTCCGCAGTGTTTTCTGGTCTGCGGAGCAGATTCCGCAGTGTTTTCTGGTCTGCGGAGCAGATTCCGCAGTGTTTTCTGGTCTGTGGAGCAGATTCCGCAGTGTTTTCTGGTCTGCGGAGCAGATTCCGCAGTGTTTTCTGGTCTGCGGAGCAGATTCCGCAGTGTTTTCTGGTCTGCGGAGCAGATTCCGCAGTGTTTTCTGGTCTGCGGAGCAGATTCCGCAGTGTTTTCTGGTCTGCGGAGCAGATTCCGCAGTGTTTTCTGGTCTGCGGAGCAGATTCCGCAGTGTTTTCTGGTCTGCGGAGCAGATTCCGCAGTGTTTTCTGGTCTGCGGAGCAGATTCCGCAGTGTTTTCTGGTCTGCGGAGCAGATTCCGCAGTGTTTTCTGGTCTGCGGAGCAGATTCCGCAGTGTTTTCTGGTCTGCGGAGCAGATTCCGCAGTGTTTTCTGGTCTGCGGAGCAGATTCCGCAGTGTTTTCTGGTCTGCGGAGCAGATTCCGCAGTGTTTTCTTGTCTGCGGATTACCTGTGCGATCGGTCTACAGTACGAGTTTGATAAAGTTTGCTTCATCAGAAACGCTGCGCGTGAACATGGCTGTAAAACTTTCACGTGACTTTACAAAAATCGGTTTAGAATTCGTTGCATAGATTAACAAATGAAAAAAAAGTGACTTTATGCCCTCCGTGTAGGTAACATTAATTTGAAGTTTTAGGGCCCTGCCAATTATAAATATTACATATACACCCATACTATCAATGAAACTACTGACATATATTTCTATATTTATGGTTAACAGGTAACTTTCACTTAATGCTTCCAACACAATCAATACCAGCTGGGGGCTTAAGTCTATACTGGGAAAAGAAAAAAAAATATACATTTTCCCTATTTTGCAATATATTTTTGATACAGAATTTGATAATTCCACACAAACACAAAAAAAGGTTCTCGGCTTCGTAAGTCAGAACCCCCGAAATAGCAACACTGTTACACGTGAGCGTTGAGGTAATTTGTTGACATCGTTCACTGGATTGCAAGAGTCAGATCAAGAAGAAAAAAAATGAAATATCCTGCAGGGAAATTAAACATCCAGAAGCTTTGCACACACGTTATTTTTGTTCCCTCCCTCGTGAAACAAAGGCACAAACATATTTTTAACTTTTAAAACATGTAAAAAGTGTTCCGTCACAGAGGAAATGATAAAAGATTTGAGGTCTTGTCTTAATCCATGAGTTGTACAGAATGCGCAATAAACTTTTAAAAACGATACTAAAGAAAAAAAAATAGCTGGAAAAAAAAAAAAAAGGTTAAAAAAATAACCTTAACACAGAAACATTCTCACAGTAAAGCACTATCGCTGGGTGATTGCTACAAAACTAGTTCAAAGGTGCGGACAGAAAGCTATAGTCGTATTGCATCCGAATCACACAATAAATTGCTGGTATTGGTAAATTATTGCTAATCTGCCAGATTAAAAAATACACACAAAAAAAAACATTTTATGGAAACGTAAATATTGAATTAATCTTTCAATTATTTAATTTTTTATATTCCCGCCAAAAAATTCAGACAATTTGAGTGTACACCAAGTACTATAAGGGTTTTTTGCTAGAAGACCACCATAATCTAGGAGCAGGGACCCAGATTACAGGGATGTGTCACTTACTGGATTGTGTTTTGCAAAGTTTTTTTTTTTTTTAATCCATTATCTTCTTTTGCCTCCTCTCAAACACCATGCCGCACAGTGTTAGCCGAGTTGCCTACTACAAGCTCTTTAACAAACTGCTTTCAACTGCTTCTCAGCAAGAATCTGTACCTTATTTAGATTTTGTGCAAGAAACTTGCTCTGTCTGAGTATAGGAAAGGGGAACATGATGGTTTAGCCGGGGAAAGTTCCTTAATCTGGTTATATATGGATTCAGTTCAAAGCAGGGACTCAAATAGCTTGACCTAAGCAGTTAAAACAGCACCGCAACACTGTGCTTGTGAGAGAAAATAAAATAGATTAGTAAAAAAATACACTACAAAAACTCATCTTTGCAAAAGCAGATTTAAAAATAAATGATATTTTGGCTGCCTAAAGGCACCACTAGAGGGCGCATAGGAGCTTACTGCAAACTCTTAATACACTGAACGCAATAATAAAACAGTCTGCAGTGATCTCCTTGGCTCCCTCTAGTGACGACTGCCGGAATTGAAAAGCAAATGCTTGGGCTTTGGAACTCTATATCACAATATAAAAGTAAATTATGAAAATTCTTATTCTGTGTTTACTTTTATAAGCCATATTATTATACACACACTAAATAATACTTAGTGTACATCTTCCTCAATTTCCTGTAATGGAAACTTTTTTTTTTAAAATTCTAAGTAGTTTTGCCGGCCTTTGGTTTAAGAATAGTTTTGTTCTGTAACACCTTGAAACAAGAATGTAGCAAATTTTCAAAAGAGAGGTATAAGAGGATGAAATGTACACGCAGGCCACGTTTTATGGTGTTACAATCAATGACAAAGCGACAATGTATTATTTCTTAAACTCTAGAAAAACCTATATAAATTTTAAACAAAACGATACAATGTCAATTTTGTGTATTAATAGAGGTGATGATGCTGGCTACATAAATAATGATAAAAACCCAAAAGATTTTTCACCTTGTGTGCGCGTGTTATTTTAGTTCACATTTTACCCTAGATATGTTGGCGATCCATCATACAGAACTGGCAATTTGGTTTTTACTTTACCATGTTTTTATATTGCATCCTTTAAAAAAAAAATTGAACGTTTTCAACATTTTGGCTCTACCAAAACACATTAAAAAAAAAATTTGAAAATATCAGCAATAGCTGCAAACGAGGAACTCTCGTTACAAATAGTAGCTGCAGGTTTCAAGTCGGTAAAATTATAGCGAATTAATACTTTCAAATTTAAGACGATCAGCTACATTATCCAAGTTATTCTCAATGGCCCAGAATTTACGGTTCTGCCCCAAAATAGATTATAGTCTCTTTTTTTCTGTTTACATTTACTTTCAACCACGGTTCATAATAAATTATAAAAGTAACAATCTGGAATATTATAAAACCCCAAAATGCTTAACTTTTTTTTTTTATAGCAACATTCTTCTACGCGGATCATAAGGTCTTAAGAGACGCCCACAGTTATTGAAGACTATCAAATCAAATATGGCACTTAGACTAAATACATTAAAGCTTCGGAGATTTTCTGATTTCTTAAATGTCGGAAGGAAAAGAAAAACAGCTGATGCAAAGATCAGTGAAATGACAGCAAGTCTTTCACATCAACTAAAAAAATATATACAATATACATATTTCAACGAGTATTCAAAGGAAGAGACCAACTAAAGATTGGCATTTAGTAAAAAAAAAAAGAAAGTTTTGTGAATATAAAGAAAAAGGCACATTACCAAACAATAATAATTTGCTTAATGTTTTCCTGTATTTTTAAAACATGTAAAAGATTATTTTTTTTGTTCTTAAATGTAATCTTAGTGGGGAGTGAAGTTATATATTCAACTGCCCCATTATCAGCATAAAGGGGTAATCAACTTTTATTTTTTTAAGAAATCAGTAGGAATTTATAAATTGAAAGAAAAACCTTTTAAGGGCCGAGGCAGATTCTCTCATCCGATCGGTTATGCAAATGAATCCGAGTGTGATCCGACTCTCTCGGATGTGGCGAAGATGAAGAAAAAAAAAAAAAAAAAAAAGAAATCGACATCTTCTCTATTGTGTCAGGCTTCGGAAATTGGACGGCACCACAAGCGGTCGGGATTCTTCAGAGCCACTGCATAGACTGGACAGACAAGTTAACGAGTAGAACACTTGTGGTCAAGTGCTGACTAGACTTGCTCAGTCTTGCTCTATATAAGTGAATTGAACAAGTCCGAGCACGTCTAGTTGGAATGTGGCTGGAAGGCAGTGACTTCGGAGAATCCTGACAGCATCGTGTGGTGCGCACACTGTAAGGATTCAGAAGGTTGGAATCAATTTAGCCTGATCTGATCACACATGTAACACTTAAGAAAAAAGAAAAAATACAGGAAAACCAAACTTGGGCTAGAAAGATGCTAGAACTCGCCTTATTAAATATCATCATGCCGTTAGGAAGCAGTCTAGGACATTTTTGTTAAATGCAGAAAAGGCTTACTTTCTATTAGAAAAGAGACAGCCAAAGCAAATGTGCGATTCATACCCAGTTATCTAACGTAGAACGATATTCTACAAATGTGTACAATTATTTACAACAGTGCTCGGATATAAAAAAAAAAAAAAAAAAAAAAATGAAATCCCACAAAAACTCAAAAGGTAGCACTTCCTAAAAAATTTGAATTTTTTTTTTCATTTTCCTTGTGTTTTTTTTTTTAAACTCCCTTGTCAAAAAAGCCAACTTACATTAAAATGTACTTACTACAAGACAACACAACTAAAAAATATATAATTAACTTATACAAGTAGAAAATTCTGAGGTAATTCTGGTTTGAGGTGGTTTATGGTCATGACATTTTTTTTTATTAAACTGTATTTTATTTCTTGTATTGTAAGTGACCGCGTTGGATGAACACACCGCCAGGTGGTCAGTGTCATCCAGCACGTGAGAAGGTTGACCTTGGAAGCCACAAAAAATGTGTTTGTCTTTCTTTTTTTTTTCTCTTAAGAAAAAATAAAAAACATTGCTTGCTTTGCAGATGACAAAAAAAAAAATTATATCCAAGAATTGAATCAGCAGCATCAGAAACATTCTCTGATTTGGGCAAAATTCTGGCAAATTGAGTTGGATCTGAATATGCACCAAGCTAGGTTTTTTAGATTTTTTTCCACTTTGAGATACAGAGAAAGGCAGCCTTTTAGGCCTCATTCAGACGTCCGTTTTTCATACACGTGTAATAGCAGTTTTTTCCATTATTATTCCCACAAACTTATTAGGTGAGGAGGCTGTTCACAGGTCCATGATTCTTTGTGGATTGTGGGTCAACCAAAACAATCAGGTAGAAGTGTTTATTTTTGATCCGAGTCATGGGACAAAAATCACAAGTACAAGGAGAAGCTTTGTAATTTTTTTTTGGCATTTGAGAAAAATCACTGATGGAAAAAAAAACATATACACTGATCAAATACTGATGATGAAAATTTGATCCAGCACATTGATGAAAATCGGTCAAGTTGTTTTTTCTCCAAGCATGAGAAATAGAAAATAGAAAAACGGGCAACTGAATGAGGCTTCAGTGACATGATGGATCGCAGATGTCGGCCAAAGCATTTTAGCTCCTGTTGACTGAATGGTTGTTAAAGCTTTTATTGGCTACTAATCCCACGACCTGTTGACGAAGATTAAATAATCTGGTTACCTACAAAGACCAAAGACGGTTGACTTATAGATATCAAACTGTCCAGCGTAAGTAACCTAGGGTGCCATCACACCATATTATCCTATGTGGAGAGCAGGACCTTCCTTTCTTGGTACGGATTTCCTACGGCAAAGCTTTGCACTTGACCAGCATCCTTCCCCTTTTAATAAACAGTTACCTGAGAAGTAGCTTTGTAGCGTTAAATCATTTGCCGATTGATGCAAAGTACAACCACAGTCTGCCCAGCCCACTCATCCAACCTCCTCAATATTTAGCTCTCCGACGAGAGGGAACATTCGGTTTCTAGTTTCTCTACATGTTACAAAGACACCCGTTAAGATCCGCAAAAGACACAACAGACTTTTTTTTTGGAGCAAGATATCCTGAAGTAATTACGGTTATCGAAAAGGATTCCTGTTGGTGGAAGGTGTATCTTATGTAACAGTCTTCAGCTTACTAAAGTTTGCAGCATTTTTTTTTTTTTTTTCAGTGGATCTCCTGCGGGTCCCCTTCTGAGGTCGCACATTATGAGAAACCAACAGTGTTTCTAAAAAGGAGTTTTTTGAGGTTCTGAAGTACCTTCACCTTTCTGCATTCAAAAGTCGGCACCTGAATGCTTGCTGAGATGTTTTTTTTTTCCTGTGGTTTTTTTTTTTTTTTAATATACAACAAAACAACGTGCTGGTAAAATTGATCCAAACTGCCCACTCCTCCCCCCCACAAGAAACCAAATATTAAAAATAAAAAAAGATAATAAAAAGTCAAGGTAAAATAGCAGCTGCATTCATGGGTCTGTGGATGCGTATGTTGTTTTTTTTTTTTTTCCTTTTTTTTAAGTTTATATACAAATTATGTTTTTGTGTTATTTTTCTTCAGTGTTTTAAAACGAGTCTGGAAAGACAAATGTAACAAATGACTCAGATACTGGACTCTTTCGGCGGCAAGTCCACGTTGGTGACAGATGTAACAATGGAAACAAGGTAGTCCGAGGTAGTGCCGTTCACCAATTTGCGGATCTGAGAAATACGTTCCTCAACACATCCAGCAGAGAGCCGAGCTTCCGCATCATGGTCCCAGCACTCTTCAATGGTGACACATAACTGTGCCAAACCCTAATGAGGATAAAGAAGATTAAATGAGTGAGAAACTTGTGGTTATTACAAATTTCCAAACTTCTGTCACATCAGACATGCAAATGCATGTAGAAAAGCCACGGAGACACCATCACGTATTTCTCAACGCAAGCAATAAATAGCCAGGTCTTTCACCGGAAAGAAACAACCACGGGAAGGGCAGCATCCAAAAAGGAAAACCACCTATGCAAAAAACATGTTATCCATCCACAGACAGCTTTTTCGGGGTATTTGCCCCTCATCAGTGTGGAGTAGGAAACTGGCCATTAGGAGCAGTGCCTAGTAAAAGGACTATAAACATAAGGATGAATGACCTCGGGGAGATCAAAACATCCAACGCCGCGGAGACACATGCAAACTCCAGTATGTGCTGTATATTTGGCCACCGAGAACAGAACATAGAGATACAACATCTTGGTCATAAAAAGCTTTTCTAAAAATATTGACGGTTCGGCGGACTGTGTAAAGCAGAGGTGGAGAACGCCCGCTTTTTTTCTGCCATGGGCCATTTGGTTATATAAACTATTCTTTGGGTACCACACAAATTGTGCGCCAACTCTGCCCACAAAGTAATCTTGACGCTGGCACTGGTGTCAGGACATCATTGCACGCACCTCATCGTTCAGTGGTGAGTGTGCATAGAGAACAAGAATAAGTTAAAAAAGCCAGTGGCCATCAAAACACAGCTGCCAGCCCAAGCACGGTGGTGCCCGGGGGCCAGAGTGAAGCCAAACTGTAAATGGCCCACCCATGGTCTAAAGAGTATGGGGACACCAGCCAAATGATGGTTGTGAGAGATGTGGATCGCACATGTCCAATTTTGAAATGCCAAACACATTGTTCTCCCAGAGATAAGCCACCGGCTGATGTGTAAGTTGGCAGCGCTCTCTTGGAAATCAAAGGATTGCTTGGCCAAATGAGCTCTTCTGTGTATGGGAGAGTCGGCCAAGATGGCTGAGGACAGAGTCATTGTTCGGCCAACAGACATCTAATGTGTATGGTCGGCCTTTTGTCAATCTCGAGCAATTAATGGCCAATTTTTCATTGTCTAAAAAAACCCAAAAAACAAAACCCAAATTGTAACAATGATTTTCTAAGAACAGTAAATAAATACTTACTGGGTGTTTCAGCCAGTGTTCTTTGAATGCCGGTCGCATCTTTTTGTGAACCACTACTTCCTGCAGATCTTCTAAGGATGGATGCTGACCAATCTCCTCTTCGAAGGGCAACATGTACTCATCGACAGGCCCTGGAGGCATTGAAGTACACATAAACCATTAGCTAAATCGGCTTCAAGTTGTAGGTCACCTATGTTCTATGGTATAATACTCATATAGGGGTTACCTTTCACTGTAATTCTTTATGTATTCACAAGGAGATCTCTACTCAAGAGTGATCTCTGCAGAACAACAAGTATCAGCCCAATATTAGGCGTCAACCGCGGCTGTTAAATTGTAACCGTCGTTTGGATTTGGATTTTATTACTCAATACATGAAAACAAAATTATATTTCACCCCCCCCCCCCATAAACCTTTTAGACCCTTTAAAGAAACCAGCTAAATGGAACTTGCCGGGATTCATGCAGAAATCGAGTAACTAAATTTTTTTCTAACAAATTTGATTAGCTGCAAATCGATTGGCTCATCTCTATTCAGTGGCATCTGAAAAGTTCCCGTATCAGAATAAGACTGACTGGCATGCTCTGACCGTTCATAATGAAGGCTCGTAATACATGTCAGCATATACCGCTCTGGCAAAAATTAAGATAACACTGCAAAATGTTCCGTTGTCTGATTTTTCTCTTTATAGGTATATTTTTGAGTAAAATTTAAATTGTTCTTTAATTCTATAAACTTCTGACAACATGTCTCCGAAGTTCCAAGCAATAAATTTTGTATTTTTTTTCTGAAAAGGAGAAATGATCAAAAATTTTTTTTTTTTTTTAAAAAGTGCTTTCAGACCTCAAATAATGCAAAGAAAACAAGTTCATAATCATTTAGAAACAACAATAGTAATGTTTTGACTCAGGAAGAGTTCAGAAATTAATATTTTGTGGAATAACCATGATTTTTAACCCCTCTGTGACCTTAGACGTACTATCCCGTCGAGGTGCCCTGGGCTTATCTGACCCTGGACGGGATAGTACGTCATAGCCGATCGGCCGCGCTCACGGGGGGAGCGCGGCCGATCGCGGCCGGGTGTCAGCTGCTTATCGCAGCTGACATCCGGCACTATGTGCCAGGAGCGGTCACGGACCGCCCCCGGCACATTAACCCCTGACACACCGCGATCAAAGATGATTGCGATGTGCCGGCGGTGCAGGGAAGCACCGCGCAGGGAGGGGGCTCCCTGCGGGCTTCCCTGAGACCCCCGGAGCAACGCGATGTGATCGCGTTGCTGCGAGGGTCTCACCTCCCTCCCTGCTCCCTCCAGCCCCGGATCCAAGATGGCCGCGGATCCGGGTCCTGCAGGGAGGGAGGTGGCTTCACAGAGCCTGCTCAGAGCAGGCACTGTGAAGCCTGCAGCGCTGCATGTCAGATCAGTGATCTGACAGAGTGCTGTGCAAACTGTCAGATCACTGATCTGTGATGTCCCCCCTGGGACAAAGTAAAAAAGTAAAAAAAAAATTTTCCAAATGTGTAAAAAAAATAAAAAAAAATATTCCAAAATAATGAAAAAAAATAAATAAATATTATTCCCATAAATACATTTCTTCATCTAAATAAAAAAAAAAAAAACCAATAAAAGTACACATATTTAGTATCGCCGCGTCCGTAACGACCCGACCTATAAAACTGTCCCACTAGTTAACCCCTTCAGTAAACACCGTAAGAAAAAAAAAAAAAAAAGGAGGCAAAAAACAACGCTTTATTATCATACCGCCGAACAAAAAGTGGAATAACACGCGATCAAAAGGACAGATATAAATAACCATGGTACCGCTGAAAGCGTCATATTGTCCCGCAAAAAAAGAGCCGCCATACAGCATCATAAGCAAAAAAATAAAAAAGTTATAGTCCTGAGAATAAAGCGATGCAAAAATAATTATTTTTTCTGTAAAATAGTTTTTATCGTATAAAAGCGCCAAACCATAAAAAAATGATATAAATGAGGTATCGCTGTAATCGTACTGACCCGAAGAATAAAACTGATTTATCAATTTTACCAAACGCGGAACGGTATAAACGCCTCCCCCAATAGAAATTCATGAATAGCTGGCTTTTGGTCATTCTTCCTCACAAAAATCAGAATAAAAAGCGATCAAAAAATGTCACGTGCCCAAAAATGTTTTCAATAAAAACGTCAACTCGTCCCGCAAAAAACAAGACCTCACATGACACTGTGGACCAAAATATGGAAAAATTATAGCTCTCAAAATGTGGTATTGCAAAAAATATTTTTTGCAATAAAAAGGGTCTTTCAGTGTGTGACGGCTGCCAATCATAAAAATCCGCTAAAAAACTCGCTATAAAAGAAAATCAAACCCCCCTTCATCACCCCCTTAGTTAGGGAAAAATAAAAAAAAATGTATTTATTTCCATTTTCCCGTTAGGGCTAGGGTTAGGGCTAGGGCTAGGGTTAGGGCTAGGGTTAGGGCTAGGGTTAGGGTTAGGGCTAGGGCTAGGGCTAGGGTTAGGGTTAGGGCTAGGGTTAGGGTTAGGGCTAGGGTTAGGGTTGGGGCTACAGTTAGGGTTGGGGCTAAAGTTAGGGTTAGGGTTTAGATTACATTTACAGTTGGGAATAGGGTTGGGATTGGGGTTAGGGGTGTGTCAGGGTTAGAGGTGTGGTTAGGGTTACCGTTGGAATTAGGGTTAGGGGTGTGTTTAGATTAGGGTTTCAGTTATAATTGGGGGGTTTCCACTGTTTCGGCACATCAGGGGCTCTCCAAACACGACATGGCGTCCGATCTCAATTCCAGCCAATTCTGCGTTGAAAAAGTAAAACAGTGCTCCTTCCCTTCCGAGCTCTCCTGTGTGCCCAAACAGGGGTTTACCCCAACATATGGGGTATCAGCGTACTCAGGACAAATTGGACAACAAATTTTGTGGACCAATTTCTCCTGTTACCCTTGGGAAAATACAAAACTGGGGGCTAAAAAATAATTTTTGTGGGAAAACAAAAAGATTTTTTATTTTCACGGCTCTGCGTTATAAACTGTAGTGAAACACTTGGGGGTTCAAAGTTCTCACAACACATCTAGATAAGTTCATTGAGGGGTCTAGTTTCCAATATGCGGTCACTTGTGGGGGGTTTCTACTGTTTAGGTACATTAGGAGCTCTGCAAACGCAATGTGACGCCTGCAGACCATTCCATCTAAGTCTGCATTCCAAATGGCGCTCCTTCCCTTCCGAGCCCTCCCATGCGCATAAACGGTGGTTCCCCCCCACATATGGGGTATCAGCGTACTCAGGACAAATTGGACAACAACTTTTGGGGTCCAATTTCTCCTGTTACCCTAGGGAAAATACAAAACTGGGGGCTAAAAAATAATTTTTGTGGGAAAAAAAATTTGTTTTATTTTTATGGCTCTGCATTATAAACTTCTGTGAAGCCCTTGGTGGGTCAAAGTGCTCACCACACATCCAGATAAGTTCCTTAGGGGGTCTACTTTCCAAAATGGTGTCACTTGTGGGGGGTTTCAATGTTTAGGCACATCAGTGGCTCTCCAAACGCAACATGGCGTCCCATCTCAATTCCTGTCAATTTTGCATTGAAAAGTCAAACGGCGCTCCTTCCCTTCCGAGCTCTCCCATGCGCCCAAACAGTGGTTTACTGCCACATATGGGGTATCAGCGTACTCGGGACAAATTGGACAACAACTTTTGAGGTCCAATTTCTTCTCTTACCCTTGGAAAAATAAAAAATTGGGGGCAAAAATATAATTTTTGTGAAAAAATATGATTTTTTATTTTTACGGTTCTGCATTATAAACTTCTGTGAAGCACTTGGTGGGTCAAAGTGCTCACCACACCTCTAGATAAGTTCCTTAGGGGGTCTACTTTCCAAAATGGTGTCACTTGTGGGGGGTTTCAATGTTTAGGCACATCAGTGGCTCTCCAAACGCAACATGGCGTCCCATCTCAATTCCTGTCAATTTTGCATTGAAAAGTCAAATAGCGCTCCTTCCCTTCCGAGCTCTCCCATGCGCCCAAACAGTGGTTTACTGCCACATATGGGGTATCAGCGTACTCAGGTCAAATTGGACAACAACTTTTTGGGTCCAATTTCTCCTGTTACCCTTGGTAAAATAAAACAAATTGGAGCTGAAGTAAATTTTTTGTGTAAAAAAGTTAAATGTTCATTTTTATTTAAACATTCCAAAAATTCCTATTAAACACCTGAAGGGTTAATAAACTTCTTGAATGTGGTTTTGAGCACCTTGAGGGGTGCAGTTTTTAGAATGGTGTCACACTTGGGCATTTTCTATCATACAGACCCCTCAAAATGACTTCAAATGAGACGTGGTCCCTAAAAAAAAATGGTGTTGTAAAAATGAGAAATTGCTGGTCAACTTTTAACCCTTATAACTCCCTAACAAAAAAAAATTGGTTCCAAAATTATGCTGATGTAAAGGAGACATGTGGGAAATGTTACTTATTAAGTATTTTGTGTGACATATCTCTGTGATTTAATTGCATAAAAATTCAAAGTTTGAAAATTGCGAAATTTTCAAAATTTTCGCCAAATTTCCGTTTTTTTCACAAATAAACGCAGGTACTATCAAAGAAATTTTACCACTATCATGAAGTACAATATGTCACGAGAAAACAATGTCAGAATCACCAGGATCCGTTGAAGCGTTTCGGAGTTATAACCTCATAAAGGGACAGTGGTCAGAATTGTAAAAATTGGCCTGGTCATTGACGTGCAAACCACCCTTGGGGGTAAAGGGGTTAATCACAGCTTTCATGCGTCTTGGCAGGATTTCCACCAGTCTTTCACACTGCTTCTGACGTAAAAATTTGATCACGTTTTTCTTTGTTTGATGGCTTGTTACTATCCATCATCCTCTTGATTACATTCCAGAGGTTTTCAATGGGGTTCAGGTCTGGAGATTGGGCTGCCCATGACAGGGTTTAGATGTGGTGGTCTCTTAACTTTTGCCAGAGCTGTATTTCCAAAAACTGCAACCAGTACAGGAGCGTTACGTATTTTTCCATGTTGGTATTTGTGGACATAACCATTTTAAAGATGAATTACACTGATAATTTTACATTCCAATCCTACTAGAAAGCTGTGCTGGTCACATGGCCCCTAGAGGACCCCAAACACTCACCGTCAGCAGCGGTGCACCTGGACACAGTTTCCCAGAGCACCAGTCCCATAGCATACATGTCTATCCTGAGAAAAGAATCTCGTTGGAAGTTAATTGCTCCCTCCAGCACCTCCGGAGCCATGTACCGCCTGGTGCCAACCTAGGTGCATAAACAGCATGCGCAGCATTAGATAACAGAATATTCTTTCAAGTTTATAGCCCATAATATCTATATAGTGTAGACGACACGTGAACATACACTTTTGTTAATCCAATTCCATAAGCCGGAAATCCCAAATATACATTTGTCATCAGAATCTTTAGTGGAATCCGCAGATTTCAAGAGGACCTGTTGTCCATCTAATGTAAAAAGGGGTGTTGCCTGCTTACCGACCTTGGTGTCCGTACAAAAATTAAAGGCGTAAGTCATGCCCAGTCCACCCCGGGAATGCTTTAACCCCAAGGCTGTGGAGTCAGAGTCCATTATGGTGGCGTTGGAGTCTATATAAAATGGACCGACTCCGAAAATATATCATAAGTTGGGTACAATAATTTCATGCAAGATGTGCTGTGAATGCTTTCATAAGAATTTGGGAAAGTTATGAAATGTCCTATAAATGTCTGTTCTGTTCCTGATCTAAGGATCTCGGCTTTAAATTGAGATGAATCTGTGCTGCCCTTTTTGTACATGCTCAGTAGTGACCAGTGCTGTGGGGTCAGAGTTGAGAATCATGGAAATTGAGGAGTTGGAGGTTTGGTTTACCGACTCCACAGCACTGTCCAACGCTGCCCCTGAACTTCCCCAGCCCAGGAAATGCATTTGAAAAGTCATAAAGGTCCCATAACATTTTAGGATGGGATGCTGTTACTTTCCCTTACTAAGAACACAGGCATGCCTCATCAAAGCCAAGTGACCAAATGTCTATCGGGGGTGGGGAGGGATACATGTCAGCTGAGCAAGCAATCTAAATGGAGTGATTTTGAATATAGAAATCTAGTAAGTGTACAGAAAAAGCTGTTCCTAATGTGTAGGAAGATAAATAGAATTACCTGTCCGTGAGTATCTCCAGGAGGTTTTCCAGGTTCAAACCGAACAGCTAATCCAAAATCTGCCAAAATTGCTGTCAAGTCGTTTTTCAGCAAAACGTTTTTACTTTTGAAATCCCTATACAAAGAAAGGAAAAGTAAAATGAAACATACAGAAGCAGATTTGTCCTGCTCAACAGAAGTAATGAAACGATCATATATTTGGGTATTCTGAAATGCAATCACCTGGGTGGAATGTGATACAACATCGGAAGGCCTAAATACCTTTAAGGCTATGTGCACACATTCAGGATTTCTTGCAGAAATTTCCTGAGGAAAACCGGACTGCGCATGCGTTTTTTGCGCGTTTTTTTCCGGAGCTTCCCAATGCATTAAATAGCGGGAAAAACGCGAAAAATCCGCAAAATTAATGAACATGATGTGTTTTTTACCGCGATGTGTTTTTTTTTTTTTGCGGAAAAAAAACGCATGATGTGCACAAAAATTGCGGAATGCATTCTAAATGATGGGATGCATAAAGTATGCTTTTTTATGCGTTTTTATAGCGAAAAAACGTGCAAAAAATCAGCAACGTGTGCACACAGCCTAAATACCAAATTAAGCTTTTTTTGTAATAGGCGATTACTAGAAAATTTAAAACGGCCGCTAACTTGTTATACTGACACAAACCTGTCCCAGAATATCAACAGGACCATTGCTGTGAGCATGTGCAATACGAGGCTCCCTTCTGTGATCTGGAGATAATCTATAACACGCACTGTCAAGATGTCTCCAGGTCACAACAGCAGCTCAGCATGATGACAGACATGGTGGACAGCAGTGTGAGCAGCCTCTTACCACAACAATCCAAGTAATGCCAGTATTGGATCATATACACTACGGTTCCAAAGTTTAGGGTCACCCAGACAATTTTGTGTTTTTCATGAAAACTCATACTTTTATTAATCAAATGAGTTGCCAAATGAATTTAATATCTAGTCCAGACATTGACAAGGTTGGAAAAAACATTTTTTTTATCTGAAATAATAATTTTCTCCTTCAAACTTTGCTTTCATCAAAGAATGCTCCCTTTACAGCAATTACAGCATTGCAGACCTTTGGCATAATAGAAGTTAATTTGCTGAGGTAATCTGGAGAAATTTCACTCCGTGCTTCCAGAAGCACCTCCCACAAGTTGATTTGGCTTGATGGGCACTTTTTGCGTACCATACGGTCAAGCTGCTCCCACAACAGCTCAATGGGGTTGAGATCTGGTGACTGTGCTGGCCACTCCATTACAGATAGAATACCAGCTGCCTGCTTCTTCCCTTACTAGTTCTTGCATAATTTGGAGGTGTGCTTTGGGTCATTGTCCTGTTGTAGGATGAAATTGGCTCCAATCAAGCGCTGTCCACGGGGTATGGCATGGCGTTGCAAAATGGAGTGATAGACCTTCCTCATTCATAATCCCTTTTTTTCCTTGTACAAACTTCCCACTTTACCTGCACCAAAGCAACCCCAGACCATCACATTACCTCCACCATGCTTGACAGATGGCGTCAGACACTCTTCCCGCATCTTTTCAGTTGTTCTGCGTCTCAGAAATGTTCTTCTGTGTGATCCAAACACCTCAAACTTGGATTCGTCTGTCCAGAACTAGTGATGAACGAAAATACTCATTGCTTGGGTTTTCCCGAGCATGCTCGGGTAGTCTCCGAGTATTTGTGACTGTTCGAAGATTTAGTTTTTGTTGACACAGCTGCATGATTTACAGCTACTAGCCAGCATGAGTACATGTGGGGGTTGCCTGGTTGCTAGGGAATCCCCACATGTAATCAAGCTGTCTAGTAGCTGTAAATCATGCAGCTACGGCAAGAAAAACTAAATCTCCAAGCAGTCACAAATACTCGGAGACGACCCGAGCGTGCTCGGGAAAACCCAAGCAAGAGTATACTCGCTCATCACTATCCATAACATTTTTTTCCAATCTTCCTCTGTCCAATGTCTGTGTTCTTTTGTCCATATTAATCTATTCCCTTTCATTAGCCAGTCTCAGATATGGCTTTTTCTTTACCACTCTGCCCTGAAGGCCAGCATCCTGGAGTCGCCTCTTCACTGTAGACGTTGACACTGGCGTTTTGCGTGTACTATTTAATGAAGCTGCCAGTTGAGGACCTGTGAGGCATCGATTTCTCAAATTACAGACTCTAATGTACTTGTCTTGTTGCTCAGTTGTGCAGCGGGGCCTCCCACTTCTCTTTCTTCTCTGGTTAGAGCCTGTTTGTGCTCTCCTCTGAAGGGAGTAGTACACACTGTTGTAGGAACTCTTCAGTTTTTTGGCAATTTCTCGCATGGAATAGTCTTCATTTCTAAGAACAAGAATAGACTGTCGAGTTTCACATGAAAGTTTTTTTTTTCTGGCCATTTTGAGTGTTTAATGGAACCAACAAATGTAATGCTCCAGATTCTAAACTAGCTCAAAGGAACGTCAGGTTTATAGGTTCTCTAAACAGCCAAACTGTTTTTAGCTATGCCAACATACTTGCACAAGGGTTTTCAAGGATATTCTAACCATTCATTAGCCTTCTTACACAGTTAGCAAACACAAAGTACCATAAGAACACTGGAGTGATGGTTGTTGGAAATGGGCCTCTATATACCTATGAAGATATTGCATTACAAACCAGACGTTTGAGGCTAGAATAGTTATTTACCACATTAACAATGTATAGAGTATTTCTTAATCATTTAATGTTCGCTTCAATGGAAAAAAAATGTGCTTTTCTTTAAAAAATGAGGAAATTTCTAAGTGACCCTAAACTTTTGAACGGTAGTGTAGATATGGTGGACAGCAGTGTGAGCAGCCTCTTCTTACCGCTGCACCCCTGGTATCTCCAGTATTAGATCATACACAGGGTACACAGCAGTGTAAGCAGCCTCTTACCTCAGCACCCCTGGTATCTCCAGCATCAGATGAGAATATTCACTGGGAGCACATCTACCAACACAAAGGGGCGGGGCAGAGCTTCCTACTGCTCATGCTCACAGACAGCGGTCCTATCAATATGTTAGGATAGGTGTTTATCAGGGTTTCATCAGTATAACACATTGTATGTACTATAGTGATTATCTAATTAAAAACATTCAATTTATCCAGTTTTTTCCTTATTCCTGTATGTAGCAGATTGGAGGTCATTTAACAAACACAATCGCGACATGTAAACCCAGCATTAGACTTGTGGTTTGCTTAGAAAATACCAGTCATACGTTGTTTAAAGATATCTATGGTACATATGGCTTTAATTTAATTACTGACTGAGCAGATGGGGTGACATGCTTCGCATTTAATTCTGACAGCAAGTCCCTGTAGTGAAAAATCTGATAAGAGCAAGATAGGGCTAAATGTGATAATTAAACAAGTAAATACAGTTTGTAGGAATGTCACGGCGCGAGACTGAAACCTGCAATAAATGCACTACGCACATCGGTCCGTGCAGAATAAGTCAATTGTACCAGCTGTATTATTTTTTAATAGCTAAAAAAAAATCTGTTTTTTTGTGAACAGGATTTGGATACAAGCTTTAGGGCAGCCACATGGATAATGGGAACCTGTAGTCTGAATAGGTTTACCGCCTTCTATGGAAAATGTCTGTAGGCATGCTCTGTGACCTGTGCAGAGATCATTGTACAGAGAGGGGGAGGAGGTGAGCTCTGACCATAGCTTATTAAAAATGGTAGATGCTATCTTATCTATATATCTAGGTGCTACCTTTCATTGTAATCCTGCCTGACAATGAGATGACTGTGGGAGAGTGATCTCTACAGCCAGGATATTTTGGCCTATGGGAGGCTTAAAGTGTCAATATTTGGGAACAGACAATATTTGGGAATGAGCATAATGCTTGTTCATTGGTTGAAATTATTTTGAAGTTTGTGCATGTTAGGCCGGTTTCACACGTCAGTGGCTTCGGTACGTGAGGTGACAGTTTCCTCACGTACCGGAGCCACTGACACACATAGACACATTAAAATCAATGCATCTGTGCAGATGTCATTGATTTTTTGCGGACTGTGTCTCCGTGTGCGTGGGAGCGCACGGATTACACGGACCCATTAAAGTCAATGGGTCCGTGTAAAACACGTACCGCACACGGACGTTGTCCGTGTGCAGTCCGTGTGCCGTGCAGGAGACAGCGCTACAGTAAGCGCTGTCCCCCCCACTAGTGCTGAAGCCGCGATTCATATCTTCCCTGCAGCAGCATTTGCTGTAGAGAAGATATGAATAATCGTGTTTAAAATAAATATCCATGTGCCCACCCCCCTCCCACCCCCTGTGCGCCCCCCCGGTGTTAAAATACTCACCTGGCTCCCTCGCTGGCGCTGCTTCCTGTCCTGGCCGCATCTTCTACTGTAGGAGCGGTCACGTGGGGCCGCCCATTACAATCATGAATATGCGGCTCCACCTCCCATAGGAGTGGAGCCGCATATTCATTACTGTAAATGAGCGGCCCCACGTGACCGCTCATACAGTAGAAGGTGCGGCCAGGGCAGGAAGCAGCGCCAGCCAGCGAGGGAGCCGGGTGAGTATTTTAACAACAGCGAGGGGGCGCACAGGGGGTGGGCACATGGATATTTATTTTAAACACGATTATTCATATCTTCTCTACAGCAAACGCTGCTGCAGGGAAGATATGAATCGCGGCTTCAGCACCAGATGCTGGTGCGTGTGGTACCCAGCACGGTGCGTGTGGTACCCAGCACGGTGCGTGTGGTACCCAGTGGGCACACGGGCGGCACACGTGTGCCACACTGATGTGCCACAGAAACGCACTAGCACACGGACACGGATAATTCCGGTACCGATTTTTCCGGTACCGGAATTATCTGGACGTGTGAGACTGCCCTTAGGAAGTGCAGCCAGCCTGCCTAACCAGGCTATTAAACCACCGCCAATTGGCTTGTTTATAGCTAACTGGTAGTCATTTAGTGGCTGTGGTCAGCCAATATAAATCTACTCCTAGTGCACAGAGTAAAAACAGCAAAATTCCAAGATTTTTTTTTTACTCCTTAATGACCTAATCACATACATTTTCATCATAGACCGCTATGAGCCTGCTCTATGTGCAGCAGATGCTGGCTGTGTAACTTAGCCGGCATCTGACTAAAAACAGCATCCGGAGATTGTACCGATTGCTATAGTTTAACCATTTAAATGCTAATGTGGCTTATCTGTGGCATGCTCAATATTACAGCTGGACAGGACAATGCAGTATTACTCCACACAGCCATTGCAAAAAGTACTATGCTCTCAGATACAGAGCAAAGAAAACAGTGAAGGGTAGGTCAACCCCACAAAAAGCTCATCAGACATCTACTGGTCTAATATTGATGGCTTATCTAAATAATGGGCCATCCAATTGAAAAGAATCCACAATAACCCCTTAAATTACTACAGAAGAGTACCACGTTAAGGCGATTACAAGCCAAAGATGTTCAGGTAATTGGGAAGATAAGCAGCAAGAAATTAGCAACGTATGGGGTCAATGAAGGTAACAGGGTGGCTGTCGGGGTGGTTCTCAACAGGATATCCCAACAGCTCCTGGGACCAGCTACAGGTACTAAAGTTGGTGCAAGTCAGTTTACAAGACACGATCCAGTAGTCACAAAAGTAATCTGTGGTCGCTGGAAAGGAGCCCTGAGAACCAACACTTGTCTTACGGCATCTTTAGCTCTTCTTTTAATTAGCCGACCTCACGTGACATCATCATTGCGGTGTAATGCACATGTGACATCACGCCAGACCGGGTAATTACAAGAGAAGCCAGGATGCAGTCAGGTAAGTCTTGGTTCACAGGGCTGATGTCCCGAGGCCACAGATTACTGAGGACCAGGTATTGCAAATTGATGTGCAACTTCTTTAATGGGTACCAATATCTTCAATGGCACCAGACTAGGCTTGGCATGGTAAACTTAAATTGTGCAATGAAGTCCACTGTGCACAGATAGTATTTCATTGATATAGCACATGGACTGTTTGTAACCTCGGCCTCCTGTATTTGCGCTATCCCCAGTCTGACCTGAAGGTGTCACTGCTGTCATGATACATGGAGAAATACAGTCTGTAAAAAGCTAAAGCAGCAGAACTCCAAGCAGGAGCATCTGGACTCAAATTATCACCGCTGAGCAAGACACATGATAGTGCATAACCTCAGACTGAATGCAAGTGATTTTTTTCCCTTTTTAGTGAACCTGTTTCCGAGCCAGCAATAGCCAAGTTATTGTAAAAACAAAACTGAAAAAACACTAATATAAGTAACACGAGCATTATCCAGAGATTACCGTTTATACTCGTGTATAAGTCGACCCGAGTATAAGCCGAACCACATAATTTTGCCTAGAAAAACTGGGAAAACTCATTAACTTGCGTATAAACCATCCCCATTCTGGTATGCATGTTCCTCATCCCCCATCCTTGTACGCGTGCCTCCTCATCCCCCATCCTTGTACGCGTGGCTCCTCATCCCCCATCCTTGTACGCGTGGCTCCTCATCCCCCATCCTTGTACGCGTGGCTCCTCATCCCCCATCCTTGTACGCGTGGCTCCTCATCCCCCATCCTTGTACGCGTGGCTCCTCATCCCCCATCCTTGTACGCGTGGCTCCCTATCCCCATCCTTGTACGATTGGCTCCTTATCCCCATCCTTGTACGCATGGCTCCCTATCCCCATCCTTGTACGCATGGCTCCTTATCCCCATCCTTGTACGCATGGCTTCCTATCCCCATCCTTGTACGCTTGGCTCCTTATCCCCATCCTTGTATGCATGGCTCCTTATCCCCATCCTTGTTTGAGTGGCTCTTTATTCCCATCCTTGTATGCATGGCTCCTTATTCCCAAACTTGTATGCTTCCTCCTTATTCCTATTCTTGTCTGCATGGTTCCTCATCCCCATCTTTGTATGTATGGCCCCCATAAGAAAAGCATTAAAAAAAAATCCATCCTACTTACCTTCCCTGCGCGCCCTCGCAGCATCTTGTTTCGATGCCAGCAGCTCCTGTGGCCGAGCGATCAAGTGTCCCTGCTCATTAAAGTAATGAATATTCACCTCTCTCCACGACTATTGGAGTGGAGAGAGGTGAATATTTATTACCTTAATGAGTGGGCACCCGTGAGGGCCCAGCAGCTGCTGGAAGCTGGCGGCTGTAACTGTGCGCACTGTAAGAGAAATGAATAGTCATTGACAGTGCAGTGAATATTAATTTCTCTTTAGCAGCCGAGACAGGCTTTAGCCGCAGCCACCGACTCCTGCCTCCAGTGATCTGCTGTTCCCCCTCCCCCACTGTAAACTGGGACAATGACTCGTGTATAAGCCAAGGGGGGCATTTGCAGCACAAAAAATATGCTGAAAAATTCAGCTTATACATGAATATACACAGTAAGTCTGAGGGCGCTATAAGCCAGACATGTAATCAGTAGATGTAGCTTCATATTCCCTGTTGCAGTTCATACGTTCACAATAGCTAAACCAACAGAAAGATGGCGCTACAGAATAGCTCACAAATATATCAACTCTTTTTAATATAAAATGTTGTTAAAAAACAAAACAAAATAGAGTAGCTCAATGGAGGGCTAACAAATCTCCCAAGGCTATAAACCGTATATAATTAGTATGGTCACATATTGATTGCAGTACATTCCCTAGTGTGTAGCCCTGCCCCACAATGTGCATTTCACCCAGCTTCGTCAGATGGCGTGAAGAAGCTGTGCGAAACGCGCGTTGGGGCCCAGTGCTACACACCTAACATTGCTGCACATCAGTACTATGCAAGTCTGCATCCTATACTCTTCTATTCAATATATATGTTAACCACTAGGCAATGTACTGCAATCGATATGTGGCCACGCTAATTATATATGGTTTACAGTATTGGGAGATTTGTTGCTAGCCCTACATTCAACTGTTTGTTTTTGTTTTTTTACCAAAATCGGTTATATTTTATATTTAATAAAGCTGATATATTTGTGAGATATTTTGTAGCACAATCTTTCTTTTGGTTTATCTCGCAATACTTAGGGCCATCTCTCTTATTCAGCAAGATACTTTTGGTTATAGGAATATTGGTTGGTCCCAATCGTTGCATTTTAGTTGGTAACTCCAAAATAAAGATTATTCATTAAAGGCCCCATATGCAAGTTATTGATGGGATAGGTCACCAATATCATGTCTATGGGGGCCTCCCGACTGTCCCCTGAAAGATTATGTCAGAGGAATAAGGCTCTGGAGGCTGGAATTCTTTCTCTTGTTGGAGAGATAAGCTGCTGTCAGATAATACTGACTCTTTCGTAGAAAAGAGCAGAAGCGCTAATATGTCCTCTACATTATCAGAATGACCCAAAAGTTCACATTATACCACAGACTGATCATTTATATATTGTCTATAATAGAGGATCTAAGGTGGAGCTTTCCTTTCAGAAAGGCCATTTATGCTTCCAGAAAGAGTGAACTGTTGAATGGTAGCATATCTTGAAGCTCGTAGGCCTAATGCAAACTATCCAAATCTGTCCCAAATCTTAACACTCTCATGAGCTAAAGGCACGTCTTCACCCAGGGGTGATCGCAACCCCCATTATAGTGCACCAAGACTAAAACCTATTCTAGCAAAAAAGAAAAATAGCATTGCTATTGATAGGGGGTGGGGAAAACTAAAAGCACAAAAAACTTGACGACCCCAAATGACTGACAATGGGCCCATGTATGCCAAAGCATTATTGTTACTCCTTGCACAAATGTAGGGAAATAATTGGACATTGCAGTTATAGGCCATCATTAGCTGTAGAACCCAATTGTGTAAAGAGGGCAATGTTCTGCCAGAGATTTGTCACGAGGCCTGACGTCCAGGTAATGAGATATTACAGATACTGGAATAACTTATGACTGCAGCGCAGCTCGAAAAAAAACAAACGGATTTTGTTGCATTAGCCACTTGGCCAAACATAAAAAAATATTAGATAAACCCATTCTTAGTGAGCAAGAGTTTTGGGGCCAACATCTTCTTAATTTGGTAGCTTCCAAGACAAGTTATATCGTTATGCGAGTGGGGTGAAATATCCAACTTCTGGGAAACCCGCCCATCGGGTCCACAAACTCCGGATCTTGGCTGATCCATGAATATACAGAATAATGAATGCTGCCATGTTGAATTTTCCGATGCCGTTGATGGTCAGGAGCATCAATTTTAGTTTGCCAAAGCCTTGGCTTCTAGCAATTTGGAAGGATTATATGCAGCCTGTCAATAATATGTAGCGAAAAAACAAAACAAAACAGGTTTGGTTCTATTTTTTCCCCTTGTTTCGCACTACGATCCGAATAATAGATGCCACATGGAGAAAGGATGCGGAGACAAACTGCCAGACGCAAAGATAAAGCTACACTTTGGAGGTACATCTAAGTGGACATCCCTGGTCATCCTAATGATCCCAGAGAAAGTCTTGGAATGATGCAGCGTCTCATTCGTCACATAACTCTTTGGCAGGGAACACATTAGTCAGAGCAAATCCTTTTCCCCAGCTTGAGACTGACTCCATCTGCACTGGTAAAGCCATTACAGAGGAGCCGTCCCTACATTTATATTTTGGATAATGGGTAGGCAGCGGTGTGAACAGGCAACTCTCCCTGCTGCGAGTTGTCCAAGCTGTCTCTTTAAAGAACTCCTGACAGATGGCATGTGTAAATGAGAAACAAATTTTTTTCTTTTTTTTTTTCAACATGGTGGAAGAACGTATTTTGAAGGCAAAAAAAAAAAAAAAAAAAAGCTAAAATGATTAATGTCTCGGCTCTGTGGTAATGAATAACAGGCTAATAGTTTGGAGTATTTGGTCATTAGCAGGGGACAACATAAAGCTCAGGAAATTAATGTTAGGGGTCTGAAATAAAAGGAAAAGCAACATTTAAATTCAGGCTGGTAACTGGGAGACTGCTGGAAGAATGTACAATTTATGGTGTCTAATAAGCCTTTCACGGGCATGTTCTACCATCAACATTCCCCAAGTAAAGAAACTAGAACAAATATTAGGCTTCTAGAGAAAAAAAAACTCACAACCCTCCCCCACCACAAGCATTTTACCAATAAATCATACAAAGTTTAGCTATTCATAGAAAATAACTTCTAAACTATTTTAGATAGTATTTATTATGGCCTGCATATAGCGCTTTATAACATTTGGTCCCCAAATCCAAAAAAGTGAAGCTTACTTCCACGTTTTGTACCTTAAGTACATAGTCCAAAAAATGAAGGTGATGTTCTAACTTTGCAAGATCATCAATCTGAAGAGCAGCCCTTTAAAATGGAGCGATGGCCGCCCCTTCGTGTCATTGCTACACATTCATGGGTCTATGGGACTGATGGAGAAAGCTGAACTCTGCAAGTTATTACCTCTCCACAGGATTGCAAAGTTGGGACGACCCCTTAGAAATTTGTCTCCGTTGTTTGAATTTAAAATTTCGGGGCACTATGCATTACATTAACAAATCCTCTGCAACAAGAGGGGGCGACCAAGGATATATGACGCCCACCTATTTATGCTGGTCCAGACCACCAAATATCCCTCCTAAACTAGTAGGGTCAGGTGCTCACCTCTCCACTTTTGCCATTGCCTCCCGCCCATTGATTGTCCTACTTGTTGAGAGAGGGTGCTCTTCGCAGAGTTTACATCACACAGACGTCCTCCCCACCCACCATGAGCCATCAAAGCAAGTGTAGGATCAGTAATATAGTTGAGCAAAACAATTTGCAGGACCTTGGTCCAGAGGCCACATTGGTAGCCTGTGGCCACCGAACAAGAGCCCTGTGAGCCACTCCCAATAGTCCAACCATTACTGACACCACTTCAGTTTAGTAGGCCCACCACTAAGTCATGTGGGTGTTGTGCCGCAACGATGACAACATACTACACGGTAGGTAGAAGATGCTCTACTACAGCAGGCACGGATCAGTGAAGTGGACGCTAGACTACTATCCGGTAAATCTTTCTTAGCTCTACTCAACATCATTTTTACAAGCTCTTAGGCCTCATTCACACGTCCTTGCTTAAACACGGTGCCGGTGTCATCAATGTTTGGTCCGTGTGTCTGTTTTTACCATAAATGAGTCATAAGTGTTTTTCATGGATGAATAAATTCCAAGGCTTCTCCTACACTTTTTGCCATGTTAAACATGGATGCCATCCGTTTGCTGTACAACCATAGACTTGTTCTGGCACTTTTCATTCATAATACTGGAGAAAAATGGACATGTCTTGAGCGTTTTGCACAGGCGCACAGTCCACATAAAAAAATCGACACGTGAATGACACCTTAAATGATAATGGGTAGGTCTTCTACCTGGGGAAAACAAAAACGGATGCAACACCTATGTGCAACACGGACATCTGAATGAGGCCTTAAAGTTTGAAAGATTGTGAAAATTTAGACTTCTTTTTATATAAAGAAAACTTATTCCCAGAAACTCAGTTTGAGAGTAATAATGCAAACAAAGAGGGAAAATCTCCCAAACACCGAAGTGTAAAAACACACGGTTATGTAACCGCGGTTTGCTCGAAAAGTTGTAATTAAGAGATTATGAATGCAATTTTAGATAATAAGCATGAAATGATTGAAATTGATAAGACAAGCAATATTCCCCCAACAGGGACCTCCCCTCTGCCAGGCAAAATCCAAACTATTCGGCTTTTTGTGTAAAAACACTTTTCCATGGTATAACACTAGACATTCAAGAGCAGAGGCAGCAGCCAGGCACATCCATTCAGAGCAGGTTTTTGGCTCTGGTCCCGAGCTGATTGCAAACACCTGTGCAATCAGTAGGGGGTATTGCCAGTGTGCTCTTTCCTAAATGAGACCGTGCCATAGGCACTGCCCATGTGGGCTAATAGAGCAGCTGGCAGCTCCAACAGTAATCAGCAGTGTTGACTGTAAAGTGAACCTAGAGCGCATGCGAGTAAGTAATGTTTTCATTTCATGAGCTATAAAGTGAGTAGAAAGGTTTGTGCGGAGGAAGAGTCGGAGTCCTGTATCTCCATCCCGATCATCGCTGATCGTGTGGTACGTGCACACGGGCTCGGCTGAGGTCAGTACCTGTGGGCTATTGCAGGCTTGTGGCCGTCCCCTTTACAACGAGGGATATCTTCATGTAAATACGCCAACCCTCGAGACATAGTCTCCGCTATGTGGCACAATTCATTCCAACTCAGGACGTTTCCTTTTAGATAGTCTGTCAAGGAACCCTGCAAAATTAACAAACGGCGTGTTATTTAAGTGCCGCTAACGCACAGTATTTTGGAGGTGAAGGCACTCAGGGAACCTTTGTACAGAACAGTCTTTGATCAACAGATCATCAATCCATGCCATGAATGCCCCCACCCCCCCAAAAAAAAACACGCATGAATTCATAACAAAGAAAACGCCACATGCCCACAGCCAAGAGGCCACATTGAACAGATTGGCACACCAGTGTTTTTGTCTTTCCATTGCCGTCTGTGTTTTTTTTTTTTAAGGGGAATCAGTCATGTGAAATAACACTATTAACCTGCAGATATGGGGTTAATCTGCAAGTTAATAGCACACTTAGATCCCCACTGCCAGGAGGAAATAAACTATATTCCCCTGGGCACCGCTTGGCTTTCAGTCATAGGGGTGGTGCCAGCACGACTACAGTCACTGCTCAGTGTATGGAGAGCGGCAGCCTTAACCGCATCCACTGCCCTGACTGACAGCTGATCCTGAGCTGCTGTCAGTCAGTGTCGGGGGCAATTACCGCCCCCACTCTCTATATACTGAGCGGTAACTGAAACCACGCCAGCACCCCTATGACTGGAAGTCGGACAATGCCAGGGGGAATACTTAATTTCCTCCAGGCAGTGGGGCTTTCAATGCCGGCACTGCACTGTTTTACATGACCGGTTCCCTTGAAGCAATTTAACTGATTATTAAGAGATGATAAAACAAGAAAAAAAGGCAATAAGAACCTGTTCAACAAGTATTTGTGAAACACAACTTTATCATCAGATTGGCACGTGGCTCATTTTTTATGCTGGGCACAGAAGACTTCTTAAAGGATAACTGGCAACAGGTCTGTATAATGATATAAGCAGTGAGAGAACTGGTAGAGGTCGTTCCAGCTTGGAAATATGGTTATTTATCATGGTTAACCAATAAATCTCCATAATTAATTGCCTAGCAAAAGTTTGGACTTATAACGATATAAGTGCTGGATAGGTAAGGGTATATTTGTACGCTGCATTTTTGCAGTATTTTTTTTCTGCACTTAAAACATTGTGACCAAAGCAGACGTTACGCGCATTTTTACTCGATTTATTATGTATTCATTTGAATGGGTGAGAAAGGTCACAAATAAAAAAAGGGTTAAAAAAATGCAGATTGTGAATATCCCCTAATCCAACACATTGGAGGAAGTCAAAGAGGATGCGTTAGAAATCAAAGACAGGAGAGCAATCAAATACCAACTACCACGTGACATAAGTGCCTTGGAGGCCTAAGGCTTCTAGAAGATGAGCCCACCTTCTCGTGGAAAGCCGTGATCAGCCACAGCTCCATCTCCAGGTTTGTTCCTCTCTTCTCAGCCGCAATGAAGTGCAAGAGGTTTTCATGTTTCATTCCAGGGGTGTTGAAAATCTCTCTCTCGCTCTGCCAAGACTGCTTGTCCTAAGTACACATGAGAGTCACAATTTAGTAAATGACGTCAAAGACATTAAACATTTGCACAGCTCCAGCTTACCTACGGCCTTAAAACAATCAAATGTATTATGTAAGATTACAATACTGCATTATGGAGCACTCAGAACATTTTGGAGTTGTTTTTTTAATTTAGTAAAATACGGTTTGTACGATAAAGAAGGTGATAAATACGTTTTTGAGTCATGTTATAGATCTAAATGGCCAAAGAAGAGGTTGCCTTTCCTGCTCCACCATTCACACATTCTACACGAGTCTCCTGGCTTACACCTAGCATTGGTGTAAAGGTCCCCATTAGTGATGAACGAATGTGCTAGGATAAGGTCTCATCCGAGCATGCTCGTGTGCTAACCGAGTGACTGAGGTGCTCGAAAAATATGTTTGAGTCCCCGCGGCTGCATGTCTCGTGGCTGTTCCAACAGCAGCACCACATGCAGGGATTACCTAACAAGCAAGAAAACCCTACATATGTTGCGACTGTCAGACAGCTGAGAGAAATGCTGGAGCAGAGACTAACATTTTTCGAGTACGCTGAAATCACTCGGTTAGCACCAGAGTGTGCTCGTACAACACCTTATCAGAGCACGTTCGTTTATCACTTGTCCCAATACACATTAGGTTAAAGTCTGCCAATGATAATGTACAGCAGCAAATGTGCTTGTTGTGTTTGCAATAAGACAAAATTTAACTCTGCTGTCCTGTGTTAGTTATAATCTGGCACAGCTCTGCAGCAGTGTTGACAGCAGTAAGAGGGACAAGTGCTGCTGCAAAGGTTTGTAATGAGACAAAGTTCACTTCTGCTGTACTGTGTTAGTTCTGATCTCACTATAGAGCGGTGTGTGATTAGGAGAACAGACTGTCAGTCGTTACCTGTCTCACACTTGCAACGTCCCATTTCATTTAAAATGAGCCCTGAAGGCAGATTCTCAGGATGATTTATGTCCGGCCCACCATAGATCTTAACAGCTCATTTATACACATAAGACAAATGTGGATTTTTATTAAATAAGACATCAGATTGAATGAAGATATCGTTTTATTAAGCTTTTCTTATTACCTCCTCCCCCCCCAAAAAAAAAATTATATATATATATATATATATATATATATATATATATATATATATATACAGTGGGGCAAAAAAGTATTTAGTCAGTCAGCAATAGTGCAAGTTCCACCACTTAAAAAGATGAGAGGCGTCTGTAATTTACATCATAGGTAGACCTCAACTATGGGAGACAAACTGAGAAAAAAAAATCCAGAAAATCAAATTGTCTGTTTTTTTTAACAATTTATTTGCATATTATGGTGGAAAATAAGTATTTGGTCAGAAACAAACAATCAAGATTTCTGGCTCTCACAGACCTGTAACTTCTTCTTTAAGAGTCTCCTCTTTCCTCCACTCATTACCTGTAGTAATGGCATCTGTTTAAACTTGTTATCAGTATAAAAAGACACCTGTGCAAACCCTCAAACAGTCTGACTCCAAACTCCACTATGGTGAAGACCAAAGAGCTGTCAAAGGACACCAGAAACAAAATTGTAGCCCTGCACCAGGCTGGGAAGACTGAATCTGCAATAGCCAACCAGCTTGGAGTGAAGAAATCAACAGTGGGAGCAATAATTAGAAAATGGAAGACATACAAGACCACTGATAATCTCCCTCGATCTGGGGCTCCACGCAAAATCCCACCCCGTGGGGTCAGAATGATCACAAGAACGGTGAGCAAAAATCCCAGAACCACGCGGGGGGACCTAGTGAATGAACTGCAGAGAGCTGGGACCAATGTAACAAGGCCTACCATAAGTAACACACTACGCCACCATGGACTCAGATCCTGCAGTGCCAGACGTGTCCCACTGCTTAAGCCAGTACATGTCCGGGCCCGTCTGAAGTTTGCTAGAGAGCATTTGGATGATCCAGAGGAGTTTTGGGAGAATGTCCTATGGTCTGATGAAACCAAACTGGAACTGTTTGGTAGAAACACAACTTGTCGTGTTTGCAGGAAAAGAATACTGAGTTGCATCCATTAAACACCATACCTACTGTAAAGCATGGTGGTGGAAACATCATGCTTTGGGGCTGTTTCTCTGCAAAGGGGCCAGGACGACTGATCCGGGTATATGAAAGAATGAATGGGGCCATGTATCGTGAGATTTTGAGTGCAAACCTCCTTCCATCAGCAAGGGCATTGAAGATGAAACGTGGCTGGGTCTTTCAACATGACAATGATCCAAAGCACACCACCAGGGCAATGAAGGAGTGGCTTCGTAAGAAGCATTTCAAGGTCCTGGTGTGGCCTAGCCAGTCTCCAGATCTCAACCCTATAGAAAACCTTTGGAGGGAGTTGAAAGTCCGTGTTGCCAAGCGAAAAGCCAAAAACATCACTGCTCTAGAGGAGATCTGCATGGAGGAATGGGCCAACATACCAACAACAGTGTGTGGCAACCTTGTGAAGACTTACAGAAAACGTTTGACATCTGTCATTGCCAACAAAGGATATATTACAAAGTATTGAGATGAAATTTTGTTTCTGACCAAATACTTATTTTCCACCATAATATGCAAATAAAATGTTAAAAAACAGACAATGTGATTTTCTGGATTTTTTTTTCTCAGTTTGTCTCCCATAGTTGAGGTCTACCTATGATGTAAATTACAGACGCCTCTCATCTTTTTAAGTGGTGGAACTTGCACTATTGCTGACTGACTAAATACTTTTTTGCCCCACTGTATATATATATATATATATATAGGGTCTTAGCAACGACACCCCAGACCATATGTGTAAAAGATAATGGTCCTAAACAGGGGATCACAGGATTATCCACCTTTGGGAACATTTTTTGTTACCCGATTGCAAGTATTTGGTGCTAAAACTATACTTGGTGAAAAACATAGTGCATTATTTTGCAGCTCTTTGTTTCCCCGCACATTTACCTTTGACAAGGTCAGAAATCAGCTGAGAGGAGCACAGAAAAAGACTGATTAACGTTACAAACTCTGCTGTCAAACCATAAGAAAATTTTAATAAAATCCAAAAATTATTTTTAGCCCCAATTACACGACAAGTTTTCTAAATCAGAGCCCAATCGTCATCATTTATAGCCCAGAAATTATTTAAAGGCATAGTGTAAAGGAAAAGAAAAAGTCACTAAACGAAAAGGCAGCAAAAATACCCGCTTCCTCTCTAAACAGCGTCGCGCTTCACACACAACTCTCTACATTCCGACCTTTCAAAATATTTTCAGCATTAGAACACAATCTTGACTTAATGAGCATAAACCCAATCAAGCCTTTATCCAGCTACAAAAATAGAGTTTGTACACTTTTCCATAATTGTTCTTGTGTCTCTTTTTTTGGGGGGGGGGAGGGGGGGAGGGGAACAGAGCCTTTAAGAGAGTGAACAAAATTAGATTCCTACCCAAATTTCCATTGCGGTTATTTTATTTAACTCCAAACTGGAGAACTTTACAAAAGGCGATCAACAGTGAACTTCCATGTTTGGAATGTGAATGAGCCCTCGGCACAGAGCGGTGTACAAAGAAAGCTCGGCTCCCTGATTTACAGGGCACTGCCAGCTTTCACCTCCTGTGTTTCTTCTGGTGAGAAGCCAAGAGCGGGCCAGGGCTTAGTCTGTACAGTGTTTAGCGCACACAATACCGTGAACAGGAGACGCTCAGCTGAGATTTTAATGGTAATGAACGCGGAAAAGCAAATGATTTTTCTTCAAATTAGCGTATCCCGAATGCCTTTCACATTCTTGGGTAATAATGTCATTTATACAAAACGGCTCTGTCCATGTAAATGACCATTACCTAGCTGCGCCCCGACATAATAATGTGCCAAATTTGCATTAAAGGGACAGCATCACGGAAATAACCAAATGTTCGCCAGTACTGCCCATAAATTTAACCTCATCGTATGTTTCTTAGGATCCCATCATACTCCTCATATTGACTCTAACCTGCCATAAGAACATTGAGATGAGAGATCAAAATATATGGCCTTAATTCTGGAACCGTAAAAAAATAAATAAAAATCGTTACAGTTTTGCAATAAATATAAAACTACGGTCAGTAAATCCACTGTGTACAATTTCAATGAACACACACACGAATACTGAGACATGTAATCCTTAAAATTAATGTATCCTCAGTTTTTAAGTTTTCAAAAATTGTATCAGCCCAGGCTCTGACACATTAATAAGCCCTAAAGGCCTAGCAAGAAATAAAGAACTCATTAAAAGCCAATCATTTGTGGCTAGAGGGCATTTCTGAAATAGCCGATAAATACCTTATTGATCATCTCTCCTGTTTGTGCAAAAATAAATCTTATGCACGATAATGTAATTAAGGCCAGATTCACGGGTCTATGGATGGATCACAGTTTTTGGACTAGTTGTGGGTCTCCTGACCCAATCTTAGCAGCCTTGAATAAGTATTAGAGACCCACGGGCGGTTTAGAAATTGTGGCACATACATGGACAGTGAATCAACCCTCAATTACATCATCATGCATAAGCTTAAGCAGGCCTAAAGGTAGGTTCACACACTGGGAATCTGCAACAGATGTGGTCTGGAGCCAATCTGCAAATAGGCGAAGAGAGGGGGGGAGGCAAAGAGAGAGGGGAGGCAGAGGCGAAGAGAGAGGAGAGGTGGAGGCGAAGAGAGAGGGGAAACAGAGGAGAGGGGAGGCAAAGGGGGGAGGCAAAGAGGAGAGGGGAGGCAAAGAGAGAAGAGAGGGGAGAGGGGAGGCAAAGAGAAGAGAGGGGAGGCAAAGAGAGAAGAGAGGGGAGGTGGAGGCGAAGATAAAGGAGCCAGAGAGAGGAGAGGAGAGGCAAGGAGAGGGGAGGCAAAGAGAGGGGAGGCAAGGAGAGGGGAGGCAAAGAGAGGGGAGGCAAGGAGAGGGGAGGCAAAGAGAGGGGAGGCAAGGAGAGGGGAGGCAAAGAGGGGAGGCAAAGAGGGGAGGCAAAGAGAGGGGATGCAAAGAGAGGGGAGGCAAAAAGACAGACGGAAAGAGAGAGAGAGAGAGAAGGCAAAGTCTGGCCCAATTTGAAAAAGAATTGGATAATGGAGCAAATCTTGTTGCTGTAATGTTTAATAGAAATCTAGCAAACTGCAGATTTTTATATATATATATATATATATATATATATATATATATATATATATATATATATATATATATATATATATATATATATATATATATATATATATATATATATATATCACATGGATGGTTTAATCCAGATACATGCCTCTCCATAATACGTCGGCACCCTCACAAGTCGTCTCACATCAGAATCATGCTAATCAAACCACAGCAGGGTAAGGTGTAGGTGTAACATTTTTTTTGTAAATGCATTCATGCATTTAGCACATATTTCTAATAGCCATTCTCCCCTTTGTGGACATTTTTGTTTGTCTTTTTTTCATTTATATGCATGTATTGGAGGCAGATCACCACTTTTGCCGTTCAGTTTTATTAAAAAATTTGGCTTTAACAGAGTCCTTTGTTTCCCAACCCTGATGTGGTCTGTGGCCAAATCTGTGCAAAGACCAAGCTCACTGACTGTTCCTCCGTTAACTCATTCTGCAGTCAGCAATAGTCAGTGCCACACAGATGATATAGAATTAAAAAAAGAATTGTCCTTACAAAAGGTGGAGATCTCCTTTAATTATGAAAGATACATTTATAAGCAGGAGAGATCTGAGCAGGATACAATCTGCCTACCCTCGTTTATTTTTTATTTTTTTTACAAGAGTGTGGGAGACGAACATTTGCTGCAAAGATTCTTATATGCAATCGTTTATCTAATGTAGGAAAATTTTAAAAAAAATCCTCTGGAGAGCTGAATAAATTATCAATTAACATAGTAACATAGTTAGTAAGGCCGAAAAAAGACATTTGTCCATCCAGTTCAGCCTATATTCCATCATAATAAATCCCCAGATCTAGGTCCTTCTACAGAACCTAATAATTGTATGATACAATATTGTTCTGCTCCAGGAAGACATCCAGGCCTCTCTTGAACCCCTCGACTGAGTTCGCCATCACCACCTCCTCAGGCAAGCAATTCCAGATTCTCACTGCCCTAACAGTAAAGAATTCTCTTCTATGTTGGTGGAAAAACCTTCTCTCCTCCAGACGCAAAGAATGCCCCCTTGTGCCCGTCACCTTCCTTGGTATAAACAGATGCTCAGCGAGATATTTGTATTGTCCCCTTATATACGGTTATTAGATCGCCCCTCAGTCGTCTTTTTTCTAGACTAAATAATCCTAATTTCGCTAATCTATCTGGGTATTGTAGTTCTCCCATCCCCTTTATTAATTTTGTTGCCCTCCTTTGTACTCTCTCTAGTTCCATTATATCCTTCCTGAGCACCGGTGCCCAAAACTAGACACCGTACTCCATGTGCGGTCTAACTAGGGATTTGTACAGAGGCAGTATAATGCTCTCATCATGTGTATCCAGACCTCTTTTAATGCACCCCATGATCCTGTTTGCCTTGGCAGCTGCTGCCTGGCACTGGCTGCTCCAGGTAAGTTTATCATTAACTAGGATCCCCAAGTCCTTCTCCCTGTCAGATTTACCCAGTGGTTTCCCATTCAGTGTGTAATGGTGATATTGATTCCTTCTTCCCATGTGTATAACCTTACATTTATCATTGTTAAACCTCATCTGCCACCTTTCAGCCCAAGTTTTTAACTTATCCAGATCCATCTGTAGCAGAATACTATCTTCTCTTGTATTAACTGCTTTACATAGTTTTGTATCATCTGCAAATATCGATATTTTACTGTGTAAACCTTCTACCAGATCATTAATGAATATGTTGAAGAGAACAGGTCCCAATACTGACCCCTGCGGTACCCCACTGGTCACATCGACCCAGTTAGAGACTATACCATTTATAACCACCCTCTGCTTTCTATCACTAAGCCAGTTACTAACCCATTTACACACATTTTCCCCCAGACCAAGCATTCTCATGTTGTGTACCAACCTCTTGTGCGGCACGGTATCAAACGCTTTGGAAAAATCGAGATATACCACGTCCAATGACTCACCGTGGTCCAGCCTATAGCTTACCTCTTCATAAAAACTGATTAGATTGGTTTGACAGGAGCGATTTCTCATAAACCCATGCTGATATGGAGTTAAACAGTTATTCTCATTGAGATAATCCAGAATAACATCCCTCAGAAACCCTTCAAATATTTTACCAACAATAGAGGTAAGACTTACTGGCCTATAATTTCCAGGTTCACTTTTAGAGCCCTTTTTGAATATTGGCACCACATTTGCTATGCGCCAGTCCTGCGGAACAGACCCTGTCGCTATAGAGTCCCTAAAAATAAGAAATAATGGTTTATCTATTACATTACTTAGTTCTCTTAGTACTTGTGGGTGTATGCCATCCGGACCCGGAGATTTATCTATTTTAATCTTATTTAGCCGGTTTCGCACCTCTTTTTGGGTTAGATTGGTGACCCTTAATATAGGGTTTTCATTGTTTCTTGGGATTTCACCTAGCATTTCATTTTCCACCGTGAATACCGTGGAGAAGAAGGTGTTTAATATGTTAGCTTTTTCCTCGTCATCTACAACCATTCTTTCCTCACTATTTTTTAAGGGGCCTACATTTTCAGTTTTTATTCTTTTACTATTGATATAGTTGAAGAACAGTTTGGGATTAGTTTTACTCTCCTTAGCAATGTGCTTCTCTGTTTCCTTTTTGGCAGCTTTAATTAGTTTTTTAGATAAAGTATTTTTCTCCCTATAGTTTTTTAGAGCTTGAATGGTGCCATCCTGCTTTAGTAGTGCAAATGCTTTCTTTTTACTGTTAAGTGCCTGTCTTACTTCTTTGTTTAGCCACATTGGGTTTTTCCTATTTCTAGTCCTTTTATTCCCACAAGGTATAAACCGCTTACACTGCCTATTTAGGATGTTCTTAAACATTTCCCATTTATTATCTGTATTCTTATTTCTGAGGATATTGTCCCAGTCTACCAGATTAAGGGCATCTCTAAGCTGGTCAAACTTTGCCTTCCTAAAGTTCAGTGTTTTTGTGACTCCCTGACAAGTCCCCCTAGTGAAAGACAGGTGAAACTGTACAATATTGTGGTCGCTATTTCCTAGATGCCCGACCACCTGCAGATTTGTTATTCTGTCAGGTCTATTAGATAGTATTAGGTCTAAAAGTGCTGCTCCTCTGGTTGGATTCTGCACCAATTGTGAAAGATAATTTTTCTTGGTTATTAGCAGAAACCTGTTGCCTTTATGGGTTTCACAGGTTTCTGTTTCCCAGTTAATATCCGGGTAGTTAAAGTCCCCCATAACCAGGACCTCATTATGGGTTGCAGCTTCATCTATCTGCTTTAGAAGTAGACTTTCCATGGTTTCTGTTATATTTGGGGGTTTGTAACAGACCTCAATGAGAATTTTGTTACCATTTTTCCCTCCATGAATTTCGACCCATATGGACTCGACATCCTCATTTCCTTCGCTAGTATCCTCCCTTAAAGTGGACTTTAGACAAGACTTTACATAGAGACAAACCCCTCCTCCTCTCCGATTTTTACGATCCTTTCTAAACAGACTGTAACCCTGTAAGTTAACTGCCCAGTCATAGCTTTCATCTAACCATGTCTCGGTTATTCCCACTATGTCAAAGTTACCTGTAGATATTTCTGCTTCTAGTTCTTCCATCTTGTTTGTCAGGCTTCTGGCGTTTGCGAGCATGCAGTTTAGAGGATTTTGTTTTGTTCCAATCTCCTCGCTGTGGATTGTTTTAGAAATGTTCTTACCTCCCTTCTGAGTATGTTTTCCTGGATCTTCTTTGTTCAAGTCTAATGTTTTTCTTCCCGTCCCCTCTTCTTCTAGTTTAACGCCCTCCTGATGAGTGTAGCGAGTCTTCTGGCGAATGTGTGTTTCCCAGGTTTGTTGAGGTGTAGTCCGTCTCTGGCGAGGAGTCCATCGTACAAGTAATTCACACCGTGGTCCAGGAATCCGAATCCTTGTTGTCTGCACCATCGTCTTAGCCAGTTGTTTGCATCAAGGATCCTGTTCCATCTCCTGGTGCCATGCCCGTCTACTGGAAGGATAGAAGAAAAAACTACCTGTGCATCCAGTTTCTTTACTTTCTTCCCCAACTCTTCAAAGTCTTTGCAGATTGTCGGTAGGTCCTTCCTTGCCGTGTCATTGGTGCCAACATGTATCAGAAGAAATGGGTGGACGTCCTTGGAGTTGAAGAGCTTTGGTATCCTATCGGTCACATCCTTGATCATCGCACCTGGAAGGCAGCATACTTCTCTTGCAGTTATGTCCGGTCTGCAGATGGCTGCTACTGTTCACAAAATGATCTTTGACTTATAAAATTGCAAAATACTTTATCCGGCAATTCCCAGGCTACTACACGGTGTTCCAAATTATTATGCAAATTGGATTTAAGTGTCAAAGATTTAATGGTTTTGTTTTTCAAATAAACTCATGGATGGTATTGTGTCTCAGGGCTCAATGGATCACTGAAATCAATCTTAAACACGTGATAATTAGTTTTCCAGGTGATTCTAATTAAAGGAAAACTACTTAAAGATTATGTTCTACATTATTAAGCAGGCCACAGGTTTCAAGTAATATGGGAACTAAAAAGGATCTCTCTGCTGCTGGAAAGCATTAAAGGGAACCGGTCACCCCGTTTTTTCAGATTGAGATATAAATACTGTTAAATAGGGCCTGCGCTGTGCGTTACAATAGTGTATGTAGTGTACCCTGATTCCCCACCTATGCTGCGAAATACATTACCAAAGTCGCCGTTTTCGCCTGTCAATCAGGCTGGTCTGGTCAGGTGGGCGTGGTGACATCGCTCTTTTCTTCCCCAGCTTTCCGTTGGTTTGCATCTCGGCTTTGGGAAAATGGCCGCCGCGATCTCTTCTGCGCACGCGCGGCATCCCGCGGCCATTTTCCTGAAGCCCCGTGCAGCAGAGCACTCCATCTGCGCACACGCGGCCCCAGGAAGATGGCCGCCCCCACCGATGACAGGGGGTAAGAGCGCAGATCGCGCGCTGCTTCTTCACGTGCGCGCAGTGGATTCATCACTGCGACATGCGCACACCACTACGCCACCAACGTATTCGGTGGTGCATAAACCGAATATTCAGCCACCCTTACAAGCAGAAATGGTTAAAGTGGGCCCAGACATACATGAGCACTAATTTCCAAATAGTCTTGTTTACTGATGAGTTTCAAGCAACCCTGGATAGTCCAGATGGATGGAGTAGTGGATGGTTGGTGGATGGCCACCATGTCCCAACAAGGCTGCGACGTCAGCAAGGAGGTGGAGTCACATTTTGGGCCGGAATCATGGGGAAACAGCTGGTAGGATGCTTTAAGGTTCCTGAAGGTATGAAAATGACCTCTGCAAAGTATTTAGAGTTTCTGACTGACAACTTTCTTCCATGGTCTAAAAAGCAGAAACGTGCCTTCAGGAGCAAAATCATCTTCATACGTGACAATGACAATGTACCATCTCATGCTGCAAAGAATACCTCTGAGTCATTGGCTGCTATGGGCATAAAAGTAGATAAACTCATGGTGTGGCCACCATCTTCACCTGACCTCAACCCTATAGAGAACCTTTGGAGTATCATCAAGCAAAAGATCTATGAGGGTGGGAGGCCATTCACATCAAAACAGCAGCTCTGGGAGGCTATTCTGACTTCATGCAAAGAAATACAAGCAGAAACTCTCCAAAAACTCACAAGATCAATGGATGCAAGAATTGTGAAGATGATATCAAAGAAGGGTCCTATGTAATGTAACTTGGCCTGTTAGGATGTTTTGAAGTTAAATATCTTTTTTGTTCAGTGAATGTGACCTCCTAATTCTGCAAATTCCACAAATGAGCATTTTCAGTTCTTTAAAACATATCAAATGTATAGAAATTCTTCTGTGCCTAATAATTTGGAACAGTGCATTTTGAGTTTTTATTCATTTTGGAGATTATACTGTTATCATTGGGAGGTTTCTTCAATAACATTCGATGTATAATCTAACGGGTGATGACTTTTATTAGACTGTCATTTGCACCGACCATTTAGGAAAATCCGAGAAAAATATCATTTGCATAATAATTTGGAACACCGTGTATTCCTTCAAATCTCTGTAGTCGCAGAGCTACCCCAAGAAAACCCCGATCACGCGTTTATTCCATAGCGATAAGTAGTTTTCACATCCTGAACACAATGCTCATAGGCTGGGGATTCTTATCCGAGGCTGACCCTTGAGTGTACGTTTCTTCCACAGGGTCTATTTTTTTGCCTTCTCCACACAATGGTTGAAAAGAAAGTCTCTGGAGCGCAAAGTACAGTGGCTTGGTAATGAAAATAAAATTAAGGAAGGCCTGGGGATTGCAGTGTCACGCAGATTAATGTTCAGATCACCAGGAGTACAGAATGTAAGCATCTAGCAATTAGGAAAAGCAGACTTCTCGCTGTGAAGTTACCAAGCTACTTTCCCAGCGAACACCAAACTCCTTTCTGCAATTGTACCCTGGCTGTGTGCTTCAGGAACTAGATCGCAGACAATCAATAAGAAGGTACTCTATGTGCTAATGAAAAAGAAGGAAAAAAACACAACAACACTGAATATCAGATATCCATAGAATACATCTGTCCTAAAGAAAGAAAGAATGGAAATCCGCCGGACTGCAGGCTTGCTACCGGAGTTATCCAGGGATTACACTCATATTCCCATCTCCAAGATGCTATCCCAATATGTAGTGGGTGTAATAACAATATCTCCAATTATAAATACAGTATAGTTCTTGTGATTAGCTATGTCTCTTACCCCATGTGCAGGGCATTGCAGTAGCTTAGATATCCATATTTACAACAACTAACAGTCACAATGAGTGGTTGTAACCATGGCTACCAATACTGCAATGCCCTGCACATGGGGTAAGAGACATAGCTAATCACAAGAACTATATTGCATTTCATAATGCTGCAGACCTTTACAACGGTCATCATTCGCAAAAAAAAAAATCTACGGTACCTCGTGCTGTCCTCAGATTACATAGCAAAAACCTGCTGACAGTTTCCCTTTAAGTGTTTGCGCACCGTCCAACCACACTCCATCAATGCACTGATCACAATCTTTAATACCATGGTTCTGTGCGCATAGGATCGCTGGATCTCAATTATCAGCCAGTCTAGAGCAATGGACCACGCTCCGACTACACTGCCCGGAGTGAACACAGCCAAGGTATCCATGAAGTGCGATATGAGAAACACAAGGAATCAGATGGAAACAAATCACCAGACGAGGCCGGACATAAAGCAGCTCTACCATCTGTCCCTGGTGTGACTGAGAAGAAACATGTGTGCAATCTACCTCTATAAACACTGGACCCCACTCTCAGCCTGCATCGCATGTGTGCGCTTAAAGGAAAATTCCCCCAAAACACTGCTTAGTAGGTGAAGACCTGCTGTAATTTATATTGTTTACATGTAATTATAAATCTGCAGTAAATCATTGTATGTTTATAGCAGGATCTACTTTATGCCCACTAAAAATCCTGCTTGTTTTCTGAAGGAAGGAGGGGTGAGACGGGGAATTGTTGGGTGGGAGAGGTAGTAAGTGTGTGTGAGTATGGGGGTGGGAGGGGTAAGTGTGTGGGTATGGGGGAGGGGTAAGGGGTGGGTATGGGGGAGGAGTAAGGGGTGGGTATGGGGGTGGAGGAGTAAGGGGTGGGTATGGGGGTGGGAGGGGTAAGTGTGTGGGTATGGGGGAGGGGTAAGGGGTGGGTATGGGGGAGGAGTAAGGGGTGGGTATGGGGGTGGAGGAGTAAGGGGTGGGTATGGGGGTGGGAGGGGTAAGTGTGTGGGTATGGGGGAGGGGTAAGGGGTGGGTATGGGGGAGGAGTAAGGGGTGGGTATGGGGGAGGAGTAAGGGGTGGGTAAGGGGGAGGAGTAAGGGGTGGGTATGGGGGTGGGAGGGGTGGGTATGGGGGTGGGAGGGATAAGTGTGTGGGTATGGGGAGGAAAAAGTGGTGGGTATGCGGGTGGGAGGGGTAAGTATGGGGGGAGGGGGTAAATGTGTGGTTATGGGGGTGGGAGAGATGTGTGGATATGGGGGAGGAGTAAGGGGTGGGTATGGGGGTGGGAGGGTTAAGTGTGGGTATGGGGGGAGAGGGAGTAAGGGGTGGGTATGGGGGTGGGAGGGTTAAGTGTGGGTATGGGGGGAAAGGGAGTAAGGGGTGGGTATGGGGGGGAGAGGGAGTAAGGGGTGGGTATGGGGGGGGGAGTAAGGGGTGGGTATGGGGGGAGGAGTAAGGGGTGGGTATGGGGGAGGAGTAAGGGGTGGGTATGGGGGAGGAGTAAGGGGTGGGTATGGGGGAGGAGTAAGGGGTGGGTATGGGGGAGGAGTAAGGGGTGGGTATGGGGGAGGATTAAGTGTGGGTAATGGGGGTGGGAGGAGTAAGGGGTGGGTATGGGGTGGGAGGGTTAAGTGTGGGTATGGGGGGAGAGGGAGTAAGGGGTGGGTATGGGGGAGGAGTAAGGGGTGGGTATGGAGGAGGAGTAAGTGGTGGGTATGGGGAAGGAGTAAGGGGTGGGTATGGGGGAGGAGTAAGGGGTGGGTATGGGGGTGGGAGGGGTAAGTATGGGGGGAGAGGGGGTAAGCGTGTGGTTACGGGGTGGGAGAGGTAAGTGTGTGGGTATGGGGGAGGAGTAAAAGGTGGGTATGGGGGTGGGGTGTTTAAGGGGTGGGTATGAGGGAGGGGTAAGGGGTGATTATGGGGAGGGGTAAGTTATTGGGGAGGAGTAAGGGGTGGGTATGGGGGAGGGAGGCTTATGGGGAAGAGGTGGGGTAAGGGGTAGGTATGCGAGTAAGGGGGGAGGCTTAGGGGCGTCTAATCCTGTCCAGAGGCCATCTTCATACAATGAAGGTACAAATCCAGTATATTCATGGAAACTTAGGTATGTAATGTATCCATAGGTCAGAATAGATCTGACATGGTGCTATTTTGGTGCACTAGTACTACTATCATCTTCAATAAAAAGTATCTTCTGTATATTTCTATAGTAAGTATGTATGCGTGTGTGCGTCCATCTATCTATACATATATACGTATATCTATGTACGTATGGCTTTATGCATACCTGTATGTACGTTATAGGATTGGTAAGAGTCAAACACATTTGCCACACACTATGTACTCTATTGCCACAAGTTGTGACCACAAGAGTGGCTGTACAGACAGATTTTCTGCCCAAAACATAAAATGAATTACTATATAGCAAGTTAATGATGCTTGTTTACATTAAAAATATTCGAAACAGATCTAAATATTTTCTGACATGTTTGTTTTTATAAGCTTCTTGCATTTTCTATAAAATCACTTTGGAACATCTTTCCTTAGAATTCTGCATTCTTCCTTCCTCTTGTTTCTCCTCCTAACATGTGGGAAAAATAGCAAACAAAAACTGCCAAATCCCCCTCTCAAATGGGTGTGTCCCTCCACTAAGAGCACTGATTGAGCATGCTCAGACACACCTCCAGCTGGTTACACCCACTTGTTCATTTATTCAAAACTTTCCAGGAGAAATAATAGTGGAACAGTTTTACATCGAATGTCCAAGAAAAGATTCTCCTGAATAATGGTATTCAGATGAAAAAAGAAAATGATTCACTAAAATAGACAAGTCAGGAGAAGGAAAGGACCTGTCAAAGGGGTAAAGTGAGCAGTTTTTGCTCTTAATTTATTTCCACTGCTCCAGATATGGGCCTTTTTTATATTTAGTGCTACTTTTTATGGTCTTCACCAAGGGGGTTTTGCTCAGATGCTTATGCACAGCAATAAGAAGGGAATGCTGTGAGCAACGTTCCCCTGGTGGAATAAAAAAATAAAGTGTTTTGGTACCCTAAATAAAAAGGATAGAAAGGCCAATATCTTTGGATCAATTTGGCAGATTGAAAAAAAAATTAAATAAAAAAAATTGGAATATAATTGGGAACGGTACAATAAAATAAGAGCAAAACAGTTCCTCTTTAGGGAAGAGTCAAGAAGGCAGTATAACGTGGACTAGGATCGCAACGCAATGCTCGGACTGGCCGGCAGCTCCCCCGACCCGGAGAAATCCAGGACCCTGGGCACCAGACGTCCTTCTTTAGTAACTTTACTGGTACATTTATTTCTATGCAGTGGTCATGCTCGGGTCAGGAGAGCCACCGGCCAGTCCAAGCATTGCGTTGCGATCCTCGTCTGACTCTTCCCTTACAGTGAGCGCTTTATTTTCTTGCCCATGCACCAGTATTAGACCTCATTAAGGGCGCTCCACAAAATATAAAAAAAAAAAGTTAATCTTACCTGAACAGGAAAGATTTTCACGGCTACATATTCGTTTATCAGTCGTGCCTTCCAGACGCAGCCAAAGCGTCCCCGCGCCTTGATTTCCAGCAACTGCAGGGGCTTCAGTCCAACTAATGGAGATGGTGGAGGTGGGCCGGGATCCTAGGTAGATAGAGAAACACACCATTGATCTTTTATGAGCCTTACACAGTTCCAAATAACCTCTGCCTCGTGGAGGAGAATAAGTAACTAATTAGCTATTGGGCTGCAATAACCTTTATGCCCATCTACCGTGATCTGCGCCAATGCCACAAAATCTTCATTAGGCCGTACGTGTGCAAAATAAAATAAAAAAAATATCTGTATATATTTCTGAGCCTGAAGACGTCTGCTCGGGAATGTGACTGATTAGGACAAGAGCCTTTTGAATGAAAAATGTTTTTTTTTTTTTCGGAGCGGTGTTACTATGGACACTAATAAACAGAATGGCGCTTGTACAGTAAAAGACCACGCACGCCCGCTTCATTATTTTGGCAGGTTTACAAAAGCAGCGATGGCCTCTGCAACTCACGTCGGTTATGGAGATGCCCGTTTGATGAAGCACTTCTCCGCACAGCCTTCTGCCGCAGCAAGGCTATAAAGCTCCCGATATAAAACCTTGTAACATTTTATAGTCAATTAGCACTTTGGAATTAAAGGCATAGTAATTGTGATCCATTTACTCAAAAACAGTCGTGTAGCACTTTCAGAAAATGCGCTCTTAAATTACGTTTAACGTCAAGTACATGGCACACGCACAAGAAAATAAAAATCTTGTATTGATCCAAAGTTGCTTGTGGTTAAAGTCTGGCGGTTACTAAATAAGATCGCACTACCGGATACCCAACGTATTAGCATATATCTAGGTGAATGGAAATCAATAACGTTATTACATGGAGTTTTAAAGGAACCATAAACTAAAAGATTACTTGACACAATTAAGGTTTCAAGACTTCTCCTTATTGCGCTCAAGTTAATTTTCACCAAAAGGTTTTACCAGTTCAGCTTGGATTGGTGACAGATTTCACGGTAATATTAAATGGGGCAAAAAAATTAAAATAAATAAGTTGGTAATTGAGGAAGACATCATTAGGACACCTTTATTAGAAGGGAGGGTCAGCACAAAATGACTGTTCAAACCAAGCATAGGTGGTCAGTGCGTGAAACCGTACTGGTCAATTGGCGACCTACTTGTTTTCCATCAATCTCCGCCATTTTCTTCCTTAACTGACAGATCTGGCTTTACAGGAAACACAGGAGAGCGTAGATAGATGTAAAACAATTAGTTGGAAAGGTTCACAGAATTTTTTTGGCCACAAAAAGTGGCTCTGTGCTCGGACTGGCTGGCGGCTCTCCCCACCCAAGTGTGACAGCCTCATATATGCAGCCGTCACGATTGGGTCGCAGGCCAGTCTGCGCACAGTGTTCCGATCTTGCTCCGATTCTTTCGGCAGTCTGATTATCCACAGGATAGGCTAAAAATGTGTGATCACTAGGGGCAGCACCACTGGGACCCCTTAATTTCACTGAAACAGTGACCCAAGCCTCTGTTCCTCCTCAATGCATATCTGGCCACTACTCCAATCTCCTTACTGCAGACATCTGCACTTCCATTTACAATTTTCTCTGCATGAAGTTGAACAATCATAAAAGGAGAACCCCCCCCCACCCTTCAGTGTGAGACATGTAATGACAGACAGGTGTACTCTTCTCTGTGATAAGCAGTAGAGTATAACAAAGCTGCGTGTCATTACAAACACCTTCATCAGCTGTTAGCACAGCAGTTAGTGTTGGGGGAGGAGGGTGGTGCAGCAGAATCTTGAGATATAAGCTGCTAGAAGTCTTTATAATGACAAGTAGCTCTGCTCTTTTCTACACATTAGATCATGGAGGAGAGAGTGGGGTTTGAGTGTCAGTACATCTTAGACAGATAAAGGCTGTTGTGACCTGCTTTGGGGGGCATGTTCTTTCTTCCTCATGCACGCTGTCTGCTGCTTATGATTGGTTAATGTCATGCAGGAGAAAAAGTAAACGCCCCCTGGAGAGGGACAACTGGTCACGCCCCCTCAAACTAAACTTTACAAGCTAATATCTCCACAATGGAGATGAGAAGTACAAAAAAAACCCAAAACAACAATTGTATTCAGTTCTGCAGCCTCTATTATGGGATGCGGCAAATTTAGCATGCTAAAATGGTTGACAGGTTCTCTATAAGAGGCTGTGTCCCAATAAAAACTGCTTTCTGTATTCAAGTCAGCCATGTAAAAGTTCTATTCAAGAGTTTGACTTCATAAATCCCAGAGGTTCAGCTGTTTTTGAGCGTTAAGCTTAGGCTAGCTATAGTTATCTACTACAGGAGAAAAGAAATATTACAGTTACCATACCAATCTATGGCGTCAACCAGAGTGAGAGCCGGTGTTTACCGACCTCTCCCGACGCATCTACAGAGGGGGTCCCAAAGAGCATGAGGGGCCTCCATGAGATGCAAACTAATAGTTTCTTATGAGACTGCTCCTTTAATAAAGAAAGGGAGTAATTTTGGGAGATAAGAGTAAGTAACACTCATTAGAGCCCATAGTTTTAACGCTGCAGGATAAAAGCAGTGACCAGGCAGTTATCGTTTGCTTTAGTTTGTTACTCTCCCTGCATGGCCCACACAAAAATATGAATATTCCAATGATGCGGCGTGAATATGTTAATGTATGAATCTTGTGGCGTGTTCCATGACCAGGTCACTCTTCTAGTGTTACGGAAAGACAGCGCATAAATCCCAAGTCGGCAGAGGACATTCATAGGTCACTGATAAACGTCTACGTGGAATTTTTTTTTTTTTAAATAAAATAAAAGAGCTTTATGTCAAACTCATCACTAGATGTGGCCCCATTATTCCCCTTTGGATTATCCAGAAGAGTTGTGGATATCTATTGCCTTCAATTTCTTACTGTCAAAAGAGAGAAGTTCAGACCGTAATGCCGGTGACACCGAGTGGTCTTCCCAAGCTTCGAGAGGGTCAGACTCACCTCGTTAAGGTCAACATGACCATAGGGAGGCTTCCGATGGCGGTACATCCAGAAAGCCAGGAGTATGGCTATAGACAGAACAACAATAGGAAGTAGGGAATACACCAGGATGTTCAGCACTGAAGCCGACTGCTGAGTCTTCGGATCAAAGGTTTCTGAAAATCAGGGATAAAAATGTAATTAAAATTAAGAAATGCTAAAAAGCGGCAGTACATGTGGCTTCATAGTACCATCAATCCAAGGATTGGGCTGAACAATATCCCACCACGCATTAATCCAGGTTATTATTAGCCCTATATAATAATAATAGGTCTTAAACAGCATCTTCACCTGCCCGGCAGGATTCCAGAGCATCTCCCATCCAGACCTTGCTGACATCGCTCTACCATCTGTCGGGGAGCAGCTGCAAACTGGTAAAAGTGGGCAATGCCCTTTAATAAACTAAATGTAACACCGGCGACTTAAAAAATAACCCATCTTTATCATTTCTATTATATACGCTGATAAAATTCTAGTAATGTCCTAATGTAGTAGGGCTGGCGGATTACTGGGCCTGGCACTGCTGCGATCTGCAGCACCGGACAGCGGACCTTCCCCAGGGAATGCGTGTGCTGGGTCTTAAATATTTCTGCTTCCCTGATTTATTTTAGTCTGCATTGGGTCTCTGGCATCAGCCCAGCACAAGGGACCTTTAAAACATACAAAAGGCCCAAAACAATGCAATGCAAGTCCTGCACCATGGAGAGTCTGGAGAGTAAATCACTCCACCGCCCCAAGCTCACCCGGACCGTGATGCCACAAAACTGCTGCTATCCAGGGGGAGGGAAGGACCGGCCATTTGTTGAATTCTGAGTGAACCAAGGGAACTGGATTTACAGAGCCAGGGAAAGCTTTGCGGGGATGCATGTGAAAAGCTCTGACAAAGCAGACATTTATGTGCGAGGATAATACTACCACCACACACCCCATATATTATGTATAACACAACTTAGGATTCAGCCCGGAGAGAGAAGCAGCTGTCCACAACGCTTACATTTATCCCTTTATGGGTGGAAAAGACGGAGATTAAACCAGGCAGACATTTTATACATTCCAGGTTAAAAGGCTTTACGGTTATAACAAACTGCCTACGTTTATGGAAAAAAAAGAAAAAAAAAAGTTTAAAAGTTATGTTTTCTTTTGCTGCCACTTCTTTATGTTGATATTTTTCTGGAAAGTCGAATTATCACAATGACTCCTGCCAGCCAGAGCTGTGGAGTCGGAGTCGTGGAAGAAGTCGGGGCCCATTTTGGTGGAGTCAGTGTAATGGAAATTGAGGAGTTGGAGGTTTGGCTTAATGACTCCACAGCCCTGCTGCCAGCGGGCAGTGCCAGAGTCCTGAATGCCAAATCTGCCTAGATATGGGTATATTATATTTATTCCACGTCCTTCTATAGTGCCATCATATTCCACAGAGCTTTAGAGACCTCATCTGTTCCTACAGGGACGCCCATCTGGGCTGACTCGTCATTTGCTTGTATATACAGCTCTGGCAAAAATTAAGAGACCACTGCAAAATGTTCTGTTTGTCTGATTTTTCTCTTTATAGGTATATTTTTGAGTAAAATGTAAATTGTTCTTTTATTCTATAAATTACTGACAACATGTCACAGTTTTTTATTTGATGGCTTGTGACTATCCATCATCCTCTCGATTACATTCCGGAGGTTTTCAATGGGGTTCAGGTCTGGAGATTGGGCTGCCCATGACAGGGGTTTGATGTGGTGGTCTCTTAATTTTTGCCAGAGCTGCATATTTTAAAAAAAATAAACAAATAAAAAAAAAAAAAGCGCAACTACAACGTAACAAATTTTTTAACCTTGGGTGTAAGTTTTATTTTGATCTTTGAGTGGAAATCAAATCAAAATTCAACCCCAAGTGTAGCGGTTTCAATTCTGTGTCAATTTCCATACTTGCAGAGCACCAATATGAAGACGCTGCGTATGTCAATGTATGACTATATCTGGTATAAGCAGGTTTAATTTTCCCCAAATTTCCCCTGTAGTGACGCTGTTACTTTACCACACACAGAGGTTCTTAAAGGGTAATTGCCAAAATATTAAGTTAACCCTCATCCCCACTGGATATCTTACTTTTGCTGCAGCATCGGCTATTGAGGGTTCCAACAGTCCCAAGATGGGGGCTCTAGATCCCAGGAGGGCTTTCCAGAGCCTCATGATGAAGCTCTTCTAGGCCAGGCTACCTTGGGATTATTGCAGGACCTCATGGTTGGATATTTCTTTTCAAATATTTTTTTTTTTTATACATACTAGTTCCCACATTAGTTCACAAATCCACATGCCCCGAACCTCTCGAAGAACAATGTTGGGAGAATTTCTCAACATTTTCTAAACTAGTAACACCTGAGTACTTCACTATGGATCTTTCACAAGTAAAAGGAGGGCAGGGGGGAATCAACCAGGTGCCCGACTCTTACTTTCAATGGCTCTGCAATCTGCTAAACCTCTCCTTATGGCCGCAGTAAAAGGTTGCCCGGTATGACACATGACTTGTCTGAATGGGAGACACTTTCCTTTGTTTGCTGGAGGTCACTTTGAGAATGGGCTCAGCCTGAGAAGTGCTGATGTGCAGTTATTCCCAGCACCACGTAGAATGAAAGCCTCTTTGATTCTGGATGGAAAAGTTATTGATTGAATGGCTTTTCTTTGGTGACAAGGTGCCATCTGTTCGCTCCAACAGATCGCACACAAAGGAAAAAAAAAACCCTAAACCAAAAGCGATGAAAGAAAAGTACAGTTTTTGTTACAGAGTGAATTACACATGTGCGGAGATTGTGCTGCTCTCTCACACATATGCAGGAGAGCCCCCACAAGACACGACCGCCCGTCACCTGGATCCGCTCCCTGCCCGGATCACTTTGCCATTTGCTGCCTGCAGTTATTAATACAAACCTGCAGCACTTTTATCAGCTCCACAAGCTCAGAAAAAAAAAACTATAAAATGTTGGATCTGGATATAAATGGCGTATTTGTAATTTTGGTAGTATTCTATAATATCAAGAGCCTAGAGACTATGTAACGAGCCCAAAACTTTTCCTAAAAGGGTTTTCAATTTCTAGAGGTTGAATACTTTCTAATTTAAAAAAAAAACACAAACCCTGCAACTAATAAACCTACTCTAGGTTACAATTCCTCAACATGTTCAGTATCTCTGGTTGTTGTCAAAGGAGGAGAGCCCGGTTCACATTCAAGGGCAGCATAGACTGGGACAGGTCCAAGGTGAATACGACTGGATCTACTGTGGTCCAGGCAATTATCGATGAGCTACAGAAACAAAACCTGGCCTGATGCATTGTGACAATTGCTCCAGAAAGGAAAGAGTTGTCAACTCGGGTCGGGACTAGGTTGACTTTACAAGCCTCAGGGTCTAAGCAGGAATGTTCTTAGTCACTCACAGTAATCAGAGATCTTAAAGGGGTTGTCAATGATATTAACACTGAAGGCCTATCCTTAGAATAGGTCATCAATGTCTGAGGGGGTACAACACCCGGCACTCTCACCGATCGGCTGTTCCCAGTGGCAGCAGCCAGAAGTGCTCAGCTGCAGAGCCGCACAGCTCTGTCAACACAATGGTGGCTGCGGCCGCGTACGGAATATCTGCCCCTATTATTTTGAATAAAGGTACCGTCACACTAGACGATATCGCTAGCGATCCGTGACGTTGCAGCGTCCTCGCTAGCGATATCGTCCAGTGTGACAGGCAGCAGCGATCAGGCCCCTGCTGTGCTGTCGCTGGTCGGGGAAGAAAGTCCAGAACTTTATTTGGTCGCTGGACTCCCCGTAGACATCGCTGAATCGGCGTGTGTGACACCGATTCAGCGATGTCTTCGCTGGTAACCAGGGTAAACATCGGGTAACTAAGCGCAGGGCCGCGCTTAGTAACCCGATGTTTACCCTGGTTACCATCCTAAAAGTAAAAAAAACAAACACTACATACTTACCTACAGCCGTCTGTCCTCCAGCGCTGTGCTCTGCACTCCTCCTGTACTGGCTGTGAGCATCGGTCAGCCGGAAAGCAGAGCGGTGACGTCAGCGCTCTGCTTTCCGGCCGCTGTGCTCACACAGACAGTACAGGAGGAGTGCAGAGCACAGCGCTGGAGGACAGACGGCTGTAGGTAAGTATGTAGTGTTTGTTTTTTTTTACTTTTAGGATGGTAACCAGGGTAAACATCGGGTTACTAAGCGCGGCCCTGTGCTTAGTTACCCGATGTTTACCCTGGTTACCGGCATCGTTGGTCGCTGGAGAGCGGTCTGTGTGACAGCTCTCCAGCGACCAAACAGCGACGCTGCAGCGATCCGGATCGTTGTCGGTATCGCTGCAGCGTCGCTAAGTGTGACGGTACCTTAAGGGCGGATGTGCAGCACCCGGTCAAGGCCATTATTGCATTGACTGAGCTGTGCATCTCCGCAACTGAGCAGTTCTGGCCGCCACCACCGGGAACAGCTGATCGGTGAGAGTGCAGGGTGTTGTGCTCTGCTCGATCAGACATTGACGACCTATCCTAAGGATAGGCTATTAATATTAAAGTCTTCGATAATCCCCTTAAACATAAGGCCTGAGACAACCAGAAAATAGGATTCCAAAGGAATTGTGTTTTTCGTTTTTTTTGTTTGTTTTTTTACGCTTTAGGGTAATTGCACACAATGTCTTGTTTTAAGGGTGATCCGCCAGAAAAAGTGCTTAAAGGGAAGATACCGCGTTTGTAGATCATTAATTAATCAATGTAATGTAGCATAACATGCTGTTATAACCCAGATTTGAATGCATGTAAAACAGATTTCATGTGTTATATGAGTAGAAAGAATGCACTGGGGGCTGACATCTTGGTTTTGCAGCAGTAGCAGGGCACTATCAGTGTCAGATTACGGCACCCCATGGACATAGGAGATAATAGACCGGCTCGGACCCGATCTGTAACATTGCAGCAGCATTAGCAGTGAGCTGGGCACGCCTCTGTCCCATCATCCGGCTAATCTGTTGAATGAAAAAAAAAAAATACTCCATACATACGTGCTACATACAGTGGGGCAAAAAAGTATTTAGTCAGTCAGCAATAATGCAAGTTCCACCACTTAAAAAGATGAGAGGCGTCTGTAATTTACATCATAGGTAGACCTCAACTATGGGAGACAAACTGAGAAAAAAAAATCCAGAAAATCACATTGTCTGTTTTTTTAACATTTTATTTGCATATTATGGTGGAAAATAAGTATTTGGTCAGAAACAAAATTTCATCTCAATACTTTGTAATATATCCTTTGTTGGCAATGACAGAGGTCAAACGTTTTCTGTAAGTCTTCACAAGGTTGCCACGCACTGTTGTTGGTATGTTGGCCCATTCCTCCATGCAGATCTCCTCTAGAGCAGTGATGTTTTTGGCTTTTCGCTTGGCAACACGGACTTTCAACTCCCTCCAAAGGTTTTCTATAGGGTTGAGATCTGGAGACTGGCTAGGCCACTCCAGGACCTTGAAATGCTTCTTACGAAGCCACTCCTTCGTTGCCCTGGCGGTGTGCTTTGGATCATTGTCATGTTGAAAGACCCAGCCACGTTTCATCTTCAATGCCCTTGCTGATGGAAGGAGGTTTGCACTCAAAATCTCACGATACATGGCCCCATTCATTCTTTCATGTACCCGGATCAGTCGTCCTGGCCCCTTTGCAGAGAAACAGCCCCAAAGCATGATGTTTCCACCACCATGCTTTACAGTAGGTATGGTGTTTGATGGATGCAACTCAGTATTCTTTTTCCTCCAAACACGACAAGTTGTGTTTCTACCAAACAGTTCCAGTTTGGTTTCATCAGACCATAGGACATTCTCCCAAAACTCCTCTGGATCATCCAAATGCTCTCTAGCAAACTTCAGACGGGCCCGGACATGTACTGGCTTAAGCAGTGGGACACGTCTGGCACTGCAGGATCTGAGTCCATGGTGGCGTAGTGTGTTGTTTATGGTAGGCCTTGTTACATTGGTCCCAGCTCTCTGCAGTTCATTCACTAGGTCCCCCCGCGTGGTTCTGGGATTTTTGCTCACCGTTCTTGTGATCATTCTGACCCCACGGGGTGGGATTTTGCGTGGAGCCCCAGATCGAGGGAGATTATCAGTGGTCTTGTATATCTTCCATTTTCTAATTATTGCTCCCACTGTTGATTTCTTCACTCCAAGCTGGTTGGCTATTGCAGATTCAGTCTTCCCAGCCTGGTGCAGGGCTACAATTTTGTTTCTGGTGTCCTTTGACAGCTCTTTGGTCTTCACCATAGTGGAGTTTGGAGTCAGACTGTTTGAGGGCGTGCACAGGTGTCTTTTTATACTGATAACAAGTTTAAACAGGTGCCATTACTACAGGTAATGAGTGGAGGAAAGAGGAGACTCTTAAAGAAGAAGTTACAGGTCTGTGAGAGCCAGAAATCTTGATTGTTTGTTTCTGACCAAATACTTATTTTCCACCATAATATGCAAATAAAATGTTAAAAAAACAGACAATGTGATTTTATGGATTTTTTTTTCTCAGTTTGTCTCCCATAGTTGAGGTCTACCTATGATGTAAATTACAGACGCCTCTCATCTTTTTAAGTGGTGGAACTTGCACTATTGCTGACTGACTAAATACTTTTTTGCCCCACTGTACATGCTACATACATGCTGCATATATATACGAGCTGTCACATATACGAGCTGTCACTCTGATGCAGTAACTGCTGGTGACAGCAGGTCACAGGGCAGTCACACAAAATGGTGCTGCCCTGTGATGCTGCTCTTCATTCTTACTGTTGGAGCAGTAACTGCTGACATCACCATTTCCCTCCCCTTTTGGGTGGTCTAATATCCCTGGGGCAGAGCTGCTAAATCTCACTATAGCTGCCTGAGGTCTAAAACGGAAAATGCTCCCCCTAGTGGTAAATATGTATATTTGTAGAAAAATATATAATATTTTTAATATAGAAATGTTTGCAAACAGTGCAAACATTGCATTAATACATTTTAATTACTATTTTAAGCTTAATTTCACAAAAAAAACAAAATACAAGAAAACTGGTGGCACCTTCCCTTTAACAACACTAAAAAGAATATATGCTCCGTAATGTCAAAAAGACCTGCTGTGCATAGGTTCATTCTGTTCAAGATTCTTTTAGTGACAGGTTCATTCTTCGGGTGGCTTTTGGAGCAGCTCAAAAATGACCAAAAACACCAAAGATGCTGCTTTATGAAAAGCAACCTGAAAAAGATGTGTGTAAAGCACAGGAGGAAAGTAAGCCTAGCCTAAGGCCATGTTCACATGGTTTTTTTAGTGCTAATATTAAAAAAACAAAAAACACAATACAGCTGCGTTTTACAGTATCAGCAACGTGAACGAGTCATAAATCTCATTCACATGGTGTTTCCTTCTTTTTTATTTTAAAGCTACTGCACATTTTTAGACATCTGCATTATATCAATTTCTTCAGAAAATTTCACTCGTTCACATTAATAGAAAAAAAACGTTAAAATGCACTTTCTGTATGCAGCTTTTTTTTTTTTTCTTTCAACCTTCAGAAAATTTACAACAAAAATGCTGCGTGTGAACAGACCTTTACAAAAGACAGAAAAACAATGTATATTAGAACGCTGCAACAATTAGGAATTCCATAAAAAAGAGAAGATAAGTGTTGAATTCCAATAAAACACCCCAAACTGGAAACTATATCAGGGTTAAAGTTATTTTACATTCTTCTGGATGTGAACATAGTGAATGGAACTAAGCCGCAGTAGCAGATATAGGCCACAGACAACAGGGGGTGCTGTTTTTACACCATGCAACCGTGGCACTTCATTCCACAACTCAATTATCATAGGCCAAAACATATTTTCCACCACTTTAAAGCAAAAACTTACCCACATCAGGCAAATGAGTAAATTTCTCATTACAATAGTTCCCATCACAACAGCAGAAAAATACTTGGGGGTTCTCTTCCTTCGCTACACATTGAGGCCTAGAAATAAACAACAAGACATGAAAATTTAACACTAAGCAGCCATAAAACAGTCAAAAGCAGCCACTTTGTGGTTAGTAGAGCAGTAGCCAGTGATCGGTGGCAGCGGTCACGCATCAACGTCACATTATCACTGCAGCACAACAAAAGGTCAACGGGAAGTTCAGAGAGGCGGCGGATATTACAGGTAAGTAACACAGCTTCATGGCTATAGTCCCATTACTTGTTGATGCAGACAACCCCTAAATGATCAAATTGTGGACATAGAATTGGTAAATGTTAGTCCCAGTGCAGACATCTACAGATATACATGTAGGAGGTATATACACACAGTGTATGCACTGATATATATGTAAAGGTATACACACAGTGTAGCTATAGCTATAAATATAATGGTATATACAGAGGGTATGCACAGATATATATGTAAAGGTATAAAATGTACAGATATAAATATAAAGGCATACACAATGCATGTACAGATACAGCTGCTTCTCACAAAATTAGAATATCATCAAAAAGTTAATTTAAGTTCTTCAATACAAAAAGTGAAACTCATATTAGAGTCATTACCAACAGAGTGATCTATTTCAAGTGTTTACATTTGTTAATGTTGATGATTTGGGTTTTCATTGGCTGTAAGCCATAAAGTCATTATCTCAGTAAATTAGAATACTTTTAACATCAGCTTGAAAAATGATTTTAAAATACAAAATGTTGGCCTACTGAAATGTATATTCAGTAAATGCACTCAATACTTGGTCTGGGCTCTTTTTGCATCAATTACTGCATCAATGTGGCGTGGCATGGAGGCGATCAGCCTGTGGCACTGCTGAGGTGTTATGGAAGCCCAGGTTGCTTTGATAGAAGCCTTCAGCTCATCTGCATTGTGAGCTCTGGTGTCTCATCTTTCTCTTGAGAATACCCTAGATTGTCTATGGGGCTAAAGTCAGGCGAGTTTGCTGGTCAATCAAGCACAGTGATACTGTTGTTTTCAAACCAGGTATTGGTACTTTTGGCAGTGTGGACAGGTGTCAAGTCCTGCTGGAGAATTAAATATCCATCTCCAAAAAGCTTGTCGGCAGAGGGAAGCATGAAGTGCTCTAAAATTTCCTGCTAGATGGCGGCGCTGACTTTGGTCTTGATAAAACACAGTGGACCTACACCAGCAGATGACATGACTCCCCAAACCATCACTGATTGTGGAAACTTCACAATAGACCTCCAGCAGCTTGGATTGTGGCCTCTCCACTCTTTCTCCAGACTCTGGGACCTTGATTTCCAAATGAAATGCAAAATTTACTTTCATCTGGAAACAACACCTTAGACCACTGAGCAACAGTCCAGTCCTTTTTCTCCTTGGCCCAGGTAAGACACTACTGGCATTGTCTATTGGTCATTACTGGCTTGACACAAGGAATGCGACACTTGTAGCCCATGTCCTGGATACTTCTGTGTATGGTGGCTCTTGAAGCAATGACTCCAGCAGCAGTCCACTCCTTGTGAATATCCGCCAAATTATTGAATGGCCTTTTCTTAACAATCCTTTCAAGGCTGCGGTTATCCCGGTTGCTTGTGCACCTTTTTCTACCACACTATTTCCTTCCACTCAACTTTCCATTAATATGCTTTGATACAGCACTCTGTGAACTGCCAGCTTCTGTAGCAATGACCTTTTGTGGCTTCCCCTCCTTGTGGAGTGTGTCAATGACTGCCTTCTGGGCATCTGTCTAGTCAGCAGTCTTCCCCATGATTGTGGAGCCTACTGAAACAGACTAAAGGACCTTTATAAACGCTTAGCAAGCCTTTGCAGGTGTTTGTTAATTATTCTAATTTACTGAGATAATGACTTTTGGGTTTTCATTGGCTGTAAGCCATAATCATCAACATTAACAGAAATAAACACTTGAAATAGATCACTCTGTTTGTAAATACTATATGAGTTTCACTTTTTGTATTAAAAAACTGAAATAAATTAACTTTCTGATGATATTCTAATTTAGTGACAAGCACTTATACATATGTAAAGATATACACACAGTATGCACAAATCTAAATGTAAAGGTTTATACACAGAATTTACATATATAAATGTAAAGGCATACACAGTGTATGTACAGATAAACCCACAGCACATTATCCAAGGGAACAATCTGCTTTAGTGGCTGGGTGTCTGCACAGCGTCTGATGTGGTTTCTTCCCTCTATAAAGGATTGTTATTTGAAGTCCATTTCTTTTTTATCCCGTTTCATCTGGCTGATGGCAGATATTTACTGTTCCAGACAAAAACTTCAGTGCAGGCAATGCTTATCTCATCGGCAGCACATGTGAGCTACCGGCATCTCACAGGATCCCAGACACAAATCCCAGTCTGTATGATCATGCCATTTATATATGTGGTTAGACATTTTGCAAATGCAAATTCCAAACATCAGTCATTTAGTAAAACTACAGTCTCACAGCTTAAAGGAGCTTTCATGTGCATGTTAAAAAAAAAAAAAAAAAAAAAGGGGGGGGGGGGGGTTTGAGGTTTGCACATTGCAAAAATAATATACACTGGTATAGATTATAAGTGGAGCTGAGCGGACCCCTGGATGTTCTGCAAGCAGTTTAAAAAAGGTTTGGTTTGGGTACTATAACAGTACCCAAGCACCACAAACCAGAATCTCATTCACTTGAATGGGGGGCCAGAACATCCAGTGTTTGCCACGCTGTCATGTGCATGACAAAGAGGCAAACACTGCCTCTGATCCGTGGTAAAATCATTACAGCCGGTCAGAGCCACGGTTCCCACGCTGTCAAATGAAAGCATGAGCCCGCAGCTGTGACGGTAAGGAAAAAGTTAACTTACGGTCACTGCCGTCAGCTGTTGGGACTACTACTCCCATCAGCCTACGCCTGCTGCTGCTAACAACAACGAGAGCAGGCTCGGCTGATGGGAGTATTCATCAGTTGGCCCCTGAACTGTAAATAAATAATAAGCTTTTTACCACGAGTCACAGTCACAGCTGCGTGGCCACGCAGACATCTGACAGAGTGATCCCGCAGTGCTCTGACCAATGGTAACAATTAGTGATGAGCGAATATACTCGTTACTCAAGATTTCTCGAGCATACTCGGGGGGTCCACCAAGTATTTTTTAGTACTCAGATTTAGTTTTTCTTGCCGCAGCTGAATGATTTACATCTCTTAGCCAGCTTGATTACATGTGGGGATTCACTAGCTACCAGGCAACCCCCACATGTACTTATGCTGGCTAACAGATGTAAATCAATCAGCTGCGGCAAGAAAAACTAAATCTCCGAGCACTAAAAAATATTCGGAGGACCCCTGAGTGTGCTCAGGAAATTTCGAGTAACGAGTATATTCGCTCATCACTAGTAACGATCTTACTGGTGGTAACATTATCACCAATCTGAATTGCCGCTAAGATCCCAGCCTTAGTGAAAACTCAATAATTTACCAAATTTTGCGGAAAATATTCGGAAATCCAAATGTGCAACGTTTGTGCCAACTTTGAGATAAGCGAACTTGTTTGGAAAATGTTTGCCAATCTCTAATTATAAGATATTTCAGTGTCCACTAGTGCTACTAGGATATTACTTAAATGATCGAGTATTCCTACCACATTAAATGTGTATAGGTGCCTTCTGACTCTACCCTGCCAGCCAATGTCAGATGAGACAAAAATTAGCCACACAACCACATTCTTTTGTAACCACAGTAGAGAAGCTGCCAATAGTGGCTTACTTTCCACCTGACATGGATTATGTATGCTCGGGTGAGCGTGCATAAGCATTGGGAGGACAGCTAACCACTGTCTAAAGGCCCACATACACAGGCAAATGTCGGCTGAACCCACCGATATAGACCGGTTCGGATGATGGTCTAGTGTGTATAAAGGCACCGGCCGACTGATTGTTGATCCCATTTGTCCAATTTTGGACTGCCTATTACATTATTCTCCCGGATATAGGTCATAGAGAACAGAGGAGCGATCAGCCAAACAAACCTTCCTGTGTATGGGGGAGTTGGCCGAGATGGCTGTCTGCTGAATGGTCGCCCAAAGAATCATTCAGCCATCTAGTGTATGGTCAGCTTTTGCTGCATGGGCACCTTAAGTCTACAAATTCTGCTTTGTGAACCCAATATGTGCCAAGATAGATGAACATGTTCCATCGATCACTACAAAAACATGGCCCACCTCCATTACAGAAGCAGAAATGTAACAAAACCTATATGATATGACTGTGCCATTACAAGAATACCATTAAGACCAAATTAAGACGTCCGTATACAGCCCACGACACACAGCCCAGTTATTCTAATGAGGCCATCAAGTTTAGTCCAGGAGATCTGCTTTCAGGCCATGTATCATAAGTGATGAGTGAATGTGCTCGGATAAGGTGTTCTCAGAGTATGCTCGGGTGCTAACAGAGTGTCTTCGGCGTGCTCGAAAATTTGTTAGTGTACCCTCACCTGCATTTCTCCTCCCTGTTTGACAACCGCAGTTTATGCAGAGATTGCCTAACAGCCAGGAGACATGCAGCCGTGGGGACTCGAACATATTATACGGGCACGCCAAAGTCACTCGGTGAGCACCGTATCTGAGCATGTTCGCTCATCACTAATCATGACCCATACACAGACATCTATTTCAGCCTGAAATGCATACACACACATTTTTTCAAGTGGTTTTTGGTTTTGGCATCTAGTCTTGAAGGAAATTAGTTGGAATAAATCTGGTTATTTCTCATCTCAACAGTTACACCTCCTCCCATCACTACTAAAATAGTCATCTTTTGCCTAGTGCAGTCAAATGCCCATGTTCAGAGGCAACGGGGCAATAAGACTAGGAGTTTTTGTCACATATACACTTGACCTACAAGAACTAAATTCAGTATTTTTACTTTTGCTCAAAATTTTGGTGAATACAATATGGCCACTATTACAGTTTCTACGGGTTCTTTACTGTGACTCCCCACAAATTGCCAATCCTCCTGCCTATAATGCACCAAACCATGGCGAAACGGGGCAGCCCCGAAATACAACGCTGGAAACGTCACAATATCGGTTTCGCCTGATATTTATTTGAATATTTATTAAAAAATCTTGGTACTTTTTAATTATGGGAAATTCATGGATCGACTCCAGAAGCACCAATGACAGCAACATAAATATGAGTGGCGGAAGACAAAGAATATTTTGGACCTCCGTCAAGCCGGTTTGAGACTCACTATAATGCATAGAAAAATATTTAGAATTGAGAGTCCTCAGTGGTTGATACCTTTTAATGGCTAACTGAAAAAAAGGTATCAACCACTGAGGACTACCAATTCTAAATATTTTTCTATCTACTGGCCAACACAGTACCACGGTACCAAAATAAATATCTTTCCTGTATAATGCACAGAGCAGATTAATTCCTATATGTGTAGGGCAAATCGGAGCACACTTATTTAACATGGCGGTATGTCTAATAACTGGAATGAGTGCGTCCACTAGTCACAATGCCATTTCAGAAAAAAAAAAGATAATTCGACAAGAATATGTCATGTTTATGGTGCACTCTAGAGAGCAGTTGTCAGAAACATGGGGACCCGGCTTCCTCGGAGATTTATTGATAGAGTCATATGGTGTTCAGCATAGTATGTAAGGAGAAGGGAAGAAATAATTACAACATGGAGCAGGCTGGTCTCATGGGGAAGGGCACAGCTTCAAATCTCATAAAACACATGATAATCTGCTGTGAAATACCGCGATTCACACTTTCAAATTACCCTATAACAAACGGATCCCTGTTTGTTGGTCTTTACAATTATTATTTTTCCATGTGCAAAACTAGGGCTACATTGAAAGACTGATGGCAGAACACAATACAAGGGGGAAGGGGAAGCTATGAAAGCTATGAAAGGCCAGAAGTGAGAAGTCCGCTGAGTCAGGAGATTCGGATGTTGAGTGTATGGATCATGTGGTGTATGGATCCATTAACCCCTTCATGACCTTGGGATTTTTCGTTTTTCCGTGTTCGTTTTTCACTCCCCTCCTTCCCAGAGCCATAACTTTGTTATTTTTCCGTCAATTTGGCCATGTGAGGGCTTTTTGCGGGACGAGTTGTACTTTTGAACGACATCATTGGTTTTAGCATGTCGTGTACTAGAAAACGGGAAAAAAATTCCAAGTGCGGTGAAATTGCAAAAAAAGTGCAGTCCCACACTTGTTTTTTATTTTGGCTTTTTTGCTAGGTTCACTAAATGCTAAAACCGACCTGTTATTATGATTCTCCAGGTCATTACGAGTTCATAGACACCTAACATGACTAGGTTATTTTTTACTTAAGCGGTGAAAAAAAATTCCAAACTTTGCTAAAAAAAAAAAAAAATTTGCGCCATTTTCCGATACTCGTAGCGTCTCCATTTTTCATGATCTGTGGTCGGTTGAGGGCTTATTTTTTGCGTGCCGAGATGACTTTTTAATGATAGCATTTTGGTGCAGATACGTTCTTTTGATCGCCCGTTATTGCATTTTAATGCAATGTCGCGGCGACCAAAAAACGTAATTCTGGAGTTTCGAATTTTTTTCTCGCTACGCCGTTTAGCGATCAGGTTAATGCTTTTTTTTAATTGATAGATCGGGCGATTCTAAACGCGGTGATACCAAATATGTGTAGATTTGATTTTCTTTTAATTGATTTATTTTGATTGGGGCGAAAGGGGGGGTGATTTAAACTTTATATTTTTTTCAAAAAAATTTTAACTTTTTTTTTTTTTTTTTTTACTTTTGCCATGCTTCAATAGCCTCCATGGGAGGCTAGAAGCAGGCACAGCACGATCGCCTCTGCTACATAGCAGCAAATCAGGTGTGCTGTGAGCGCCGTCCACAGGGTGGCGCTCACAGCTACCGACGATCAGTAACCATAGAGGTCTCAAGGACCTCTATGGTTACAATGGAAAAGCATCGCCGACCTCCGACCATGTGACGGGGGTCGGCGATGCCGTCATTTCCGGCCGCCCGGCCGGATGCGTTAGTTAAATGCCGCTGTCTGCGTTTGACAGCGGCATTTAACTAGTTAATAGGTGAGGGCAAATCGCGATTCTGCCCGCGCCTATGAGGAGCATGAGGAGAACCTGTCATACCGATATAATAGTAAGTGCCACAAATCATGTCCCCAACACATCTGTTAAAATAAAGATAATGCGGCCGACCTAGTTAAATATCATTCTGCATTCAGCAATACAAAGTGTAATACAGCAGCTAAAGAAGGCAAGCGGTGCAACATTTTTTTTAACCCCTTCACCCCAAAGCCTGTTTTCAACTTCCTGACCAGGCCATTTTTTTCAATTCTGACCACTGTCACTTTATGAGGTCATAACTCTAAAACGCCTTAACGGATCCTGGTGATTCTGAGACTGTTTTCTCATGACATATTGTACTTTATGATGGTGATAAAATTTATTCGATTTGACTTGCATTCATTTGTGGGAAAAAAATGGAAATTTGGTGAAAATTTTGAAAATGTTGCAATTTTTAAACTTTTAGTATTTATGCCCTTAAATTAGACAGTCATATCATACAAAATAGTTAATAAATAACATTACCCACATGTCTGCTTTACATTAGCACAATTTTGGGAACAATTTTTTGTTAGGAAGTTATAAGGGTTAAAACTTGACCAGCGATTTCTCATTTTTACAACAAAATTTGCAAAACCATTTTTTTTTTTAGGGACCACCTCACACTTGAAGTGGCTTTTGAGGGGGTTAGGAGACAGAAAATGCCCAAAAGTGACACCATTCTAAAAACTGCACCCCTGAAGGTACTCAAAACCACATTCAAAAAGTTTATTAACCCTTCAGGTGCTTCGCAGGAATTTTTGGAATGTTTAAAAAAAATTGAACATTTAACTTTTTTTTCACAGAATTTTTACTTCAGATCCAATTTGTTTATTTTACCAAGGGTAACAGGAGAAATTGGACCCCAAAAGTTGATGTGCAATTTGTCCTGAGTATGCTGAAACCCCGTGTGTGGGGGTAAACTACTGTTTGGGCGCATGGCAGAGCTCGGAAGGGAAGGAGCGCCGTTTGACTTTTCAATGCAATATGGGCTGGAATTGAGATCGGACACCATGTCGCGTTTAGAGAGCCCCTGATGTGCCTAAACAGTGGAAACCCTCCACAAGTGACACCATTTTGGAAAGTAGACCGCCTAGGGAACTAATCTAGATGTGTGGTGAGCACTTTGAACCCCCAAGTACTTCACAGAAGTTTATAATGTAGAGCCGTAAAAAAAAAAAAAATCATTTTTTTCCCAAAAATGATCTTTTCGCCCCAAATTATTTTTTTTTTTCCAGGGTGACCGGACAAATTGGACCCCAAAAGTTGTTGTTCAATTTGTCCTGAGTACGCTGACATCCAATATATGGGGGTAAACCACTGTTTGAGCGCATGGCAGAGCTCGGAAGGGAAGGAGTGCCATTTGACTTTTCAATGCAAAATTGGCTGGAATGGAGATAGAATGGTCTGTGGGCGTTATGTCGCGTTTGGAGAGCCCCTGATGCGCCTAAACAGTGGAAACCCCCCACAAATGACCCCATAATGGAAACTAGACCCCCCAAGGAACTTATCTGGTGGTTATATTAGTGGTGAGCACTTTTAACCCCCAATTGTTTCACTAAAGTTTAGAATGTAGAGTCGTGAAAATTTAAAAAATCATTTTTTTTTTCCACAAAATGATCTTTTAGCCCACAATTTTTATTTTCCCAAGGGTAACAGGAGAAATTGGACCCCAAAAGTTGTTGTCCAATTTGTCCTGAGTATGCTGATACCCCATATGTGGGGGGGGGGGGGGGAATCACTGTTTGGGCGCACGGCAGAGCTCGGAAGGGAAGGAGCGCCGTTTGGAATGCAGACTTAGATCGATTGGTCTGCAGGCGTCACGTTGCATTTGCAGAGCCCCTGATGTACCTAAACAGTAGAAACCCCCCACAAATGACCCCATAATGGAAACTAGACCCCCCAAGGAACTTATCTAGATGTGTTGTGAGAACTTTGAACCCCCAAGTGTTTTACTACAGTTTATAAGGCAGAACCGTGAAAATAAACGGTTCTTATATTCTAGGTTCTTCAAAGTAGCAACCTCTTGCTTTGATGACTGCTTTGCACACTCTTGGCATTCTCTTGATGAGCTTCAAGAGGTAGTCACCAGGAATGGTCTTCCAACAATCTTGAAGGAGTTCCCAGAGATGCTTAGCACTTGTTTGCCCTTACTCTGCAGTCCAGCTCACCCCCAAACCATCTCGATTGGGTTCAGGTCTGGTGACTGTGGAGGCCAGGTCATCTAGCTTAGCACCCCATCACACTCCTTCTTGGTCAAATAGCCTTTACACAGCCTGGGGGTCTGTTTGGGGTCATTGTTGAAAAATAAATGATGGTCCAACTAAACGCAAACCAGATGGAATAGCATGCCGCTGCAATATGCTGAGGTAGCCATGCTGGTTCAGTATGCCTTCAATTTTGAATAAATCCCGAACAGTGTCACCAGCAAAGCACCCCCACACCATCACACCTCCTCCTCCATGCTTCACGGTGGGAACCAAGCATGTAGAGTTCATCCGTTCACCTTTTCTATGTCGCACAAAGACACAGTGGTTGGAACCAAAGATCTCAAATTTAGACTCATCAGACCAAAGCACAGATTTCCACTGGTCTAATGTCCATTCCTTGTGTTCTTTAGCCCAAACAAGTCTCTTCTGTTTGTTGCCTGTCCTTAGTGGTTTCCTAGCAGCTATTTTACCATGAAGGCCTGCTATGCAAAGTCTCCTCTTAACAGTTGTTGTAGAGATGTGTCTGCTGCTAGAACTCTGTGTGGCATTGACCTGGTCTCTAATCTGAGCTGTTGTTAACCTGCGATTTCTGAGGCTGGTGACTTGGATAAATTTATCCTCAGAAGCAGAGGTGACTCTTGGTCTTCCTTTCCTGGGGCGGTCCTCATGTGAGCCAGTTTCTTTGTAGCGCTTGATGATTTTTGCCACTTAGGGACACTTTCAAAGTTTTCCCAATTTTTCGGACTGACTGACCTTCATTTCTTAAAGTAATGATGGCCACTCGTTTTTCTTTACTTAGAATTTGTATTATGGCAAGAAAAAAGCAGCTAACAGTTTATTCAGTAGGACTATCAGCTGTGTATCCACCAGACTTCTGCATAACACAACTGATACTCCCAACCCCATTTATAAGGCAAGAAATCCCACTTAATAAACCTGACAGGGCACAACTGTGAAGTGAAAACGATTCCCGGTGACTACCTCTTGAAGCTCATCAAGAGAATGCCAAGAGTGTGCAAAGCAGTCATCAAAGCAAAAGGTGGCTAAGTATATAATTCTACATGTGTTAATTCATAGTTTTGATGCCTTCAGTGTGAATTTACAATTTTCATAGTCATGAAAATACAGAAAAATCTTGAAATGAGAAGGTGTGTCCAAACTTTTGGTCTGTACTGATTATATATATATATATATATATATATAATCTACTATATAATTGTCTAAGGGTCACTTCCGTCTGTCCTATCTGTCTGTCTTTCTGTCACGGTTATTCATTCGCTGATTGGTCTCACCAGCTGCCTGTCATGGCTGCCGCGACCAATCAGAGATGGGCACAGTCCGGAAGAAAATGGCCGCTCCTTACTCCCCGCAGTCAGTGCCTGTCGCCCGCATACTCCCCTCCGGTCACCGCTAACACAGGGTTAATGCCGGCGGCAACGGACCGCATTATGCCGCGGGTAACGCACTCCGTTACCGCCGCTATTAACCCTGTGTGTCCCCAACTTTTTACTATTGACGCTGCCTATGAGGCATCAATAGTAAAAAATGTATTGTTAAAAATAATAATAAAGAAATAAACCTGCTACACTCACCCTCCGTAGTCCGCTGAGTCGCTCCCGCCGGCCGCCATCTTCCGCTGCAGTTTCCGGTGGCAAAGATGGTATGGCAGAAGGACCTGCCATGACGTCACGGTCATGTGACCACGACGTCATCATAGGCCCTGCGCGCCAAGGACCTGCCATGACGTCACGGTCATGTGACCGCGACGTCTTCACAGGCCCTGTGCGCCTGCGCTAGAAAGACCTGCCATGACGTCACGGTCATGTGACTGCGACGTCATCACAGGTCCTGCGCTCTGATACCAACCCTGGGACCGCAAGCTGCCGTGGACTACAAGGGGGCTTCGGAACGGTGAATATTTTTTATTTTTTAACCTGTGACAAACCTGGCTGGGCAATATACTACGTGACTGGGCAATATACTACGTGGCTCTGTGCTGTATACTATGTCACTCGGCAATATACTACGTCACTGGGCAATATACTACGTCACTGGGCAATATACTACGTGGCTCTGTGCTGTATACTACGTCGCTGTGCAATATACTACGTCATTGGGCAATATACTACGTGGCTGCGCAATATACTACGTGACTGGGCAATATACTACGTAACTGGGCAATATACTACGTGGCTCTGTGCTGTATACTACGTCGCTGTGCGATATACTACGTCACTGGGCAATATATTACGTAACTGGGCAATATCCTACGTGACTGGGCAATATACTACATAACTGGGCAATATACTATGTAACTGGGCAATATACTACGTGGCTGCGCAATATACTACGTCACTGGGCAATATACTACGTGCAAAATATATATATTTTTAAGTAGAATTACTAATCAGCTACAACTAATTTTCACATGGCAAAGTCAGACATCGTGAGGGTTTAGAACCAGATCACAGTGCAACGTTAAAGGGGTTGTCCAGTGTTATATCACCAGTCTGCAGTCCTCTATGACTCCTCACATTGCTCACACTACACGCTGTGAGCAGCAGCCACATGTGACCGTAAGTATGCGATAGTCTTTCCAATGATTCTTTTCTCTCAAATGTTTTTTTATCTTTTATTTTATTCGCTTATATGACTTTGTTAACTCCACAGTGATTTACAGATATCATCTTTGCCTCCATTGTGGCTTACCACTGAGCCACCGTGCCATCCATGTGACAAATGTGACATAATTCTCCAAAAAGGATCCTTGTTTCCACCATCCTGTTTCTTACTGGTATATTCTGAACTAATGGCCATAGCATGTCTCGTCTCCATGGCATAAAACGGTAGTGAATCAACCTGAGCCCCCACCCCCAATCAGTCCTGATGGTGACCGCTAGGAGGGGACGGACGTCTGTTCTCCCTCCCCGAGTATAGACGAGGCGCTCATTTATTTCCAGATTTAAGTTGGGTTGATATTTTCCCATTAAATTGAAAAATCCAAACAATAAGTATGGGGCCCCCATTGTCCACCTTAATGGGGCTTTGTGCGATCAGGAGTGTGGCAATATTGTAATTATCTGCTGACTAATTTACAGAACACAGAATAATAGCAGCAGTATGATAACATAATTAGCATGTAAGCTCGTGTTTTAGTATGGAAACAGCTGTCACGTCATCGTAATAACTTCCCGATGTGTGGGAGGTGATAAAACATAATTAGCATTTAGTGCACTAATGCTGCAATATAGAGAGATGAAACACATCGGTACGATATGTTGTAGCCCATGTGCAGCCATTTAATAGAAACGACACCATTTCGGTTTTCCAGTTCTTCTTCCATCCTTGTATTGCTGATTAACTATGAAAATGAAGAGGATCGTCACCGCAAGATTCCGGAATCCTGCAATTGTGAAGAATTAGGCTGGCTCCCACTCGGCGGTGCCCAGCGCTTATTCCACCAGCCCTGATACTTCTTACACTGATGTTGCGGTATTTTTATGAAGACGCGGTAGAGTTGAAATGTCCCTTTGCCACCTGAAATAGTCCCCCTCGTCCATGTGATGTATCTGCTGTACTAATACAGTCACGATTGCATGAGCCCGGAAGTGTGCAGTGAAGTTTATTCTCATGAACACTGGGGTGCCCCACGTCTACCACTCAGTGATGGAGTGCAACTTTATGTTCAGTGTTGCTGCTGAAATTCCTTAAGACGCCAGGTGAACCCACCATTGTTAAAGCTGTAATAATAACCTTCATTGTCACTATGCTGTCCAGTGCCTCAACTACTGAATTATTTTTACCCATTTTAGGGGAAAAATATATCTAGAGCGAACAACTAATCAGCTGACATTTTGGCCCTATTGATCCTGATGTAAGGCCACCAGAAGGTATATTCATATGAGCGGTGTGTGACGCTGGTGACTCGCACTGTTAGGGAGCGCCATCCTACTCACCGAGTTTCCGCTCTGCTCCTCTTCGTGTTACACCATCTCTCCGAGTTGCCTTTTGCAGCACTCCCAGCACGGCTGTATCTTCCTGCTGTATCCTTCTGCCTATAGGGAGGCACGGCCAGACACTGCAGAAATTTAACCCACTGTGTCCTGCAAAGTTTTGCTTCTCTGGCCTATCCCCTGCCAGCAGGGGGATTTATCCTCCCTCCACATCTTGCCTTAACTTAGGTTCCTAGTGCAGTACATCTCTAGTATCCAGTTTAGGTGCATTTCAGTTTGTCTCTCCTGTTACCAACCTTGCTTGTTTCCTCATTTTGTCTAACCCTGTCTTCATATTTTGAACCTGTGCTGCCTGCCCTGACTTTAAACTTTCTGATCACGTCTCTGTTTACACCTTTTGCGCCCCTGACCCTTTGGTCAGCTGATGCAGGTCCAGGAACTGCCCTGGAATTACACCTGGTGGCTACACTAATGGCCCAAGCCAATCCTCACCATCGAAGTCTCTAGTGAAGACCAGGTAGTTACTCCATTATGGCCCTGCAAGTGGCTCAATGGGTCTACACCCATCACCATCACACGGCATTTGTCATGTGGAGCCATTTAATGAAGACTAAAGTCGCCATGATAAGCTTTGCTGACCACCACTGATGTAAACCAAAATACGGCATGATCCGATCAACTGGAATTGATCAACATTGTCGCCTGTAGGGAATAGAAGTAGTCATTGCAGGGCCCATACTCAATAAGTAGATAAGCTTAAAGTGTTGTTCCATGGTGGATAATGAGAAGCCAAAAGCTTAATATAACTACTAAGAAGAGAGTCGGTAGGCAAATAATAGCAGATATAGCCATCAACTTACCGGTCGTAGCAGTTGAAGTCATCTAACCAACATCCTTTCTTCACAAGTTCGATGAAACCAGAATTATTCCTCCAGGATGCGTAGCAGTGAAGCCGTTTGTCCTTCTCACCATCGCACCGCTCCACTCCACTCTGGTTTGTTTTCTCGATCTCCCAGTTGACATTATAATAAATGCATTCACGAGGGTCCTCTTCGTTGTGAGCATACCCTAAGAAACAAAAATCGTCGTGGAGTTAAATACCTGCTTCTGGGTGCAATTACATTCGTGTGTACATTAGTTTATCTTTTAGACAGTCTGCATACTATTCCCTATAAATATTTGCATTGTAGAAAGAGGCCCCCGTGGGCAATGGAGAAAAACCGGCACCAAAGCAATAAAATAACCTGAGTGGTGACAAGATCGCTCCTGCTTCATTAACCTATAGAAACACTTTAAAGGCATACTAATTGCTTATTAATCATAATGGAGGCAGTGAGGAACGCAACTATGTCAGTGTCCAACAAAAACGGATAGAAAGTAATAACTGCTCCATGGTTTTTAAAGATGACATTTAATGATCGTGTGGAGTCTTTAAATATTTTTTTGTGAACTGAAAAAATTGTGTAAGCTAAAAAATGGAAGCTAGCACCTCAAAAGTCATAAAAAAACTACAATAAAGCCTGTGCCGACAAAAACCAGTATTGTTACACACCTAGAAGCATAAAACTAAGAGGTCTGCATAGCCTACAAGCCTTTTTCAGATATGTCTAGTAGTAACTAGGCTTAATGTGGTATAGGTTCCAAACAGTTACACATTAGATAAAGGTCAAGTGAACCCGCCGATTCCAACGGGATCGGCCGACCCTTGAATGTGTTGGTGGACAAAAGGATAGGGTAAGTGGAATTCTGTTGTCAGACCCTTTTGGTCAGGAGAGAAGATAAGCAGCTCTTTTATAGAGGACGCAGGAATACCAGGCGGAACCGAGCATCGGGAGAGTTGGAAGATGCAGTTGTTGGCTGAATCATTGGTCATCTGACAGCTATCTAATGAGAGCCAGCTTGATCAGATTTAGATTGTACAGAAATTCTTTAACACCCTCCATACACAGAGTAACGTTGGCCGAAACCACCACTATCAATGGGTTCGGCATTGAAATTAATATGTATGGGAGCGGCGGTCAATTAGTTGCCAGGGGAAATACCGATCCAGCGTGTCCTATTATAGACTGCCAAATATATTGTCTGATATGTCGCCACCAACCATGTCTGGCAACAGAAGTCTCATAAAGAACACCGGAATGTTCAGCCAAACGTGTACTGGTGTGTATGGGAAAGTCAGCCGAGATGACTGTCGTTCAAAAGCAGTCCAATGTGTATTTCGGGCTTTAGGCTATGCCACATGACACATACTAACAGTACCTGAAGGAAAAGGCTTTATTAGGTTTCAGCCACGGTGACCATCATCTTTTTTTAATATCTAATTTTTAATTGTTGTTGACAGAACGTGACATGGAGAATTATAGCATAGCCTTCAACAGAGACGTAAAGGAAGCCTAAACTTCTTAAAGTTTACCTTAACGTTACCGCTCATTCTGTATTGATGTAAAGACAAGCATACGGCTGATTAAGACACTCATAAGAATCTATAAGTTAAAGGAAATCTGTCTTCGGGGTTTGGCTACCTAGTCTTAGTAGTATAGAGTGGGGCAAAGACCAAGATTCAAGTGATGAGTCACTTACAGGGCTCGATAAGTGATTTTATGAAAACTTCACACCAGGAGATTATCAGCAGCGGACTACTTAGCCTGCTGCCAGATAATCCCACCACGCCCCCATCACTGACTGGCAGCTTTCTGCCTATGCACAGTGTACACAGAAAGCTGCCCATGAGTGGTGAGGGCAGGGTTATACAGAGCACAACATTGAGAGAACTGCTAGATCTGCAGCAGATAAAACGATTTTCATCAAAACTTCAGCACTCAGTAAACTGTGATACATCGTTAGAATCGGGGTCTCTGCTCCTACATCATACAGTTCTCAGATGAGGTAGGGAAAACCTGCTGAAATTTTATTCACACGAGAGCTACTACTTATAATCAGGCAGAGATGTGTCCGGTAACAAATCATTAAGGGAAAGAAGAATTACCATAGGAAATCAGTATCCAAAAAAATAAAGAAAGAAAGGAGCACAAAGTTGTAACCGTCATTTTAACTTTAGTTCATCACAAGTGCACCCCTCTGGTATAGGTTGAAATCAGAGCTGTGGAGTCGGTAAGCCAGACCTTCGACTCAAGAATTCTCAATTTCTCTGATTCTGGCTCAATCATACATTCTTCACTGCGGAGCATGTACATAAAGTGCAGCACAGATTCATCTTCACAGTACTGGTCACTACTGAGCATGTACATAAAGTGCATCACAGATTCATCTCCACAGTACTGGTCACTACTGAGCATGTACATAAAGTGCAGCACAGGATTCATCTCCACAGTACTGGTCACTACTGAGTTTGTACATAAAGTGCAGCAAAGATTCATCTCCACAGTACTGGTCACTACTGAGCATGTACATAAAGTGCAGCAGAGATTCATCTTCACAGTACTGGTCACTACTGAGCATGTACATAAAGTGCAGCACAGGATTCATCTCCACAGTACTGGTCACTACTGAGCATGTACATAAAGTGCAGCAGAGATTCATCTCCACAGTACTGGTCACTACTGAGCATGTACATAAAGTGCAGCAGAGATTCATCTCCACAGTACTGGTCACTACTGAGCATGTACATAAAGTGCAGCACAGGATTCATCTCCACAGTACTGGTCACTACTGAGTTTGTACATAAAGTGCAGCAAAGATTCATCTCCACAGTACTGGTCACTACTGAGCATGTACATAAAGTGCAGCACAGGATTCATCTCCACAGTACTGGTCACTACTGAGTTTGTACATAAAGTGCAGCAAAGATTCATCTCCACAGTACTGGTCACTACTGAGCATGTACATAAAGTGCAGCAGAGATTCATCTCCACAGTACTGGTCACTACGGAGCATGTACATAAAGTGCAGCACAGATTCATCTCAGCTAAAAGCCGAGATCCTACAGTACCCAATTTATTACGTATTTTAGGAGTTGGAGGCGGTCTATTTTATACTGCCTCTGACTCCACCAAAATTGACACTAATACAACAGCCCTGGTTAGAACAGCAGCGTTTGAGATCCACTTGTTGAATGACTGGTGGGTTATGTATCTGGACTAACAATGGAGTATGGCTCCCGGTAAAAGGGCCTCTACCACATTCAAATCTTCAAGTCACAGAACATTAAACCTTCATATACAGTATTTCAGCGGATTCTTTTTCTGGGCTCTTAAAATTTTAAATGCTCTATTACTAATGCGGGGAAAAAAAACCTCTTAAAAGATGAATTCTGTACAACTTGAAACCAACTGTGTATAATTTATGCAATCTATAAAAAGGAACCACTCGGTGAAAATGAACATAAATGCGTCTAGTTCATTGCTCAGACCTCACATGGTGCTAAGCTGGACCATTACTCCTCGTGTCCTGGATTTGGAGTGAAACATAACTTTTATGCCATCTTAGAGACACTTCGCTTCATGGGAAAACAGACGAGACTAAACGCTTCCGAGCCTCATAACGGCAATTACCGGGGAAAATAACCGGTGTAACGCACGGATCGTAAAAGGAAAAGCATCTATCATCCTCCACTGTTGTGTATTTAAAGCTAAATATATCTGGTAGAATAAAACAAAAAAATAGGTCACAACCTTTCATGTCCAGCAGATTAAATAACTTTTCACTACAATATAAAGAAGATGCACAACTCAACAGTATGGAGGGATGATTGAATCCTCTAAAGAACACACAACCTTTACCAGACATAAGAAACATCTGGCCAAAATTATCAGATTATTCAATCCGCTCACAAAAATTCTCCTACAGAAACAGTCTTTATAGTACAAAAGTACAAGTACGCACATCTTCAAAAAAAGATGTGCAGAAATTAGATTATTGTGGATGGTCAATTTTGAGAACTTTTCAATATGCCCCGTTTGTGTATTTACATCTCAGAGGGGGTGGTCTCCAGCTTAAAAACCTCTAGGAGGCAGAGGGGGATGTTTAAATGGAAAATACACTTTTTTGCCCATAAATCAATAGTACAACTGAAAATAAGAAACTTTGTTAATATATATTTTCGGAGAAATTTGCTTCTTTCTCCACTTAGTTATTTTTGGTCTCCTACATTGATCATTCGCTCTCAAAAACTGCTGATAGGGTTAATCCAGAAATATATTACATTTAATTTCTTTACTATGGTGCCTAAGAACTGGCCGGCATTAACATGCCAACTACCTGCCAGGTCTTCCTGCAGAAGATCTCAGCCGTCACAGACCGCTCCTGCCGGAGATTCTGCAGCTTCAGCTGAAGTCATGTCGACAGAGTAGCAGCTTCTCTTCCACTCTGTTGACAAGGCATGACCGCCTGATGTCATGGTGATTGACACGGAAGGCCAAGTCCTGTCCACAGAACATACCGGAAGAAGAGCTGCTCTGTTGACGTTGAGCAGCTGAATTGCCATCTGGAGCAGTCAATGTCAGCTCCGAACCGGTGCTGGATAGAACAGGCAGGTAGTTGCCCAGTTGAAAATTAAATTTAGTCCTGGTCAATCCCTTTAAATCTGTCAACAAGCTTGTCTGCAGTGCCTGTAAAAGCAAAAGGAATGGAGAAAAGGGCAGAGAACACAAAGGGAACATGCTGAGGCTTATAAAGCAGAGGGAATAAATGCTAAAAATGCTGGCTACAAATCACATAAAGGCCAGAGAATAGTGTTATTACCCATGTACACACATTTAAAGGGGTTGTCAGAAACTGAACAACTGATGACCCATTATCCGTAGGATAGATTAACAAATATGATATTGGTGGGGGGCTGACACCTTGCATCCCCTACCGACAAGCAGTAAACAGCACCGGCAGTCGATTACTGAGCTGTATCTCCCATTCAAGGGAATACACAGATTACAGCCATCGGTGGGGGTCCCGGGGTTTTGGACTCCCATCAATCTCAGGTCATCAACCCTCTTACATGTAAAGATAACTATGTAAAAACGAGAGACAAATGATCATATAATGACTTTTAATGATTCAAAAACTACACATTTATATGTATCAATAATATGTTTCACAATTTTGTCTTTTTCCCCAGTTTCCACGGCTAACGATTAGCAGATGCCTCTTCACATGAAGTGATATTATGCTGACAAACCATAACATTTAATTCTTCACGAAACATTTAAAAAACGAGTGAATTCTCACTACTGGACAAAAATTGGCAATTTTGCCTTGATCTAGGACATTTCTAGCACAATTGTAGCCCCATATAAAAACGTTTAAAATTTCCCACCTGATTATTCCAATCAATCATAAGAGAGTAGACAAGACTATCCCAAATCTGGCCCTCCTTATCCATGGTCATAAAGTGATAAAAAGGGCTGTGGAGTCGGTGTCATGAAAACTGAGGAGTCGGAGGTTTGGCTTACCAACTCCACAGCCCTATTAGGGCTGTGGAGTCGGAGTCGTGAAGTCGGAGCCCATTTTGGTGGAGTGAGAGTCGGAGTTGGTGTCATGTAATTTGAGGAGTCAGAGTTTTGGATTACAAACTGCACAGCCCTGTTAGGGCTGTAGATTCGGAGTCGTGGAGTCGGAGCCCATTCTGGTGGAGTGGGAGTCGGAGTTGGTGTCATGGAAATTGAGGAGTCGGAGATTTGGCTTACAAACTGCACAGCCCTGTTAGGGCTGTGGAGTTGGAGTCGTGAAGTCGGAGCCCATTTTGGTGGAGTGAGAGTCGGAGTTGGTGTCATGTAATTTGAGGAGTCGGAGTTTTGGCTTACCTACTGCGCAGCCCTGTTAGGGCTGTGGAGTTGGAGTCGTGAAGTCAGAGCCCATTTTGGTGGAGTGAGAGTCGGAGTTGGTGTCATGTATTTGAGGAGTCGGAGTTTTGGCTTACCTACTGCGCAGCCCTGTTAGGGCTGTGGAGTTGGAGTCGTGAAGTTGGAGCCCATTTTGGTGGAGTGGGAGTCTGAGTCAGAGTTGGTGTCATGGAAATTGAGAAGTCAGTTTTGGCTTACCAACTGCACAGCCCTGGTCACAAACTACGGAGAATGAAAGCCACTGTGTGTTCACACTGCCGAGTAGAGCGGAGACCACAGACCTTCCCACCAGAGCCTCCATTTACACAAATACATTGGACAAAATACATAATTACAAATAAGTAGTTAAGAATTGGAGGCATTTATAGAAGAATTTCACTTCTGGATAAAAATAAATGCAGAGGTATTTTATAATGGTTTTATGCTTATGGACTATCAAGCATTCCTAGGCTTCTGGGAAAGGAACATTGAGATTCTGCCTTGTTTTATAACCCCGTTGGTGTCCAATAAATGTTTCCCATAAGAGCAGTGTAAAAACTACAGCAATAAAGACCATATGTTGTAATGGCAATGAAGTGCTTCGTAATCTATCAAGCAATTTACAAAAGCCAATAGACGCCGAGCAGCAAACAAAGCAGATAACTTCTCTGCGAATTTGCAATTATTACAATGAATGGATTCATAGAACTGAAAACGGATTTGAAAGGCTATAGAAAAATGTAATGAAAAACATAAATTTTCAAGTTAGTGGCTAAAATGGTCAGTGCAATTAATCTAGTGTCCTGCAGGGGGTACTCTTGTATATTTGTGGTGTTACAGTAGCGGTCCAAACATGTAGGTTTTTTTTTTTTCTGTGTTTTAAATAGTCTTAGTTACTCACCGGTTAACGGTGTTTTTCGGAGTCCATGACAGCACTACGGAGAGAGGGGATCCGCCCTTCAGGAACAGGAAACCTACAGATACATAAGGGCGGCACCTCTCCCCACGCATCAGTTGGTTTACAGAGCATAAGAGGACCACCAAGGTTAATAGCATACACAATAAACAATAATACAATATTAACTATTCACTACCCGTGAATTATATATAAATAAAGGAAGAGGTGTACACCCAGAACTTTAAGAAGACGGGAGGGTATGTACAGGTGCTGTCATGGACTCCGAAAAACACCGTTAACCGGTGAGTAACTAAGACTTTATTCGGTCGTCCATGACAGCACTACGGAGAGAATTACAGAGAGTAACTAACTAGGGAGGGACTACAGCTTGCAGCACCCTTACACCAAAAGAGAGGTCAGAGGAGGCACCCAGGTTCAATCTATAATGGTTGTAGAAAGTGTTTGGAGAAGACCAAGTAGCAGCCTTACAAATCTGGTCGATCGACACCTCCAATCTTTCCGCCCACGAAGCCGCCATAGCTCTAGTGGAATGCGCTTTAAGACCTTTAGGCGCCGGCTTGCCCTTTGAGATATAAGCCAGCGAGATAGCCTCCCTGATCCATCTAGCTAGAGTAGACTTCGATGCTCTATGCCCTTTCCTACTACCCTGATAGGACACGAATAAGGCATTATCTAACTTCCAGGAATCAGTTACCGCTAGATACTGCAGGATACATCTTCTTACATCTAAGGTGTGTAACTTCCTCTCCTTATCGTTGGTAGGACTGGGGAGGAAAGATGGAAGGACTATTTCCTGTGTTCTGTGGAAACTGGACACTACCTTAGGGAGATATGCTGGATCAGGGGATAGTATCACTCTATCATCCCTAAGCTGCATGTAAGGGGGAACCCTGGATAATGCTTGGATGTCGCCTATCCTACGCGCCGATGTTATGGCCACCAGGAAGGCTACTTTAAGGGAAAGATTTTTAATAGAGGCTGAAGTAATTGGCTCAAATGGGGCCTCTGTCAAGGCTGAGAGGACTAGGTTCAGGTCCCAAGGCATGACTCTATCCTTCACAATTGGTCTAGACCGCTTTGTTGCCCTGATGAATCTGCTGACCCAGTGATTCTCAGCGATGTTGCAGCCAAAGAGGGCCCCCAAGGCTGATACCTGCACCTTAAGAGTATTTGGGGATAACCCCATATCTAACCCCCTTTGTAAGAATTCCAAGATCTGGACAATCGGTATTGACTGTCCAGCTGTTGCCCCCGAGTTCTGAAGAAACCTCTTCCAGATTCTGACATAGATTTTTGTGGTTATCATTTTCCTGCTTTTCAGCAGCGTGTTAATGAGGGCTGGCGAGAACCCCCTATCTTTTAGTAGCGCCCGCTCAAAATCCACGCCGTCAGATGAAGGCCAACCGCTCGAGGATGGTAGACTGGGCCCTGGGATAGGAGATCCGGAATGTCTGGCAAGACCCATGGATCGGATATCGACATAGCCCTCAGGCATGGAAACCACGTCCTTCTGGGCCAGAAGGGGGCAATTACTATCACTGTGGCCTTGTCCTTCCTGATTTTCCTCACCACCAGAGGAAGTAGAGACAGGGGAGGAAAGGCGTAGGCTAGCCTGAAGTTCCAGTCTATGAGGAGGGCGTCTACTGACAGGGGATTTTCTCTGGGGTTCAGAGAGCAGAACTGTGCAACTTTCCTGTTTCCTTTTGTGGCAAACAGGTCTACCTCTGGTTGTCCCCACCTTTCCACGATAAGGTCGAAGATGGTGCTGTTCAGGGACCACTCTCCCTGCCTTAATGTGTTGCGACTTAAGAAATCCGCTGTAGTGTTTTCTGCCCCTTTTATGTGTAGAGCCGTCAACGAGAGAAGATGTTGCTCTGCTAGATGAAACAGACGATCTGCTACACACATCAGGGATCTGGAACGAGTCCCGCCTTGGTGATTTATGTATGCCACGGTGACTCGATTGTCCGAGAATACCCGCACGTGGTGGCCCTGTAGACAGACAAGGAGTGTTTTAACCGCCTGCTCCACAGCCGTTAACTCCTTTAGATTGGAAGACATCTCCATCTGATCATGATCCCAAAGCCCCTGGACCAATGAATCCCCCATGTGAGCCCCCCACCTAGAAGGGCTAGCGTCCGAGGTGATAATACGAGTTATATTATACTCCCAGGGGACCCCTGTGGACAGGTTCTTTTGATCTAACCACCACTCGAGGGATACCACAGTGTCTTGGGATAGGGTCAGCAGACTGTCTAGACCTCCTCCCAACCTTTTTTGATGTAACAGTACCTCGCCCTGTAGTATCCTCGTATGATACTGAGCCCATCGGACCGCCGGAATACAGGACGAGAGAGAGCCTAACAGAGACATGGCTCTTCGTAGGGACATGGTGGGGTTTTTTGAGGCATTCAGCACCTGAAGGTACAGGCGATTAATTTTTTCTTGAGGCAAACGGCATTCCTGACCCTGGGAATCCAGGGTCAGGCCTAAAAATCGCTGCACCGTCATGGGCTGTAACCGTGATTTTTTAATGTTTAGCATCCACCCCAGACGCTCTAGAGCCGACATCACTTTATGTAACTGTTCTAGACAGTGATCCGCCGTTTTACCTACGATAAGGAGATCGTCCAGGTAGGGGATTATTAGAATGTTGGACTCATGAAGGTGTGCCATAACTTCCGCCATTACCTTGGTAAATACCCGAGGGGCGACTGAAATCCCAAAGGGAAGGGCCCTATACTGGAAGTGTCTTATTACCCCATCCAACCGTACCGCCACCCTCAGGTATCGTTGGTGACCTGCATAAATAGGGATATGGTAATAGGCGTCCTTCAAATCCAATACTACCATAAAGCAGTTTTTAAACAGCAACTTTATTGCGGTATTAATAGTTTCCATTTTAAATGGTTGAATGGTCAGAAAATTATTCAGCGCTCTAAGGTTGATAATTGTTCTGAAGGAGCCGTCTGGTTTACTTATTAGGAATAGAGGAGAGTAGAAACCACTACCCTGTTCTCCTTCCGGAACCTCGGATAAGACATTTTTATTGAGCAGATCGTGAACTTCCGCTTCCAGGGCCGCCTGTTCCGCTGGAGAGGATCTGAGAGGGGTGACTCTGAAGAAGTTCTGAGGGATAGAGGAGAATTCTAGCCGCAGACCCGTAGCTATCAACCCCAAAATCCAATCACTACTGGAGATCTTGGACCAGGCCAGGTAGAAGGCAGATAGTCTACCTCCCACCGGGGCGACTAGTCATTGGGGTGGTTTTTTGACTTCACGGGGTGGCTCCTGACGTCCTCCACCAAACATGAACCCAGTACCTCTCTTCTTTTTCTCGTCCCATCTGCTCTGATCTCTGGCCGGTCTCCTCCGAAAGAATCTGGCCGGTCTCCTCCGAAAGAATCTTTTCCCTGCGAAGGGCCGCCGGTAAGAAGTAGTTGGAAGATTAGGAAACTTCTTCTTCTCATCTCCGGCTTTCTCTAGCAGCTCATCTAGGACTGGTCCAAACAGGTATTCCCCTTCACATGGGATGGAGCACAGACGAGATCTGGACTGAAGGTCACCCGGCCAACATTTCAGCCATAGGGCCCTGCGTGCTGCGTTCGATAGTCCTGCCGCTCTAGCCGCCATTCTTGCGGAATCCGCAGAAGCATCTGCGAGAAAGGCAGCAGCATTTTGGATTGTTGGCAGGAATTTCAACAAGGAATCTCTGGAAACACCTTCTTCCAATTTAGACCCCAGCTGATCTAGCCAGACCATCATTGATCTGGCTGCGCATGTCGCAGCTACCGCCGGTCTCAAGGCACCAGCCGACATTTCCCATGTCCCTTTAAGGAACGAGTCAGCCTTTTTATCTAGAGGATCCTTTAGGGAAGCCATGTCATCAAAGGGGATAGAAGATTTTTTGGATGCCTTAGACACCGCCGCGTCTAATTTTGGTGCCTTATCCCATGTGTTCACCATGGGGTCCTCAAAGGGGTATCTTCGTTTAAAGGCCGGTGGAAAAGAGCCTTTTTTCTCTGGCTTCTTCCATTCTTTTTTAATGAGGTTTTGGACCTTGTCATTGAGCGGAAAAGACCTACGTTTTTTAGGGTCTAGGCCGCCAAACATTAAGTCCTGGGCTGACAGTTCTGGTCTTTCATCCGCCACCCCCATAGTGGATCTAACTGATTTAATCAGTTTGTCCATTTGGTCCAATGGGAAACAGAACCGGTTAGACTCTTCTTCCGAAGAGGACGCTGAGGAGACAGAGGCGTCTGAATCATTCTCCCTACTTGGGCCAACAGACGAATCCGAATTTGAGGCGCTAGGCTCCCTTCTCCTTTTGGAAGGCTCCCCCCGGGATAGGGATTTCAGGGAATCCTTCACCTCCTTCCTGATAATCTCCCTAAGATTTGATGTGAAATCGGGAGACTCCTCCGCCACCTATGGGAGCGGAGAAAAAAGGCTATGTAATTTCCTCTGGTGCTACCGCTATAATAATAATAATAATCTTTATTTTTATATAGCGCTAACATATTCCGCAGCGCTTTACAGGTTGCACACATTATCATTGCTGTCCCCGTTGGGGCTCACAATCTAAATTCCCTATCAGTATGTCTTTGGAATGTGGGAGGAAACCGGAGTACCCGGAGGAAACCCACGCAAACACGGAGAGAACATACAAACTCTTTGCAGATGTTGTCCTTGGTGGGGCTTGAACCCAGGACTCCAGCGCTGCAAGGCTGTAGTGCTAACCACTGCGCCACCGTGCTGCCCGCGCTATATAGTATCCCATTTATCTATTTCCTACCGTCTGCCGCACACACGACTGACAAAGTCTCTTAGGGTAGGCGTCTGGCAAAGGGCAAGCGCTCCTTGTTTTTTGATTTACCAGCGCTCTTTTTCCCCTACGGAAATAAACATAGGAAAGACTGCATCAGGGTACATTCACGAAGATCTCTTACCCAGGCAGTAGCGGTAGGTACCGGATTACTGGGGGGTCGGTCCAGATCCTTCTGTCTTGATCTGCGACTGGCCTGAGCACTGCGCCCGCGGGTCTTCTGCTGGGTATTTGCCTCCGAGGATCTGTCCTCTTGCTCCAGCAGGTCACCGGCAGCTTCTGGCACCTCCATAGCTGTAGATGCTATCAGCAGCTCTGCAGCAGTGTAATTGGCCATATATAGCTCTCCCCCATCCGGAACATGTGCAGGTGTGCATGGCCAGCCTAATCAATCCCCCCCCTGCCCCGGACCATGCTCGACCCTCCCCCGCCCCTGAACGCTCCCCCCCCCGCCGCTCCCACCGCATGCAGGACAGCGGTATCCCCAGCGAAGCCGGCCGGCGTCTAACTTCCGGTCCCGGCTCCGCCCCCCCTCGCGTCACTTCCGGTAACGCCGGAGCGCTCAGGGAAGAGCCTGGAGGCCGGCGCCGCCGGATCCCCCAGCCACACGCCGCTACACCGCACATGGCCAGCACAGCGGCGATACCGGCCGAAGCCGGCGCCCGACCCCCGGAACCGCCCCCCCCCCAAAGGAGCGCAGAGGGGCGCACCGGGAAGTCCACGCCGCATGGATAGGAGCCAGAGGTAGGGAGGACCGGGGCACGGGAGAGCGAAAGGACCGGGGGGGTGGGGGAGATATACTCACCTTCGCCGGCCACAGAGACAGACCTCCTCCGGACGCTGCTCCCCACTGCACCGCTCACTGTCGTGGAGCCCTACCCGGGCCCACCGTGGCGCTTCCAGGGACCCGCACTGCCCGAGGTAGGAGACCCCCTCGCTACCTGGGTCGGACAGCCGGCCTGGGTGCTTGATAGGTGACTGAAGAAAAATCTGTAGGGAATCCTGTCCTCCAGGAACAGGAAACCAACTGATGCGTGGGGAGAGGTGCCGCCCTTATGTATCTGTAGGTTTCCTGTTCCTGAAGGGCGGATCCCCTCTCTCCGTAGTGCTGTCATGGACGACCGAATAAAAACTCATTTTAAGAACTAATTATTTTTTTGAATCTACAGTATTAACTATGCTCACTTATTTAGCATTTTACAGATATCATCATCACTGTCCCCATTGGGGCTCACAATGTACATTCCCCATCAATGGGTCTTTGGAGTGTGGGAGGAAACCCACAAAAACACGGGGAGAACATACAAACTCCTTGTTGGGATTTGAACCCTGGACCCCTGCGCTGCAAAATAACAGTGCTTAACCACTGAGCCACTGTGCTGCATTAAGGTATGTGCGCACAACGTCTTATAGACTGAAGCATCTTTTCTTATGTCCCCTGGGAGGTGCTTTGCATCGACTTTGCGGCTTGTGTTTTTTTTTTTTTGCATTCTATCTACATAAAATAGTTGCGGCTTGAATGATCAGGTCAATTCTTTCGAATCCTTAACCGTTGGCATTTCCGGAGAATCCTGACAGTGAGCGGCGCACCACATGCTGTCAGGATTCAGACGCCTGTAGTCACAGAGTGACTGCAGACTTTGATCCCTCCCAGGAGCTGGGCTACTCCCTGCTCTACTGAGCATGCATTTGTGATCAATTCCGATGTACGCTCAGTACCAGAGCTCCCTTGTCACCGTTTAATTTTCTTTTTATGCACAGTAACAGTGCCCTCCCTCACCAGCTCTGTTTAGAAGTGACGAGCCAGTAAGAGAGTGCACTGTCTGTTCACATAGTAAGGAGAAAACCCGGTGAGCGGCGAACAACTTCGTCCCTGATGTCTTGTTTTGAGTATCCCAGCCCCGAATACACTGGGGATTCTGAAACAAAATGTCCTCATGCAGTAAGTAGGTAAGAAAAAAACAAAACAGAAACTGATAGATAGCGTAGTGAGGGAACAATAGGAACTATTTCAATAAAATCCTTATATATTATTTCTAAACACTCTTTTTCGGTGATTACTTTGTATCTCCGTTCATACTGCACCCACACATACAAATGATACACCAGTTGAATGATACACCCTTCAGCAAGAAAATAGCCAAACAAACCACATATCCACGATGTGATCACAAAATACAGTTTAAACATTAATTTTCATAAACTTGCAGTAAAGAAAAATGACCTGTAGGTAGCACCACACTACCCCAAAGCACACTACCACAAAGCTGCTTACAGACATCACAAAGAAATCCTAACGTTTACCTTCGGGGCTTTCCAGCTTGCCGAACTCCTTGCCAAGCCAATTTCAGGCACATTGGAGGAATGCACACTTCACTGCAGGCGAGTCACATACGCAAACACATTTGTAAACATGCACTGCCTATTCAATTGCACACTTGCTCCGTTTATACTCCACCGACACACAAATGATACACCATTTCAAAAGGTCAAATTACCTGCAAGTGGCATTTGCCTTGGGGTCTTTTTAGCTTGCTGAAGTGCTTGCCCAGCCTATTTCAGGCAAATTCGAGGATTGCACACTTCACTGCAGGTGACTCACATATGCAAACATTTTTGTAAACATGCACTGCTTTTTCTGTGATTACTTCGCCCCACACACACAAATAATACACCATTTGAAAGGTATACTTTCCCCCTTCAGCAAGAAAAGACACAAACCACACTCACGATTTGATCAATAAATACAGTTTAAACATTCAATTTCAATAACCTGCAGAAAAACACAATAGCCTGCAGGTGGCACCACAACCTCAAGACATTTTTTGTAGCCTCTACTTATCAAACCAATTTATTGTATTACAATCTACATATATAAATACCTCTCTGTGTTCATCTCATTAAATAAATTAACTTTTGACCAGCTTGATTTTCCTGAAATTGCCTGCGCCCCCGACAACCAATGTGCGAAAATTTCGCACGGGCCAACTAGTATATTAGAAAAGAGATTAGATTACTACATTAAATAGACATTTAAGATCAAAATAAATGTAACTTTCTGATCGCCTCTAAGGTATTAATCAACTGTGTTTTAGTAACTACGATTATTGCTGGTCTACTGTAGGAAAGTGCAGTCTGCGCCTAGCATTAGAAGTCACAAAGAAGTTCAGAAATGAAAGGCAAAACTTTGCAAGTAATGTAAAAGCTGAGCCTTAGGAAACATTTGCATCCACTGAATCCAACAATAGATATCAACTACATCACAAAGAAAACCTTGGGGACACAACACAAAGTCACATAATTAGTTCAAGCACTTTTTCTATTGATCCTCAGCATTGCAAACCCAATTCATTGAGAACTGGGGGGAAAAATTGAAACACTTGGAACTGCAGAACTGGAAAGATCAATTACTAGGAATCAATATTAACGTGAATTGCTGTGCACTTATCTCAAGACTAAAGCTTCCCATCAATTGTTATATCATGCGCACTACGGCAAATCTCTTGTAAATATATGGTCTTAATGGTGCTCTCAGGATCTTTGTATTAACAGCACTGTAATAACATTTCTAATGGAAACTTTAGGCTAAAGGAGAACATAGAACATTATTTATAATAATACAAGTAATCTGACAACATTTTATCAATGAAGTAAATGGAGGAAACCTTCCCCAGGAATTGGCATCTGTGTAATATACTTTTCCAAGACCTTGTTTGCCTGTTAAAACCATTTACCAACTTCCAATTATGGAATTGTAACTTAAAAAAAAAAGTGCGGGCAGACAAAACTCTTATCCATAGGGGTATCTATACATGTAACAATTGGTGCCATGCAGCAATACACATAGCACTGTTTTTCAAGATCTGGCATGGTTTCACATTTTTGGCCTCGGTGGACATCATGCAAAGAGCAATTACTGGAGAAGGACATCACGGTCTGAAAAATAGAAGGAACAAGGAGAAAAGGAAAACCGGCAACCCAATGGCTTGATACTATCAATATAACAGTGGAGAAGACCCTGGTGGATCTATCATGGCTTGCACAAGATCAATCTTCCTACAGATTGTTCAAGTCGCCAGGGCTCGGGGTCGAGCTGAAGGCCACTAAAGAAAAGCAGAATGTACATTACAGAACCATGGAATTAGGCAGTCACTGTCCTAGTTTTTTTTGCACTCAACGGTCAACAGTACAAGTACTCTCACCCTATTCCCTATCTCCTGCCCGTCTCCCGATTGACCCATCAGAGACAGGAAGCAGGCAACGAGCGGAAAATAGGGAGAGAGGCAGGAGAGCTGTAAGTGCAGCGCTCGCCCACTACACTCGCTGCTCATAAGCATACAATTTTATCTATTGGGTTTTTCTAAATCAGCAAAACCGATTTCTACAAGAAAGGTAAGGATATACAAAGCATGAAAGCACCTTTATATACATGCCATTAGTTTAAAGTATAAAATGCGGATGACGGGTGATTATGTATTTTCATTGAAGAACACCCTTTAAAGAAGTTGGCCCCGATGAAATAAAAAAGCCCATACTCACCTCCCATACTTGCGCCATTCCCACGGTGTCGGCACTCCCTCTCTCCATGGGGCTCCTGTGCTACTGCGACATGCAATCCCGATGCCCAGCAGCGCTGGTGTCACTGTCTCCCCACAAATTGAATATAAACAGGAAGTCAGATCAGCCCAGACTTCCTTTTCATGTTCGATTTGTCCAAAGGCGGAGACCGAGACACTAGCATTGATTGGGCTCCAGGGTCAAATGTCAACAGCGCATCACAGCCCTGGGACTGAAAGTGCTGACACCGATGGAATGGCGGCAGGACGAGTGGAGAGTATAGGATTTTTTTAAATTTTAATCAGTCAAACATTTAGATCAAGAAGTGATTGTCCTAGTAGAGGACAACCCCTTTAAAGTGAGGCTTAAAAAGAACATATTTACTGGATAAATAATAACTTGTTGATCAGTGGGGGTCTGATCGCTAGGACACACATCAATCAGCAGAAGGGGGAACTTTTAGGGTGCGGCAGTGAGCACACCCGACTGCTGCTCCATTTGTGCGCTCTATGTGAGAGCGGTGCTTGTTTTTTTCTGCCAAAATAGAATACAGCAGCGGTTCGTGGTCTGACCTACTGCTATATGAAAGTGCCATGATGGGGGTAGAAATGAAATGTCCTTATCTACTGATCAGTGCTGGCCCAGCAGTAGGACCTCCACTGATCAACAGGTTATAACCTTGATAGAACTTGTTCTAACTGGACAACCATTTTAAGTAATAGCTTACAGCCTGTAATGACCACCTCAACACCATCAGAGCTACTGCAACCCCCGACCTACTGTCTCCTTCCCCATAATCCTGTACAATGTAAGCCCATAAGGACAGGGTCCTCGCCCCTCTGTCTGTCATTGTTAGTTGTGTTAACTGTAAGTGATATTTGTATTTTGATGTAATCCCTTCTCATGTATAGCACCATGGAATCAATGATGCTATATAAATAAATAATAATAATAATAATAATAATAAAGTAATACTCTAAAAATTATTATTTTTTTAATCAATCTAAAATACCTACTTTTTCTTTTCTCTTCCTTACCAAATGATTACTGATCGGAAGGATCCGGGCTTGGAAATTTCGTTGCTCTTTAAATATAATTTCCTCTGAAAGTCATTTCATTAGGGGCCAAATGAGACGCTACTTTTGTTGCACCTTCTGGCATTAACATATCAGTCCATGTTTTTTTTTTTCCTTTGACATTACAAGTAATTATAAACAGCTGTGTAGACTTTTCAGGAAAAGAACTTACAATGTTTCCCCATCAGATAACACATGTAACATATTAAATAAACCAGCGGCTCATTGTAGTCAAGTTAATTTACTATTACATCAGAACAAGCCATGACAGCTCCTTATCGCAGCCCGTAGGCAGTGGAGCTTGTATCTGCCGATGTCACACAGGCGTGCACCGGCAAGTCCCAGCTATTTCATACTCATCAGGCTTCAACATCTCCAGGCATCAAGAGTTTACAGAGCGCAGGCACAAATTGCTAAACTTTTCTTATTTGGTACAGATTCGAAGAATAAAATGCACTTTGGAAAGGACAACTGAGCTGAGAGGTTAAAGATAGATATTACAGAAGTCATGAGTGTAATATTCAGGGGGCCCAAATGGCTGCCTTATGTCGAGCGAGCGTCGGGCCTGAGGGCAGATGCTCAACCCACAGCTTTACAGAACATGAAAGATAGAGGTCATGGCCCTTAGGGAACTTCTGTATCTCTTGGAGTTTCTTTGAAGGCCTCTTCAAGGAATTTTTGTTTTTCAAACAATATATCCCAAATCTATTGCAATCAAACTAATCTTTTATAAAAAAAATTTAACGTATTTGATTTTCAGTTTGACCCAAACATTATCATTGAAGATCAGAGGTAGAAAACCAATCTAGATTCTGCCCAACGCTGGTGACAACCTCCCAAAGGCCATAAGCTGAATTTCTACTGCAAACAGTTGGCACCGTCATTGAGGGTGCACTGGATGTGTAAGGCCTCATTCATTTTTGGCGTAGGAGAAAATCGCACTGATTATTCTCATCAGACTCTGATCACAGTTTGATCAGAGTATGGTATAAGCGTCAAATATTCTTGTACGTGGAGTTCAAAAATAAATAAATTCCACCTTCTCCATCTGACAGTGTGAAAATGTCTTGAGTGCAGTCCGTTTTTTTCAAGGACCCACTGACATGCATTGCTGTTGTTGATCTGGCCCTAGGATAAAAATTAGACATCTGATATTTTCCGCAGACCACTCAGTTCAAGAAAAAAAAAAAAAAAAAAGATCGGATATGTGTATGGCCCCATAGACTATCACAAATACAAGTGAAAATCACAGCTAGCGCTGCTATGTAAAATTTGGATGTTTGAATTAGGCCGTATACTCCTGGCTATAAAGGGTATAAACCCAATGCTAGCACATTCGTACGAGGGCAATGTGAGGACAAAGGAAGTATACGGGCTGGTTACTATACAGCCCTAGAGAACAGTCCCAATTAATTACGGGCATTGTAGTTTGGAGCTCACTGATGGAACACACAAGCTCACAAGCAAGAAGTTCAAGAAGTAATGCAATGGTCAAGGGGAAATGCAATGGTCAAGATGTAGTGCAATGGTCAAGAGGTAATGCAATGGTCAAGAGGTAATGCAATGGTCAAGGGGTAATGCAATGGTCAAGGGGTAATGCAATGGTCAAGGGGTAATGCAATGGTCAAGGGGTAATGCAATGGTCAAGAGATAATGCAATGGTCAAGAGGTAGTGCAATGGTCAAGAGGTAGTGCAATGGTCAAGGGGTAATGCAATGGTCAAGGGGTAATGCAATGGTCAAGGGGTAATGCAATGGTCAAGGGGTAATGCAATGGTCAAGGGGTAATGCAATGGTCAAGGGGTAATGCAATGGTCAAGGGGTAATGCAATGGTCAAGGGGTAATGCAATGGTCAAGGGGTAATGCAATGGTCAAGGGGTAATGCAATGGTCAAGGGGTAATGCAATGGTCAAGGGGTAATGCAATGGTCAAGGGGTAATGCAATGGTCAAGGGGTAATGCAATGGTCAAGGGGTAATGCAATGGTCAAGGGGTAATGCAATGGTCAAGAGGTAATGCAATGGTCAAGGGGTAATGCAATGGTCAAGGGGTAATGCAATGGTCAAGGGGTAATGCAATGGTCAAGGGGTAATGCAATGGTCAAGGGGTAATGCAATGGTCAAGAGGTAATGCAATGGTCAAGAGGTAATGCAATGGTCAAGAGGTAATGCAATGGTCATGGGGTAATGCAATGGTCAAGGGGTAATGCAATGGTCAAGAGGTAATGCACAAAGTAATGCACTGGTCAAGTAGTAATGCAATCCTCAAGAAGCAATGCAATGGTCAAGCATATGTGGATTGGAAGAAAAAAAAAAAAAAACACAAAATAACCCATTGTGAGCTTTATTACGGCCATACATTTGAATTTCACTTACTCGTTTACCATATATTTATGTCGAAGTAACCCTTTAAAAAACTATGTGTGGTCTTGGAACGTTAAAATCTGAACAGTCAGCTCTCAATGACTACTCCGAGCTCCTGACCAAAGCTTTAAAGATAATAAAAAAAAAAAGTTTCCCTTTAACACTAAAGCAACACGATGCTGCTAAAGACACAGCAAAGAAACTTCCATCTTCTGCGGTGCGAGAACAGACGTCATCACCTTTTCTTCTATAACCTCCCTTAGGTAAATGATGTCACCTCCGCTGGGTATGAAAACCGGACCTGAAAACAGGTGGTTAAAACCACATTTGTATAAACTATTCCCAGCCTGCTGTCAGGTCAATGAGGACAGACGCAGCGATGAACGATAATGACTTTACCTTCTGACACCAAGAAGCAGCAAGCTACATACTGCTTCATTACCTCCCCCCAAAAAAAACAGTTTGACAGAAGTGGGAACCGTACAGCGCAGGTAGAATGGTTACATGGACCATCGTCAATGTACATTACCGTGACAAGTGCAGCAGAACGTGGGCGCGTGGGACTGTGGGCACCTATATACCTGTATGGACCATTGCAAAGTCTTAGGCTATGTGCACTTGTAGCAGAAAAATCAGCGCGGATTCGCTGCATTTTTTTTTCGGCAGCATGTTAATTCTTTGTGCGGAAACGCAGCGCTGACTATACATTGAGTAAGGCAAATCCGTACATCAAAAAACGCATGACAATCCGCAACAAATTCGCAAGCATTTTGGCCTGCGTTTTCTGCCAAGAGATGCAGATTCTGTGCGGGAAATTCCGCAGGCCAGTCCACAACGTGTGCACATACCCTTAAGATCGGAGGAATAGGTAACTACACACAGTGCTGGGGAGAAGCATTATTTATTATTGCAGCAAATTTAAGCAAAGTGATCAAGGAGCAAAATTTTTGGATCATTTCCACAGTAGTGGAATCAGCAGTGCATCCAATCACATAAAATTATATAGGTACAGAAATTACAATTCTCTCTCCAAGAAATTGAAGTATACACAGATAACGTTGCATCCCTGTCTCTCCATGTACATTGCGTAGACACAGATTACTAACTTTAACACTATGGACACCTTTCACATGGAAAGAAAAATGATTTGTTTGCATACTTTAGTGCAATTTTATTACACTACAGGGAAATAACCACTAAGTTTCATTCATTTTCAGACCTCCCGATAAGCAGTTTGCAGCCTGATCCAAGCTTCAGATTTCTTTTTTTTAATCTCTTGTAGGAGTGTCTCTCCTAGAAATATAGGCTGGATGTTTTCTTTTTTCCATTAGAATAACCTGACTAGCTGAATTCTTCTAAGCGCTATGTAGAAACAGAAGGTAAATTTTCTCTGCACAAGGCATAAGTCACTGCAAAAGTCTGTGGTGGTGGTGGTGATGATAGCTGGGTCAGGAGATGAAGACGGGAATGAATCATGCAGGGACAAGAGACTTTCTGTTTCTACATAGAGCAGAAAAAAGAGAAGAATTAACTGGGCAGAAAAGCAAAATGAGCAATTGTAAGTCCACAATGCTCTATAATGTGATGACTGCAATATATTGAGGGGATAAAAACGTTGATGGAAATGCTTGCCCACCACAGTACCATAGAAGTCAGGTTCCCGTACAGTTATCTGCCCTAGCGGCCTCGGGTGGGTCTCATTCACGCATGCGTCGAAATGGTGCATCAGTCATATATTCTGCCACAGATCATAGAATTAAAACACCACATTGAATAGACATTAAGAAGAAGTAGTCGGCCCCGAGAATACATGGCTGGCCCTGGGCACGTTGGAGGCGTCAGCACATCAAATAATGAACACTTTGGGAGACTAACATGTGAACAATGAATAGGTTCAGGGCCTTTCTGGCTATGTTGGGTTTGCTGACTCGGCCTTCTCCTGTCTGTATTGGCCGATGGCTAGAAAACAAGACCAGCACATGTTTATTTTCCAGACAAAGTCCAGTTAAAAAGGAATCAGGCTTGAATGATCTTTGTACGGTGACCTCAAAAACCCGCACATGCAATTCAGAAACCACCAGCTGAGTCAGAACAGAACAGCGTTGACTATTACAATATACATTAACCCTCATTACGCACTTTCTCTTAACACCTATGGATAGGCAGAAAACCACTGCACATTAATATGCTCTGTAGGAAAGCTCCGATAGACGGGGAAGCGGCAGAGATGCAGCTCACCGAGACAGGGATAAGCTTTTTTTCATTAGTAAAATTGACTTTTCTTTATGAATATTCATTGATTTACGGCAGCAGATAATGTGAAGACAGAGGGTCAGATTGGCCGCCAACAGGACCATAGGATGCATGATCACACAATAAGGTGCCGCTAATACAACCGGCCAAAAAAAGCTGTATAAGATATCAGAAGGTGACTAGGCTGGTGCCCTACCCTTTACTGATGAGATGTCCTGTTTGTACAGTGCAAATAACAAAAAGTACAAGGAGGACGAGCATATATGGGAATGTCAAGTGGAAAAAATATTTGCAGTGTGGAGGTACAGACCGCATCCACTTATCTAAACTGGACAGCTCCTTCTAAGCAAGGAACTTACAATGTGCTAATCAAGAAGTTTAAAAGGGATGTTTTATAGGGACGACCAATTATACACTGAAGCTGGCACGTCCGGCTTTAATAACTTCTGTCAATTTGCCACCATTGCACAAGGATGAGACTGTCCAAACATTTTCTGTAAATGAATGGCTGACTATGGTAACTAACGTCCTGAGAGATACTCATATATTCTCCATCCTAAACAACAGGTGAAGAGGGTTCCTAGCTTGTTTGGGTGTCCCTCTGGTCTGGCTAATTAAAAAACAAAAACAAAATAAACCTCATGTTAGGGGCCACCCTAAACACCCCAAGACAAGAAAGTGAATTATATGTATAATATAAATATAAAAAAAGAAGACAAACTAGAGATGAGCACAACCCTAGTGCATGGACGTGGGCAGTAGTTTCTGTCATGGACAGGAGATGCACAAATTACTCACCCGCTGGTCCGTCGTGCACCACATGGGATGGGTGACGTCTGCCAGGCTGGGTAACAATCCGAATCTGGGTTCCCAGAGAGTAAGGAAAATACGGACCATGGACATAGAGACCATGGACATTGTCCATGGTCTCTATATCCATGGTCTCTATGTCCATGGTCTCTTAGAGACCATGGGCATAGGGAGCATGGACATAGGGAGCATGGACATAGGGAGCATGGACATAGGGAGCATGGACATGGGGAGCATGGACATAGGGAGCATGGACATAGAAAGCAGGGAGCATGGACATGGGGACCATGGGCATGGGGACCATGGGCATGGGGACCATAAAAGAAGGGCAGAAATAAAAATCCTGCTTTATAATATTGGACAATACTGCTCCATGTACCCACATGACTATTGTAATAACCTGCTGTACTGAAATATAGGCACGAGCTAGTGGGTCAACATCAGGTCAGTAACTCATCATACACTAGGTGTTTTTATTGGGGTGCTTCTACTGCTAAAGTGAGTGGGTTCAGGAGCATACTCAAGGTTACCATTAAACACGAGTATTTCTTTAATCTTGGCAATTTGTTGGGTTGAAAAAATGACTTGTCACCAGGTCAAAAGTGTCCAGTTTTTGCTCTTATTTTATTCCCATTGCTCCCCTGAGTGTTCAGTTTATACTTCCAGCAATATAGGCCTTTATATTTAGTGGTAATTTTTACTGTCTTTACTAAAGGGGTGTGGCTCACGAGGATCCCTGGGGGCATGTATATAGGCAGTGTTCTCTTAACCTATAAGCAACAGCCCCAAGGTAAATACCATACAAATTAGCATTTCTCAATAAGGACGACATCTCTGGAACCATAACACATAAAAAAAACAACAATAAAACAATAGTCAGGGGAACAGCAGGAATTTTAAAAAAAGAGCTAAAATTGGCCACTTATGACCTGGTGATAAGTCCTCTTTAATGCAATCAATGGGTCTATATACAGAAAATGAAAAGAATATTACTTTAAATCATTTTAAATCATTTTAAATGCCTGTCAGTCAGCGGCATAAACCACAAGCAGATAGGATATTGCATAACCTGGCAAACACTCATAAAACCATATCCCATTTGTCGTATCCTTCGAAAACAGTTATTAATTAAATTGCCGTCCTTCCTACTTGGGCTTCAGATTGCCAAGAAGCTCGCTAAGAAATCAATATTAAAACTAATAGTATGTGCCAAGGAATAAAAAGAGCCAATAAGAGCATGCATGCATTGCTAATATAAAGTACATTTTTTCTGCAGTGGCAGCAGTCTATGTGAAAAAGAAGAAAACCACACCAAGAATTTAATGGGAACATCTCAGGCATTTTATTTTATTATTGTGGGCAGTAGTTAAAGGCCTAGTGCTCATTTACTCAGTTCCTATATGACAAAATTTCCTGTTGAAATAAAAAAAAAATGTGTGTTTTATTGTACATGTCATATGTTTGGTAGTGCCGAAGCCTCGACCATGCAAGAAACCAAGATGAACACTGGTTCAGCCAAGAAAACATGAAGCTGGACTGGGAGCAGGAGACGCTACACTTTAATGCTCGGCAGTCATGCAGACATTTAATTTTATATGGTTCACAGCTGTCAATTTCTCCTCCAGAGAATCGGCATGGTCTAGCCCTGTATCAAATAGTTTTATAGAACATCGCTTAATATATTTCCAATTTTTTACAGATTTTCTGGCACAAACCACAAAAGACAAAGCTATGCGATTTCAGAAATCTCATGAGGATCTAAGGGTAACGTCTCACAGTGGCACTTTGGTCGCTACGACGGCACGATCCGTGACGCTCTAGCGTCGCTCTATATTGCTCCAGCGTCGTAGACTGCGGTCACACTTCGCAATGCACGGCGCTGGAGCGATAATTTCATGACGTATTTCCGATGTTGAAGTCGTACGGGCATGTCACACAGGAGGTGCTCTCATAATTCAGAGCACATTTTGCATAATCTATGCGTGACGTTCACGAGGGGCGTGTTGTGCTGCTAGCTAACTACACCTGTAATGTGCTGATTGGCCGTTGGTTACTGTGCGCGCATTGGTTGGAAAAATTGTCACCTGAGCGCTATTGTTCCCGACGCCACCTCAGCTTTCAAAAGAATACAGCGCTCGAGAGCCGCGGTTTTAGCGGCCGGGAACAATAGTACCACGTCTGTCGAATGAGCGCACAGTATTGTACCGCCCAATCAGCACACAGGAAGTGGAGAATTTGGCGCTCCTACGTATCAAGCTCCTCTACCCATTACATCGTATACAATATCGTGCACACCTTTGTTACACGATGCGATCATGCCGCCACAGCGGGACACTTGACGACGAAAGAAAGTTTCAAACGATCTGCTACGACGTATGATTCTCAGCGGAGTCCCTGATCGCAGTAGCATGTCAGACACAGCGAGATCGTAAGTATATCGCTGGAACATCACGGATTGTGCCGTCGTAGCGACCAAAGTGCCACTGTTAGACGGTACCCTAAGAGGACAACGTTTCTCCTTGTGGAGAGTGACAAACCTGGCCTTGCATGTCAGTGTAAGGAGACTTCTAGGCCATACAATGCTCTTCTGGGAAATTAAATATGAAAATTGCCTCTTCAGAGAGGATGAGGACTAGATCTCTAGTGCCACCACCTATAAGAAGTAGCCATCTCAAAAGTCATTACTGACCCTTTAACGAGCTTTGCAATATGACTCATGATAAAAGTTAAAAAAAAAGCTCAATTTGCAAAATCTCATGCACGCAATCGTTTATTTGCTGACTGAATATGAGAACTACAAAGTATTTTAAATTTGCAGCTTGTCAATTCTTTCAGCGGGTTTTGGAGCATTTTCACAGTGCTTTTTCAACCATAACCACAAATGGATAAATGCCATTTCAGGTTTACAGCATTTTTTTCCAATTTTTTTTTTTTTTGCTTTTATTTAACTAATTTATTTAACATGTGCTGTAGACAAAATCACATGTAATTAGCATCCAAAAAACACTGCAAAACCTGCAGTGATTTTATTGCCAAGAGAACAGATTTTAGATGCAGAAAAATTAACATTTAATAAGTTCTGAACATTAAAGGGTTATTCTCTCCTTTAGAAGCGATCACCTAGCCGATCCTGAGGACGTCACTCTGCAAAGCGCTATCTGAATGGAGAGTTGGCTGCACAAGCGATCCTAAAGGTACCGTCACATTTAGCGACGCTGCAGCGATCTAGACAACGATGCCGATCGCTGAAGCGTCGCTGTGTGGTCGCTGGAGAGCTGTCACACAGACAGCTCTCCAGCGACCAACTATGCGAAGTCCCCTGGTAACCAGGGTAAACATCGGGTTACTAAGCGCAGGGCCGCACTTAGTAACCCAATGTTTACCCTGGTTACCAGTGTAAATGTAAAAAAAAAAACAAACACTACATACTTACATTCCGGTGTCTGTCCCCCGGCGCTCTGCTTCCCTGCACTGTGAGCGCCGGCCGGCCGTAAAGCAGAGTGGTGATGTCACCGCTGTAATCTGCTCTACGGCCGGCCGGCGCTGACAGTGCAGGGAAGCAGAACGCCGAGGGACGCGACAGACACCGGAATGTAAGTATGTAGTGTGTTTTTTTTTTACATTTACACTGGTAACCAGGGTAAACATCGGGTTACTAAGCACGGCCCTGCGCTTAGTAACCCGATGTTTACCCTGGTTACCAGTGAAGACATCGCTGAATCGGCGTCACACACGCCGATTCAGCGATGTCTGCGGGAGATCCAGCGACAAAATAAAGTTCTGGCCTTTCTGCTCAGACCAACGATGTCACAGCAGGATCCAGATCGCTGCTGCGTGTCAAACACAACAATATCGCTATCCAGGACGCTGCAACGTCACGGATCGCTAGCGATATCGTTGTTAAATTGTTCAGTGTGAAGGTACCTTAAGCCCCATTCATTCTCTATGGGACTGCCGGAAATGGCCCTTTATGGATAGGTGATCACTTTTAAAGATGGAAATAACCAATCACTGCACTGCAGGATTCTCATCAAGGCCTGGTGTACCTGCTAAAGTCAGGCCTTGTCTGCACACCACAAGAAAGGACATGACTACACAATACCATAATCCTTACCGAATAATAAACCGTAGGGTTGACTTTATTTTTTTTTTTAGTGGAATGCTTATACATACAGAAAAAAAAAATAAAGACAAAATTGCTTCTCAGCATAAAACACATTTTCTTGAACAACCATTACGATAATAATTGCATCTGTCTAATTGATATAGAAAACTATATCAAAGTCCTCGAACACCGCTGACATTTTCACAATCAAGTCCGTAAGAGGCAATGGAAAGCTACGATATTCTCTGACCGGCTCAGAAAATCAAACCAGTGACTGATAGATTTGCATAATGGCAAACAACACTCCTGACCTTGTCCGTACATTGAAGTCTTTATCAATTCATCAGTGGTACAAGCTGCTTGCAATTCAGCACCTATGTAGCCCCAGAGCACTAATGGCTCCTCTTAGATCTGCATACATGTCGATAGAAATAGATGGACACAGGCATTTCCTGTACTCCTGTATGCAGCAAAATAAAAAGCAGGATCGTAAATAAAATGCAGCAGAATGCGACAGTAAGCAACTAATAAAAGGGTGAAGTCTAATCCAGAGCTTATCCGACGACAAGATGATGCTGCCTAGTCCACTAATTACTAAAGGCCCCGTCACACATAGCGACGCTGCAGCGATACCGACAACGATCCGGATCGCTGCAGCGTCGCTGTTTGGTCGCTGGAGAGCTGTCACACAGACCGCTCTCCAGCGACCAACGATCCCGAGGTCCCCGGTAACCAGGGTAAACATCGGGTAACTAAGCGCAGGGCCGCGCTTAGTAACCCGATGTTTACCCTGGTTACCATCGTTAAAGTAAAAAAAAAAAAACGCTACATACTTACCTATCGCTGTCTGTCCTCGGCGCTCTGCTTCTCTGGTCTGGCTGTGAGCACAGCGGCCGGAAAGCAGAGCGGTGACGTCACCGCTCTGCTTTCCGGCTGACCGGCGCTCACAGCCAGACCAGAGAAGCAGAGCGCCGAGGACAGACAGCGATAGGTAAGTATGTAGCGTTTGTTTTTTTACTTTTAGGATGGTAACCAGGGTAAACATCGGGTTACTAAGCGCCGCCCTGCGCTTAGTTACCCGATGTTTACCCTGGTTACCAGCGAAGACATCGCTGAATCGGCGTCACACACGCCGATTCAGCGATGTCAGCGGGACCTCAACGATCAAAAAATGGCCCAGGCCATTCCGACACGACCAGCGATCTCACAGCAGGGGCCTGATCGCTGGTACGTGTCACACATAGCGAGATCGCTACTGAGATCGCTGTTGCGTCACAAAACTTGTGACTCAGCAGCGATCTCGCTAGCGATCTCGCTATGTGTGACGGGGCCTTAAGGTTCTTATACCTCGTGCCTCTTGTGACTCATTGAGCTGCACATTCAGCCGAAATAATATGAGGCTCCAGAGTGATGTCTAGTAACGCCTATAATTCAACAAAATTAATTGATGGACAGTCAATAACCAGCAACTCATACCAAAAGGTTATAATGTGGAATAATTAATTGCAAAAAGTGTATAAAATTCAAGAAAAACTGGATCAAAATTGTCATTTCAAAATCAATGGAGTGATGCAAAGTTAAGTGTAGAATAGAAAATTATTAATTTAGGAAATAGTCATAACTTTTATATCTAGTAACCCAGCCAGATGTAGTGCAAGTGTTGGTGTACAACAGTCTCCTCTGTCATTTTGGTCATTCATGGCCATGCGTGAGGTATGCACACTCTCTCTGTCTCTAGATGCCTATATGTTCCTGGACTTTGTTTCAATGGAGTATTGCTCTCCATACTTCTGTTTAGTAAAGTCTTCCCGAGATATCTTTATTGGCCGATGGTTAGCTAAACCACCAAGAACTTAAAAGCACCATCGGCCATGGATCTCGCCAATTCCATCTGACAGAACGGTTGGTTTTTTCTGCTGCATAAACCGTTCATTATCAACTGTAAAACCTGTTGAATAATTAAGATTTATACAAAATTTGACCACTACTGAACCGTCAATGCCAGCACAGATGTCCAAATATCCTGACCACTTAGGCTATGTTCAGATGTCCAATAACCATCTGATAGAACGGATCCAGGAGAAATCCGTTGACAAAAAGATTGTACAGACAACTTTTCCTCCGGCAAAAAAAAAAAAAAAATTCATCTGGATCAAACACTGAAGTCTATGGATAAAGGGTCTGTTATTTAGCCATTTGTTTTTCTACCATTTGAAACGGATTCGGTTTTTGCTTACTGGATCAGTTATAGATTCACATGTCCAGTAGAATGTGTTAAATATTTGTTTCACCTCCAAAAAGCAAAAAACGATCCTTCTCAAATGGGAGGAAAAATGATGGCTAAATGGATCTGTTTTCCACAGACATCAATGTTAGAAAAAAAAAAAAACAGTACCAGTTGAGATCAGTTCTATTCAGGCAGACAAAAAAGTCCTGGCGCCCTACATTAAAGTGTGCGTCCTTCCATAGGATTCAATGTTCAATAAAGGAGTCTTCCATTGAAAAAACACAGTATTTACTGAACGGTAACTTGGAACGGGTTATACACAAGGGTTTGTGGGTACAAAGTCTTATGAACGTTTGTAAAGAATTTTCACACACAGTTTCCCTTCTCTGTAGTCTACTCCAAGGCCGGTGAATTGCACGGTTTTTCCATCCATCGTCACAGCCTAGCTTCTTGCTACAGTCCTATTCAGCAAGTCTCCCTACCAGCTCAGTGTTGCGCGTCCTATTTCTTCCACTACCGGCACCCTGGATCTACCGCTCGAGACCACCCACTAGACCCACAAAGTCAAACTCTGTCCTGTTTAGCCCCGTTACCTTTGGCGTTTGCAAGCTTAGGTTTTCTCGTGACATGTCATCCTATTCAAGAACCCCTTTAAAGAGAATCTGTCACCACATTTTAGGCTTATCAGCTAAAAATATTATTGGATTGAGTGTCAGGTTTGCATTTCCCAACTACTTTTGAAACCCCCTGACTCCCCGTGTATCACACAGAAATACCTTTTTTATTTCACCGTGCTGTATGTTAATGAGTTGGGTCTGGTCCAACAGGCGTTGTCTTTGGTCCTTCACTCCACCCCTCCTTGGCTGCTGTGCGCAATATTTCTCGTAAATTTTGCAGTTTGCAGCCATATTTTGCGCATGCGTATTGCAATGTTCTCTCCCTCGGGCAAAGCCGGAAAGAAGTAGTGCGCATGTTAAAGATAGGTACTAGTGATGAGCGAGTATACTCATTGCTCGGGTTGTCTCCGAGTTTTTGTGACTGCTTGGAGATTTAGGTTTTCTTGTCGCAGGTGCATGGTTTGCAGCTACTAGACAGCTTGATTACATGTGGGGATTCCCCAGCAACCAGGCAACCCCCACATGTACTCAGGCTGGCTAGCAGCTGTAAATCATGCAGCTGTGGCTAGGAAAACAATCTCCGAGCAGTCACAAATACTCGGTGACCACCCGAGCGTGCTCGGGGAAACCCGGGCAACGAGTATATTCGCTCATCACTAATAGGTACGCATGTGGATCTATTCGGATCATACGCTGAGCACACCGACGCAAATGTGAAACCAGCCTTAACCATACATGGCTAAAATAATGCAGCCAGTGTCTAATACATGCCACCCGTTGATCGAGCAGCATGCATCAGCTGTTGTGTTCCCTTTAAAGTTTGGAGATGAAAAAAAATTAACCAAGTCTTCACGAAGGGCAGATCACACAACATGTTCTATACATAGAGGGAAGAAAACAGGAAATATTGCAGGTGGAAAGAGGAGGCATTATACTGTATAGAGTACAAGAAGAAGAAAGCAGTACAGGAAAGAAGCTGGGCTAAAACGCAAGTGCTATGGAGGCAGCAGCAATCTGGACCCAGAGAACACAACTCCAGCACGTATTACACTCATGAGCCTCCCACGTCTAAAGCCAGGAGCGAGTTGCAAGCTGCATATCAGGAGGTCTGAAAAAATGACAGAATAGACTTTAGGTAAAAGTGACCACTAACATATTACAATATTTCTCCATTCTCCAGCCCCACCCCAATTTCAAAAGTAAGATCCCATTACCAGCAATGCAGAAAATCTGTGCAGACATTGTCATGTCCTCTGTGGCAACTACAACATCTGCCATTACCAAAATATGTTCTTTTGGTTTTTTTTTAAGCAGTTATCTGTAAACCTATTTTCCCAATTAATAGTTTGACGTGATGGCTTTATGCCTCTCGAGCACAGATGTTTTTAATAAAACTTTCTGTGCATGCAAATTGCTACACTAGCTCAATTAAGAGCAGGTTATACATGACGAAGAGATGGCGCTCAGCTAAACCAGATTTCACATAAATCAGCTTGTTTCTGCTCCATTAACAGGGGTTATGTACTGCTCTATATAATGCAAAGTGCTTGTGATGGAGCCAACCAATGAGAGGCCCAAGCCGCCAATCACTTGATTGATTGCAAATGGCTGATACGACTTTGTGATTTATTCCTAAAGATTCCACCTCATTATGTGCTGAATAACACTGGAGTCTTTAGGAGAGTGGGTCAGAACAAGGAGCCTGAAGGAAAGGGAAGTGGAATAAACGTCTGAGTAATGTATTCCAGGTTATAATGAACAGTGGGGGTTCTACAGGTTTTTTAATCTTCCATTTTACTATTGCGTAAAAAAGTGTTGGCAAAAAACTATTACACTGGAATTTATTCATCTGACTGAATTTAATTTATATAAATATATGAAACAAAAAGGACTACGTACATACTGCAAACATTGTTAAAGTTTAGAATTTAGGACGTAGGTACCCCAATATTTAGACTTAAAGGGAATCTGTCACCCCAAAATTCGCCTATAAGCTGCGGCCACTGGCATCAGGGGCTTATCTACAACATTCTGTAATGCTGTAGATAAGCCCCCGATGTATCCTGAAAGATGAGAAAAAGGTTAGATTATACTCACCCAGGGGCGGTCCCGATGCTGTCCGGTCTGATGGGCGTCGCGGTCCGGGTCCAGCGCCTCCCATCTTCATACGATGACCTCCTCTTTGCTTTCTGCTGCGACTCCTGCGCAGGCATACTTATCGGCCCTGTTGAGGGCAGAGCAAAATACTGCAGTGGGCAGGCACTGGGCCTCTGACGTCATCGCATGAAGATGGGAGGCGCAGGTTACATCGGGGGCTTATCTACAGCATTACAGAATGCTGTAGATAAGCCCCTGATGCCAGTGGCCGGCAAACTGATCTACAAAGAATTATCCACCACTGTAATCATAAAGGTGGCAAAATGTAACTTTACTCCATCTCGAACACTAACGAAGTTGGTTATGCATGAAATTCAGATTTTGGTGAAGCAACAGACTGAACGGAAAATAAAGCACCAGTCTGAAAGCAACACACCATGGTTCAAAGTAGAGTGAGGCATACTTTCATCATTTCACTTCAATTTATATGCAGAAGCTTTTTTTTAAGAAAGGTTGGACATGTCAAAAAAGAAAGAATCAAAATTCTTGGATGAATCATCAACAATCTTAAATGTACAGACAACACAATATTGATAGAACAAGCGTAAATGGAATGAAGGACTTATTATGGAGAGTCAAGATGGAAAGCTCGAACAAGGGACTGCTACCAAAGAAAGATATTGACTACTGCCAGATATGACCGGGATTCATTTGAGATGGACAGCACCAAAGCTGGAAGCTCATCCTACTCAGATCGATGACAACTCAAGATGCAGCCAAGTTAATAGGAGCATAGCTATAGGCAAATAAACAATGAAGTCCCTGTTTAAGGTCTTCAAATCGAGGAGCATTTCACTGGCAACGAAGTCGTACTTAGTTTGGTCTTTTCTGCGGTAACAGATGGATGTGAAACCTGGACAAAACAAAAATCAATGTCTTTGAAATGTTGTACTAGAGAAGGATGTTATCAATCCCATAGATGGCAAAAACAAAAATCAATTTTGTAACAAATCAAGTCAGACATGTCAATTGAATCAAAGATTACCAAGCTACAACTTGTCTACTTTGGACGCATTACAAGAAGAGAGAAATCACTGGTGAAGAACATCATGGTTGGAAGAATAGAAGGAACAAGGCAAACAGGAAGAGCAGCAACTCAATGGCTTGATAATATCAAGATACAAGCAGAGAAGACGCTGGTGGACCTATCTAGGCGACTGATCATTCATCCATCAAGTCACCATGGCTCAAGATCAGAAAAAAAAAATGTACGCAGTTGCGTAAAGTGGATCCATGCCTTACGTATTTAGTATGGACTGTCAAAACGTTTTCAACCAAAATGTTCAAACAGATTTAAGCCTGTCATTTGCTATCAACAATTTTGACCATTTCAAGCATAAAAAATGCAAGTAGAGGCCCAATTTAAATATAATATGGGATATAAGCTAGTGCCCGGGTTTATCTTTTTTGGGAAACCCACCCCACACCCTGGATCTCCCTATCTTACGTGCAGTGACCCTCGCTTACACGTCTGATGAAGAGTGTTCTACCAGAAACATTGCGCCACTTATTTTTGTATCCACTGTGGTGTGATCAATTGATAGGAGATACTAAAAGTGAATACTATTTAAAACATCTCTATGTTCCTTTTGGTGTGCAGGTCCTTCCACCTGTCTGGTGTATAATACACAATCACACTGCCTGGAAATGTGCAAAGCTTATAGGAGAGCAAACACAAAGCATTCACCATTGAGGAGTGCCAAGTGTTTGCTCTGCTCTACGCGCCATATGTAGCGCTAAGTTTAGTAACTGGCAGCACCACCGTGCATGGTTACCCAACACCAGTTACGAGCATGGCCGAATAGTTATTTGTTTAGGAAACAAGCTGATCAATTAATGGAAACGCCCCCAGGAAGAAGCTGTATGCGAAACACGCGTCGGGGACCCACACTGCCTAACTAGGTCGTATACCCTTTTTACACTTATGTTAATTTAAACTGATCTCCTGCTTTTGCCTGTGGTTGTTGTATCTAATGTGATGTTATGTTAGAGGTGTTTTACCCTAAAATCTCTCTTCCTTTGGGATAAATGTGCAATACTTGTTTCATGGTAGCCTTTAAATGAGCACTATGCACTTTATCTGATTGATGTATTAATGATGAATTCTTTGATTTCACATATTTGCATATAATTTGTTTTAATATCTTTATATGGCAACAACCAGAGGTATAGAGAAATCTTCTATTAAGGAGATACACACACACATACTGTATATATAGCCACCTATGTGCATTATAATGATTGCATAAAACCCTAGTTTTCTTCTATCATCAGTGATACCAGAGTAACATATCTCGGTGACCCTTTGGGAATATGTGTGTGGGAAGAGTGTAGGCTGGGATAAGCCACCTTGAGCAAAAGAGGTTAATTATTCCCATATAATAGGGCAAATATATGTATCATTATAAGCAACAACTTTGTATATGGTATCTGAGTGGTATAGTAGGTGATCTATGGAGACATTGATTTAATACATAGGGGTACACTACCCAGTAGAGCGGGTGTATTTTGCATTTGTATCTTCATTTTTTTTTAACTTTTTTTTATTGTTTGAGAACTATTGGCATGTGCTCCCTTATTCTGTCTGGATTAAGCTGATCAATTTGTTCTTGTGACGACCTGCATTATTTGAAGATTGCTGGCTAGTTTTTAAAAGGGAGTTGTATGCAGGTGACTTCCCCTCTATGTTGTTCAAATGCCTTCATGGGCCAGATAGAAAGGGGTTTCCCAGATACCAATGTGTTGTTTTTTTGACACCTTAAAGGGACACTGTCACCTGAATTTGGAGGGAACAATCTTCAGCCATGGAGGCGGGGTTTTGGGGTTTTTGATTCACCCTTTCCTTACCCGCTGGCTGCATGCTAGCTGCAATATTGGATTGAAGTTCATTCTTTGTCCTCCGTAGTACACGCCTGCACAAGGCAATCTTGCACAGCGCAGGTGTGTACTATGTAGGACAGAGAATGAACTTCAATCCAATATTGCAGCCAGCATGCAGCCAGCGGGTAAGGAAAGGGTGAATCAAAAACCCCAAAACCCCGCCTCCATGGCTGAAGATTGTTCCCTCCAAATTCAGGTGACAGTGTCCCTTTAAATGCACAATCACCTTATTTCACCAGCAAAACTATGCGGATGATCAGAAGAGCCAGCAACACCATGCGGATGATCAGAAGGGCCAGCAACACCATGCGGATGATCAGAAGGGCCGGCAAGACCATGCGGAAGAGCCAGCAACACCATGAGGATGATCAGAAGGGCAGGCAAGACCATACGGATGATCAGAAGGGCCGGCAAGACCATGCGGATGATCAGAAGAGCTTATGCAGACAATCATGGCTTTGTTCTGAGCGGAATCTGTAAAAACATTGGCTCACATTCATACCAGTGTTATTCAATGAGGCCGTGAACATGTGATTTTTTTTCCCCTTGGACTGAGGGTAAAAAAAATAAATAAAAAACACACAAAACTGCAGCACGCACTATTTGACTCCGATAATCAGATGTCACTGGCCATTCACCTCTATGGGTCCATAGAAAACATCGGACGACACTCGAATGACACGAGTGCAGTCCAGTTTTCACGAACTGACAGAATGCAACTGATGAAAAAAATTATTTATGGTATTTTTATTTTCCACATTTCAGAAAAATGGATCAGAGTCTGACGGACCATTTTTCTCGGATGGAGAACATATGGTCGTGTGCCACAAGCTTAATGGCAGCAAGATTTTGCAGGTGAAACTGCTGTTTCCATGTAAAATTAGGTGATTAGATGAGAATTCAGCAGTTAAGGTTAAATCAACTAGTTTAGGCTGTAACTATTTTGAAAGCTACAATATTATTAAATCCTCCATTTCCAAATGCAAAGAGATTCTCTATTTGATGATTACAAAAAAAAGACAGAGATTTTAGCAAACAGTACTTGTGGCCAGACAGAAGCTCCCCTAAGAAGTATGAGATGACCACACTGTGTGCAGAATTATTAGGCAAGTTGTATTTTGATCACATGATACTTTAAATACATGTTGTCCTACTCCAAGCTGTTCAGGCTTCAGAGCCAACTACTAATTAAGTTAATCAGGCATCTCTGTAATGAGGAGGGGTGTTGTCTAATGACATCAAAACCCTATATAAGGTGTGCTTAATTATTAGGCAACTTCCTTTTCTTTGGCAAAATGGGTCAGAAGAGAGATTTGACGGGCTCCGAAAAGTCCAAAATTGTGAGATGTCTTGCAGAGGGATGCAGCAGTCTTGAAATTGCCAAACTTTTGAAGCGTGATCACCGAACAATCAAGCGTTTCATGGCAAATAGCCAACAGGGTCGCAAGAAGCGTGTTGGGCAAAAAAGGCGCAAAATAACTGCCAATGAATTGAGGAAAATCTAGCATGAAGCTGCCAAGATGCCATTTGCCACCAGTTTTGCCATATTTCAGAGCTGCAACATTACTGGAATAACAAAAAGCACAAGGTGTGCAATACTCAAGGACATGGCCAAGGTAAGGAAGGCTGAAAAACGACCACCTTTGAACAAGAAACATAAGATAAAACATCAAGACTGGGCCAAGAAATATCTTAAGACTGACTTTTCAAAGGTTTTATGGACTGATGAAATGAGAGTGACGTGATGGGCCAAATGGATGGGCCAGAGGCTGGATAAATAAAGGGCAGAGAGCTCCACTCCGACTCAGACGCCAGCAAGGTGGAGGTGGGGTACTGGTATGGGCTGGTATCATCAAAGATGAGCTTGTGGGACCTTTTCGGGTTGAGGATGGAGTGAAGCTCAACTCCCAGACCTACTGCCAGTTTCTGGAAGACAACTTCTTCAAGCAGTGGTACAGGAAGAAGTCGGTATCATTCAAGAAAAACATGATTTTCATGCAGGACAATGCTCCAACACATGCCTCCAACTACTCCACAGCGTGGCTGGCCAGTAAAGGTCTCAAAGAAGAAAAAATAATGACATGGCCCCTTTGTTCACCTGATCTGAACCCCATAGAGAACATGAGGTCCCTCATAAAATGTGAGATCTACAGTGAGGAAAAACAGTCCACCTCTCGGAACAGTGTCTGGGAGGCTGTGGTGGCTGCTGCACGCAATGTTGGTCATAAACAGATCAAGCAACTGACAGAATCTATGGATGGAGGCTGCTGAGTGTCATCATAAAGAAAGGTGGCTATATTGGTCACTAGTTTTTCGTGGTTTTGTTTTTGCATGTCAGAAATGTTTATTTCTAAATTTTGTGCAGTGATATTGGTTTACCTGGGGAAAATAAACAAGTGAGATGGGAATATATTTGTTTTTTATTAAGTTAACTAATAATTCTGCACAGTAATAGTTACCTGCACAAACAGATATCCTCCTAAGATAGCCAAATCTAAAAAAAAAAACACTGCAACTTCCAAAAATATTAAGCTTTGATATTTATGAGTCTTTTGGGTTGATTGAGAACATAGTTGTTGATCAATAATAATAAAAAAATTCTCTAAAATACAACTTGTCTAATAATTCTGCACACAGTGTAATGTGTGGGGTTACAGCGCTCATCTTTGTAGAGCAAAGTCCTAGAAGAAGTCTACCGCAGGTGAGCAGTTTTAGCGGTATTCTCTCCAGGAAATTCTAGCTTTTCTAAGCTCAAACTGTAAAGAGAGCAATGGCTTTTTTGTTTCTCTAGCACTTTCTCTCCTACTGAGAGTGCCTGTCCTGCTAATGTAATCTCTCCATCCTGCCTAGCAACACTGGTATTCACATGCCCCCCACCCGAGGATTCAAAGCCGTCCAACCAGTATTGTCCAGTAGCACAATGCCAGCTATGTATCCGAGAGTCCTGAGCGAACAACTGTCCAATGTGAAACATTTATTCAGATAAAAAGCGTCCCACCCTGGGACCAGACATTTTATTAGGCCTCTCTTAGGATTAAATGTGCACTACGAGGCTAGGAGTTTAATAAGATCACACAAGACCAAAACTGGTCAAAAAACAAATTCAACAAAAGTCAGTCTTTTCACAGATTTGCACCTATTGTGAGGGGACATTGTGCCTTGCAGGACGGACTTGGTGCAATTCTATACGGAGATTCACTAAGATGAACATATTCCAGATATAAGTTACACGAGCAAAAAAAAAGAAAAAAAAGAAATGATACAATTAGTAAAATAAACCAGTATCTGAGAAGCAAATAAAGAGGTAAAAAAACAAACAAAACACTTTACAGATTTAGAAAACACTGATGACTATTAGTGATGAGCGAATATACTCTTTACTCGAGATTTCTCGAGCACGCTCAGTTGTCCTCCGAGTATTTTTTAGTGCTCGGAAATTTAGTTTTTATTGCCGCAGCTGGATGATTTACATCTGTTAGCCAGCCTAAGTACATGTGGGGGTTGCCTGGCTTTATTATCATCGCTGTTTCCATTGAGGCTCACAATCTAAATTTCCTATCAGTACATCTTTGTTTGTGGGAGGAAACTTATTTACCAGGAGGAAACCCACACAAACACTGGAAGAACGTACAAACTCCTTACACATGTTGTCCTTGGTGGGATTAAAGGTCCCTTCACACTCAGCAACTTTACAACGAGAACGACAACGATCCGTGACGTTGCAGCGTCCTGGATAGCGATCTCGTTGTGTTTGACACGCAGCAGCGATCTGGATCCTGCTGTGATATCGCTGGTCGGAGCTAGAAGGCCAGAACTTTATTTGGTCGTCAGATCAGCGTGTATAGTCGTGTTTGACAGCAAAAGCAACGATGCCTGCAATGATTTACATGGAGCTAACGACCTGTGAGAACGATAACTGAGTAACCCTTACGTCACTGGATCGCTCCTGCATCGTTCTGGAGTTGCTGTGTTTGACATCTCTACAGCGACCTAAACAGCGACGCTCCAGCGATCGGCTCGTTATCTATATCGCTGCAGCGTCGCTGAGTGTGAAGGTACCTTTAAACCCAAGACCTCAGTGCTGCAAGGCTGCGGTGCTAACCACTGAGCTACCATGAAGCCCATAATGGTGTAACGTTACGGTTACATCACTGACGTTAGGAAGAGGAAACCTACATAACTCATTATTAGGGCAGGGTCACACGACCGTACAGTCTCTCATCTAAGAAAATCCAGTTAATTATGCTAATGACTCTCTGATCAGAGTGGGATCCATTTTTTAACTGTGAGCAGAAGATGGAGATGAAAATTTTTCCATCTACTCCATTGTTTCATTGCAGAAATCGGACCGCACTCAGACATCCAGTAATTTCCTTCCATGCACTCATCAACTTGAAATATGATCTGAATCAAATTACGGTAGGGCATGGTGCAAGGTTTGACAGTCCGAGGAAAAAAATTGGGCATGTGCGCGGCCCCATACAATAACATTGGTCCAAGTGCGAAACGATGTTTTGTTGGATCACACTCGGATGGAAAATACAGTGGTGGGAGTGAGCCCTTATACTGCGAGACAAGGTTTAGGAAAACTTCTGCACTCTGCTCCCTACACACCTTTCACCACTCCGTAGCCAACGCTTGGACCACATTATAATGCTGTTCATGCTTCTATGATACTAAACTGAAATATTTTAAGGTGAAACAAAACCCATTTATTCCCAGAGCCTATTTGTTTTTTATGTCAAGTCTTGCATAATAGCCAAAACTGAATTTGTTTCATCCCTGACCATAACCAGATACACTTGAATGAATCTTCCAAACATGGTGGTCTTCCCAAACCTTTAGAAATATGTATGTGTTTGCACAGTGGCCAAACTAAATAGCATTTTATTAAAGGCTGCAAATGCAATCTGGAAGGGCAGAGCAACAAGATGCACACACAGGTGGTTTGCCGGAGGCAGGTGTGCGGTGGAGGCAGCTGGTGGAGATGTACAAGAACAACAGGTGGTGGAGAGAGGAAAGCAGCGGGCCATGAGAGGGAAAATAAGAAGCTGCAGGAAAATTTTAAATGACACAAGAACGATAAAAAGGCCCTCATGACTAGGACAAAGCACCGTGCAATCACATACATATGCATATTTTTACATGAATTGGCACATCTATATGTGATTTCATAGATCTGCAAAAATAAAAAAAAAGCCCTCACTCGAATTTCGCTTTCTAAATTTAATGTGCATGAAACAGCACATACATACAGTACAGACCAAAAGTTTGGACACACCTTCTCATTTAAAGATTTTTCCGTGTTGTTTTCATGACTATGAAAATTGTACATTCACATTGAAGGCATCAAAACTATTAACTAACACATGTGAAATTATATACTTAAAGTGTGAAATATCTGAAAATATGTCTTATATTCTAGGTTCTTCAAAGTATCCATCTTTTGCTTTGATGACTGCTTTGCACACTCTTTGCATTCTCTTGATGAGCTTCAAGAGGTAGTCACCGGGAATGGTCTTCCCACAATCTTGAAGGAGTTCCCAGAGATGCTTAGCATTTGTTGGCCCTTTTGCCTTCACTCTGTGGTCCAGCTCACCCCAAACCATCTCGATTGGGTTCAGGTCTGGTGACTGGAGGCCAGGTCATCTGGCGTAGCACCCAATCACTCTCCTTCTTGGTCAAATAGCCCTTACACAGCCTGGAGGTGTGTTTGGGGTCATTGTCCTGTTGAAAAATAAATGATGGGCCAACTAAACGCAAACCGGATGGAATAGCATGCCGCTGCAATATGCTGTGGTAGCCATGCTGGTTCAGTATGTCTTAAATTTTGAATAAATCCCCAACAGTGTCACCAGCAAAGCACCCCCACACCATCACACCTCCTCCTCCATGCTTCACGGTGGGAAACAGGCATGTAGAGTCCATCCGTTCACCTTTTCTGCGTCGCACAAAGACACGGTGGTTGGAACCAAAGATCTCAAATGTGGACTCATCAGACCAAAGCACAGATTTCGACTGGTCTAATGTCCATTCCTTGTGTTCTTTAGCCCAAACAAGTCTCTTCTGCTTGTTGCCTGTCCTTAGTGGTTTCCTTTCCTCGTTTTTCTTTACTTAGCTGCTTTTTTCTTGCCATAATACGAATTCTAACAGTATATTCAGTAGGACTATCAGCTGTGCATCCACCAGACTTCTGCACAACACAACTGATGGTCCCAACCCCATTTATAAGGCAAGAAATCCCACTTATTAAACCTGACAGGCACACCTGTGAAGTGAAAACCATTCCCAGTGACTACCTCTTGAAGCTCATCAAGAGAATGCCAAAAGTGTGCAAAGCAGTCATCAAATCAAAAGGAGGCTACTTTGAAGAACCTAGGATATAAGACATAATTTCAGTTGTTTCACACTTTTTTGTTAAGTATATAATTCCACATGTGTTAATTCATAGTTTTGATGCCTTCAGTGTCAATGTACAATTTTCATAGTCATGAAAATACAGAAAAAAATGTAAATGAGAAGGTGTATCCAAACTTTTGGTCTGTACTGCATGTTCCTTCACGAAACATTTTTTTAGATTTAACTAGTGGCGATTAATATGTGTTGTGTCAACGTGGAGCTCCGAACAATGAAATATGACAGCTAATGTCTAACTTCAACGCACACACACCAAAGCTGCACAGATTTGGCGATCATCATTGTGCATTGCCCTCTATAGTTTTGAAAATGTTGCGCTTCAATAATTTAAGACTGAGCAACCTTAAATATCCTCGCTCAGTTATGCTGAGTTATGTTAAGCTTTATGTAATTGAATTGTAAAAAGAAAGTTGACAACAAATTATGACTAAACTAAAGGGGGCTGCCTTATGAAGATAATCACATTGAAAGATTATCGTGAATGAGGGTTCGTAGGAGCGCACGTGTCACTATAATCTTAGTCTGAACAGGATGCTAATCACCAGGTGAAAGCGCCAAACGCTCGTTCATCAGGTGAAATTATCTTTTGGCTTTCACAAGAGATCACCGTTATTGAATGCATCATCCTGTGTAGACATGACTACCGAGAACATTGGCATTCTATGCGCAGTCAACTATCTATTCACGATCGTTCAGAGTTCATCGTTAAGAGCGGTCTGCCTGTGTAAATAGGTCAATAAAAGACTGCCGATCAGTAAATATTTACCAATAAGCTGTAATTTAGCCCTGCAAAATTTGGTTCATGGAAACTCACCTTAAAGCATATTAGGCTGTTTGGCATCACAGAAGTGGGTCTGCAATTAACCCTTCTCTGCTAGCCAGAACATCCTTGGTTGCTCTATGACTACTCCATACCGGAGAGTCGGAACATGACTACAGTCTAAAATAATCTTAAATGTCTCATTGGCTCAGGCTGGTGCTCGATTCCTCCCCTGTAAGCTCTGGATCTTCATATTGGCTGCGGTGTATGATCACAAGCCCATTATAACAGTTTCCTCGAAAGTCAAAACAAAGCGCTAATCTCCATCATAGCTAGGACAAAAAATCTGAGAAACTGCTTATGTGCTTTTCACAATTATTACTGCTTCAGATATTTGCGCAAATTGGTCCAAGCATGGAACCCTATGTCTGGCCTAGCCATTGCTCTCCGGACCTGGGGATCATAGCCTCAGACATATATCAAGTTGTCATGATTGGGTCCGGAGACCTGCGGCCAGCCCATGCATTATGGTCTGTGCTTATACTGAGGCCGAGGAGGGGGAATCCCTTGAGATTTTAAGCATTTCTGTTAATAATAATAATAACCCTTGCACAATATAAAGGTCAAAATTACAAAATTGAAACATAATAAGCATACTCTGACTTATAACAAGCATAAATAGAGCAAAAATCTTTATCATTTACTTAAATACTACTCATTTTCGTTATCCAGCTGGCCCAACATATTGCATAACTAAAATCTAGCAGAAGCAACAACAGATGTTCCCAGGGATCAATCCAGAACACTGGCTGGGGCATGTCAAAGTATATCGTCATCAAGAACTGTACAAAATCGGATCATGAAAGAGGAATCACAAATAATTTCTGTTCCACACTTCATAAACATTGATATGATGGATATCCAAGCAGATGTTAAGTCGCCTCGTATCGTTTATACTGGAGGAAAACCCAACACCAGAGTATGTTCATGGTTGAAATTAGGTTATTGTATAAAAGAAATAAAGACAGTACAAGTCTGTGAGAACGAAGGGCATGGAGGGCCAGAGTATTATTCATTGTCTTCAGAGACAGAAATTTAATATTCCAAGTACAGAAGTTGAAAATGGTAATGTCTAGAAAATATGGGGCCTTAAAAAACACTTTTTGGCTTCTCAAAACATATGGCTCAAGCTGGAAAAAAACAGCAACCATCAAGGGACAAAGGTTCTTTCATAATGTATGGAAGTTCTGCAGCATGGATTAGATCTGTTACCAATCTTTGGTGGCCTTTATAGATAAAACCTAGCGCCATCAAAATAGGAATACTAAAATAGGAGAAGATGGTGGCTGCCCAATCTGTCTACACTATCTTGTCAGGTAAGTTTGTAGACATAAAAAAAAAAATACAGTAGCCAAACTACAAATCACTAAGGGGAATATAAAAATCCTGCCTTTTTCCAAAGGGGATAAAAAGTACACCCTAGAATCATAGCAGGTACTGGTAACCTTTGAGGCACCAAAAGTTGAGACTCTAGGTGACCGTAAACCAGGCATCTTCTCACACATGAACATCATGTGTGAGAAACCGAAAAACTAATTTCAGAGTGATTATAGATTATCCCGATAACTATAGAACATTTCTACAACAAGCAACTTTCCGTAACAGCTGGGAAAGATTGATGGCCAAATTGCAAACTTACAGTAAAAATTGCCAAAACTAAAACCAAGAGTTAAAAATCAACGTTCTCCTCATGTAAGGACATTTCATAGGATAGTCGGTAAACTCGATCTCGCAAACATCTTTGTAAATGCTCCGCCATCTGTTTATTTGTTATAATAAAGTAATAATTAGCAGTCATGAAGTAAGCGGGAGCAATTGATGGCATCGTTAAGTGCACCTGTTTCTCATAAACCACCGCTACTGTACAGAACCACGAGCGCAAGAGAGAATCACTAGAAAAGCTCGTTACGTTAGGCAAATAGTCCGTAAAACTACCCAAAAGGTAAAACGAGGACAAAGCACAAATATATATTAAATCAATATCCAATGTTAGAAATTATAAAAAGGATGAGGGGAAAAAGTAATATATGAAAGGATCTGTGGTGTCTGGAGACCAGGCTGGACATCTGCTCCTGCTATTTGTTGCATATTTCCCAAACAATGCTAATCAGAAGGGCCTGAAGAGCAGGGACTCGCCGCTCAAAGGAATACTGCCCCCTTCTTTGAAAATTAAAGGCAAGAATCCTTTGCAACAGAAACGAGCAATTTACACAAAAAAGTTCCAGAGCAGCGGGAGGTTTTCTTGTTGAGATGATAAACATAAAGAGGTCTTTAGGCATGACTAAAGGAAGATTCTCTCCTATTATGCAACGGCAGGATCAGAGCCAGGCAGAGACCAGACTGGTCGGGAAGAAAATAAAAGGGATAAAGGGAGCTGTGCGGGCGGGATTGAGAATATGTGCCGCGCATTTTAGTAAGCGACATATTACAAACAAATTTTAAAAAAAAACATTAATCCTACAAAATACTGTAAACTAGACAGGATATTGGTCCAAGACATGTATACTGTAAAGCTTTATTGGATAGGGGTCAGACAACGGGACAATGAATGGGCTCAAGTACCCGGTTCAGCTCGAGTTTGTGCGAGTCATGATAAATTGCTCAGTCAGAAACGGGACATGGAGAATGGCTGCATTTACGCAATGGATCATTGGCAGTAAGAGGAGTAGTGGCTCACTTCTGCATCAGGAGACTATGCTGAAAAACGAGGCAACCGTGACCCATGGCATGCATCATGCACTTGTCCCATTAATTACAATAGATAGGGAGCGGTTCTACCCAACATCTGGTAAGAATGAGAAAATCAGTGGCAATGCACAACCCTTTTAATGTTCGACAAAAGAAAAAAAAAACCACGTAATTGGAGTATGAAATAAACCCAAATATTTATCTAGTCTATACGAAAATTTACCCAGCAGAAACTTTATAGGGGTTTTCCAGGATTGTTTAAAACTGGGCAAAGAGCGAGAAATGTTATAAAAAAAAAAAAAAATGTTTCTGGGGGATGCCTCTGTAGTAATGTTTGTTATTGCTGCAGCTAGTCATCGAACTCAGAAGTATAAAAGTGCTGCCATTTGCAAGAGCGGCACCTAGCAGAGGGCACACGACTTGACAGAGGGGAATGGTGAAGAATTAGGCACTTAAGGCGAGTATGAGGAAAACAAATTTATTGGTGTGGCCCACTACACAGTATGTACGGTCTATATTTTTGTGATGTTTTGGTCAATATGGTCCTTTCTGAAATAAACACATATACTAGTGGCCAAGGAGTCTGAATGAAAGAGGCCGGCTGTGCAAAAGAGGAACGCGACCACCACTATGTAGTGGACCACATCAAAAATATTTTCCTCAGCATACTCACCTTGAGTGCCGAATATCTTCCACACCATTGGTTTTGACAGATTAAGATCCCATCTGAGCACATGTACCAAGGAGTGCCGTATTCTACCATTACCTATTGACACAAGGGGACATCATTACTTTGAGTGCCAGTTATCTATTAAATGCCCTACCGCTTCCGAATTGATCAATGATGGTTATTTTATACATTATGTTATATATTTTATTTTGATACATTCCCAACTTTATGTACCACCTTACTTGGCTCCACTTTATCATCGGGCAGACAGACTCAAAAAATATAATTGTATGGATTCACTATTATACTTCATTTCATAAAAATAATTAAAATAAACCCCACAAACTTAAAACCACCCGTACAACTGTTACAGTGGATTAAAAGCTCTTCAGAACAGTGCTGTGGAGTCGGAGTTTATTTTGATGGAGTCGGAGTTGATATAAAATGGACCGACTCCTAAAATACATAATACATTGGGTTCAGTAGTGCAATGCAGGATGTGGTGTAAATGTTTTCGGAATAATTTGGGAAAGTTATGAAATGTCCTATAAATGTCTGTTCTGTTCCTGATCTAAGGATCTCGGCTTTTAGTGGAGATAAATCTGTGCTGCACTTTATGTACATGCTCAGTAGTGACCAGTGCAGTGGAGTCATAGGTGAGAAGAATCTGTGCTGCACTTTATGCACATGCTCAGTAGTGACCAGTGCAGTGGAGTCATAGGTGAGAAGAATCTGTGCTGCACTTTATGCACATGCTCAGTAGTGACCAGTGCTGTGGAGTCAGAGTCGGATGTTTGGCTTACCGACTCCACAGACCTACTTCGGGAGGCAGACAGGAGAGCTGTGCATTTTTAATGAAAATTTGTTGAAAAATTAGATATTAATATTAGCTTTTGATTGCTCCAAACCTGCATTGTACAATTGCGCTTTCCTACCTATTTCATTAAGCAGAAGTATAACTGGCCAGATTGGTAGAAATGTTACTAGCCATGATAAAAAAAAAAAAACACTTTCTGTAAAGATGATCAGCGGTATAGTCGAGTACTATTATTACCACAAATCACAAAGTGCTTGTATTGTTGCAGACAGCTTCATTTTATGACCTGTCCCCCCCATATAGTGTTCTTCTATTGAGCTGTGAAGAGGACTCAACAGATGGAGACCTCTGAAATGTGAATTGCAGCATGACAAGGCTCACAGCTTTATAGAACAGAAGAGGTCCTGGGAGAGAGACCCCTCTTATTCTGCATGTTACACGGAGGCCGGGTGAAAGAAAAAGAAGGGTTGTCAAATTAAAGGCGGAAAAAAATCCAATATGGGACATCCAATGGCTGAAAGGCCACATACACAACATACGGCAAGCGATTCAGGCAGCAGTTTTGAGATCAAGTGAAATAAAAATAATAATTCTGTAAATCGGAACTTAAATCTGTCCTAGTTTCTGGAAGAACCAATCCATTACGTAGAGCTATAAAATAATTTTATTACCCATGATAATGACTTGCATGATGATAATGGGATTCATCAGAAAACATTCGCAGGCAATTTGTCCAACTTAATAAAGAGGCCTCCAGCGTTATATAGGTGTACGTACAACTACATGGGGGTTTTCTGATCAGGTCCAATCCAATGTGCTCCGCGACATTTGCATATTTTAATAAAATAATCTAATGTCTTCATCAAGCGAATGAAGCCAAGAGCTGAAGTGAACAATTTGGAGCCATGGTGAGAAATTAAAAGGTGGATATATCAGATTAACGTCTGCTCCACTGGAAGAACAACTGACCTATTCTAGCTAGTCCTCGCTTTATACTTGGCTTTGAGAAATTAGATAATTAAAAGACAATTAACTTCACGTTGAAGAGCCCATTTGTTTTATTTCCATGCTATCATAATGCTGCACCTTTCATGCCCTGTAATTCAGAGATTGCATTTGGCATATGGCATCATAGTGGGAACTTGTAAATGAAAAGGCAAATGGTTGATTAGTGGACAAACGCATCTTTTCCCCCTGAACTTAATTGTGTTTATTCGCATTTTAATTTAAGTGGTGTCAGCTTAAACATCAGATAATTCAGTATGGTGTCACCATCTTGTATGTAAATTATAGACAAGAAGCACACTAAGTAAATTTCAATTTTCAGATTTATCGTATTTATTGAAGTAGATTTCCATTTTCAAAATGGAATAGATCTGTATTAGTCTGCATTATTACAATGCTATATGCTTATCTACCAGACATATAACTGGTTGTGCCATTGAAATGGTGGCAAAAGAAATTTGCTCTCCGTGCTTCAGTTTGTAGATGGTAAGTGCTGGAGCGCATTCTAGAAGTGACCAAACCATGGAGAATAAATAGCTGATGCTTGGTGTTCCAAAATGGCTGACTATGGTTACACGTTTCTGGGTAAATCTGCGGCATTGTTTAACTATACAGCGGCATATGCCGCCGTAGAACCTCATTCACAAGTCCGTTTTTCTCATGTACAAGAAAAACGGACAGATTATTTTTTTTAACAGCCTGTCGGCCGATTGTCATTGAATTTTCTCATCTGTAGAGGAAAAGAGTTTTTCCACCTTGCCCTATGTGACTGTCCATGAAAGTCATACCACACTTGGAGGTCATCTAAGTGCGGTCCGATTTTTTCAAGGACTCAAAATTGCATGCCGGATTTTGATCTGACACTCAAATATAGGGGATAACTTCCAGATAGCGGAGACTCTTACTGATCCAAAGAACAGAGGCTTTTAAAGAGACTCATGTGAATGGAGATGGGGTAAATTATGCGCACTGTTATGAGAGTACTGAAAACCAGCGGAGTGCAGCGCTTGGCTAGTTTCATCAGTCCAATTAAGAATGAATGGAGAAGCAGTGCAAAAGATCGACCCCAGCTCCTTTCACACAGGGATCTTCAGAACCCTAAGTTCATAGGGTCGGTGGGGACTCAATGGTTGGACCCTCACCAATCAGAAAGCCTTCCCCATCTAGAGGTTAGAAGATAACCTTTTCACACTTGAAAATACAGATTTAAAACAATGAGGTAGAGCAGAGAAACAAAAGACCAGGTTATAAGGCACTTCCACTGCATCGAGGATCCAGAGTTATGGATGGATTGAAATTTTTAATTTAAAAACCTAGTGAAAGGTTGCTAGGTAACATATGACAAAATATAACTTAAGCCAAACAACGTGTTTCGGCTTTCTAGCCTTCATCGGGTGGCATATAAATTTTGTCATATGTTATCTAGCAACCTTTCGCTAGGTTTTTAAATAAAAAAAATCTTAATTCATCCATACCTCTGAATACTCAATGCATCTGAGTGGAAGCACCTTATAGACTGGTCTTTTTCTTTGCTCTACCACTCACGTTAGAACCACTCTCAGGAATCATCCGCGGCACCCACGCCGGAAGCTAACCACCATCAGAAATCCATATTAGAGATACGTTCATTTCAGAGTTGTGCCTGCTTGCACAACTCCATGAGGTGAGTTTAATCACTCACACCCCATTTTGATGTTAGACTTTTAATATTACGCTTTGATACCACTCCCGTTTTTCCCCTCTTTTTCCCAGGATTTTTCATTACCATTTAAAATAATGGCAAGAGTGACAAGTGATTCATTTGAAGAGCTGTGAAGTACAGATACAACTGTAGCAAAAATTTCCCTGGGTCAGAGGTCCCCAATAGGGTTGAGCGACTTACTTTTTTAGGGTCGAGTCGGGTTTCGCGAAACCCGACTATCTCAAAAGTCGAGTGAAATCGGCCGATTATGGTGAAAAGTCGGGGATCGACCGAAACACGAAACCCAATGCAAAGTCAATGGGAAATCTAATATCTCTCTCTCTCGTGTCCCTGAACAGAAAAGCTGGTGTTACAAATCGCTACAGCGCACAAGCGACAAGATGGCGATAGGCGTCCACGCCCCTAAGACCTATGTCATCACTCTGCCCACGCTCCTTCATTGGCTGAAAAAAATGGCGCCAAACGCGTCATACGAAAAGCGACTGGCGCGAAGATCGCCGACCGCGTGGCCGATCCCACGCTAGGATCGGGTCGGGTTTCATGAGACCCGACTTTGACAAAAGTCGGCGACTTTTGAATTTGTCCGATCCGTTTCGCTCAAGCCTAGTCCCCAAAGCTACTTAAGGTCAATAACAAACAGGGGAAAGAAAAAAACATGACACTATTCATAACTCAGTCGTCCGCTGAAGCACCATTGTGTGTAGAATGGCAGTACGCCGTCTCTTTACTTGCATTCTCCTGAGTCCATTTTTTAATGATTCTGCAATAAAAGACGTTTTTAATGTGACAGAGTGCCGCCTTTCCTCTTTGGAATTTTCATGAAGGATAACAAATACTTGACAACTCTTTCAGAAAAAAAAGTTCTCCTGGACTCAGGGATCGGAAATTCTTATGAGTGCCGCTGGAAGAGATTAGAGAGTCTGGAAGTCTCGAGTTTGAAATCAGAATTACATTAGGCAGAGCCCTAGAGTCCAAATGCACATTGAGGGTCCTTGGAAGAGGCATGAAAAGGGTTTGACCGAGGTGTTGAAGGTCACATTTTCACTCCAGGGAGGCCTCCAGGAAAGTTGGAAAATATGCACTAACATCTTCTAGCTAGACAGACATAGCTAACATGTAATATATGGACAGGTCAAGTCTTCCTTAGGCTGCCGTCACACTACCAGTATTTGGTCAGTATTTTACATCAGTATTTGTAAGCCAAAACCAGGAGTAGAACAAATAGAGGAAAAGTATAATAGAAACTTATGCATCACTTCTGCATTTATCACCCACTCCTGGTTTCGGCTTACAAATACTGATGTAAAATACTGACCAAATACTGCTAGTGTGACGGCAGCCTTAGCAAAAGAGCTGTAGCAAAATACCAGCTATTCCATTTTGTCTGCATTGGACCCCTTCTAAATGCCCTGATAATTCATAGGAACAGGGATTGCTTAGATTACAAGTACCATTAAATACCTTATAAAATGGAAACACACCAGAACAGCGCACTCCAGATCCAAACATGTGGATATTTCTGGTGAATATATTTCCTTCTGATGAGTACATGAACAAACTCCATTCAATTCTGCAGATTTCTTTTCATATTAGTTCAGTTTATACACAGGGAATTTAATAAGGAGGAATAAAAAGTTATACACATCTAATAAATATATATATATATTTATTATTATAGCGCCATTTATTCCATAGTGCTTTACATGTGAGGAGGGGTATACATAATAAAAACAGGTACAATAATCATGAACAATACATGTCACAACTGGTACAGGAGGAGAGAGGACCCTGTCCACGAGGGCTCACAATCTAAATATATATATATATATATATATATACACACTGTATATATATGTACTGTATATATATGTACTGTATATACAGTGGGGCAAAAAAGTATTTAGTCAGTCAGCAATAGTGAAAGTTCCACCACTTAAAAAGATGAGAGGCGTCTGTAATTTACATCATAGGTAGACCTCAACTATGGGAGACAAACTGAGAAAAAAAAAATCCAGAAAATCACATTGTCTGTTTTTTTAACATTTTATTTGCATATTATGGTGGAAAATAAGTATTTGGTCAGAAAAAAACAATCAAGATTTCTGGCTCTCACAGACCTGTAACTTCTTCTTTAAGAGTCTCCTCTTTCCTCCACTCATTACCTGTAGTAATGGCACCTGTTTAAACTTGTTATCAGTATAAAAAGACACCTGTGCACACCCTCAAACAGTCTGACTCCAAACTCCACTATGGTGAAGACCAAAGAGCTGTCAAAGGACACCAGAAACAAAATTGTAGCCCTGCACCAGGCTGGGAAGACTGAATCTGCAATAGCCAACCAGCTTGGAGTGAAGAAATCAACAGTGGGAGCAATAATTAGAAAATGGAAGACATACAAGACCACTGATAATCTCCCTCGATCTGGGGCTCCACGCAAAATCCCACCCCGTGGGGTCAGAATGATCACAAGAACGGTGAGCAAAAATCCCGGAACCATGCGGGGATACCTAGTGAATGAACTGCAGAGAGCAGGGAACAATGTAACAAGGCCTACCATAAGTAACACACTACGCCACCATGGACTCAGATCCTGCAGTGCCAGACGTGTCCCACTGCTTAAGCCAGTACATGTCCGGGCCCGTCTGAAGTTTGCTAGAGAGCATTTGGATGATCCAGAGGAGTTTTGGGAGAATGTCCTATGGTCTGATGAAACCAAACTGGAACTGTTTGGTAGAAACACAACTTGTCGTGTTTGGAGGAAAAAGAATACTGAGTTGCATCCATCAAACACCATACCTACTGTAAAGCATGGTGGTGGAAACATCATGCTTTGGGGCTGTTTCTCTGCAAAGGGGCCAGGACGACTGATCCGGGTACATGAAAGAATGAATGGGGCCATGTATCGTGAGATTTTGCGTGCAAACCTCCTTCCATCAGCAAGGGCATTGAAGATGAAACGTGGCTGGGTCTTTCAACATGACAATGATCCAAAGCACACCGCCAGGGCAACGAAGGAGTGGTTTCGTAAGAAGCATTTTAAGGTCCTGGAGTGGCCTAGCCAGTCTCCAGATCTCAACCCTATAGAAAACCTTTGGAGGGAGTTGAAAGTCTGTGTTGCCAAGCGAAAAGCCAAAAACATCACTGCTCTAGAGGAGATCTGCATGGAGGAATGGGCCAACATACCAACAACAGTGTGTGGCAACCTTGTGAAGACTTACAGAAAACGTTTGACCTCTGTCATTGCCAACAAAGGATATATTACAAAGTATTGAGATGAAATTTTGTTTCTGACCAAATACTTATTTTCCACCATAATATGCAAATAAAATGTTAAAAAAACAGACAATGTGATTTTCTGGATTTTTTTTTCTCAGTTTGTCTCCCATAGTTGAGGTCTACCTATGATGTAAATTACAGACGCTTCTAATCTTTTTAAGTGGTGGAACTTGCACTATTGCAGTTTTTTGCCCCACTGTGTATATATATATATCACACACACAGTACAGACCAAAAGTTTGGACACACCTTCTCATTTAAAGACTTTTCTTTATTTTCATGACTATGAAAATTGTAAATTCACACTGAAGGCATCAAACCTATGAATTAACACATGTGGAATTATATACTTAACAAAAAATTGTGAAACAACTCAAAGTATGTCTTATATACTAGGTCCTTCAAAGTAGCCACCTTTTGCTTTGATGACTGCTTTGCACACTCTTGGCATTCTCTTGATGAGCTTCAAGAGGTAGTCACCGGAAATGGTCTTCCAACAATCCTGAAGGAGTTCCCAGAGATGCTTAGCACTTATTGGCCCTTTTGCCTTCACTCTGTGGTCAAGCTCACTCCAAACCATCTCAATTGGGTTCAGGTCTGGCGTAGCACCCCATCACTCTCCTTCTTGGTCAAATAGCCCTTACACAGCCTAGAGGTGTGTTTGGGGTAATTGTCCTGTTGAAAAATAAATGATGGTCCAACTAAACGCAAACCGGATGGAGTAGCATGCCGCTGCAAGATGCTGTGGTAGCCATGCTGGTTCAGTATGTCTTAAATTTTGAATAAATCCCTAACAGTGTCACCAGCAAAGCACCTTCACACCATCACACCTCCTCCATGCTTCACAGTGGGAACTAGGAATGTAGAGTCCATCCTTTCACCTTTTCTGCGTCACACCAAGACACGATGGTTGGAACCAAAGATCTGAAATTTGGACTCATCAGACCAAAGCACACATTTCCACTGGTCTAATGTCCATTCCTTGTGTTCTTTAGCCCAAAAAAAGTCTCTTCTGCTTGTTGCCTGTCCTTAGCAGTGGTTTCCTAGCAGCTATTTTACCATGAAGGCCTGCTGCACAAAGTCTCCTCTTAACAGTTGTTGTAGAGATGTGTCTGCTGCTAGAACTCTGTGTGGCATTGACCTGGTCTCTAATCTGAGCTGCTGTTAACCTGTGATTTCTGAGGCTGGTGACTTGGATAAACTTATCCTCAGAAGCTGAGGTGACTCTTGGTTTTCCTTTCCTGGGGCGGTCCTCATGTGAGCCAGTTTCTATGTAGCGCTTGATGGTTTGTGCAACTGCAACGTTTTCCCAATTTTTCAGACTGACTGACCATCATTTCTTAAAGTAATGATGGCCACTCGTTTTTCTTTACTTAGCTGCTTTTTTCTTGCCATAATACAAATTCTAACAGTCTATTCAGCAGGACCATCAGCTGTGCATCCACCAGACTTCTGCACAACACAACTGATGGACCCAACCCCATTTATAAGGCAAGAAATCCCACAAAATCCCACTTTTTAGGCTGCCGTCACACTATCAGTATTTGGTCAGTATTTTACATCAGTATTTGTAAGCCAAAACCAGGAGTGGAATAAATAGAGGAAAAGTATAACAGAAAATATGCACCACTTCTGTATTTATCACCCACTCCTGGTTTTGGCTTTCAAATACTGATGTAAAATACTGACCAAATACTGCTAGTGTGACGGCAGCCTTAAACCTGACAGGGCACACCTGTGCAAGTGAAAATCATTCCCGGTGACTACCTCTTGAAGCTCATCAAGAGAATTCCAATAGTGTGCAAAGCAGTCATCAAAGCAAAAGGTGGCTACTTGGAAGAACCTAGAATATAAGACATAATTTCAGTTGTTTCACACTTTTTTGTTAAGTACATATCTCCACATGTGTTAATTCATAGTTTTAATGCCTTCAGTGTGAATTTACAATTTTCATAGTCATGAAAGTATAGATAAATCTTTAAATGAGAAGGTGTGTCCAAACTTTTGGTCTGTACTGTACTATATATATATATATATATATATATACACACACATACACATATATATATATATATATATATATATATATATATATATATATATATATATATATATATATATATATATATATATATATACACACACATACACATATATATATATATATATATATATATATATATATATAGATTAACGTAAAAGAAAATCCATATGAATGTGCCGTACGTTCACGTTTGATAAATTTTGAGTTGCTTTTAAAAGATATGTGAATTTAATCTATTGATCATGACTAGAGGGATACAGAAATAAAGGGAATTACAATCAATACATTCGCTGTGAAAGCAATTTAATGATCTATATATCCTTCAGTGCTATCCATATCATACACTACACAGAACCGCTCCAACACAGACAAATGGTGTAATGGTGTGACGAGATTATTACCTATTGAAGAAAAACTAAATATGAATTTCCCCATCATTTCTCAATGTAGTTCAATTTATGCTCCACGGAGCTGTCCGGGACAAAGTGTAAAAACGACAAGTTGACTAAAAAATGTAGCAAAATTTTAAACTGATGTGTGGGCTCCATAGTGTTCAACTTTATTACAAGTTGTCACATTTGTGAGCAAGACAATGGTCAAGGCTTTAGAAGGCCTCTGAAAATAACTTTTACTGCAGTCGGGAATTGAAAATATATTAGTTTATTTCCAAACTATTATGCTTTTTCCCAGTGTGTTTGGATAGCCACTTTATACAGTAAATACAGATTCATAAAGAAGCTTGTCATGAGAATTCTGGCTTAAAACTGCTTGAAATTTATCAACCTCTTCGCCCAATTTTGAAGTTCCTCAAAAATGTTACGGCGTTTAATATTTTTACGACAGCCCAGTCAGATCGGTCAAAGCAGGGTTGGGATGTGACAATGCTCGCCCTGAAAATTAATTATAATTTGTCACAAAAGTGGCCTAAAGTGTGTCAAATGTACACTGGTGCCTGGCTGGAGTAACCTTTATGGTGCAGGCGCACGACAGTTGTAAGATGCTCCAAATTCATTAAAGGAGTGGTCCTTCTCAATAATAATGCCTATACCGCAAGTAACGGGTCCGTTCAAGCGTCGTCGGCTCTGGCTCTCCTGGGGTCTGCCTGACATTGCTGTGCCACATGATCCCTGCAGCCAATCAGCGGCTGCTTCACTCTCCCCTTCTTGGGGTGTAATTGACATCCGGACCAAGTCAGAGCTGCTCTCTCGCCTTCTAAAGACGTCCACTTTGTCGGAAGGAGAGGAGAGTGAAGTGGACACTAAGTGGCCACACGGAATGCACGATATGTTATGCAAGACCTGGACAGCCAAGTGCCGACATGGGATGAGAGTATAGGTGTTCTTATTTTAATGGAAGGAAACATAGTAAATGAGAAAGGCTTGTGTAAGTAGTGGACAAACCCTTTAAGAGTCAAATGCCTCTTAAAGGGAACCTGTCACCCCGTTTTTTGAGATTGAGCTATAAATACTGTTAAATAGGGCCTGCGCTGTGTGTTCCTATAGTGTATGTAGTGTACCCCGATTCCCCATGTATGCTGAGAAATAACTTACCAAAGTCGCCGTTTTCGCCTGTCAATCAGGCTGGTCAGGTCGGGAGGGCGTGGTGACATCGGTGGTTCTTCCTCAGCTTTACGTTGGTGGCGTAGTGGCGTAGTGGTGAAGACACAGCGCGCGATCTGCGCTGTAATCCCTTGCATCGGTGGGGGCGGCCATCTTCCTGGGGCCGCGCGTGCGCAGATCGAGTGCTCTGCTGCACGGGGCTTCAGGAAAATGGCCGCGGGATGCCGCGCGTGCGCATTAGAGATCGCGGCGGCCATTTTCCCAAAGCCGAGTTTGCATCTCGGCTTTGGGAAAATGGCCGCCGCGATCTCTAATGCGCACGCGCGGCATCCCGCGGCCATTTTCCTGAAGCCCCGTGCAGCAGAGCACTCGATCTGCGCACGCGCGGCCCCAGGAAGATGGCCGCCCCCACCGATGCAAGGGATTACAGCGCAGATCGCGCGCTGTGTCTTCACCACTACGCCACTACGCCACCAACGTAAAGCTGAGGAAGAACCACCGATGTCACCACGCCCTCCCGACCTGACCAGCCTAATTGACAGGCGAAAACGGCGACTTTGGTAAGTTATTTCTCAGCATACATGGGGAATCAGGGTACACTACATACACTATAGGAACACACAGCGCAGGCCCTATTTAACAGTATTTATAGCTCAATCTCAAAAAACGGGGTGACAGGTTCCCTTTAATGATTTTGGCACATAATACAGAACGCCGGTCTTCATTAAATCGGAGCATAGGTGTCAAATCATACAGGAAAATTTGTTTTCTTACATTTTTTTTTTTAGCTGAATCTTTAGATTTGTAAAGCGCTGCGGAATATGTTGGCGCTATATAAATAAAATTATTATTATTTATTTATTATTATATCCTGCAATTTCAGTCAATTTACAAACTTCTATTTGGATAAGAATATTGGACATACTTGGAAGTCTTCCTCTAACCAGCATAGAAGAGGCAACTCTGTAAATCACAAGACACCGCGTTCTATCAGGATAGTACCAAGTGCTGAGCGCCAAATCACTAGGGAACGGCAATCGCGCATCCTCTGCTTTTCAGCATGTGAAAAGTGATGACAGGACAGTATAATGAATGGAATTATCTGGCAGTATACAAGCCTGAAGCTGCAGTTACCTATTAGTGCTTTAAAGAGATGTATTGTGATGTAAAATATATAATCTACACTCACTCCCACGTCGCCGTAAAGGAGAATATAACAAGCATACCTAATCTAGAAGATGTTTTGTGGTTTCTATTGACTTAAATTATTTTGAACTTTCCTCAGGGCTTCTAAGTCACATAAGTGCTCAGCAGACAAAAGACTTTCCGTACCTGAGCTCACTCAGGACTAGTGATGAGCTAATCTGCTGGAATAAGGCGTTAGCCAAGCATGCTCGGGTGCCAACAGTGTGTCTTCGGCATGCTCGAAAAATATGTCCGAGTCTCCGCGGCTGTTCGACAGCCACAACACCTGCAGGGATCGCCTGTTTGACATGCAGACGTGGGGACTCGAACATATTTTTCAAGCACGGCCGAAGATACTTTGTTAGCACATGAGCGCACTCTGAGAACACCTGATCACGTTCACTCATCACTACTCAGGACGTTTTACCAAATCCAAACTAGTAGCAAAAAAGCAATTCTTGGCTTCCTTTCAGACCAGTCACAGTACAGAAGGTTATAGAGGACTTTGGAAGGACCATATTGTTAAATTAGAAATCTGCATACAGAGCAGTTTCCTCTCTCTATAGTAGTAAGTTGAGGTCTGTAAATCCAACATGCTCGATCATTGTATACCTCCAAGTTCTGCAATCTGGAAAGTCAGGAGATCGTCAAATATTAGACTGTTGGTCAAACTCACCACAATTTATCTAAAGCGTACAGACAATCTGAAGTTTGTCATGATCGGCTACTGTCTGACCAAACATACCCTGTAATATAACAATCCCATACACGAGAAACATTGGCCAACAAATGATAGTTTGCAGACAGGAAAAAAAAAACATCTCGGACTACATGTTTAGTGGGTGAACATAAGTCAAAATTAACCACCATACGTATTGCTGAGGCAGACAGCGATTGCTTGTTATAGACGGAATTAGGTATTATGGCCGACTTCTCTATGGAGTCGTTTACTGGAAAGGTTTGTAGTGATGCGGTCATACAATTGCAAAATATTTCTATTCAACATATATGGCCATAAAAAGTGATCAAGGTTAGTAGCCGCTGAAATTCAGAAGATACCCTTAATTTAAGGGTGGAGGTGTGAGGGGTTGCCGCAATTTGTTTTGCATGAAATAAATTTGGTGCAAATCAAATCTGCTGGAAAGGTGTATGAAAAAAAAAAAAACATAAAAAAAAAATCATCATACTTGTCTCTCCCCATGACTGATCAGCAGGCACCCAGACCCTTTAAATTGTTTCCGCTTTGGCCTTGTTTTCCTTCTGGGTGTTTTCTATTCTGGTGCTGCCATTATCTATGCCTCACGTAAAAAAAAACGAGACGCGCCTGGAGAGAAAAATCTAAAGTGACTGTAACCAGGGCTGTGAAGTCGGAGGAGGGGAGTCCGAACCCATTTTGGTGGAGTCGGAGCCGGTGTCATGGAAATTGAGGAGTCGGGTGTTGGGCTTACCGACTCCACAGCCCTGACTGTAAAGGCCCCGTCACACATAGCGAGATCGCTAGCGAGATCGCTGCGATGTCTTCGCTGGTAACCAGGGTAAACATCGGGTAACTAAGCGCAGGGCCGCGCTTAGTAACCCGATGTTTACCCTGGTTACAATCCTAAAAGTAAAAAAACAAACGCTACATACTTACCTATCGCTGTCTGTCCTCGGCGCTCTGCTTCTCTGGTCTGGCTGTGAGCGCCGGGCAGCCGGAAAGCAGAGCGGTGACGTCACCGCTCTGCTTTCCGGCTGCTGTGCTCACAGCCAGAGCAGAGAAGCAGAGCACCGAGGACAGACAGCGATAGGTAAGTATGTAGCGTTTGTTTTTTTTTACTTTAACGATGGTAACCAGGGTAAACATCGGGTTACTAAGCGCGGCCCTGCGCTTAGTTACCCGATGTTTACCCTGGTTACCGGGGACCTCGGGATCGTTGGTCGCTGGAGAGCTGTCTGTGTGACAGCTCTCCAGCGACCAAACAGCGACGCTGCAGCGATCCGGATCGTTGTCGCTATCGCTGCAGCGTCGCTATGTGTGACGGGGCCTTAAGGCCGAACAGGAGCCATAAAGAAGACTGGACAGTGGCGGGACAGACAAGGGGAGAATTGAGGAAAGGGGGATTTTCTTTTCTTTTTAGCACTTCCCGGCCCATCCTCCATTTTCCTAGGTTCTCACAAACCCCCAAAAAACATAAAATCAATTGAATTGAAGATGTAGTAGCCTTAATTAAATGCATTTTTAACAAAGTCACAAAAACGAAAGAAAAAATAAAATCCAACAGGCCTATTATAGTTTTATTTATAGGCGCTATACACCTTATTTTTATTTCTATAAAACCTTGTAGCAGTAATAGGTCTTACTGTAGATCCCATTCTAACCTTCCATATCTGCACTGTTCACCGCTTTCACTATTTACTCAAATGAAAAATCCTTGAAACTCTGTAAATGTATACGTGTTTGCCATTGTTAATAGTAAAGCTTCAATCTGGGGTGAAATAAGGCAACAACATTTACGAGGATATGTCAGAATAAGCAATGAAGCGCTCCTTAGACTCTGCTCACATGTCCATTTTCATCGGTTAGTAGCGAATCCAGTTTTTAAAAAAAAAAACAGCAAAATGGATTTACTGCAAATGGCGCAAAATTGGATGCAAAATAGAACCCAAAATTAAAAGTTTTTTTTTTAGGGGGCCCATCTTTACAATAAAAATGGACAAACTTGGTTTACGTTTTGCATCCATTTTTGATTACAGTATATCTTTAATTAAGCCATATTTACTAGAGGTCCAGAGTTCTGGGAATATGCAGACAGATGACAAACACTGGCGGATGAAAAACTGTTTAGAAAAAAAAAAAAGATAGAACTGCTAATTCGTGGGCTGAACCAAGGAAAAAAAAAAAGTCTGCTTAAGTTTTTTGGTTCCAATATGAAAAAAAAAAAAAGACAGAAGGAATGGAGGCAAATTGAAGACATAAAATGCCACTTCTATTCCCATACAAGAACGTTTTATTTCCATTTTTATGTTCAAAAATGGATGCAAAAACCGAAATGACAGAACAGAGCCCAACATTGTGGATTAAACTGATTTTGTATCTCAGATAATCAGAATTACAGTTTGTGGTAATGAATAGCTCATTTGAATTGCGGTCTAAAAGTACGTACGTCACTACGATCACTGAGTTAATGTAGATGTTAAAGCAGATCAGCTTCAAAATCCACATCAAAAAGCGTTAAAGACGTATTTAAAGAGAACACACATCAAGTCTCTCAAGTTTTAGAAGCCGCTGCTACGTATGGAGCATCTCCATCATTTTACTCTGTGGAACAAATTCAGAAGTTTAATATTAAGTAATTTTATCTTAGACTATTTCTTCGGCTACATTCGAACATCAGTTTGAAATGTCCAATTCTTTTTCGAATGGCATGTGAACATAGAGTTTTATGGATCTATTCACACATTATGAAAATCAGGGATCCAAGTGCAAGTTGCTTGAGATTCCAAGCATGTCCTCATCGGATTATCATAATACTAGATGGTGGCCCGATTCGAACGTATCGGGTATTCTAGAACAGTGTTTTTCAACCAGTGTGCCGTGGCACACTAGTGTGCCGCGACACATGGTCGGGTGTGCCGCGGGGAACGGGAGTCAGCTGTTCTCTGTGCCGACTGTCAAGCTGACAGCCGGCACAGAGAAGCTGCAGTGCGCCGGCTCCTGAGATCAATTGTACTCGCAGACATCTACCAGCTGCGAGTACAATTGAGGCTCTGACCACTGGGTCAGAGCGACGCCAGCAGCGTGATCAAGTCATGTGATCACGCTGCTGACGTCACTATCCGGCGCGCAGGAGAAAGAAGAGACTTGGTGGTAAGTGCTCCTGTGCTGTGGAGCTGAAGACACCGAAGATTCAGCGTGGGGTGGGTTTATGGGGAGTATGTGTGGGGATTTATTAAGTGTGTGGGGGGATTTATTCAGTGTGTGGGGGGGATTTATTTAGTGTGTGGGGGGGGATTTATTTAGTGTGTGGGGGGGATTTATTTAGTGTGGGGGGGGATTTATTCAGTGTGTGGGGGGATTTATTAAGTGTGTGGGGGGATTTATTCAGTGTGTGGGGGGGATTTATTTAGTGTGTGGGGGGGATTTATTTAGTGTGTGGGGGGGATTTATTTAGTGTGGGGGGGGGATTTATTCAGAGTGTGGGGGGATTTATTCAGTGTGTGGGGGGGATTTATTCAGTGTGTGGGGGGATTTATTCAGTGTGTGGGGGGGATTTATTCAGTGTGTGGGGGGATTTATTAAGTGTGGGGGGGATTTATTAAGTGTGGGGGGGATTTATTCAGTGTGTGGGGGGGATTTATTCAGTGTGGGGGGGATTTATTCAGTGTGTGGGGGGATTTATTCAGTGTGGGGGGGATTTATTCAGTGTGTGGGGGGGATTTATTCAGTGTGTGGGGGGATTTATTCAGTGTGTGGGGGGATTTATTCAGTGTGGGGGGGATTTATTAAGTGTGGGGGGGGATTTATTCAGTGTGTGGGGGGATTTATTCAGTGTGTGGGGGGGATTTATTCAGTGTGTGGGGGGGATTTATTCAGTGTGTGGGGGGGATTTATTCAGTGTGTGGGGGGATTTATTCAGTGTGTGGGGGGGATTTATTCAGTGTGGGGGGATTTATTCAGTGTGTGGGGGGGATTTATTCAGTGAGTGTGGGGGGGATTTATTCAGTGTGTGTGGGGGGGATTTATTCAGTGTGTGGGGGGATTTATTCAGTGTGTGGGGGGGATTTAATCAGTGTGTACGTGGGGGGGGCTGGAATTTATTTAGCATGTGTGGGGCAGGGTGCATTTATTCTGTGTGGAAGGGGATGGATTTATTCTATCGGAAGGGGAGTGGATATATTCTGTGGGGGTGAGTGGGGAGATGGGGGTGGACACAGTAGCGAGGGGAAAAATGTGTGCTGACAGTACTGGGAGCAACGGTGATGGGATGTGTGAGGACAGTATGGGGAGTCGGGGGAATGTGTGATAGGGGAATGTGTGAGGAGGACATATGGAGAGAGCAAAGGGGTATGTTAGCAGGGGGGGGATGTACAGGAAGAGGCTATTAGAAATGTGTGCAGACAGTATGGGGGGATGAAAGTGTGAGTGGACACATAATAGATACTGAGTAGTGTGAGGGTAACAGCCAGGAGGAGACAGTATGCCAAGTAGGAGGAGTGTAATGAAGGGGCACAGTAGAGAGACTGGGTTCTCTTTGAGGGACACCGTATGAGAAGGCAGTGTGAAGTATGGAAAAGAGAGAGAGGGTAGTGTGGATGGCATGTACCATAAGAGGGACAGTGAGGGTCATATTATGTGCTGGGAATAAAGTAAGGGGCAATTATTTACTCAGGGGCTCAGCCTAGGGCAGATATTTTTATTCCGGAGCATTATAATAACACTGCTATCTTTAAGGGTGTTGTGTCGGGATGTGCTGCAGAAGACAGGAGAAGATGGAAGTCTGCAGAAACAAGCTCTGCCGGTGGATGAGAAGAGTCATCATGGCATCTGGACAAGGTGAAGATGAAAAGAAAGAGGCGACTCCACAAACAACGTCATCTATCAGGTACCTGGATGTAAATGTGTTTTTTTTGTGATACTAATTCTCATTTTTATTTGTTAGGAACATTAAAGGGGATGTCCAAGGTTGTGATGAGTCTGCAGTCATACTATGTGACTGCAGACTTCTGAATTCTCACAGTGCACACTGCTATCATAATTCTCTGATGTTGGTGATTTACATACATGCGGTCACGTGCTGACTAGACATGTGTGGCCTCATTCAATGAAAATGAATTGACTGAGGCCGGACACGTCTAGTTAGAATGTGGCCAGAAGTATCCAAATCACATACTTGTGCTGTCATGACCGTCCACTCTGGCCACCGGCAAGGGAGAATCCTGAAAGTGTGCAGTGCTTGCGCTGTGAGAATTCAGAAGCCTGCAGTCACATAGAATGACTGCAGACTTTCATCTCAAACCTGGACGCACCATTTTGTGCCATTTTGGTTGGTGGTGTGCCTCGGGATTTTTTAAGTATAAAAAGTGTGCCGCGGCTCAAAAAAGGTTGAAAATCACTGTTCTAGAATATGTATGTAGTTTACAGCCACGTAGTATATAGCACAGCCATGTAGTATATTGCCCAGCCACGTAGTATATTGCCCAGCCATGTAATATATAGCACAGAGACGTAGTATATAACACAGCCCATGCAGTATATAACACAGGCCGCGTAGTATAGAGCAGTGTTCCCCAACTCCAGTCCTCAAGGCCCACCAACAGATCATGTTTTCAGGTTTTCCTTTGTTTTGCACAGGTAATGCAATTATCACCTGGGCAATACTAAGGAAATCCTGAAAACATGACCTGTTGGTGGGCCTTGAGGACTGGAGTTGGGGACCCCTGGTATAGAGCACAGCGATGTAGTATATTGCCCAGCCACGTAATATATACCATAGCCACATAGTATATAGCACAGCCCACATAGTATATAGCAGAGAGATGTAGTATATAGCACAGCCCACGCAGTATCTAACACGTAGTAAATAGCAATGTGGGCACCATATCCCTGTTAAAAAAAGAATTAAAATAAAAAATAGTGATATACTCACCCTCCGTCGGCCCCCTGGATCCAGTCGAGGCGTTTACCGATGCTCCTCGTGACGCTCCGGTCCCAAGAGCGCATTGCGGTCTTGCGAGATGATGACGTAGCGGTCTCGCAAGACCGCTACGTCATCATCTTGCGAGACCGCAATGCATGGACCGGTCACCGGAGCGTCGCGAGAAGAGGGAAAGGCCTCGGCTGGATCCGGGGGCCCACAGAAGGTGAATATTTAATGATTTTTTTATTATTATTATTTTTAACATTAGATCTTTTTACTATTCATGCTGCATAGGCAGCATCAATAGTAAAAAGTTGGTCACACAGGGTTAATAGCAGCTTTAACGGAGTGCGTTACACCGCGGCATAACGCGGTCCGTTAACATAGCCATTAACCCTGTGTGAGTGCTGACTGGAGGGGAGTATGGAGCGGGCTCCGGGCACTGACGGCAGGGGAGTAGGGAGGGATTGGCCACGACCAATCAGCAATTTGGGATTTCCGTGACAGACAGAAGGACAGACAGAAGGACAGACAGAAGGACAGACAGAAAGACGGAAGTGACCCTTAGACAATTATATAGTAGAAGGGTTCATGCAGATGTCCATTCAAATGGGTCCGAGCATGGACCACTAATACACAGACTGACCGTGGGTCTTTCAACTGGAGAAGGACATCCGGGTATTTCTAGGAGGCTGTCACGCTTGGCTTGGGGACCTGGCCGGGAGTAAGTATAACATATATGCACCCAGCGGTCTCGGCTCACAGGCCAGCGAAGCCCCGCAGGCAGCACAAAGTGCATGCGCTGAGGGATTCAGAAGTCTGCAATCACAGAGCGACTGCAGGACTTAATTGAGACTGGACAACCCCTTTAAACATACTCAATGGGGCTATGTGTTATCCAAGGGGGAAAAAAAAAAATCAGAGCACACTGACACTTCACAATGACGTATGAATGTAGCTTTATAACGGTTGCCAACTTGACTATTTTTTCTGGACAGTTTATCAAAAAATCAAGGCTAGACAAGTTTTTATGGACACATTGAAAAAATATAATAAATTATAATAAGTGATACGTCTACAACCCATAATTCTGATATGAAGACTGATATATAAACTAAAATGATAATTATTGTCAAAACGATCTGTATTAGTTTCTTTAGATTAAAAAAAAAATAAAATCACGGATGCCTTAAAAAAAAAGTTTTCGGACAGGGCAAAAAAGGTGCCTTATTTTTTACAGACTGTCCTGGAATTTCTCGATGATTGCCAACCTTGGGCCTTATCCGGATGGACATCTATTATTAAAAAAAAAAAGTAGCAGAAAATAAGGTTTGGCATGTTCAATTACAGTGCCCGATCCTCTTGTTCTCAGGAGATAAACTACCACTAGATCAGTCTGCCAGTGGCTTTCTTCCATCTCCGTAATGAAAGTCCATGATCTCTGTATGGGGAAGAGGAGGCTTGAGAAAAAACAACGTTTGGCCAAACTGCTATTAAAGGCATATGACCACCTTTAGGATGTAAAGGGATGTGTAACCAAACCTATAAACAATTACCTTCGTCTGAACCAAAGGGGTAGGATTATGGGTTTGACTTGACGGGACAGCATTTTTTTTTCCTTTAACTATTTTTCTTAGTAATATTCTTTATTGGAAAGTTGCTCTCCCAAACAAGAGGCTACTGAGGGTGTATGGGAAACGCAAGTATATACCTACCCGCCTGTGTGACTAAAATCAGCCAAACAGAAATAGGTAACACCGATAGAGAAAAAGCAAAGTACGGTACTTTACCTCTATGGGTAAATCCACTCTTGTTCCACTACGTCTAATTTATGCCCGTCTGTCACGGCGGCCAGCTTCTATTTGTACAGGGACAGCACAGAGTCCACACAGACCATGTGCCTGGCAATGAAGGACATGTATGAGTACTATACATGAGAAAGCTAGGCAGGTCACACAGCAGCGATGTCTCACTATTGGAATACAAGCACTTGAACTTCTCTGTGACTTTGGCTTGGAAGGAATTGGCCGGGAGACAGCTGAACTGAATATCTGGTTTGCGGCCAAACTTAACAGGCAGTGTCTCTCCCACACACGGCCCTGTCAAAGTGCCTGTAAACTGTAGTGTTGTTGTTGGCAGTGGAGCCTTTTCCTCAGCACTTCCTTCACTTCCCATAGAGAGCGAAGTGATGATTAACTGAAGGACTATGGACAGGAACCTGCCAGGAGACTTCCCTAATCACCACCAACTATTCAGCAGAGTGCAATATTTACCAGCTCTACCTAGAAGACAGGTGGAAATTAGGGGGTACTACAGAGACCCCAATTCTTTACACCTAGTAAACCACAGTTGGTCTGTACAAATAATAGTAGAAATTGAATAGGTTGCCCAGCCCCTGAAGCTTATCATTGCATACTTCCCTTGCCTAAACCTCACTGCTACCCTACCATCACTTTACATGCCCCTACTGGTCTCCATATCATGATCTTCAATTCTGACATTTCGACATGGACACATGACCAATCACCGGATGCTACAGACACCATTGGGGATACCGCTGAACTCTTGCTGAAGGCCAAAAAAAAAAAAGACCAAACGGGGTATTTTTTTCATTGTTGGCCTACTCTTATGATAGACCATAAATATCTGATGGGTGGGAGTGCAACTTGCATCATCCCTGCCGATCAAGTGTTACTGGCATCAGCCGGAAGTTCTCAGGTGCTGCCAAAACATAGCAGCTGTTATTTGTACAGAGGCTGTGGCTGGGTACTGCAAATCCACCCCCCTATTCCTGAGGATAAGACATCAAAAGTAGTGGCCAGCCTCTTTAATTTTTGTAAAAGATAGAAAAGTCCTTAAATGTTATTTGCATAAGAAGTGGTCTCATGAGGACAGTGGACATATAAACACTAAAGACCAGAAACAAATGTTGAGGATTGCTTTGGGAGACAGAATAGAGACCAGCTTTGATTTTGGACGTCTCAGACTCAATCCAACATAAACCGTATAATGTAAAGGGAAAAAAAGCATCAGCTCATTGGTGTAGGAGACATTACTGTTGTGCGGAAGCTCCAGTCTGGATCCTGGGTAGAGAGAGGATGAAGAAGATCCGGAAGATACCAAAATCAGGAGAGTTAAAAAGTTACATTTTCTACCCAAAAGGTTAAAACCAGGGTGTACGTAAAATCATCATAATATGGAAAAGTCAAGTTTCGAGAGGAAAGCCCTTAGTCTTGAGATACTTCATCAAGACCAAGAGCTTTCCGCTCGAAATATGTACATATCAACTCTGGTACCAAACAGTTGAAGAGTAGTTGAGCAAGATAATTGTGATATCTACATGCATTCCAACCCCTCATGGTTCTACTACTTAAGGTACCGTCACATTAAGCGACGCTGCAGCGATATAGACAACGAGCCGACCGCTGCAGCGTCGCTGTTTATGTCGCTAGGAGACATCAAACACCGGCAACAGCAGAACGATGCAGGAGTGATCCAGTGACGTACTTATCGTTCTCGCTGGTTGTTCGCTCCATGAAAAACCATTGCAGGCATCGTTGCTTTTGCTGTCAAACATGACGAATCACGCCGACCTGACGACCAAATAAAGTTCTGGACTTCTAGCTACGACCAGCGATGTCACAGCAGGATCCTGATCACTGCTGCGTGTCAAACACAACGAGATCGCTATCTAGGACGCTGCAACGTCACGGATCGCTGTCGTTCTCGTTGGAAAGTTGCTCAGTGTGAAGGTACCTTTAGAGGTAGGCAACTATTTAAGGGGGCTGCTCACTACTAGACAAGTGTGAAGATGGTAGCCACCAGCAGCCATTGATTGTTTATGTCACAAACACTGAAGTCTACTAGCGACCGCTGATGGGCTGCAGTGGTTGCATGACAAAGTCACAAGATTGCTGAGGGACACAGAGCTCAAAGCAGAAGATGAGCGTCGACCCAGAGGCAAGTATGCTTTTTACCTAATTATATTAAGCACACTAAAGACATTTAAAATAGGTTGTCCAGTATCGGACAACCCCCTTAATGACCATGTTAAAGGGTGCAGATAGAGGACCATATAAATCGGACCGAGATCAAACCGCAATGCATGGACTGGTTAGCGAGTCTCCCATATATTTTGATCAAGCTGTCATGTTCAGGTCAAGGAGATCCACCGGTCATGATGTCTGTGCATTGCGGTCTGGTCTCTGTCTGATTTATAAGGTTGTCTGACTGTGCCTAAATAACCAGTCATATCCAGAAAGCACAGGGTGCCTTTCCAGTATGGCGTCTGTCAGACATTTCTGCACATCTTATTATTCTAAAAAAAAATACGTAATTTTTATATTAATAGCATTTGGCTAGGAACGGCTTCGTCGTAACAAATTTACGATCCAAGAAAAAAAAAATCATAATTGAACATCACGAGGGAAAATAAAATACAATGCTGATATTTATCCTGGCTTCGGTGCAATTTTTACCCTTTTTTTCCTAGAAAGTGAACTTTCTGTTAGCGTAACTACATTTGTATATTTGATGCCAAACCCATATATACACTTTTTTTTTTTATCCTGAACGCTTGCCATTACTTTGACGCTTTATTTTCACTTCGTATAACATTTTATGGAGTGTCTACAGCACAATAAAAATGGTTTGTTATTGAAAAGTGCACGTTGGCCCTAAAATACCGGATAGGTTATTTAGCTTTCCAGTAATTGCGCTATGCCTGACCCTCGGCAGCTTCTTTTCCATGACTTAAATCTCATGTTATAAATTCCTTGTTTAAAATTTTGGAGTACCCCATCAAATTTAATGTGCATCACCAAGTAGAAAATGTAACCGCAATTACAAGACAAATTGAGGATGATGTGAGCTGCCATTTAAAAGAACTTTAACTTATTTGCCAGTGGAAGCAATTTAAGAAATGACACAGCATCAGCTCATTTCACATCATCTTCTCGAAAAGAGTTTTATCTGTTATAATCTATGAATAGATGCTCAAATAAATTGATTTATATATGATGTCGGCACGGCGATTCTTTTCCGTTACTTTTCGGTTCCGCAAGATATTGTTGTTTCTCCAGAGGAATATACTGTATGAATCTCATAACACACTGTTCAGTAAAGGAGCGCAGAGTTTCCCAATATGACAATAACCTTCCTGAATCATTATTCAGGCTGAGGAAGTGTAGACATTTTTGAGCAGACAAAAGGCAAATATATCAAAACCGAGAAACGAACGATAAAAGGTAAAAAACAACAAAGAAACGTGCCCTCATTGTATTGAGGCTGAAGGATTTTCTGCATGTTTCTCAAACAGTATTGAATAATTCCTGCAGAGAATTTGGGGGTTAAATCCCTGCTGATCCATATTTGCCAACAGTCCCAAAGAGAGACAGATTTATTTTTAAAGGGAACCTGTCTGTCGATTCAAACAGCCTAAACCACGGGCAGCACGAATCAGAATCTGGCGGCTCCATTGACGCCGGGTATGTTTTTCTCCGAAATGCTCCCGCCGTTCAGAGATCCAGCCGGGGACCAGAGACTAGAGGAGCGCGGCAGCGCCCTTGGCCGGCTTCTCCCTGTGCTGCTCCAGGTGATTCACACATGGGTGGAACCTGTCATTCTAAAAGAGCAGGGCAGGGAGGAGCCGGCCAGGGGCAGCGCCAGACTAGGCTCCTTATGGTCCTCAGGCGGAACTGTAAGCCATGTATTCTCTGAAACGCTGGAGCATTTCAGAGAAATATTCCTGGCTGCAAATGCCCCTTTGAACCTCATTCCAATACAATTTTTCTTTTTGTCCAGTGATGTGCGATTTGTTCTTTATCAGTAGTATCATTTGGTATTAAAAAGGTAACTTTTTTTTAGAAACTCTATTACATTTTTAGTTATATCAGTACACATAAACTGTACATAATAAGGTATTTTTTACCAAAATCTACAAGGTACCTACATCCTTGGATCCTTAGATATTATATCTTTATAGAAATCCTCATATATGTAGTTTTAAACTTTTGAAGTGAATATATTAAATCGTACTTCACACACGCTAACCATTTGCTACCCAAGGGATGCGTCCCTGCACAGCTCGATGCCATCAGCAGTGCCAAAAAAAAAAAACTATGAAGTCGTAATATTTTAACTGCACCGGTCATTTTAAGTAACTTTTCAAAAATTGTGGTTGTTGTGGATGTTCATGAGTAATAATACCATTTATGGCTTTATAGGGCTCCTATCTTGCAATTTTTCACCAGTTGTCCCTTCTGCAGGTTCTCGCTCTAATTTTTAATTGTCTTATCTAATTGCTGAAAACTAGCATTTATCATATCTCCCAGTAGAGAGATTCCTGCTCTTCTTTCTCTATGAAGAACAGATACAAGCATGGAGCACAGTACACAGCAGCATGGAGGACATTATAAAGCAGTATTGAGCAGTGTATCTGCGAATCCAGCTGTGAAGGTTAAGCTTTCTCTAGAAGCTGCAGAACCATCTGCCTTCCTTTCATTGTGCAGAGTGCTCTTCCTTCTCCTCGGTCATTTTTACTTTGAACTAGGATTTTAGCAGTTTTTTTTTTCAGAGTGACGAGTTCAGTAATCATGGGAAGAAGTGGCTCATAAGTGCAGTAAGAAACATTTTTATGAACGGATATATTACAAAGTTTAACTAATGTCGTTGTTGTGGGCCCTTTGTTCTAAAGATTAAAGATCGTCATCACCCAGGTAATGATGAAGTGGTGAAATGTTCTAGGGTCAGTGATGGCGAACCTTTTAGAGATCAAGTGCCAAAACTGCAACCCAAAACCCACTTATTTATCACAAAGTGCCAACACGGAAATGTACCAGAGTACTGAGGGTTTTATTTTAGAAAAAAAAACAACTCAAGCAGAGAGTAGTCTGGGCCAGCAGAGAGAAGGCAGAGACAAAAGCAGAGGTACCAGACTGCAGATATAAAGGAATATGCTTCCTATTCCAATATATCCTCTCTCCATCCATGTATATGCCCCCCATCCATGTATTTGCTCCCAAACCTTGTATAGGAGTCCCCCCATCCTGGTATATAGTCCCCCAATCCATGTATATGACCCCATCCTGGTATATGCTCCCTCATCCTTATATATAGATCACCCCATTCTTGTATATGCGCCGGCATCCTGGTATATGTCCCCATCCTGCTGGTGCCATTGTTCTACGCATAGAGAGGGGAAAAAACCCAAACCCTTCCTCTCTCTGGGGAGCGCCATCGTCTTCTGAAGCTGGCAGCTGACTTCAGAGTCCAATGTACGGGGGCTAGCCACGTGACATCCCCGCCATGTGCCCAGTCACGTGTATGCCAATGTCAGCTGCTGGCCTCGGATTGTTCAGCAGTGTGTATTGCGGTGCATTGACAAGTTCATGCACTGCAATACACTCCAGATGGATGTGTGTCCGAAGACACAGGTCCAGCTGAAGTAAGGGCTGGCGTCGCCAGGTTCCTCACCCGCCGGGCCCGGTCCAATGATGCGGAACGGTGATGGCGCAAAAGCCCACAGTGAAGGCTCTGCATGCCCCCTCTGGCTCACGTGCCATAGGTTCGTCACCACTGCCCTAGGTCATTACTTCCTATTATGTTCTCCATCAGATTTTTACAAGCCTGTTCACAAGTAAATATTGCATGAACAAAGATAATGTTCTGCTTCATATAACATTAATTTCTAGATTTACTATTTCTTTATAGTTAGAGGACTCCTGTGACTACCAAGCCAAAAAGAGCAACTGTTGGGAAGTGGACCAGTGAAATCTTGTTACGGTAGGCTTCCTACACATCCAGAGGACATGCAAGAGGATTGTCAATTATGCAATAAGCTCACTGCTTTCTAGGCATAATGTATTAAGGACTACATTCATCAGTCAGCTGTCATGTGGGCCAGAAAACGGCAACCTTATGTTTAACTCATTCCAATCGTCAAGACCAATAAACAACTTCCCACATTATTTCCCCCAGTATAAAGCCACTTTTCCTGGACCAGCTACCATTCTTACAAATCATTCCAATGGTAGGGTTAAAATAAAATTTTGTTTTCCAAACATTCCGGTCATTATTATACTCCTCATGGATCTAGAACAGGATAATATGCTTTTTCACGGCTTGAGACAAAAATAATAAAGCTAAGAAAAAAAGTAGACGCTCTACTGTTGGGGAGAAGTAGACTATGAGCAGAGGAATTCAAGGGTGTCATGAAAAATTACAATACTTTCCCTGCTGCTAGTAATTAAATAAAAAATGTGACACGTGATAAGACTGAAGCCAGTGTGTAGTTACAACCTGGAACCCCAAGAACGGTGTCCTGTCCGTTCTCCTTACATCTTAGCAAATTCATGTATCCACCATGCAACAGTGCTTCTTCAAAACTACACGTGGTGCCGTCCTTCGTTATTCAGGCATTTACATATCTATTGACAACTAGAGGTGGATGAAACTCGGCACTCGCCGCTGATGTGTCCATAAGTTGTGAATTTTTTAGGTCATCGGCTAAAACACAGATGTGAAGTGAATGGATTTTGTGGATGACCTAATAAACTCACAATTTATAGAACCATCAGTGGTGAGTGCCGCCTTTTACCTACCTCCATTGCAAGAAATAGGACTGTATTCACGAAAGCGGAGCCCCATAGTGTCGGATCATATTGATTCATTGATGAGCTCTTCCTTAACAGCGTGTTACAGTGTGTTACAGAGGAGTGCCTTTTTCTCACTTGTTTTCTATCAAAAATTGGGCATCTCCCTATTGTCTGATACTGCAGACACCGATTGAACAGTGTGATTGTTTGTTGGTATACACCTTTAAAACGGCAACATCCAGCCATAAATTTTTAGGACGCCATTGGTCTAACGTCTATGGGGACACCGGTAGACCGATGGCCGGGAGAGAGGTTGATCAGATGTGTCCGATTTTGGACTGATGATCACCTTCATCTCCCCGAGTTTAGCCACTGGCCAACGTGTCAGCCAGTGGCATTCTCTGAGAATACAGGAGCGCTTGCTCGCCTGAGCGAGTGCTCGGGTACATGGGGGTCGGCTGAGATGGCTGTAGGCCAAATTAATGTGCATGCTGAAAAAGAGAATGGACAGCATCTCCAAGAATCATACAATTCTTTTATTTGGTGTGGGTGCAGTGTGGCGGCCATTGTTGCAGTGGTTTTGTGCTGGTGAGGTGGTACGGTCTGAAGTCATGGGGACTTAGTTTTGCAGGACGGGCACTGTGAGGCACCAGGGCCCTCCACCCTGCTGGTGCATGGTCGCTGCGACGGTGGTTAGTGCACGATGCCGCACCTTTAAGGCGATAGGGACCCACTGAGAGGTTTGCCGTGAGGTGGCATTGGGCTTCATACAGTCTGATCAGAATATTAAACCAAGAACCTCATGTTCAGTAATGTATATTTTTGCCTAATTGAGTTGAGAAGTGCGATATCGGAGGTTTTCCTGCTGATGTGCTATTCAAAGTCATCTGAGCGCTGCAGCTAATCACGGGCTGCAGCGCGCCTGCAGTTGGTGCCATCTCCAATCACTGTCAGAGCAGACAAGAGCGGCACGTGTTGGGTAGAGGTGGGTGCCGCTAGCAGAGTATGAATTAGATAGCAGTTTTTAGGGATCTAAGCTTCTATGGAACTTGCGATTTTGCTCTGCCAACCCCTTGAACATATTGCATGCTCTTATATTCCCCTCCCTCCGGGACTGGCGGGAACAGTAGCAACTTACTGTTTATAAAGACTTACCATAAAAGGAATATTAGATCAAAAGGGAAGTGATTTTCAGATTTTATAATTGATGACGAGTTCTGATAAAGCATCAAACAAATCCGCTTTTTTTTTTCTAGCTTAAAGTAAGCAAGTTTCTTGTATAATTGAGAGTCTACAACATTCTCCTTCATTGTTCATCGTCCACCGGGTAATGAGCAACTATAGCCATCAGCTGAAATCAGAGCAGCAATGTTATGAATGACTGGGTAGTAACCGAAGCTGGCACCTAATCAGCTTCCATAAAGCCATTCCAGAAGGAAACCTGAGCGCAGGTCGTACACAGAAGTCAGGACACTGTTAGACTGAGAACCGCTCTTAATTATCAGATTTCTACTCAATGACAATCAACAATACCAAACCCGAAGGTGCACGTGTGTCAGCAGTAGTGGTGGGAGCAGATCCAATGCACAGGATCAGGTATCCTTGCCAGAAAAACATTTTGTCCATTTGTAGCAATGTCCCCTTTTTATTTTATTCAATTTTACAAAGTCATTTTCTTTCAGAGCCATTATTAGTAAGAAACAAACTAGATCTTGCAAACCTGTAACCAGAATGGCCCAAATGTCCACAGAAAACTGAACATACGCTAAAGTTAATATACACACACTAGACCACACGTCAAACTCTGGACCACAGGGTGAGTATATTTGTCATACTCCCTCCAACATCATTCTGCGTCTGACGTCTCAACCCAGCAGGAGCAATGACGTCACTGCAATGTGGGGGCATAATACTGTATGAAGCACTATGTGGGGGCATCATACTGGATGAAGCACTATGTGAGGTCCATTACACTGTCTGGAGCACTATGTGGGGGTCAGTACACTGTCTGGAGCACTATGTGGGGGTCAGTACACTGTCTGGAGCACTATGTGGGGGTCAGTACACTGTCTGGAGCACTATGTGGGGGTCAGTACACTGTCTGGAGCACTATGTGGGGGTCAGTACACTGTCTGGAGCACTATGTGGGGGTCAGTACACTGTCTGGAGCACTATGTGGGGGTCAGTACACTGTCTGGAGCACTATGTGGGGGTCAGTACACTGTCTGGAGCACTATGTGGGGGTCAGTACACTGTCTGGAGGGCTGTGTTGAGATTACAGTTTGGGAATCATACGGTGTTTAGGTCACCAAACTTTGCCAGGGGTATTGAGGGGGTGGGAGTACAGTAGGTTCATCATACAATGCATATGTAGAGTTGTTTGTGGGACAACACCTTTAACTTTGTTTCCATATGAAAAGGTTTATCGTTTTATTTGATAAGGAAAACCTTCCTCAATTATACACATTTTTGTAATAATATCACAGTCGGCCCACGACTTTGTCCAAGCTTTTAATTTTGTCCCGCTGTGTACTTGACTTTGACATCACTGCACTAGATTAAGCCTAATGTTTCAGGGTCTCTCAACATTCCCCCAACTGATGTTAGGAAAAAACAAGAGTTTGGCCTATTGAATTTCAGTGGCCATGCCTTTGTTCTCCCAGGAGGAAAGTCACTACAAGAGGAGCCTGGCAATGCCTCTCACTGATTGCACATGACAATGTGGCTAATTTGAACGCACCTATATACAAGGAAAGCGTTCCTAATGACGGGCAGCTATCGATTGTATATGGGGAAATAAAAAAACTTACCTGTAAATGGTTATTATTCCACTATAAGAGCGATATTAGGGCTTCTCATGAATGCCAGGTTTATTCATAGTAACATCCTCCTCATGAGACAGCTGAACTTTTTGGGACCACTCACGGTCCAGGACACAGCCAATCTCTGCACCGCCTAGTCATGTATAAGCTTTGCAAATAATAAAAGGAAATCTTTCAAAATCATTAAGGTCTCATTCAGACAACTGCTTCTTGTTTCTCATAAGTAAATTAAAAAAAAAAAAAAAAGGAAACAAATCCCATGTGTGCGTTGGATCAGTGTTAGGGCCATCTGTCAGTTTTCAGGATCAGTGTCATCAGTTTTTCTCATAATCAAAACTTCAGGAGCTAATTCATACTTCTCTGGGCAAACCGTGAGGACCAGATCGCACTATGATGCATCTAGGATGCCATCTGTGTGCTGTGCGAGTTTTTAAGGGACGAATTGACTTGCATTAGCAAGACTGAGGGCGGATTCAGGAGCTAAGGCAACATACGTGACCCCGGTGTCTTCACCATCAGAAGTAATCCGGGGAACAGGGTGAGCTAGAGTGCCCCATAGCGTTATGGACAGGGAAGAGTTGTGACTAGTGTTGAGCATTCCGATACCGCAAGTATCGGGTATCGGCCGATACTTGCGGTATCGGAATTCCGATACCGAGATCCGATATTTTTGTGATATCGGGTATCGTATCGAATCAATAGGGATGTGTAAAATAAAGAATTAAAATAAAAAATATTGATATGCTCACCTCTCCGGCGGCCCCTGGACTTCACACTGCTAACCGGGAGGCTTCTTTGTTTAAAAAGCGCGCCTTTCGGACCTGTGAATGACGTCCCGGTCACATGGGCAGCACGCGGCCAATCAGAAGCCGCGACGTCATTCTCATTCACAAAACTGCTAATTCTAGGAATTGAGGACCTGCGAATGACGTCGCGGCCTCTGATTGGTCGCGTGCCGGTCACATGGGCGGCACGCGACCAATCAGAAGCCGGGACGTCATTCACAGGTCCGAAAGGCGCGCTTTTTAAACAAAGAAGCCTCCCGGTTAGCAGCGTGAAGTCCAGGGGCCGCCGGAGAGGTGAGCATATCAATATTTTTTATTTTAATTCCTTATTTTACACATCCCTATGGATCCCAGGGCCTGAAGGAGAGTTTCCTCTCCTTCAGACCCTGGGAACCTTGAGAATACCTTCCGATACTTGATGTCCCATTGACTTGTATTGGTATCGGATATCGGTATCGGCGATATCCAATATTTTTCGGGTATCGGCCGATACTATCCGATACCGATACTTTCAAGTATCGGACGGTATCGCTCAACACTAGTTGTGACAGGTCACCATACACAATGGACTAATAGTGGCTCAACGTGTCGATATAGACAGGTTCAGTTGGTGATCTGATGTGCATGGGGGCACCATACGACTTATGATCAGCAAAGATGTTGATCGTGTATGTCCAATTGTGGACTGTCAATTGTATTATTCTTCTTGAGATTTGTCAGTCGGCAGCTTTCTCAGAGAACAGAAGAGCGCTCAGCAGAGTGAGCCCGAGATGGCTGCTGGCTAAACGATGGGCCAAAGCAATGTTGGGCAGACAGCCATCCAATTTTATGACCAGCTTTAATCCCAAGATATTACAATCTCTCCCCCAAAAAGTGCAGTGTTTGTCGAACACTTCAATGTCCAAGAAAAAAAAACTGCTCAGCAAAAAAACCCAACTTTCATGCAATGGGTCAACCCAATCCTAAAGTACCTCCGGTAGCCCACCCAACATATATGATACACTTTATTGATCCCAAGGGAAACATACCATTCATGAGTCAGAGTTTAAGAACAAAATTAAAAATTCACAAATTATTGAAAAACTGATTGTGAAAATACACCAATATCTCTTAGGGATTGTTTTTTCTTCCCAGTAAAATAAGTGCGTGTTGCCCTGCTCAGCAGCCTTTAAAAGGACTTCACATCTTCATTTTTATAAGATGTTACTACTTTTACAAAACAAAAAAGAAAACTAGAATGTAAAACCTTCCTGAAAGTATTCATTGTAGCACCACACTGATTGGCAGCCGGCCAGCTGGAGTCCAAAAAAGGCTTTTCCTTTCCTGTTGCTGCCTCAATTCAGACGCTCCTACAGAGCGCTATTTATAGTAGCTGGCGAGAAACCAGCCACAACTCAGCCACACCGCCACCACCGCAGGAAGAGAAACACATCCAGAAAGATGAGGTTTGTGTTATAATTCCTCCACGAGTAGCGGTCATGTGCACTGGAGGGTGCAGAAAGCAAATTACAGTCAGGAAATAAAAATCTGGGGCTTCCGACAACTTGTTTCGATGTTCTATATTCCTGGAACGTCTTGCAGAGGCCGCAGACTTCATTCAGAAATTCTACGCAAAAGATTTGTGCTGCAGTTGGGACCTTTAAAATTTTCACAGGCAGAGCCACAATACTGTTATATATTCTGCAACAATCTCCAATAATACAAAATAGCGTAAAAATAATAATAGGCATTCATAATTGTTAGCCAATTCAAGAAAAAGTCAAAGGGCAACTTCCTGTGCAAATTTATAGCCTTCAAACAGCTATGCCAATGGAGCGAATTGCCATAACATTTTTGAAGACTTGTCAAATGGTCACGATAAGGTCACGTTCACACGGTCAGTATTTGGTCAGTATTTTACATCAGTATAAGTTAAAACAAGGAGTAGATGAGAAATACAGAAGTGGTGATGTGTTTCTATTATCCTTTTCCTCGGATTGCTCCACTCCCAGCGTTGGCTTACAAATACTGATGTAAAATACTGAGCGTATGAACGTGGCCTTAGGGAAGGTGCACACGAGCGTTTTCTCTTTAAAGAAAAACTGGCTGATTATTCTGAGGAGGGTGGCATCAGGGTGCGATCAGATTTTCTAGGAGTTGGAGACAAAAGTTTCTCAAGCCTCTCTATTTTGACAGCACGCGTTTTTCAAGGACCCATAGCTTTGCATTGCTAATTTTGATCTGACAATCAAATCAAAATCGAACACATCTTCAATTTTTTTCCATGGACAACTCAGTCCAAGGAGAAAAATAAGTAATCAGACATGTGCATAGCCCTATAGAATATCAGGAATAAAAGTGCCATCTATGTAAACCATAACATAATTAGTCATGTGCACGGGCGCCAATATGAAGCGATGGCTGTAAGGCTGGGGTTGGGGTTCAAAGAAACACACGCTGACATCACAATTGTCCTGATCTAGATAGGAAGCAAATTCACCATTTGATATATTTCTGGACCAGTATTCGTGTCGGCATACAGGCTGCCCATAAGCTGAGCACTGGTTGATGCTCCTTCTGGCACGTTGCAAGTGGTATTTTCTCAGCTATATGATTAAGGATGGGGCAAACAGGAGCAAAGAAAAAAAAGAAGTTCATCTGAGGCTGCCTATTTAATCCAGGATTGGATACGGGCACAAAGATCACTGATCTCTACATAACCTCTACTTAATAATGCAGAACCCTTGTGTACAGCGAGGAAAGAAGTTGGCAGTGGCATAGTTGACGTCTGCATACATTTAATGCCCCACCTTTGGGACTGAGGCAAGCACCATTAAAATTAGGCATGTTAAACTCATTTTCAAGTGTCAACTAATGAAGATAAAGGGATGGTCCAGCAACTAAAATGTTTTTTCTAAATATATACCCATGCACCTGAACCACGTTTGTACTTTGCCTTATACACAATACCCTAGACTTCTCCCTAGCTATCCAATCCCTAAATACAGTTTATATAAAATAAAGTAAATATAGCTTCTTTTTTTTTAACTCTACTGCCTGTGACATTTTGTTTGAGAGGAGTCTTGGGCTGCACTCACTCCCCACAACGTTTACCCCCCCACGTTGTCGTTCACCGCCTCTGCTGGAACAGGACGTCACTGAGGGGGCAATGCTGCAGTTACTGGTGCTCACTAGTTTCTTGCATCGCTGCCTCTTCTAAAGACAAAGGATCCTGCGTGAGGACGCTGTGTGAGATGTGAGTGCAGCACCAGCTCCCTGCTTCTATCTCTTCCCCTGACGTTGAAAAACAGTGATAGCAGAGCAGCAATACAAAGTCTAGCATTGCCTTCGAATGAACTGTCATCAAGGGGTGGGGCTGAGGTCACTCACTGCTTCTATCATTCCCCCGTGAGAACGACTCGATTTGAGAGCTATGTTGGTGTCACGCATTGCTTGTCTCTGCCCATTGATGTCTTGTTTCACAGACGCTATGGTGGTGCTGGCTCTGTTCTCACATCAGTCTCAGTATCCATCATCCAGGAGGTCTTCAGAGGGGGCAACAATGCAAGAAACTAGTGAGTAACTGCAGCGCTACACACTGTGACATCTTGTTCTAGGAGGGGCCATGGACGATGTAGGCAGTGAGTGCAGCCCCAGCCTCCTGTAACATCACATTTGAGAGACCTTTCAAAGAAAATGTCACAGGAAGTGCAGCATAAAACAATAAACACATTTAGCAATTAGGTAGATGGGCATGGTCTAATAAGTCAAACTACAAAAGTTGTTAGGGTGTAAAGATAGATAGAAAATATATTTTAGGTACTGGACCAACCCATTAATACACATCTATACAGAGTCCACCATCATTTAAAGTTACAAGTAATTGCCAATAAATAAAACATTCACGTCGTCTGATCCCATAACAGACAATTATTGCAAACGTGTTTCCTTTGTTTGCATCGAGTTACATTAACGAGTTTCTAATTTCACTAAACCCTTCTGTGCATGTAGAATTAATTGTTATTGGTAGGGATACGACAAAAGTGTAATAAAATTTTAGGACACATGGAAGGGCAGCATTGGTACACAGAGCAAAACGTGAGACACAATTTGCTGCATAGTAATGTTCTTGAATGAGCTAATGCAGTTAATCAGAGTTTCCCAGCAGGTCAGGCTTTCCAGGTCAGGATTTCCTTAAGACTTTTTTATACCGACTGATAATCGTCTAAAAGAGTAACCTCGTTCATCAGCTAATTTACATCTTGTATGTGGTCCTAAAAATCATCACTGTCAGCAACACAATTATTAATAGGACTGGGTTGTGCTGCTGCCAATATGCAAACTGTACAGAGGCCGATCCATCACTAGACTCCATACAGTTCGCACTGGTGATCGAAATATCGATGCTCATCTACAAATGAATCCGCCCTAAAAGGGGTTGTTTACTAAATATTTTATTTATTATTTTACATGGGGAAATACAGCAGATACTCCCCCCTTGCACCAGCACTTATCCAGCGATGCATTACTGTGACATTTTAATGCCAAGTATTGCAACACTCAAATCCTATGGATGTCCGAGGGAAGTGTGAGAGCTCCACTAGTGGCTGCTGATTGACTGCAGTGCTCACACGGCATAACAATCAACTATACTCAATAAAAATACCCTCGGACTATACTCAAACGTCCATAGGAGGTGTCAGCACTGCAGCCAATGTCCAACATCCCGGCACCAACCTCGCTGAAACAGCGCCAGTGTGAGGGGACAGTGTTTATTTCCTTTTTTAATTTTACAGGCAAGAATATAGCCTTTAAGAAGAAAAGGTTGCCCACTACTTGGAAAACCCCTTTCTTTAAAAGGTCCCTTATACCCAAGTTAGCTGTCGGATGAACGATCATTTGGCTGACAACTACCTCCCCAAACTCATCCATGCACAGAGACACTTGGGTTGGCCAGGTGTTCCCGTTTTCTCCTCTTGCAAAGGCTTCTCTCCAGGAATAACAAATGGATCAACTGTTGAAATCCACCAGGCTGGATCCATTTCTGACCCAACATCATCTATCTGGGGAGAATCGAGAGATCCACTCACACATAAGACTGATGCCTTATCCTTCCGATAGTGGAAACTTCATTCATTCTTTATGTGCATGGGGGGCCTGGAATACTTCACTGATGATCGAGCTAAAGAAATAGTCATGGATTTCTTGTTACAAAAATTGCCATAGGATCCCGATTACTCATATAAAGCATTTTAAAGAATGTGCCCACTACTTGGACAATCCCTTTTCACACCCCACGCTTGGCACTGATAAAATAAAAAAAGTCAATACTCTCCTCCTGTGCCGGCGCCGTTCCAATGGTGTCGGCACTCGTGTTTCCGGGGCTCTCATGCAGTTATGACATGTGACGCCGGTGCCCACTAAGCGCTGGCGTCAGTGTCTCCACCTTCCTACGAATTGAACATGAAGAGGAAGTGAGATCAGCGGCCACCCAGACTACTTCTTTATGGTCAATTCGTACAAAGGCGCAGACAGTGATGATGCCAGCGCTGATTGGGCGCCGGGTTCACGTGTCATTCAACGGCATGAGAGCCCTGGGAACATGAGTGCCGACACTGCTGGAATGGCGCAACACAGGAGGCAGAGTATTTTATTGGGGCCAAACATTTAGCTCAAGAAGGGGTTGTCCTATTAGTGGACAATCCCTCTAATCTAATTTTTTGGAGGTATTTTCTAGGACTAAAACATTGATGGCCAGACAGACATTGATCAGGGGGGTCCAATCCCCTGTCACTATGGCATATCCATTCAGAAAGCAAATTTCAAGGCTATGGTGGTGTAAAAAATGATTTTGCATGTATAAGCAGCATTTGGTTATGTCTTTTTTACTAGTTTGTTGTTGGATGGTTATTCCTTTAACACAAATTCAACACCCGAATATCACTCAATTTAAAAGTTTTAATGTGTAATGATTTCTAAAAGACACGGGGCGCAGTCCGTAAGGACTGGGGATATTATATCAATATTAGATTACTCAATGGCAGATGGTGCAAATACTGAAAACAAGGCTAAATTCAGATGTCCATGAAACCCTGTTTGAACACGTACCGTGATGTCCGGACCGACCGCTGGTCTCTTGACCCGAGATGTTGAGTCCGGGTCAAAAGACTCATGACCGGTCCGGACACCATGGTCCGCACTTGGACTGTGTTACATGGACGTCTGCATTCAGCTGCTGATAAACTTTCCCTTTAAGCAACTAGTACTGGCAAAATGAAGTCAAACTCTGAAATTGGAACCATCACACTCGGAAAACAAGCACTTTTGACCATTTTTCCTGTCCAGATTATTTTTATTTATATAAGCAGCCGGCCAAATAAGCTTTATTTCTAAAGCCTTCATTTCATGCCAAGTCAAATATTTATCAAAGGTGAAACACACAGGCGGCTAATGTTAAACATACAAGCGCTTCCAATTTTCAGTGAAGCTAAAAACTATTTTACCTATAATGAGATGTTATTACGTGTGGACAAGCTACTGATGAAGAATAGGAAGACCTACAAACCGATCCCTGGCCGACATCAACACATTCAAATGAGAAAAAAAACACTTTCCTAATCCAGCCTCTATAGTCATCCAAGACGATTAATTATAGGTTAATTATAGGGACTGTCCGCACAGAATGACCGTTCCAATCAAGTACAGGCGCTCAGTGCATCATGCCGGGGCCAAACAATTCCGTTTTCCTACTTCCATCCTACTTGATTCATGCAAGGAAAAACGGACCTCCTGTTTCTACATAGAGCTTATAAGGATTCAGCTAGTCAGTTTTTAATCATATGATGTCATAGACCTAATGGAAAAGAGAAGAATTAGCTGGGTAGAAGGGCAAAATGAGCAATTGTAAGCAGACAGTGCTATATAATATATATTAAGAGGATAAAAACTTTGATGGGAGGAGTGCTTCTTTAAATGTCTGGCCCCCACCATGATGCACTGAGAGCTTGTACTTGGTATGATACAGGAGATACAGTGACCATTACATGGGGATACATGTACAGAAGCATTATATGATGATCATTCAAATAAATGGCTCCAAATGTAAAACATGGAGGACCAAGTCCATCAAAGCGGTTAGAGTAACTTTCTTTCTCTGGCTAATATAGTGAGGTCTCGAATGGTTGGACATTTCCTGCTCTGTAGCGATTCCTCTAAGCTGTTCACTCTAGGAAAAAAAAAAACCTGTTACATTGAAAAAAACGTTATTTACCTGCATATATAGGAGCAATGTGCAGGTAAGAAACATTTAGACCCTTTATAGTCGGCTTACTGAAGCAATGACTACGAGAAGAGCTTTATTCTCCCAGTAGCATCTTGCTTACAGTCATTAGGGCGGTGCAGGGAGTGGTTATAGTCACGGCTTACTACACCACGAGCGCAATCACTCCCTGGCATTTTGACTGACAGAGTGTGAGTGCAGCGTGTCCACTCACTGCGCCACACGAATGACTGAAAGCGAGTGGCTGCAGGGAGACTAAAACATCATTTCTCGCCATTCCGCACTTCCGGTAAGCTGGATACACAGGATTTAAAGGCCGTTTACCTGAAGGTAAAAAATTCTCAAGGTGACCATTTTGTTTAGAAAAAACAAACAAACTTTTAGATAAAGGAAAAAAAATTAAATTTGGTGAAAAACAAGGTATTAGGCTGGTTTCAGACTTGTGTTCGGCAGGGCTGCGGATGAAAGCTTTCTTCCTCTGTTAAGCCCCGCCCACTGCCGCGCCTCTTGCTTCAGCTCCGCCTACATCCCCTATCTTTAACATTGGGTTCGCAGGCCATGCGGATGTATGCGGATGCCTCCGCATACGTTGTTTTGATGCTGGGCAGACATGCATCTAACTCAACATGTTGCATCTTGTTGCGGTCGGCGCAGCTTCAAAAAGACACATGCAGAGGCATCCGCATATATTCGCATGGCCTGCGTGCCCAATGTTAAAGATAGGTACGCAGGACGCATGCAGACGTAGGCGGAGCTGAAGGAAGAGGTGTGGCAGTGGGCGGGCCTTAACGGAGGAAGAAGGCTGCTGTCCGCAGCCTTGCCAAACACTAGTGTGAAACTAGCCTTAGAAGTAGATCTAGTAACCGCTCCATCTGGCAGCTCTTTAGGCAGGTGAAGACTATTCAGATCGTGACACTTTCTACATGTCAGACTGCATTTCAGGATTATTTCTGCAACATTCTGCAAAACAAAACACAGAATACCAGAGCAAAACACTGCTTTTGTCTACACAGGATTAGCCCGAGATAGAAGTCCAGGCACGTCTTCTATATCTTTAGACCTGTTCAAGCAACGATAAAAAAAACACAGTAGCAATAGTATATTTTTTAGGGGAAAAAAAAAAAAAAACTTGTCTCCTCAAAATAACTGTTCAAAGAGATGATGTTCTGCTCTAGAGAATTGTGGAAACACTGTTTTTCTTTGTAAACATAAAGCAGAGACAAAACATCTCAACAATGATTAAAGGATTCTTCCAAAATGAGAAAGTTATCTCCAATACATAGGGTAGTACATAAGTATAGAGCTGATCTGTAGGGATTCCAAGAATGGGGTTCATTGCCCCAAGAACTGGGCTCTGAAGAACCCTTTCTTAAGTGGAGCAGAGGTACACCAGAGCAAAGTAGCGTTTAGTTGGACTGACCGGCGGCCCGATACAACCACGGATCGGTCAGTTGAATTCCTGTTTAAACAGGCACACTAAAGCAAGAGATGCGCACTGACCAATCTTTACTAGATCGCTCAGTGCACATATACTGCCAGAAGTCTCGGCAGCACAAGTCCTGTTTGTACAGGACTGCGCTGCTGGGAACCATGATATTTTACACTGTGCAAAAGATCATTTCATTCGATGAGCGCACACATTGCTCTTTCACGAGGTGATCATCAGCCGGTCTACATGGCAAGAGAATCATGAAACCAGAGTTTCTAACAACCCTCATTCACGATTAAGTTTTTTTTTTTTTTTTTAGATGTAAAAAAAGAAAAAAAAAGCTGCAACACCAAGAACCACCTTGAAAATTAAACAGAACCTAACAGCGACGTTCACACACAACTTTTTAAGTGTTTCATTCTGCAGCCAAGCTTTTCACTTGACAGTAAAAAGCTCTGTATAGAAAGCAGAAAATAGCTTTTTTTCCCCACGTATTACATGCGTGATTTGTGCAAATGGTGCAAAAACACTGCAAAAATGGACGTGCAACAGATTTTCCAAAACGCTGCAGTTCTCAAATACAGACAAGAAAAAAAAAAACGGAGCATGAGTTTTCTGAAATCTTTTGCTGGTGCTGAAAAACGTAGCACTTTTTCTGTAGGAAAAAAAAAACAGCAAAAAATGCTCCAAAAACTTCATGTGTGAGTGAGCATGGGATCCATGGTGTTTAAAAAGGGCCCCAAAGTTATTTCTTCTTGCCACTGTTCATCAGTGGGTGTCTGGGTCCTGAGACCCCTTCTCCACTAATCACTTAAACCAAGGCGGAGAAGCACTTCACTTATGCTAGAACGTGAGCTAAAAACTAAATGGGCTAAACAGAAAATGTATGTATCCATACTGCACTCCACTTATACTCAAAGACATAGTAACATAGTAACATAGTTAGTAAGGCCGAAAAAAGACATTTGTCCATCCAGTTCAGCCTATATTCCATCATAATAAATCCCCAGATCTACGTCCTTCTACAGAACCTAATAATTGTATGATACAATATTGTTCTGCTCCAGGAAGACATAAGGGGGCTTCTGCCCATTGGTGTGAGCGATGGATATCAGGATCTAGACCTCCCCACCACAGATCAACACTACTGGCTATGGGGATTAACATGTTCAGAAGTTTGTTTTTTTAGTAGCTCACTGGTGGGAGATGTCCAAGTGCTATGGTGGGTTCTGCGTCCCATAAATAGATGGATGCTCGGAGAAGTTATATTCATTTTTTAAAGGGCAGAAAGGAATATGCCAGTTCTGCACTCTTTAGAAGAAGAACCTGTGTCTGGGTCGGCCTCCACCGAGTTGGGGAGTAATGGCGGCCAACTGTCACGGTGGTCTCGGCAGCTCGTCCTCAGCAGAATAAAAAGGAGAGTTGTGGAAGGGATGCAGGATCAGCTTGCCTCGATAAACAATGTGCAGACCTCAGGTAAAAAAGGAAGACAAACTCAGTTATTCAATATACTGGGCCAACAGCCACTCATGGTGTGATGAGCCCAGCTCTTTTCCGGCACGATGTAGCAGCTCTCCTCACTCCTGATGCACATAGCACTAAAACTTCTCAGCTTGAACCTTGGCATCCATGGCACCTCAGGCTTACAGGAAAGTACCTCAACTCTCTTCCCACCGCTGACAACCAAGGATTGAATTAAGATATTTATCATCTGATCTCTAACGGACGTCGTCTGGAAGTTGAGCACTTCTGGAATCGCACATTACACCACGTCCCATGCGGCCGCCCAGATTTCTCTGGAGTCCAGACAGCGACCACAGAAAAGACACTGGCTGGCCTTCTTAATCTCCAGCACCACCGAATCTCAGAGGCGGAGGGTTGCTTATCTGGGGCTTGGTAGGTCTCCTACAGGGTGTCCTACCCACCAGACTTCACAGCAGCCCTTACACTAATTACACGTGTGTAAAAATGGCTGAAGAGCTGGCTTTTCACATAATCAGAGTTCATAGACATTCGTGACGCCTGACTTGCACCTTTACAACATAATCAACTCAGCACGTTTGTCCAATTTTCATCCGATGTGTTGGGGCACCCAAGCACTACTCAAATAAGCCAGTAAAGAAATGTGATTTTCCATCGACCACCCAGATGCACATTCAAAGAGGATCACAAAAGCGTAAGTGAATACCCAGAATCTATCAGCAAGATCAATAACAATATAGGGTCTCCGAAACTTGGGACCATTTCTGGGTGAGCGTCATGTCAGCCATCTATGTCTCCAATTTTCAAGATGAGACAAAACAAAAAGCTGTACACAATGCCTGGTTACTCAAAAAGCTAAAAGAGAAACAGATTGGAGCCCAATTCTGATGCAAATGGCCATTGTTCCACAGGGGGCACAGCAGGTGTTCAGCAATGCTTCCCATTATTAAAACCAGAATTCAGCAACAGGGGGTTGACTATGAGAACATGATTTATTCATTTTAGGAAGGTGTTTTCCATCATGGTAGAAAGTTCTGCTATTATCAAAAAACAAGAAATTGAAATATCAATTTTAACAAAGGAGTCGCTACCTCTGTGGCTGGGCTCGGGGGCATTTTGCTAGTAATGTACATGGATCTAAGCAGAGACAGCAGCTGCCTTCATTGTGTGTAGAGAATGGGGCCATAGCATTAATGAATACTTAATGCTTAATCTTTGTATATTACTTAGAAGAAAAAAAAAACTAAGATAAAAAAAATTCTGAATTTATAGAATTCCTACTTTTGACATCAAATACATGAACTAAAACTCAATTGTAAGAATCATTACTATATAGAATTGGAAAACCTACAAAGGTTGATTGTGACATTCCTTCCAGAACAATGTGACTGGCAAGAATCAAATCATGACCGTAGGAGAAAAAGTCAAAAGCAAAAGTCAACTAATAATGGAGAGTCGCATGGGAAATCTTCGAGGAAGTGGTGTAAGGAGGGGGAAAATCCTGGCCAATCTGTTTACTTGAAGAGCAGGAAAATTGGAGAACAAAGCCATAGTTATCCATGTCCATGAGAAAGGAGTCTGATATGACCTACTACTACAAAGCAATCAGTCGGCTGTCAATCACTACAAGATTTTTATGGAGATATGTGCTAATCAGCCACCAAGGAACAAGGCTTCACCCAACTCAGAAGAACAAGTGGGTTTTATTCTACAACATTGGCCTCCATTCAACATCTACAGATACTTCACAGGTGGCCACCAAGTTATGACATTGTAAAGTGTTTATCATAAGAGCCAAGTAAAAATTAGGAGTTCTGATATGCCGTAAATGTAAATACTACTATATTGTTCTATCAAATCAGATCAGAAACTTGATGACAAAATGAGATCAGTTTTTACGACCCTCATCCTAAAAACAGATCATGTAGAAATGAATGACGTTCGATCTCCAATAAATGAATAAACTTGACACGTGACAGAGATCTAAATGTGACATTTTCACATAGAAATAAATTGCCAAAATCTGTCCCATTTGAAGATTAGTGGTCCTGACCTAGTAAGTTACGACATGTCTTCAGCTCAGGAGATTAATGACTTGATGAAGGTTAATACAGAGAGACCATCAGGCCTCGTTCACTTCTTTTTGGTCTCCATTTTACATACGGTATATGTTTAAAATGGAGACTGTGACGGCAGTGGCATCTGTCACCATACACAATAATCCTCATTGAACAGTTTAACAGCTACATTATGTGCATTTCATGATATAACCACCAATCCGCATGGGGTATACAGGGGAATCGTGACAGTGTGCCATGTGCAGTGTCAAGTCATCAGTCTGCAGTCACAGAGCGATGCAGTCTTATCTTTTGAGACTGGACAAACCCTTTAATACAAATTAAGCAAAGATAATATAATAGACGTATCCTCTATAACAGGCATGCCTTTAGTGTATTAAAGGGACTGTCCCATTTCAAAACACTTAATCGGTTGCAGAAGCTTAAAAATAAAAAATGTGACAGCAGACTAGGGAAGCTGACATCAGACCTGGGGAGGGCATGTTGTAGTCGAGGTCTTTGGGAAAAGGTTTTTTGAAAGGGGACAATCTCTTTAATATTTAACTTTACTAGTAAGAAACTGCTGTTTAATCAAAATGAAAATTAGGGAGCTTGGTGCCCCATTGTCATGGACAAGAGCTCTTTACTCCGCTTCACCCTTTGAATACAGAGAGGGGCAGTGTAATGCTAATTCAGGAAGGGGAATGGTGGACTTAGGTGCGGGATACACCCTTGCACATTGATTTAACAGCGCTTTCTGGACACTAAAAGGTATGGATAACTGAACTAAAAGCAAAATGCCATCTTTTTTTCCTCTAAGGACAGCTAATGCAATGAGGTACAACTATCACCTAATTAAATATGATCTATGTAGAGGCTTCGTAGACCAAATTTACCATCGATGATTAGAAATGTTGAACAGAAGCACAGGCTATGCAGATGAGACGACCTCTTTAAAGGGACTGTCAGCACAGAATGGCTGGCACTCGGTGTATCACGGCAGGGCCAAACATTTAAATACACCATCCCATCTAATTGTTACCCCTCAATCTCCACCCCCTCCTCCTCTTTGATTGACAGCTCTGGTTTCATACAGCCAGAGAAGGGCAGAGACAGATCGAAACCAAGAAGGCGGTACGGTATATATAAATAATTGGCCCCACCGTGATATATTGAGCATCTGCACATTGTTTGAATAGTCATTCTTTGCCGACTGTCCCTTTAAGTCAATATGACATGGAAATTAGAGATTTACTAGAGCACAAATACTACTCCAAAATATAAGAGTTCATAAATGTCCCCCACACTACCCACAGCCAATGCTGGATATGTCCCTAATAGTTCCACACCTGAGAATATTAGTTACTTTATAAAAGATTATTTCAGATCCTGAAAATAATTATACATGCTATATAGTAGTCAAACAAGTGACATTTGGCTATCCAGAAGAATTACAGAATGATTCCAATTACTGCCCTGATTTACTTGACTACCTCACATAAGTCCCAGATCTTCTTCCCAGGAGTAATCCAAGAAACTTTAATTATGTTCCGTTCTCTGGGTGGCATCGTTCCCTGGCATCACTACCTGTGGCCTCCAGCCCAACATAGTAAGTTGTAGCCAGAGTGCCAGCATTAGACACTGTCTGGAACTAGACACTGTTGGGGTGATCTGTGCCAGAAGAAGAATGAAGTTAAAAGCTTTGCGTAGAATTTCACAGTGAGATTGTACAAGTTCTGTATAATATAGTGCAGAGTGGCTCAGATTACATCTGCTTCAAATCTGGATTACAACAAATGCAAAAAGGATTAAATGCATTCTGCTGCAAAGCCAAGACATTTTTTGAGGTGGGAGGTTTCCAGTACATATGGATCTTCTATTTATGGAGACCTATTCTGGTATTCTGGATTAGAGTCTGGCATCTCAATTCTCCTTTTGCTGTCCTTAAGAAAAAAAAAAAAAAGTCTAAAAACAGATGCAGGACAATTAACCTCTTTATCCCCACAGCTCTTTAAAACATTTATCATTAAAATTCCTACATTATTGAGAGATCACGGGGATACCTGTGCAGCGGACACGGACAAAAGAGGGCCCCTGAGAAAGAACAGTATATGGGCCCTTTGCAGTCCAATAACTCATCATAGTATACAATTCCACCGCTTTGGAGGTGGTAGTGGCCCCCTTACCTCCCGGGTATGTGCGTCTACACGGGTTGCACCAACGGTATGTCAGTCCCTAGTGCACAGTGGTGAATGCACTTTTAATCAGGGCGGCTCTCCTACTGAGCATGTACATAAAGTGCAGCACAGATTGATCCCGACTAAAAGCTGAGATCCTTAGATCAGGAACAGACATTTATGGGATATTTCATAACTTTCCCAAATTATGAAAAACACATTTACAGCACATCCTGCATTGTATTACTGTATCCAATGTATTGAAGACCCACCTCTTCCGACAAGCCTACACCCTGCAGTGATCCTCAGTCTACTGAACCTACGCATGACCAGCTCTTCCCTGTCCTACTGTATCCCCACCCATCCCCTGTAGACTGAGCCCTCGCCAGCAGGGTCCTCTCGCCTTCTGTACTTGTGTGTGCCTTGTTTTCGCTCAAGTTTATTGTACCTGTCTATATTTGCCCCTTTCGCATGTAAAGAGCCATGGAATAAATGGAGCTATAAAAATGTATAATAATATTATTGTTATTATCATCAACAACATTTTAGGAGTCAGAGATAGACCATTTGATACTAACTCCACAGCCCTGCTTTTAACACCCATTCCGAGGGTTGAGAGTCACAAATAGTTGTTCAATTGCTAAAATCTTTTAGAGAAAGCCGAGTATATAGGGATATACCCAAGAGACAGGCTGATACTCATTTGTCAACTTATGATCCTTTTTACGATGGCCGATTTCAGGCCTGTAACAAGTGCCGATCAACTCCATTCGCTTGTTTGGCTCGGTCACCTGGCGATTGTCGGCATTTTTAAACACAATCTGCAGCAAATGTTCCAACATTTTTTATTGTGAACCGAAGCCATGACACTAGGGTGAATAAAACCTAAACCCGGTGGCCATGAGACAAAGGATAAAGAGTTAAGTCCTGGAAATAAATATACCTAAAAACACCTACAAATACATCATGTTGGGCAAGGCATCATCTTAATTATAGAGCGCTGTATAAGTTTGGCACACGTTTAGACAATTTTGCCTAATTTTATTCCACCTTTTGGCGCACAATTATGCATTTAGATCAAACTCCACTTCTGTTCACACCAAAAAAAAAAAAAAAAAAACTATAAATGATACCAGAATTGTAGCGCATTAGTTTAGTAACTCTGCTCTATAATTTGTTTTCTCTAAGCAGGGGACGCTAGGGTTAAAAGGCCCATAGCAATGCACAGATGTGGGCATCTGCCAGTTCCTGGGTATATTGGTTACTGTTCAGTTCTCACATTGCACACAGCTCAGGAATGTGTTACAGTGATCGCTGAGAATAAACATTACCCATTTCTAATGCACCACAATTCCAACGCTTTCCCCTTCACATCGCATCACCATCAAACTTGCCTTATGGGTCACTGAGCCTTTGATCTTCCATTTTAGCATCAGGAACACATGACACTTCAAAGGCACATAATAGCCCATAGCTGTAATGAGGATTAAATTGTACAGGCCTCTACTTTGGAGGAAAAAAAAATTCCATATAGCTCTTTTGTTTACAGATACTAAGAGACAAAAAAGAAAACCCACTCAAGATACCTTCTCCGAACATCAATGAATTGTTTTATTTTCCACTCATGTTCTCTTACAGACTCAGCTGTCATCCCCCCTGCTGTCACCTTGGTTTCCCGATTACATCATTGCCAATGACACTCCAGCGTAAGTCGTCTAAGGACCAAATAATGTCAGCCGTCTCCATCGCCCTTCTACTAAAGTCAACATTCGGGCTCGTGGAGGCAACTGTATTATCGGTACAAGCGAGATCCAATAAAACATGGGATCGTAATCAGAACAATGTTATCCTATATAGAGGCATACATGTCCGATTTTTTCTTGGACAGAGCCTGTCCGAGGAGAGAAAAACTGCTGCATGCTCGATTTGCATCAGCTGTTCGGATCGCAATCAGCCATGCAAGCCGATGAGTAGTGGAAACCATCGGACTGTACTCGGAGGTCTCTCAGACTGATACAATGGAGCAGATGGAGATTTTTATTTCCTCTCTCTTCTCCTCATCCGGGAGAAGCAGATCACACTATGATGACATTGATCGAGTGTGATCAGAGTGTCATTTGACTAATCGGCCCAATTCTCTCAGATGAGAGAATCTACGTCCGTCTGCACCTGCATCAAGAGCGAATCACTGGTATATCAGATATTCCACCTCTGGCAAAGAAAGGCAGCTATAGTGGCCATATCTATTCTACTTCTATCTGTTCCTATCAGCTCTGTAAAGCGAAGCTCCCTTCTGATATCACTTACAGGCTCAGGACAAAAAAATGGGCCAGTTATGTCCCCTAACTACAGACACGATTGACTCAGAGTACAGCTCCGCGTGCTGGTCTACATATCGGATGAGTGCAGGAGTTGCCGGAATTTTACATGCACTACTTCCTAAATAGGACCAAAATCTGCCAACTGAGCAGCCCCGGTGACTGACAAGGGTCAATGTGCTTTCCGAGTTATACGCTCCTCTGAACCGGCCCTAAAGGAAATATCCACCTTTAAACAACAAGGGCCCAATTCATTATTGCGTTTGTGCCTTTTTGTGGTTTTAAGCAGTTTTTGATTTACACCAAATTCTTCTTTTCAATTTTCACCTTTCCGCCGACTTTCAGTAGTAGTAGAGGACATGAACGGAGAGGCTTTAGTCACCTCTCACTATACTGTGGGTGAAGGCTATAATCATGCCGCCACTGACAGCCATCTCTGCAGCGTATCATTGTAGAGCCGGCTGCATGCAAGTCCCGGGGTTTGCTTACATCCATCGCTCAGTGACAAAAAAAAACACTCAGGCGTGCTTCTACAACTGACAGCCGGCAGCTCCCAGAGGAACAAAGTTCATTTTCTCCCAGTACCCGCACCTTCAGTAAAGCGGTCAGGGAGCTTTGTAACATTATTTACCTGCAGATAAATAACATAACCGAGGTGACAGGTTTCCTTTAAATGCATCTTACATGCTTCAATAAAAGACTTGTACAAAGAGCAGCATTTTTATGAGTGGGTAGAAATTCATGTGGTTTGAGAGTTTGGATTATTAAAGAAAGCAATAAACACTCAGACTTGAAGACCTCACAGATAAGCGGAAGTATAGTTCAAGGGAACAACTTAACTAAAGCAAGCGAGATTGGTGGTAACACCATGAATACATTACAGATAGTATCTGGCCCTACTGTAGGAGAAAGCCACATACCCAAATGCCGTGTGCTCAAATTATCGCCGACTCTCAAAACGTAAACTTATCAGCTTTGCAAACCTATTACTATTTTCTAAAGTGAAAAGGGGAATTGGTTAAAACTAGTTCCAGCTGGAATTTCACTCTGAAGTCCTCGTCTTGATTGACAGCTACTTAAATTGCCTTATTTGAAAAGCATGCAATGTGGATCAAATGAGGTGCAGACTGAATGACCACGCTCAAATTACCCGGCTTGCAGTTAGAGGAGTTTCAAGGATTGCCATGAGAGTAAACAACGGCTACATTTTGCTGGAGCCGATGTGTCACTAAACATTAACATTTGGACAGTTCCATGCGTTATCTACCGTAAATCATCCGCGTATCTAGTTACCCATTTTGTATGGAATATTTGTGCTATTTTAGGATTTATCCACTGCCTCCGTGTACTGAGTTGTGGACCAGTAGGTTAGCTGGCCGTTTTTTTTTTCAAAGTCTTTATCGCACAGAAGAAGGGTACAAAGGCCATTAAAAATATAAATCATTTGTAGGGAGGATTTTGATGACTGCCCTGAAGGTGCCTTTTGCACTTTATAGGTCCTAAAAATAAAGCCCATCTGAAGAGACAGCAGAAAGAGTCTGTATATACTCTAGTCAAATATCAAGAGCAAGTGCAAGTCAGGCTCATGCTTGTACTCAATGTGGTTCTTATCCTGAGTCTTTGCACGGAGGACGCAGCGAAGCCTCGACATGATCACTTACCATCAAACATTACTCAGTGCACAAGAAATTAATACATATTCCTCATTATCTTCTATAGTATGTCTTGGCCATTTTATTAGAAAAAAAAAAAAAAGATAGATATTCCCTGGTCAGATTATGTCAGAGATTACAATGACTGGCAGGTTGAAATAAAAGGTCTAATAATGGTTTTCTCCACTTACACCACGAGAGAGGGCAGACAGCAGAGTTTTCATTCCTCAAAAGTATATGAACATCCTGAGATCATATTCACACAAAGCAGTTTAGGACAGTTTTCAGTGCATTTGCGTTTCAGGCAAAAAATGGCTGAATTACTAAATTGAGGAAACAGATTATTTATATACAAAAAAATTAATTTAACTGAAGATTTCCCCTGCTACAACCCTACGGACGCTACTCTATGGAAAGCCATCCCAACTTTCGTTTTTCAACATCGTTCCGTTGAAGTTTAAAAATGTTCGTTTAGTTTGCAGACATTACAATAAAAACTTAAAATCCTGAAAAAGTTTAAGTGGCTGCCATTCTGGAGGTAATGTGCGTACAATGAAATTAACACGCAGCCACTCACGTGAAGCCCAGCTGCTATTTTTTATGTTTCACTTTATGTATTATTTTCTTTCAGGAATGTAATGGAGTTTCTATAACAGTTTGTACGGAAACGCGAGCTGCACCGAGAGCATTTAACAAATTAGCACAGCTGATGCCAAAAGTAGGTGTACGTACCTACATGATAAAATGGGAGTATTGAATGCTACAAAGTTAACAGTGTGGTTTTCAGCCTTTTAACAAGTCAATAATAATTTAGATGTAAATGGTCCGGAATTGCCCTTGTGCAGTTTTGCTTATTAATAGGCAGAGAATGAAAAACATAACGCCAGACGAATCAAATCAGAGGAACTTTTAGAGTATGTGTGAGCTCATTATTCTGTGTAGGGCTGAGGTTCGATTATGGGCACCGGCACACACGTCTAGGCGGAATAACATTTTAAAGATGGAGTTATGGTAATCCAACTTCTGCTAGAAAATTAGTAATCATGTGAAGCCCATTTCATGACTTGTATTAGAAACTGACTAATAGCCTTACGAAAGTTAGCCACAATTGTATAGTCTGTCTATGTAAATGGCATCTAGATGTGCCTACAATAAAGTCGATTTGATACAGGAGAGACTAGATCTATTTACGCTGCAAGATTACCATTAACGCTCATTTTGCAATAATCTTATAGTCTAAATGAGATGCCGACCACTCAAACAAGCAAAATACTTGCTAACTACTGAGCACGGTGGCTCAGTGGTTAGCACTGCAGCCTTGCAGAGCTGGGGTCCTGGGTTCAAATCCCACCAAGGACAACATCTGCAAGGAGTTTGTATGTTCTCCCCGTGTTTGTGTGGGTTTCCTCCGGGTTCTCCGGTTTCCTCCCACATTCCAAAGACATACTAATAGGGAATCTAGATTGTGAGCCCCATCGGGGACAGTGATGATAATTTGTGCAAACTGTAAAGCGCTGCGAATATGTTTATGTTATAAAAGGACCATAGCTCCCAGCAGCGCACCATCCTGTGCAAACAATAGCCTATGCACACTGAAGAATCTATTACCAATAAATGACCGTCAGTCAGCAAATAAAAGCAAATAGTCAGCTTTTTGATCCATATCCATTGGCCTTTAGTTTTAGCATATAGTTAGCGCAGTGTGGTAAGGAAAACGGCTAACTGCTAATTTCCATAGCTAAGCCAGGCCCCTCCTTTATCACAGCTGATGCAGACCGGTAAGGGGGCTGGCTCAGCTACTGAAAAAAGCAGTCCGCTGAGCCCCCTGATACTAGCAACTGGTAACTTGCTAACACAAAAAGCTTTCTTACATGGAACCCAAGGCAAAAGGTGGAGCTCCCGATACGTTGGGACGACACATGAACCTTCTCTTAAAGGGAACCTGTCACCCCCAAAATCGAAGGTGAGCTAAGCCCACCAGCATCAGGAGCTTATCTACAGCATTCTGGAATGCTGTAGATAAGCCCCCGATGTATCCTGAAAGATGAGAAAAAGAGGTTAGATTATACTCACCCAGGGGCGGTCCCGGTACGATGGGTGTCGCGGTCCGGTCCGGCGCCTCCTATGTTCATCAGATGACGTCCTCTTCTTGCATTCACGCTGCAGCTCTGGCGCAGGCGTACTTTGTCTGAAGTTGAGGGCAGAGCAAAGTACTGCAGTGCGCAGGTGCCGGGAAAGGTCAGAGAGGCCCGAAGCCTGCGCACTGCAGTACTTTGCTCTGCCCTCAACAGTGCAGACAATGTACGCCTGCACAGGAGCTGCAGCGTGAATGCAAGAAGAGGACATCATTGTAAGAAATGGGAGGCCCCAGACCACGACACCCACCGCAGCGGGACCGCCCCTGGGTGAGTATAATCTAACCTCTTTTTCTCATCTTTCAGGTAACATCGGGGGCTTATCTACAGCATTACAGAATGCTGTAGATAAGCCCCTGATGCTGGTGGGCTTAGCTCACCTTCGATTTTGGGGGTGACAGGTTCCCTTTAATTATGCTACATTAGGAAGTTACAAGGATTTATTTTTTAAACACAAAAGACATTTTTTTTTCCAAGTGGACAACTACTTTAATACCTTGTCTGCATTATTGAGACGTTATACCCATGGCATACCCATGTATCAGAGGTTTTAAAAGAGACTTCTGGAGCTACAATGACTCTGCGTCACCGTATGTCTAAGACATTGTCCCCTAGAAACAATCCAATCAGGCATATACAGAGATGCAGTCGCACCCCAAAGAAGCCTATTAAGGCCCTATACAATTTGAATATAGTACAATATGGCCTAGTACATAGCTTCTTTCCTAGATAATGAATTATATTAATGTCTAAAAAGGCAGGCGGTCGGAACTGGGAGATCAGAATGGGAAAGGACTGTGAAGCTTCTTCCCCGACAACCACAAAAATTTGTGAAAATCTATACAAGCAGTAATAATTTAGCAGATCAACAAAAACTATCCAGGAGCAACCTATATAGCCAGCACCAAAGAACACAGTTGACAGCAGATAGTATAGTTAGGAAACCGGCAGACCGCACCTGCAGGATGCAACATACTGTAAAAAAGGGGACTCCAAACAAAAAAGGTAACCCTAAACTTGTGTGCACCGAAGAGATTCAAGTAAAAGATAAGCCAAATACAACAATCCCAGGGCATAGGTGCAGGTTTATGGAGGAACATGGGAAGACAGCCATCGTCCAAACCAACAATTGACCAATAGCTAATGCGGTATGGCTGGTGTAACTGTTTTAGTCATCAAGGGGTTGGGCGAGTCCCGTGTGTGCTAATCATCTCCGATATAAAATGATACAGAACGCTCTATAAAGAAATTAGGTAAAAGCATCTGCAATGAGATAACCTCCTACAATGCCTAAACTATGTCAACCATTCATGTAAAAAGAAAGAAAAAAAAACACAACACTACAAACATTTCCATGAATGACCACAAATGGTTTTATTTATAAAGCGTTGTCAAGGAGAACGGAACGTGGATCTCAGCTCTCACTGGAAGTTACACTGGCAATTTACTCCGCTCCCCGCTGAGATTCACAGTGATACAGCAACAGCTTCTTGAGAAAAGTAAAAGCGCAAAAATGATCGTCAAGGGCATTTACTTTAACCCGTGTGAGGCCGTAAAAGAATGCCCTTGACAACCATTGTGTAACGAGTGTATCCTACCCAGCGTACTACATACCTCCCGAAAAGGCATCTCGCGGATCTTATTTCTGCGTATGACGTACCAAACGCTTCGCTATATGTCCAGGAATCTGGAATGGACCCAAACATCTGCGCAATAAGGACTGCAGAGTGAAAGTTTTATTACACTTAATGACTGACATCCATTGATGTCGGCGGTAAGCAGAATTCTTATGAAGAGGCAATGATTTACTGCTGCGGGCTGCCTTCATCTCGCCCAGATTACAAAAGTCAAATCAGGTGATCGAGTTCAAATGGTATGGCCCGTGACAAGCTACCGATACAATACGGAGATCACACTGGAGCCGCCATCTCTCCCCAGCGCCACTGTATAACACTGCTCTTTATGAGCACACATTAATGTACACGGAAAACGAGGATCCGTTCATCGTAACGGTGTAACCTCTACAGCAGGGGTGCACAATCATTTTTGATGCAAACCAGGAAATAGCACTAAAAATGAAAGGGATATTACCTTCTGTGACATTTATGGCATATCGAAAGTATACGCCGTAAGTGTCCAATAGGTGGAAATTCTGCTTATAGGACTCTTACCAACAACAATCAGCACTCTCGTGGCATGTCAGGGATCACTCTCGTGGCATGTCAGGGATCACTCTCGTGGCATGTCAGGGATCACTCTCGTGGCATGTCAGGGATCACTCTCGTGGCATGTCAGGGATCACTCGTGGCATGTCAGGGATCACTCTCGTGGCATGTCAGGGATCACTCTCGTGGCATGTCAGGGATCACTCTTGTGGCATGTCAGGGATCACTCTCGTGGCATGTCAGGGATCACTCTCGTGGCATGTCAGGGATCACTCTCGTGGCATGTTCAGGGTTCTTTGATGAGGATTTAGAAATAGGTTCTGCTCCTAAATGCACATCAAAAACCGCATCAAATACTCTTTATAAATCATTAATTATTCAAATGGAAAAGTCCCTCTAGTGCACACAGTGCAGGGTTTCTCACTTCATTACGAACATTTATCACTAAAACCAATAGGATGCATATTTAAAGCATTTGAAACAAATTATTTAATGAGGATTTTGCAGTAAGATTCGCTTCTAAATCCTTGTAAAAAAAAACTGTCTGAATTTACCCTAAAGAATAAGACATGATGCATTCACATGGCTCTCTACAGTAGGTCATGGGTTTTGTGCCAAATGTTTCATAATTCCCATAGGCTACAGTGCAGGGAGTCACAGGTATGGAAGGTCACCGATCTAGGTCACATACCACTTTCTTCAGTGCCTGTTGGGTGACGAGACCCCATTCTCCTGGTGTATGAGGAATCCAGAGATGTCTACACAGTGCACCATAAGTAGTGGCTAGTCCCTGCCCCTCAATGGCTACCGTGACTTTTCAGTGTGTGGCTGCCCACATATAGTTAATCTGTCACACAAGCATAGTCCATTTGGTTGGCCTGTGTGCACACAGAATGGCATCACGGGCCACGTGGCTCCTGGGCTGCAGGTTGTGCATCACTGCTCTACAGATTGGGGACTAAATCTTCTCGCTCTCATAATTGTGAGGGTTAAATCAGTCAGATCTATCACCAAAGGCATTTTATGATGCATCCAAATGCTTACAACCTTTGGAGTTTGACAACAGACTATTTTTGGCCTCCTCACTGTTGGAAAGAAGGAATGGAGAGGTTTGATTCCAACACATCTGATCCTTTGTCATCATTGCAGATAAGGCAGCACCTACTTTAGGCTACGTTCACATTTGCGTTGTGCGGTGCTACGTCGGCGACACAACGCACACCGCAAACCAAAACGCATGCAAAACGCATTGTTTTGCGACGCATGCGTCCTTTTTTGGCATGATTTTGGACGCAAAAAAAATGCAACTTGCTGCGTCCTCTGCGCCCTGACGCGTGCGCCAAAAAAGACGCATGCGTCACAAAACGCGACGCAATGCATGTCCATGCACCCCCATGTTAAATATAGGGGCGCATGACGCATGCGTCGCCGCGGCTGCGCCCGACGCAGCCCGGCAGAACGCAAATGTGAACATAGCCTTAGTTGTTCATCCAACTCTTATGTTCCCTTTCACCAGAACATTTTTTTGCCAATTATAAAGCCTTAAAAAGAACAGTTTTCCAAACCAGAGGATAGAAAAGTAACACTATGAGAACAACAAGATAGATATATCTATATGTACACTATAGATATGAAAGTGGCAAAGGTGGCAGAACCTACAGCCTTGAGTGGTGTTCAATGCATCTTCATGAATGCAATCTTATCAGCTCACTTTGTTATCGAATACAAGGTTTTAGTAGCGCAAAGGTACAAGTATTGAGGCTTTTCTGCTGTTAGGCTATATATTGGGCCATAAATCCTTTACATTTTACAATGTATTTTTTTTATAACTTCCCTGTAACTTATTAAACATAAGACGCCAACGGAAAATGATAACTAGTTTTTCAAGGCGCACCAAATGATACGTTTAAGTAACAAGTTTTTTAACAAATTCAAAACGGATCATATAAAGAAGCAAAAAAATAACACCATGGTGACTTCATTAATAGTGTCAAATTCTCCATATAACAGTCACCAACACTTTAGATTAAGGCTTGATATACTGAGCCCTAAAACAGGGATTGTGGAGTCCGAGTCGGTGACCATTTGGTGGAGTCGGTATAAAATGGATCGACTCCTAAAATATACAATAAATTGAGTACAGTAGTACAATGCAGGATGTGCTATACATTTTTCCCAAGAATTTGGGAAAGTTATGAAATGTCCTATAAATGTCTGTTCCTGATCTAAGGATCTGGGCTTTTAGTGCAGATGAATCTGTGCTGCACTTTATGTATATGCTCGGGAGTGATCAGTGCTGTGGAGTTGGAGTAGGGAGTCCGGGAATATAAGTAGTCGGAGGTTTGGCTTACCGACTCCACAACCTTGCCTAAAACCCACATGAGCGTCCAGTCTTCGTGCAGCACTTTTCGAAAGCAAGACTTTATGGCAGAAAATGTACACAATGGCTACACAGACCTTCAGCCCATTTAGATGACCAAATGTATGAATAAACGTTAATAAAAATGCTCGTTCCCAATTATTGGTTCTTGTGAAGAAATCGGCGATCATCCAATGAGCAAAACACTCTTTCGCCAGGTGATTGATTTTTATGTCCATCATTAATGATCCTTTGTTGTTGGCAGCACATTACGCCGTGTAAACCGGGATTATGTTGCAGACAGCACTATGCTGTATAGGGAGGTTCATTATTTTCCCCATCAGCATTTGGTGAGCTGTGTAAACAGGCCAGTAAACGACTACCGATTGACTTGTATGTAGCTGAACACCATCTGTTGTTGGGCAAAAATAAGCTCAATCTAAATGGACCTTCACATGGTGGCTGTATGGCTTCACACTGGGGCCGTGTGCACAATCCTAACCGGACAGCACCATAACGTGTGAGCTTGCTTCCAGAGATCTAATGGTACGAGTACATTGGCTCCGTTTAGATGGTGGGTAACACGTACATAATAATGAAGGGTGGGCTCATGGTGTCATTTATAAACATACAATATTGGCCACCTTCGAGAGAAGAGAACAGCTCAGATATCCTTTCATTTAACAGTCCATCTGACTATTGAAATCTATAGAATTTATTACCAAGAGTGAAAGTTCCACTTGAAAAGTACAAGAAAAATGAAAAATGTAGAGACAGATGTGGCAAGGAGTGAAGGGATTGTGACTGGAGATAACATTCCAGTATCAAATCCTTCAGAGAGGCCCCTGTGAAATGAATCGTTTGTTTAATTAATACAACGTGGATTGCCAAATGTGGTTTCCTGATGGACGGAGAGCAGCTGCCGCTCTAACAGGCAGACATTCATCTCCTTTCCTCAGAACCTTGAAATTCCAATCAACAAGAAACTAAAGTAACTCTGAAACTCTTACATATTCAGAACTATATTTAGCAAAAGCTCAGCAACCATCGCAGGGCCATGTACAAGAGGAAAAGACTCTCCAAGAAAAACTTACATTTTAAGCTCAATCTAAAATCAGATTTCAGTGGTTCAATCTCAAACCATGAAGTCTACCAGGAGTCCAAAAGTGCCCAACACTAAAAGGTGCATTTAAAATGGTTTCTGATCAGTGCTCATTTAATAGGCTGTTTGCACAAGCTGACTAGGCACAGAACAATGATCTTTTCTGCAGCACAAAAGATCGTTTCACCCAACGAACAAGCGTTTTGCTCACTCTTTGAATAAGAAGTGAGCTATTTAGACTACATGACTATTGGGAGAACAAGCGTTCCTAGGAATGATAATTCATGATAATTGTGCAGTGTAAAAGGACCGTAAAGATTTTGGATGTCCAAAAAGATCAAATAAGATCTCATCCAACCAGTGACACCACTTAGGCCCCTTTCACACATCAGTTTTTTGCCGTCAGTCACAATCAGTTGGCTCGACGGATCCGTCGCAGATTGTGAAAAACCTGATGCGATGGATTTGTTTTTTCAACGGATCCGACTAGCGGATCTAGCCAATTGGATCCTAAATAAATTGGAGCATGCTCGGTTAAGAAAAAATGGAATCCGTCGCCGGATTCAGTCATTTGACAGATCCGGCATCCATAGGCTTCCATTGGAGCAAACGACGGACGGTGACGGATCCGTTGCTGTCCGATTTTTCGAAGTACACAAAAAACGTTACTTTGTCCGTTGTCTCTGGCTGCCGGACAAACAATTTTCGACAGATCTGAAGAAAGACGGATGAAACGTGAGGCCATCCGTCGCAATCTGTCACTAATACAAGTCTATGAGAAAAAAAAACGGATCCGGCGGCATCAGTCGCCGGATTCGTTTTTTTTTTTTTTTCAAAATTTGACGGATTGCGACTGATAGCAAAAAAAACTGATGTGTGAAATGGGCTTTAATGACACAAATCTGAGTGCAAATGGTGACCAATTGTAGGATCTGTTGAAAAGTTGATTGCCGAATGCTTTTGTTGAAAAATGGTTTATACCATACAACAGCTATGCATCCCATCCGGAATGGAAGCCAAAAATCAGGCCTCAGATCAGAGAAGGGCGTTTTCATTTTGTCCAAAGTATTGATTCAATTTATGGCAGCGCCATCCAAGACAAATGTCAAAACAAAACAGGGTGAACAACAAATTACTCAGAAAATGGCCATCTGTAACCCCTAATGTAAGGGCAGCTTCAGGTAATTATTGGTTTACGAAGATCTTTTCTCAAAGAGCCTTCATTTACATCAGGATTACCTTAACCAAACTAAAAAAGTAGCTGAATAACGAGAGGATGAAGTATTAAAAGGGGCAAAAAAACACCAGACCCATGTGTGCATAGAAGCAAAATGGAACACTAAGTTGGGGGCGCTTTTTAATCTTTGCAATAAATGCCCGTTATGTGTTTCACTGTAGGGTTTCTTTCATTCGTTCAGATGGGAAGACGATGGACCCAGTTAGACTGTAGGAGACCAGAATGGGATAACATTTTTTAAGCCCAGTCTTCAATGTGCAGTTTTAACAAAACTAGAAGATTTCACTGCCCATTACAGAATCTAAATGGGTTTCAGATTCTATAATTATTTCTCCAAAATTAAGGATTACCATTATGTTACTAACCGTCTCCACCGGCTTGAAAGTCAAAATTGCCTTGATTGAGATCTGTTCATCAAAACAGTGTAGACACATCCAACTTTCCCACACACACAAAAAAAGAGCGGTAGCCAGGTGCTAGGAGAATGTACCCACAAACCATACAAAAAAGCCTAACAATTCATTAATTCTAATAAGATGTACCAAGAACGGAGGCTTATTAGGTTTTATTCTCCTGTCCGTTAGGTTGATGAAGTATAGAAGGAAAAAAAGGAGAAAAGAAAAAAAAGAAAAAGTTACATTCTCCTGGGAATGACTTGTCTCAGGGGCTCCCTTCCTTTCTATAAGTGACCATCTGCTTGGAGAGCAATTATGCTAATATAGGTTTTCCCACTGTGATAATGCTACAATTAGGACAATGGCTCTTTGGGACCGAATCAAAAAAGACCACCACAGCACACAACCATGTGATTTATTAGTCGTACATGCTACAACAATGATGAGAGGAGGCAGAAGTCAAATGATAAGAATTAAAAAGGAAGAGAAGACAAGTTTGTTTTACTCACGCCCAACAAAGCTAATAAAAAAGAGAATGTGATAGGAAGTATTTTCCATGAATTTGACCATTTTATGAAATTGAAAATAAAATGATCTTCCTAGAGAATGCTCGACAATCGGATAAGATAATGGGCAATTTATAAAAGGCAGATAACATTATCACAACACCGGGAACAAGGTCCCATAATAAAAAGGGTCTGTATAAAAATAAATAACAGGGGGTACAACTGAACACAATTCGGATCTTTTAGAATATCAGAAGAACAATATTCAGGGAACAGAATGTCTGACTCGTTCCTACAGACGTGAGCACAAATGCCTATAGCAGATGAGGGCCTCCTTAGAAAAGGCTGAATGGAGGCCATAGTGCTAATTACACAACACGCATCAAAAAGCTGGCAGCTGCGACACAAGCCCTTATTTCAATAACAAAGCTAGAGACATATGCTAAGAAATGGCAACATTTCTTTACACCCCAGCTCCAAGGACATTCGCAACATATGCCGGTTTCAAAAATATCTAGCCAGTTTCCCAAAGGGCTTTTTTTTTATTTCTTTCCCCTTTTCATTTGGACAAGTGAAATGTTACAAAAACATAAAATAATTCAATAAAAGGACAATTAAAAAAATAGTAACGCTTGTAAAATTAAACTTTTGTGAGAACTAAAGTATGAACTGCGCCAGTTACATGTTGCAGAGCAGATGTTACCACTCGTTTTCTATGGTTTCCTTAAGCCTCAGAACTCACGTAGACCTCTGTAGACCTTGGTCCGATCACAGACTGCAATCGATGCATGGACAAGCTGCGGGTCTCCCATCCTGCGTGCAACAGCCTCATAGAAATATATGAAGAGGTCAAACTCCGGGCAGGAGACCTGCATCCAAGTCCTTGCATTGATTGCAGTCCCTGATCAGACCATGATCCATGGAGGCGTTGACCTGACCGGTGTATCTCATGTGCCGCGCTCTTATCATGGACACATAAGGTAGTGTAACTCAAAAGAAAGAAAAATGAATTAACTCAATGAAGAAGGACAAACAATTTAGATGAAGAATATAACCAAAATAAAATGGGTGTAATTCTTGCACTTTTTTTTATTTTTAGAAAATCAATTAACATTAATTGTCACAGTAACTTCTCTCTTGTTAGGGATCAGGATTACAGGATTTAGATCCGTAAAAGTGCTCGGAAATCAAATGCACAGATAAGTTGCAAGACACAAAACTAAACTTTTTTTGGTTTGTTTTCTACATGCGTTCTTCATGTCAATCAAGAGTCAACTGTTGACTAAACTAAAAGATCAATAAATGACATAAAAAGGAAAAAAAATTTGGAAAAATTTATGAATTTTTCACTGTGTAAGTAAAGCTAGTTACGGTATATCCATGAGAGTCGTCTGCTAAATAAAAAAACACGTCCGGCCGGACAACTCGCACTCCCAAGAGAGGAAGAAGCTGCTGCCAGACTCTAAAAGCAAAAAGATTGGGCACTGAAATTCCAAGTGCCCGATCCTATTCTTCCCCAACATTATAGTCAGGAGTCCCGCCATGCCCAACAGATTATTGACCGGTCTATGAAGACTTTCTAGAGTTACTTGGTTAAAGATTGCTCATTCAGAATGAAAAATGCAGAAGTGTAAAAAGATTGAACAAAGGATAAAAATTCAACTTTATATTGCAAACATCTACAGTCAAAAATACTCAACACTCCAAAAGTGTGAGATCTCAGGTGGAAGAGACCCTGCACCAGAAATGCAGGGGACTAGTGCGATTCATGGAGACGTCATTTTCAAAATTTGTAAAGCAGAGAACAATTTAACTATTCAGCAGAAATCGTCTGGAGCAGCAACATTCTGAGTAGTGATCACTTGTAGAAATGCCACGAGGTGGCAAGATTTCTTCCATCTTATGAATTATGCATCCTGGAGGGCATTTTAACAAAAACAGAAAATCCAGAAAAAAAGTTTAAAAATCGGGAAACCGTTAGAATGATATAGATTGTCACAGGGTATAAATAACACCAAAGATCTCATTAAAGTGGACCTGGCAGTTTCATGCAATGTGAGGATTCTCCGACGCTGGAAAGTCGGTTATGTGCTGGCAAGCATCAGGCCACAATCCGATTAGACCGTTTCCGGCTTCGCTCAACACATTGGTCATCATGTGGCCCGGAATATGCATATTGCATACTTTCCGTCACTTAACCGCTGTTCCTGGAGGCGGAAAATCCTCACAGCGTGCCGTGCACACAATGTGAAGAATTACAAGTCTGCAGTCACATAGTTTGACTGCAGACTTGTAGTTTAAGACTAGACAACACTTTATGATCGTATTTAGAATATTTACCAGCCTTATAACCCAAAACATTTGAATAATGTCCATACAAGATAAGACCATCTTAGACCTTTTTGGGCTGTCAATTTTAGGGCTTAAAAGAGAAATCTGCGCAAAATGGTCCAATAGGTCATACGTGCATATGAGAAAATTGCTTTGGTGATTCTAATTTTTACATTCCACCGATTTCCATATTGAAAAGGTTGCACAAAGTGCTGAAACCGCCACTGGCATTGCCCACAGATCTGAGTCTATCAGTGCCCCGACTACTAGGGGAATTCGGAGGTAAAATATCATCTAGAAGAGAACTTTCATTATCCCGTGTGCATTTTACTATGTGCATTACATTAAGGTAGGCTGCAGACAACTTGGTAAAGCGGCATTTCCATCTGTTAAGTGTCTCGACTGATTCCGGCAATCACATTTTCTGAAATTAATCTGCCAGCCTGCTAGCAAATGGCAAACATCTGCACCGCCACCTCAATGCTCAGCACCTCGCTCAGATTGGTTGCTAGGAGGAAATGGACATGCTCTTGCTTTTTTTAGGGCCTGAAGCATTGAAAGGATTAAATGTAGAAGTGTCACGCTGCGTTTGAACTCAAGTCTAAAGATTCAAAGTGAGAACATGCAAGTTTCTGACCTTCAAATCCAGGCTCATAATAGCATTACTTTTCCAAGGAACTTAGCACGATAGAGCTCTGGTTTCAGAGTGACAGAACTTTCTAAAAAGATAGTCCAAAGAATAGAGTTAGGTACTGTCCACCCGCCCAAAAACACTTCCATGTCAGACAGCGATTAACCTGCGAACTACCAACGTAATGCCAAACAAGGGAGCAAAGTCAAAAATGTTCACTGGGACCCTGCAGAAAACTTCTTCACTATTTCTAAACCACAATCTGGTCAAAGTCTATAATGTATGTGCGATCAACTTAAAGAAGCGCTTCCAAAGATTTTATCTTAATATGTTGCAGTCTTTATATAGCACTGTGTACTTACAATTGCTCATTTTTGCCTTTCTACCCTGCTAATTCTGCTCTTTTCCAATAGGTTTATGACATCACATGATTAAACACTGACTCCTCCTAAGCTCTAAGTAGAAACAGGAGGTCAATTTTCCCTGTATGAGTCATAAGTCACTGCAAACGTCCCTGGCAGGGGGAGGAGCAGAGTAGCTGGGCCAGGAGGTGAAGACGGGGAATGACAAATATGGGAAACTTCCTGTTTCTACATAGAAAAAAAAAAAAAAGAACACAGTACTATATAATAAGAGGACTACAATATATTAAGAGGATAAAAACTTTGATGGCAGTGCTTCTGTAAGCTTCATTTGCACTGAAAAATAACAGTGGAAGCGTTTTTAAAAAATGTTAATATCACGATTATCTTGTAGTCTAAAAACGCTTGTTCATCAGAAGTAATGATCTTTCGCTTTCCACAAACGATCATTGTTCACAGTGGTGCATCGACCTGTGAAACAGGACTTGCGCTGTTCAGAACCATGACTAACATTTGTGGCTCAGATATCACATGACCAATGGAATCAAAACAGTAACACAAATCCAGTCGTGTTTTATGAATTGAGCCACCAAGTACTATAGAAATAAAGACAATATATCATGGAAGCAGACCCATGAAGAGAAGGTCTAGTTGTTCACATTTCCTTTGCTACTGGGTTGAGAGAATTTCGTGGAATTTCAGCGTTAAAGGGAATCTGTCACCAAGTTTTTGCCATATAATCTGAGAACAGCAAAACGTGGAGCCAGAGACCCGGATTCTAGTGATGTGTCACTTACTGCGCTGCTTGCTGTAGTTTTTTTAAATGGAGTTTCATCAGCAGGAGATCACTAGAGGACGCTTCCCCTAAATTTGGGAGTAGCAAAATCTGGTGACAGATTCCCTTTAAACAAGTGATGGGTAACTTGCCCAAAGGTGTGTTTTGATAGATTCAAAAACCCCAGATCCTACTGCCCTGGATGGCTAGACACCTTTAAAAGTGTTTTTTTTTTTTTTTCTAATAATGCACTATACTGGCACCGGGATGCCCCTCTTCTAGAAGCTCTGAAAGACTTCAACTGACCATATATTACACGGCCGGGAAATCTCAATGGCCACCATTTAAGGCTATGTGCACACGGTGCGGATTTTGCTGCGGATCCTCAGTGGATTGGCCGCTGCGGATTCGCAGCAGTGTTCCATGAGTTTACAGTACCATGTAAACCTATGGAAAACAAAATCCGCAGTGCAAATGCTGAGGAAAAAAACGCACGGAAACTGCATTGTTTATTCTGCAGCATGTCAATTCTTTGTGCGGATTCCGCAGCGGCTTACACCTGCTCCATAATAGGAATCCACAGGTGTAAAACCGCTGGTGGAATCTGCACAAAATCCACAAAAAAATTGCGGTAAATCAGCAGGTAATCCGCAGTGCGGTTTACCAAAATCAGTCGGGAAAAATCCGCACCACTTTCCACAATGTGTGCACGTGGCCTAATACAACATTTCCTGCTTCCGAGAAAATATTAGGCAGGCATCTGCTTACCCCAGAAAAATGAGCGACAAATTACAACTGGCACTAGAAATTTGTGCCCGTTTCATGAAGATAAAAAGTCAGAAAAAAATGGAATTTTGAATATTTGCTCAATGTGCAACCTTCCTTGTCTTTTGAAAAAGAGAGAAAAAAAGTGGGTTTTGTTATTTGTGAGGGGGCACAGCTTGCAATCGTGATAGATGAAAGAAAGAAGTGTACACTGTAGAGATAATCCACACCGGCTCATAAGTAGATATCAATTTTGGTCTTTGAGACAACCAACCACGTGCCCAATTTAAGCCCAACTCTCTTACGGTAATTTATTTGGTGCATTTTACTCCCAACGCACTGCACTTAAAGGTGTATGAAACGCAAAACTAAAGTCATTCCCCTGTGTCTCCCCACTATAATATTTGCAGGAATAGATCACTAAAACGCCCCCTGAACATACGTATAGACGCTCACATATAATTTGCAGTGAATCTCCTAATGCCATACACACTGCCATCACCTTTTAATGTGAGGTTACATAACGAATCGCCTAAACAGAGGTCGGCATCCGTCACATGAGAAGCTGCTGCTTTATTCCTGTAAACGGCACAGCAGAGATGAATGGAAAATTGGCCCATAGTGTGAGAAAGTCTGATAAATCTGCAGCCTAGACCATTGATTGTATCCGTGCATTGTGCTTTATCGCCCATCTGAACGCACATAAACATATCTTCAGGATCGGTGGAACGAGCAGTCAGCAGAGACCAGGAGCGGAAATCTTCTTATGCTGTAACGGTCCCCATCAGAGGAACTCTCCTCCGGCTGTGACATCTAGGAATCCTGCTAATCTTCCCTTATAGGTACAGGGCAGACGCAAGCCTCCAGGGTCACCCGTCACATTATATTTCGCAGGATAGTAGCGCTTTGCAGCTTCTACATGAAACCGCTATTAAATCGTGTTCTACACCACACAGAATAACTAAGGTTTCCAATTACTTACAATTGCACACCTTCCACTCTCTTCATAGTGATCAATAGAATGATTCTATTAGAATGGCAGAAAAAAAGGAAAGCTATATGAGCGTTTCCATTTTGGCAGAGGCGGGGCAGGAAGAGGCGCAGCAATGGCGTGACACCATAGCTTGTCTAATTCATGAGCAGATGTGGCGTTCCAGAAAGCTTACTTAAGATTTATAGCGAGGTGCACGTCATGTTCCAGATTTCATTAGGCGCCTCTTCATGGATCAGGAGTGTGACGCCAACACACCCCCTCATCAGGACAAAAGTTCTTAGGATTTCAAGGGCGATACCAGAAGGAAACACACCAAAAACTTTGGAGGTGTTATATTCAGTGCTGTGGAGTCTGGGTTGTGGAGTCAGTGTCCATTTTGGTTGGATCCGAGTCAAAATCGGTATAGAATGGACAGAGGCCTAAAATATCTAATAAATTGGATACAGTAGTACAATGCAGGATGTGGTGTCAATGTTTTCATAAGAATTTGGGAAAGTTATGAAATGTCCTGTAAATGTCTGTTCTGTTCCTGATCTAAAGATCTGGGCTTTTAGTGGAGATAAATATGTGCTGCACTTTAGGCACATGCTCAGTAGTGCAGCAGGGCTGTGGGGTCATAGGTGAGATGAATCTGTGCTGCACTTTATGCACATGCTCAGTAGTGCGGCAGGGCTGTGGGGTCGGAGTCATGGAATTTGAGAAGTCAGAGTATGAGTCAAAGGTTTGGCTTACCAAATCCACAGCCCTAGTTATAGGACCATTTGGTATTTGTGCTTGGCTAAATGGAAGAAAAAAACAAAAAACAAGTAAAATCAGCAACCCCCGCCCCCTTTATGTCACTGACTTATCTGGATTTCATGGTCTGTGTACGTAACAATTTCTGGAAAGGCAGAGACCCAAACTAGCAGACTCCTAGGGATCCATCTAGTTGTTAGCATGCACCAGAGACTCGTAAACCATTCATATACAAAGGTGTAAAAGTGGCCACGTACCTTAGATAGCCAACTTGGCTAATGGCTATTATACCCACTTCCCCTATACACAAGCAACTCTCAGACTTGGCCACCCTGTGCTTCATTTTGACAGGTCATACACCTAATATAGCTGTTAGATGAATGAGATAACTCTTCCCCATGCCCCCCTTCACATATATGGCATGTGGGGGTTAGGGGGTTTGGCATAAGGGCAGCATGGTGGCTCAGTGGTTAGCACTGCAGCCTTGCAGCGCTGGGGTCCTGGGTTCAAATCCCACCAAGGACAACATCTGCAAGGAGTTTGTATGTTCTCCCCGTGTTTGTGAGGGTTTCCTCCGGGTTCTCCAGTTTCCTCCCATATTCCAAACACATACTGATAGGGAAATTAGTTTGTGAGCCCCATCGGGGACAAAGGGTGTAAAGCGCTGCGGAATATATTAGCACTATATAAAAATAAAGGTTATTTATTATAATGCAACAGATTTTTTTTTTTTTTTTTAAATTTTGCTCAATCTGCATCCCGAGTGTTTGAGAACTGGAACACATGACTCTGCAGGGAAATTCTTAGCCCTTAAAGGGAATCTGTCAGTGCGTTTTTGCAATGTAACCTGAGGACAGCATGGAGTAAGGACTAAAACACAGATTTCAATGATGTGTCACATGTCAGGCTGTGTGCTGTTTGCTTAACCCCTTCATGACCCAGCCTATTTTGACCTTAAAGACCTTGCCGTTTTTTGCAATTCTGACCAGTGTCCCTTTATGAGGTAATAACTCAGGAACGCTTCAACGGATCCTAGCGGTTCTGAGATTGTTTTTTCGTGACATATTGGGCTTTATGTTAGTGGTAAATTTAGGTCAATAAATTCTGCGTTTATTTGTGATAAAAACGGAAATTTGGCGAAAATTTTGAAAATTTTGCAATTTTCACATTTTGAATTTTTATTCTGTTAAACCAGAGAGATATGTGACACAAAATAGTTAATAAATAACATTTCCCACATGTTTACTTTACATCAGCACAATTTTGGAAACAAAATTTTTTTTTGTTAGGAAGTTATAAGGGTTAAAATTTGACCAGCGATTTGTCATTTTTACAACGAAATTTTCAAAACCATTTTTTTTAGGGACCACCTCACATTTGAAGTCAGTTTGAGGGGTCTATATGGCTGAAAATACCCAAAAGTGACACCATTCTAAAAACTGCACCCCTCAAGGTACTCAAAACCACATTCAAGAAGTTTATTAACCCTTCAGGTGCTTCACAGCAGCAGAAGCAACATGGAAGGAAAAAATGAACATTTAACTTTTTAGTCACAAAAATTATCTTTTAGCAACAATTTTTTTATTTTCCCAATGGTAAAAGGAGAAACTGAACCACAAAAGTTGTTGTCCAATTTGTCCTGAGTACGCTGATACCTCATATGTGGGGGTAAACCACTGTTTGGGCACACGGCAGGGCTTGGAAGGGAAGGCGCGCCATTTGACTTTTTGAATGGAAAATTAGCTCCAATTGTTAGCGGACACCATGTCGCGTTTGGAGAGCCCCTGTGTGCCTAAACATTGGAGCTCCCCCACAAGTGACCCCATTTTGGAAACTAGACCCCCCAAGGAACTTATCTAGATGCATATTGAGCACTTTAAACCCCCAGGTGCTTCACAGAAGTTTATAACGCAGAGCCATGAAAATAAAAAATAATTTTTCTTTCCTCAAAAATGATTTTTTAGCCTGGAATTTTTTATTTTCCCAAGGGTTACAGGAGAAATTGGACCCCAAAAGTTGTTGTCCAGTTTCTCCTGAATACGCTGATACCCCATGAGTGGAGGTAAACCACTGTTTGGGCACACGTCGGGGCTCAGAAGGGAAGTAGTGACTTTTGAAATGCAGACTTTGATGGAATGGTCTACGGGTGTCACGTTGCGTTTGCAGAGCCCCTGGTGTGCCTAAACAGTAGAAACCCCCACAAGTGACCCCATTTTAGAAACTAGACCCCCCAAGGAACTTATCTAGATATGTGGTGAGCACTTTGAACCCCCAAGTGCTTCACAGACGTTTACAACGCAGAGCCGTGAAAATAAAAAATCATTTTTCTTTCCTCAAAAATGATGTTTTAGCAAGCATTTTTTTAGATTCACAAGGGTAACAGGAGAAATTGGACCCCAGTAATTGTTGCGCAGTTTGTCCTGAGTATGCTGGTACCCCATATGTGGGGGTAAACCACTGTTTGGGCACACTTCAGGGCTCGGAAGTGAGGGAGCACCATTTGACTTTTTGAATACGAGATTGGCTGGAATCAATGGTGGCGCCATGTTGCGTTTGGAGACCCCTGATGTGCCTAAACAGTGGTAACCCCTCAATTCTACCTCCAACACTAACCCCAACACACCCCTAACTCTAATCCCAACTGTAGCCATAACCCTAACCACAACCCTAATTCCAACCCTAACCCTAAGGCTATGTGCCCACGTTGCGGATTCGTGTGAGATTTTTCAGCACCATTTTTGAAAAATCCGTGGGTAAAAGGCACTGCGTTTTACCTGCGGATTTTCCGCGGATTTCCAGTGTTTTTTGTGCGGATTTCACCTGCGGATTCCTATTGAGGAACAGGTGTAAAACGCTGCGGAATCCGCACAAAGAATTGACATGCTGCGGAAAATACAACGCAGCGTTTCCGCGCGGTATTTTCCGCACCATGGGCACAGCGGATTTGGTTTTTCATATGTTTACATGGTACTGTAAACCTGATGGAACACTGCTGCGAATCCGCAGCCAAATCCGCACCGTGTGCACATAGCCTAATTCTAAAGGTATGTGCACACGCTGCGGAAAACGCTGCGGATCCGCAGCAGTTTCCCATGAGTTTACAGTTCAATGTAAACCTATGGGAAACAAAAATCGCTGTACACATGCTGCGGAAAAACTGCACGGAAACGCAGCGGTTTACATTCCGCAGCATGTCACTTCTTTTGTGCGGATTCCGCAGCGGTTTTACAACTGCTCCAATAGAAAATCGCAGTTGTAAAACCGCAGTGAAATGCGCAGAAAAAAACGCGGTAAATCCGCCATAAATCCGCAGCGGTTTAGCACTGCGGATTTATCAAATCCGCAGCGGAAAAATCCGCAGAGGACCAGAATACGTGTGCACATACCGAAACCCTAACCCTAGCCCTAACCCTAACCCTAGCCCTAACCCTAGCCCTAACCCTAACCCTACCCCTAGCCCTACCCCTAACCCTACCCCTACCCCTATTCTAACATTAGTGGAAAAAAAAAATTTCTTTATTTTTTTATTGTCCCTACCTATGGGGGTGACAAAGGGGGGGGGGGGGGTCATTTATTATTTTTTTTATTTTGATCACTGAGATAGATTATATCTCAGTGATCAAAATGCACTTTGGAACGAATCTGCCGGCCGGCAGATTCGGCGGGCGCACTGCACATGCGCCCGCCATTTTGGAAGATGGCGGCGCCCAGGGAGAAGACGGACGGGACCCCGGCTGGATCGGTAAGTATGATGGGGTGGGGGGGACCACGGGGGGGGGATCGGAGCACGGGGGGGGGGATCGGAGCACGGGGGGGGGGGGAATCGGAGCGCGGGAGGGGTGGAACGGAGCACGGGGGGCTGGAATGGAGCACGGGGGGGCTGGAATGAAGCACGGGGGGGTGGAACGGAGCATCGGGGGGGGTGGATCGGAGTGCAGGGGGGGTGATTGGAGCACGGGGGGAGCGGACAAGAGCACGGGGGGGAGCGGAGCACTGGACGGAGGGGAGCCGGAGCAGTGTACCGGCCAGATCGGGGGGCTGCGGGGGCGATCGGTGGGGTGGGGTGGGGGCACATTAGTATTTCCAGCCATGGCCGATGATATTTCAGCATCGGCCATGGCTGGATTGTAATATTTCACCCGTTATAATAGGTGAAATATTACAAATCGCTCTGATTGGCAGTTTCACTTTCAACAGCCAATCAGAGCGATCGTAGCCACGAGGGGGTGAAGCCACCCCCCCTGGGCTAAACTACCACTCCCCCTGTCCCTGCAGATCGGGTGAAATGGGAGTTAACCCTTTCACCCGGCCTGCAGGGACGCGATCTTTCCATGACGCCGCATAGGCGTCATGGGTCGGATTGGCACCGACTTTCATGACGCCTACGTGGCGTCATGGGTCGGGAAGGGGTTAAAATGAAGGTTTTCTCACTTAGATGATATCATTACTTTGAGGAGCTGGCCTGCACTTGCTGCTCCAACTCCGCCCCCTCCTGTGATAAGCAGCTCAATGTCCACAGACAATACACATGCAGAGCCTGCTGTGTGCGGGGGCAGCTTTCTGAGCTCTGCTTCATGATACATCTAAGAACGCAGATTAAATAATGGCTGGAATCAGAGTCTCTTTGCCTACATTATGCTGCTCTCAGATGAGGTAGCAGAAATCCGCTGTCACATGGCTTTTCAATAGTTGCCATTATGTAATATCCAACTTTGTTGACTTTTTTTTCTTTACAACTCAATTCAAAATACATTTCCAATAGCAAAAAAAACCCTAAAACCTTGTGACATGACTGGCAGTGGTGATAGCGATCAATATATGGCCGTTACTGCGCAGAACGTAAATAGCATGGTAATAAACACATTACTGGCGCTGCTCGTACCAATGCCGCTCTGAAGCCAGAGAGTCGTGTATCCGCTCCAAGTTAATGTATATGTAAATGCAGCAATGTGGCAATTTTCTACATTACTCCCATTAGCGCTTGTTTTTACAGAGGAGGCCTTGAAAGGAATATTCCGATGTGTAGAGTCGGCCACTTACACGCCATAACCACCTTATGTGTGTAATTGACGGCCTTGTGGTTAGATCAGAAACTCGCCATCACTCGCAGGAGTCCTAAGTAGATCACTTCATTATACTGAATGGAATGTTTGCAAAACCCAAAGAGAAAATGTGTTATTACATTTATAGAGGAGGAGCAGAGGTCGGCGAGAGTCACGTCTACCCTGCATCCATGGAGAAAAGGATTACCCATCCCCTCACTGTGGCCTCCAGTCAGGGGGTCAAGGGGCAGGCAGCTGTAACATTTCTCCTCCGCTATTCCCTCAGGGTAGCCATAGACAAAATGGCCTTTCTGAATGCCAATATATATCACAGGCCATGTTGACTTTTAATGAGGGGATGAATGCTTTAGTGTCACGTGGCATGGAGTACAATGGATGAGGAATGTGTTTGGATACATTGTCGCTCCGGTCTGAGGGATCTCAGCTGCATGCAGGGTAGAGCAGATCGGGTGTGAAAGTTTAAGGATTTTCTTGAATCAGATCCGTGATGACCTGTTGGCATCAGCGGTTTTAATATTTTTCTTTGCACTAAATTGTGGTCTTTAAACAGCTACTTTTAGCTACAAGACTCTTGCACTGTTGCCCGTATTCCACACCGGTCTTCATGGTTCCTCTTCTGGCAGGAAATGTCAAGGGACCACTGCAGTCGATCAGCGATGCTGCAGTTAATCAGTGATGCTCCATCGGAGCAGGAAAAGATCATCTCCTAGTTGACTGGCTCAGACCACAGCATCACAGCTGTAACCATTCACCTACTGGCTGCAGCAGTCACGTGACAACGAAAAAGGAAGAGGCCCATTTGTACAATAAAATATTGTGGTGGGCAATCACTTTATGATGGTCCATCAATATCAGATTGCGGGAATCAGTGTCTTGACCTCCTCCCGGCTGTTCAGCTGTGTGAATAGACTGCATGACTTGTGCAAGCTCCACGGTGTGACGCAAGCACTCTCACGGCCAAGCCGTGAGTCAGAGTGGTCAAGGAGTCCAAGGTCAGAACCCAGGAGGGTACGTCATAAACAGAAGGAAGAGACAAAAGCGTAGTCAGGTAACTTTCCGAGGTCAGAGAAGCGGGAGGATAACGGATCTGAAGAGGTTAAACAGGCGGGTAGTCAGAACAAAGTCCAAGGTCAGTCAACAGATCAAACATATAAAACTCAAGGCACAGAGAGCACAGCACAAACCTCACAAAATGAATGTACGTCTGGCAGTGTTCTGGGAAACTCAGCTCAGTTAAGAAGCATGGTAATTACCTGGAATAATGAACACATGAGACAGCCGACGCCTCAGTCTCAGATTGGATAGTCGACCTGGCAATCAACATACTGACAGCTTAGCATGCACCTGTACCGGATTGGATGGCCAAGCTGTCAATCACAGTAATGACAGCTTCAGCACACCCCTCTACAATATTGGCCGGCCGAGCTGTCAGTAACTGCATCCCAGACCCACAGAGGGGTGGAACCGTGACACGTAGCCTCTTTAGCGCATGCGCTGCTCCATTCACTGCACCACATCCAGTTAATAGTGATGGACACACCACTTCTGCATGGTTTCATTGAAGGAAATCGAAAAATACTGCAATATCCCACACTGCCACAGCTAAAATTGATGTATGCAAGCACTGTTGGCCCAATGAACAAACAAACAAACGAACAAACAAACGAACAAACAAACAAACGGGTGACCCCTCCCCCCCACCCCCCTAAAAAAAGTATCTGCTGCCAAGGGAAAGGAGGAATATTGTGCAACTGTAAATCTATTTCCCATAAATACAATAATTGCACACATTCTCAAAAATGGTTAGAATAGTTTAAAAGATGTCTGTTTTGTAAGGCTCATGGACAGCAGCAACCTACACACGTGGGAATGCAAGAGCCCCTCCATATTACGGTCTGGAAGAGGTTATTCTCTATGCATTTCCTTCCTACAACAGTTTAGTATTGATAATTCCCTTAAACCACAAGTCTTGTATATAGGCCAAGAATCAGTGATGGACAAATCCATATCCTGTGGATAACAAGGATGCTGAGCCAAGGCGAGATGAAAGACCTAAAGCCAACAATTACATCAAGTACGAAGATTGAGCTATCTATATTTACCAGCTCCGACACGTGTGTGCGCTGCTCACGGTGACTTATTTCTCCTTCCTTATATAGTGTCAATATGTTTTCCTCAATCACATCAGACCTTGTACCCAACAGTCTAAATTTACCATCTCAGAGGAGCAGATTGGGGACAATTTCATTGGAAGTCACTGAACATTCAGTGTATGTTCTGTAGGTTATTGGCGGCCGATCGCAGGATTACGTGACCTCCACATATGGTGACGTTTCTTCATTATGCTACTCTGCGGGGTCATCAGGCAGGGATTGGGGTTTTTTCCTTTAGGTTGTTTTTTTTCCCTCATTTAAGGTGGTAGTACATTGTTACAGGGATATAATCCGGACAATAACAAAATTAGCATTACTTTCCCCTTCTTTTCTGACATGACTGCAGCGGTGACAACACAAGTCCAGCACAATCTCTGGGTTCAGCGGTGTGATCAGTGAGCCCAGTGATTGGCTGCAGCAGTCATGTGCTATAAATTTCAGTTTTGCCAAAAAGATAGGGGCAGAAGAGGTTATGTAATAATCATTTTGCTATTTATTTTTTAATAAAAGAGGGGCACAATATGATCGATCGGTACACTTTCACCGATTGGCAGGCATTGGCAGACAGACCAAACTAAGCAGAGTGCACTGAACAATCTACATTCGATCGCTCAGAGCATATTGGCTGCCATAGTTCTCGGCAGCGCAAGTCTTGTTTACACTGGACCATGCACCGCCGAGAACGATGATCTTAGTGATGCATAAATGATCATTTTACCTGATGAACGAGTTTATTTGCTCGTTCATAGGGTAATCGGTAGACTAATTACAAGGCAAGATTATTGTGAAATGATCATTTTTAACACTGGTTAATGCTCATCTTGCAGGGTAAATGCCACAAGTTTAAAATAAAAAAAACACAACTTGCTGTCTTATTAAAGAGTTATTTCCCCCAAAAAGTAAGTTTATCAGAGGGTGGTTATAAATGGTATAGTCTCTAACTGGGTCGCTGTGACCAGTGGGGTACCGCAGGGGTCAGTATTGGGACCTGTTCTCTTCAACATATTCATTAATGATCTGGTAGAAGGTTTACACAGTAAAATATCGATATTTGCAGATGATACAAAACTATTTAAAGCAGTTAATACAAGAGAAGATAGTATTCTGCTACAGATGGATCTGGATAAGTTGGAAACTTGGGCTGAAAGGTGGCAGATGAGGTTTAACAATGATAAATGTAAGGTTATACACATGGGAAGAAGGAATCAATGTCACCATTACACACTGAACGGGAAACCACTGGGTAAATCTGACAGGGAGAAGGACTTGGGGATCCTAGTTAATGATAAACTTACCTGGAGCAGCCAGTGCCAGGCAGCAGCTGCCAAGGCAAACAGGATCATGGGGTGCATTAAAAGAGGTCTGGATACACATGATGAGAGCATTATACTGCCTCTGTACAAATCCCTAGTTAGACCACACATGGAGTACTGTGTCCAGTTTTGGGCACCGGTGCTCAGGAAGGATATAATGGAACTAGAGAGAGTACAAAGGAGGGCAACAAAATTAATAAAGGGAATGGGAGAACTACAATACCCAGATAGATTAGCGAAATTAGGATTATTTAGTCTAGAAAAAAGACGACTGAGGGGCGATCTAATAACCATGTATAAGTATATAAGGGGACAATACAAATATCTCGCTGAGGATCTGTTTATACCAAGGAAGGTGACGGGCACAAGGGGGCATTCTTTGCGTCTGGAGGAGAGAAGGTTTTTCCACCAACATAGAAGAGGATTCTTTACTGTTAGGGCAGTGAGAATCTGGAATTGCTTGCCTGAGGAGGTGGTGATGGCGAACTCAGTCGAGGGGTTCAAGAGAGGCCTGGATGTCTTCCTGGAGCAGAACAATATTGTATCATACAATTAGGTTCTGTAGAAGGACGTAGATCTGGGGATTTATTATGATGGAATATAGGCTGAACTGGATGGACAAATGTCTTTTTTCGGCCTTACTAACTATGTTACTATGTTACTATGTTACTATCCTTTACCTATTGCATTGGTGACAATTTACTGATCTCTGGGGGGGTCGCGGCGGTCCCATGAATGGAGCAGATGTGCACATGCTTGATCTCCACTCAATCTATTTTCTGTGGGGCTGCCAGAAATAGCTGAACTCCGTACTTGGCCGTCTCCAGCAGTCCTATGGACAATAAATGGTGTGACGGTTGAGCATGCGCACAGCTGTTGAGCATGCGCACTCCGCTCCATTCAAGAATGAGCTCTGCAGAGCCCTGTCCTTCAGCAGTTGGACCCACAGCAAACTGTTAAGCTAGCCACATAATATTGGTGAAAACTAACAACCCTTTAAGTACCAAGCTAGATGGAGGGCTTAAGGCTTTGAAGTGTAGCTAAATGCCTAAAGTTACCCAACCATGATATAAGTACGGAATGGTCTGGCACAGTTTTAGAAAGAACACAACAATACCAACCCTTTGGATGTCAAAAATAAATGAAAAGGGATCAAAAGGGTAACGTTCCTCCTTGCGGAGAGTGACATGTCAAGGTGAGGAGACTTTTAAGCTGCAATGCTCCTCTGGGAAATATGCAAAATGTCTCTTGAGAGATGACGAGGACTAGAACTCTAGTGCCACCCATCGGAAGTAGCAACGACTCCGGACAAAAGCCAAAACCTCAATTTGCACACTGCGCTCCGAGTTTTGACGTTTGTCCTAAGTCATGTGACAGGGGTCGTTGGAGAGTCGATATAGACTTTTGGGATTGCTACTTCTCATAGGTGGCACTAGAGTTCTCGTCTTCTTCCTCTCTGAAGAGACATTTTAAATTAAAGAAACACTGAGGACCCCAAGTCTTGTAACGGCATGACGTTTGGCTGCTGGTCTGGCTGCGCCTTGGGGAGCACATGGATGGAATGGAGACATGCCGCACACGGCCGGCCGGGGCTTGTTTACAGTACAGCACGAACGCATGCTCTGTGGTTACTGATATTAAAGCTTTTCATCTCCTGGTTCTGCTGGGATTGGAGGACGATGGTGACAGCAGCCTCTACGATCCTAGTGTGTGTAAACACCATGAATCACAGCCCCATTCCTACACTGCGCTAAAAAAACATCAAAACTCACTACCGAAAATAGATGAACTTGTTAGAAACCTAAAAATACCGAAGAGCACTGACGTCAGCCACTTACTATTTCAGACCTCGTACAATACTCATTCAAGCTTGTATCCAAAGCCCATGGCTTGCACATAGCAGAGCGCCGTGTCATCGGCAGCGCCCACAATGACATGATTATTTCCTATGGGCTGTGACCCACATCCATAGACTTCTAGTGCTGACATTTTAAAAATAGCATTAAGCCACGAGACATCAAATTCTCCTGGGATCTGCAGTTCCTACAATAGAAACACGTGCTGACTAGTTCGCCATTAGAATTCACATTTCTAGGCGCCGGTCCCCTGTGTATTGTTGGGCTATGGACGATCACTAAATGAGAACAATAAATGGACAACCCCTGTCCTTATTTCACCCTTTATGACATATGGACCTCACAGAAGAAGACCCCCTCCCCCAATATGGTTTGCTGTACACATTAACCCTCCGTCACATACAATATTCGGACTAACGAGTTCACATACAATGTGCCTGTCAGGCGCCTGCTGGAGAAATACCTATAATATCTAATGTTTGCAATTTCAGTGCTCTAAAAGTGATCAGTGACCTTCATAGGGATGTAATAAAAGACTACACATAATCAGTTGCAAAAAAAAACATTTACTTAACATAAAACTAATAACTATGAAATACAAACTTTTCAAAACTCCCGCCAAATAGTCCCCAGTTCGACTCTCTCAAAAAAATGTACAAAGAAAATTTTTGAACACAAACTTAATTTTAAGGTACCTTAAGTACTATTAAAAACATATTCAATCAGAAGTAGATGCTGAGGTTTCCCCAGAAAAGTCACACTTGCAGAGCAAATAGCAAGAATTACACACCATTTTTGCATGTGTCAGGCAAATTGCTTTATGACATTTGAGACATTCATAATTTGAAAGCCTTCTGGTTCCGCTTTCCGTTTGGCAGGTGGTGCATCTCCTTCTTTTGTGAGGTGGTGCAGATGGTGACTTTTCACCATCATCTTCTGGGCGGAACCTTTTGAGCTGAACTTGAAGGCGAGAGGGGATACCGATTGTTTTCACGCTTCTCCTGCGTAGCTCTCCAAGTACTAGTTCATGGGCCAATTTTTTCAGATACAATCGTCTACGGAGTGGTTCAAGCTTGTTTTCAAGATAAATTACTTGTGAATTTATACCACCCAAATTCAACATAGCAAAAAATATGACCATTGGCCAGCGTTTGATGTTTCTGCTGACGTTGAAAGTGGAGCACATCTGATCTGCTGTATCCACACCCCCTTTGGTGGCATTGTAAAATGTAATTATCTCCGGTTTTTTTTCTGCCCCAGTCCCAGGATCGATGGCAGCATCATCATGAAGTGTTGATAGAAGAAGTACGATTTTTTTGGCATGTGGTACTTAGGAAACTAAAGCCTTTCCATTATGGAATGCAAACATACTGCTGTACTGTTGTCTCTCTTTCACACTTACAAACTGTGGCGGCAATTCCCTTTTGTTTTTTCTTACAGTTCCCACATACAGGGTGGAGTGCGGTAATTTGCTTTTTTGCACTGCATGCTGTGGCGGCACTGTCGGTCGAAGAGAGGGGAGAGTGGGTGTGGTTTACAGTGGCTGATGGGAGATTTGTATTCCTCTGCCTTTCAGTTGCCATCATGCAGTGGACACGTGAGGAGAGGTCATTTTGTGTTGAAGCGTATTTTTCAAATGCCCACTCGATCATTGCAGTGCAGCGTGCTTTTCGTTTACAATTCGCTGTTCCTCCACGCGGACGTGTTCCTGGACGGCAATCAATTGTAAATTGGGTGAATGCATTCAGAACAGCAGGGAATGTGTCATGTGTACGAAGGGGACCTGAGAGAAGGATTACAACACCACAAAACATCGAGAGAGTTAGAGCAGCAGTACTGCAATCTCCGAAACGCTCTGCTCGGAAGCAATCATTTGCTCTTGGCATTTCAAGACGTTCTCTCCACCGGATTCTTCATGATGAACTGAATTTTCACCCGTATAAAATGTGCGTGGTCCAACATTTGCCAGCATGGGACTATTTTTCAGCCGGCTCTTGAGGCAATGGAACTAGAGGATACATGGTTCCAACAGGATGGTGCGACTGCACACACAGCGAGGGTTACCATGAATTGTTTGAGGCAAATGTTTCCTGGACGGCTTATCTCTTTGAGGGGAGATGTGAACTGGCCAGCACGCTCACCAGATTTAGCCCCATGCGATTTTTTTCCTTTGGGGTTACCTGAAGTCTAAGGTGTATATCAACCGTCCCAACACCTTGGAAGACCTAAGGAACAATATTGAAGCTGAAATTGGCAGAATACCAGTGGACATGCTTGTTAGAGTTCATGAAAACTTCAGAAAACGTATGCAGCAGTGTGTGGATAGCGAAGGTCGACATTTGCCAGATACACTATTTAAAACCATGTAATTTAAAAATTCCATTACTGTTCAGTATAATTAAAATATAAAATAAATTTTTCTAATGATCATAATTTTTTTATTTCATTCCCAAATCAGCAAATTACCGCGCTCCACCCTGTATGACAGCTTCTGAATTTTCAGATAATCAATCAGATCACAACTTATAAACCAATTGTCAGCTGTAATATTGCGACCCGATCCAAATAAGGGTTCAGCCAGTCTTTTTACAACATCAATGGGTTTGTTGCTCACACAGTAAGGACCTTCTGGTTGTTTTCCTGCATAAACTTCCAGGTTGTAAGTGTAGGTCTTACTGGCATCAACAAGGGCATAAATTTTTATTCCATATTTGTTTGGCTTTGATGGAATATATTGACGAAAGGCACATCTACCACGAAAACCAGGGAGCATTTCGTCAATAGTGAGATTCTCTCCAGGGTAATAACTTTGTTTACAGTTTACAACAAATCTTTGAAATATATCACGAATTGGAGCAAGTCGGTCATGTGTTTTGCGTTCGGTTCGGGTAGTTCTGTCGTCAAACCGAAGGCAACGAATGAAAATCTTGAATCTGTTTATGGACATAAGGCTAAATTTTTCAACTCCATCCCCATCTTTACCCCAAAGTTCCTCCAAACTTTGTCTATTTGCCCTATAAGCTCCTGCAAGGTACAGTAATCCAAAAAAAGCACGCAGTTCAATTTTATCTGTGGGCTTGATGGTTCTGTTGCAGATGTACTTGTCCTTTATAATGTCTACTAGCTGAAGAGCCCGGCGTTGCCTGGGCATAGTAAATATCTGTTGTTAGTTATAGCACGTCACTTCACTTATTTTCCCATCACGCCTCTCATTTTCCCAATCACATCTTTAATTTTCCCCCTCACATCTGTCATTTTCTCCCTCACACCTCTCATTCCCACCTAACACTTGTCATTTCGACCTCACATCTGTCATTTTCTGATCACTACACTATTTTCCCTCACTCCTCTCATTTTGCACTCACACCTTTTCATTTTCACCTCACACCTCTCATTTTCACCTCAGTATATACATGTTTGTCATCTCTTATATATAGTATACACCTGTATGTCATCTCCTATATATAGTATATACCTGTATGTCATCTCCCCTGTATATAGTATGTACCTGCTGTGTGTCATCTCCCCTGTATATAGTATATACCTGTATGTCATCTCCTCCTATATACAGTTAGGGCCAGAAATATTTGGACAGTGACACAAGTTTTGTTATTTTAGCTGTTTACAAAAACATGTTCAGAAATACAATTATATATATAATATGGGCTGAAAGTGCACACTCCCAGCTGCAATATGATAGTTTCCACATCCAAATCGGAGAAAGGGTTTAGGAATCATAGCTCTGTAATGCATGGCGTCCTCTTTTTCAAGGGACCAAAAGTAATTGGACAATGGACTCTAAGGGCTGCAATTAACTCTGAAGGCGTCTCCCTCGTTAACCTGTAATCAATGAAGTAGTTAAAAGGTCAGGGGTGGATTCCAGGTGTGTGGTTTTGCATTTGGAAGCTGTTGCTGTGAGCAGACAACATGCGGTCAAAGGAACTCTCAATTGAGGTGAAGCAGAACATACTGAGGCTGAAAAAAAAGAAAAAATCCATCAGAGAGATAGCAGACATGCTTGGAGTAGCAAAATCAACAGTTGGGTACATTCTGAGAAAAAAGGAATTGACTGGTGAGCTTGGGAACTCAAAAAGGCCTGGGCGTCCACGGATGACAACAGTGGTGGATGATCGCCGCATACTTAATTTGGTGAAGAAGAACCCGTTCACAACATCAACTGAAGTCCAGAACAAACTCAGTGAAGTAGGTGTATCTGTCTCTAAGTCAACAGTAAAGAGAAGACTCCATGACAGTAAATACAAAGGGTTCACATCTAGATGCAAACCATTCATCAATACCAAAAATAGACAGGCCAGAGTTAAATTTGCAGAAAAACACCTCAAGAAGCCAGCTCAGTTCTGGAAAAGTATTCTATGGACAGATGAGACAAAGATCAACCTGTACCAGAATGATGGGAAGAAAAAAGTTTGGAGAAGAAAGGGAACGGCACATGATCCAAGGCACACCACATCCTCTGTAAAACATGGTGGAGGCAACGTGATGGCATGGGCATGCATGGCTTTCAATGGCACTGGCTCACTTGTGTTTATTGATGACATAAGAGCAGACAAGAATAGCCGGATGAATTCTGAAGTGTACCGGGATATACTTTCAGCCCAGATTCAGCCAAATGCTGCAAAGTTGATTGGACGGCGCTTCATAGTACAGATGGACAATGACCCCAAGCATACAGCCAAAGCTACCCAGGAGTTCATGAGTGCCAAAAAGTGGAACATTCTGCAATGGCCAAGTCAATCTCCAGATCTAAACCCAATTGAGCATGCATTTCACTTGCTCAAATCCAGACTTAAGACGGAAAGATCCACAAACAAGCAAGACCTGAAGGCTGCGGCTGTAAAGGCCTGGCAAAGCATTAAGAAGGAGGAAACCCAGCGTTTGGTGATGTCCATGGGTTCCAGACTTAAGGCAGTGATTGCCTCCAAAGGATTTGCAACAAAATATTGAAAATAAAAATATTTTGTTTGGGTTATGTTTATTTGTCCAATTACTTTTGACCTCCTAAAATGTGGAGTGTTTGTAAAGAAATGTGTACAATTCCTACATTTTCTATCAGATATTTTTGTTCAACCCTTCAAATTAAACGTTACAATCTGCACTTGAATTCTGTTGTAGAGGTTTCATTTCAAATCCAATGTGGTGGCATGCAGAGCCCAACTCGCGAAAATTGTGTCACTGTCCAAATATTTCTGGCCCTAACTGTATAGTATATACCTGTATGTCATCTCCTCCTATATATAGTATATACCTGTATGTCATCTCCTCCTATATATAGTATATACCTGTATGTCATCTCCTCCTATATATAGTATATACCTGTATGTCATCTCCTTCTATATATAGTATATACCTGTATGTCATCTCCTGTATATAGTATATACCTGTGTGTCATCTCCCCTGTATATAGTATATATCTGTGTGTCATCTCCTCCTGTATGTCATCTTCTATATATAGCATATACCTGTATGTCATCTCATCCTGTATATAGTATATACCTGTAGGTAATCTGCTCCTGTATATAGTATATACCTGTGTGTCATCTCCTCCTGTATATAGTATATACCTGTATGTCATCTCCTCCTGTATATAGTATGTACCTGTATGTCATCTCCTCCTCTATATAGTATATACCTGTGTGTCATCTCTCCTGTATATAGTATATATCTGTGTGTCATCTCCCCTGTATATAGTATATACCTGTGTGATCTCCTTTGTTAGACCTCGTTCACACGTTATTTGCTCAGTATTTTTACCTCAGTATTTGTAAGATAAATTGGCAGCCTGATAAATCCCCAGCCAACAGGAAGCCCTCCCCCCTGGCAGTATATATTACCTCAGACATACACATAATAGACAGGTCATGTGACTAACAGCTGCCGTATTTCCTATATGGTACATTTGTTGCTCTTGTAGTTTGTCTGCTTATTAATCAGATTTTTATTTTTGAAGGCTAATACCAGACTTGTGTGTGTTTTAGGGCGAGTTTCGTTTGTCAAGTTGTGTGTGTTGAGTTGTGTGTGGCGACATGCATGTAGCGACTTTTGGGAGATGAGTTTTGTGTGGCAACATGCGTGTAGCAACTTTTTGTGTGTCGAGTTGCATGTGACAGGTTAGGGTAGCAAGTTGTGTGCAGCAAGTTTTGCGCATGGCGAGTTTTGCGCGTGGTGAGTTTTATGTCTGGTGCCTTTTGAGTATGTGCAAGTTTTGTGTGAGGCAACTTTTGCATGTGTTGCAAATTTTGTGCATGTGGCAATTTTTCCGCGTGTGCAAGTTTTGCGTGTGGCGAGTTTTCCATGAGGTGAGTTTTGCACTTGTGGCGCGTTTTGCGTGAGCCTAGTTTTTGCATGTGGCGAGTTTTGCGCGTGGTGAGTTTTGAGCGGCGACTTTTGTGTTTTGACTTTTATGTGGCGAGGTTGGTGTATGTGTGGTGAAATGTGTGCTGAGGGTGGTATATGTGTTCAAGCACGTGGTAGTGTGTGGCGCATTTTGTGTGTGTGTTCATATCCCCATGTGTGGTGAGTATCTCATGTCGGGGCCCCACCTTAGCAACTGTACGGTATATACTCTTTGGCGCCATCGCTCTCATTCTTTAAGTCCCCCTTGTTCACATCTGGCAGCTGTCAATTTGCCTCCTACACTTTTCCTTTCACTTTTCCCCATTATGTAGATAGGGGCAAAATTGTTTGGTGAATTGGAAAGCGCAGAGTTAAAATTTCACCTCACAACATAGCCTATGACGCTCTCAGGGTCCAGACGTGTGACTGTGCAAAATTTTGTGGCTGTAGCTGCGACGCCTCCAACACTTTTCCTTTCACTTTTTTCCCCATTATGTAGATAGGGGCAAAATTGTTTGGTGAATTGGAAAGCGCGGGGTTAAAATTTCACCTCACAACGTAGCCTATGACGCTCGCAGGGTCCAGACGTGTGACTGTGCAAAATGTTGTGGCTGTAGCTGCGACAGTGCAGATGCTAATCCCGGACATACACACACACATACACACACACACATTCAGCTTTATATAGTAGATATATTGGTTGGTATATGTGACAATAGAGTCCAGAATGTCATCTGTAAATATACTGTTGCAGCATTCAACTGCAGTTTTTGCATTACGTGCAGTTCCTATTACTGCAGGAAGGTGAGTAATAATGTTTAAAGGTTCCCTACGTTTTTTATGGAATGGCTTCTTGTTCCATTTAGTATTTTTATCTTTTCCAATATAATATGATCCAACTTCTTCATCCTCACCACTGTCACCATCTTGCTCTGTTTCAGAATCCAGGACACATTCTTCCACCTCATCATGAGAATCAATCTCACTTTCCTCTCCTAAATCCTCATTCAGTGTGAGGTCTCTATCATCTAACAGCATGTTTGTTACTTCCTCAACATCAAGTTGTTTGGATAAATTGTACATTTTCCTCTCCATTTCAGCAGATAATCTGAAGCAAGAGAAGGAATATGTTAGGGAACTACTGTATATGCCTGAGCAGCACACTTTCTTTTATAAAATCTCCCTTATTTCTATGAAATATCCTCACATTTTGTGCTATACATTCATAAAACAAGCTAAATAAACTATTGTGATGAATAAAAACATAAAATACCAACCTTACTGAATGTGACGTTTTCACATACAATGAGCCTGAGAGATCTGTGCAGCTATATCCTCTCCCCTGAAGCTCTGAAATCCAACTGTGATATCAGGTTTCACAGACCTTCAAGAGACAGGAGACTACCTGGAGGGAGGGGGTTTCCTCACAATCTGGTGAGGAAGGAGAAATGAAAGTAAAAGAGAAGCGCCTGTCAGATCAGTTGTATGTGACGGAGGGTTAAACAGCTGTTGGATGACAACAGCCAACTCTCCCAACCCCCACCCGTACACCTAAGAGTGCCCATGTGGACCCTGACCACTGCCGAACGTGCCTATATGAGCACATGGGCATTGGAACTAGACTATGGTGAAATAAGAGAGCTATCTCGGTCGAAAGAATCACTTTGTCTTTTACATCCTAAGGATAGCTGAAAGTGTGCACGTTGCTTATCTTGGGAACAGATGGCACCAAAAGGCGAGATAGTAATGAGCAATTGTGACGTTATGGACAGAGCTTTGCTAGGAAACTTTGAGAGTAAAGGTACTGTCACATTTAGCGACGCTGCAGCGATCTAGACAACGATCCCGATCGCTGCAGCGTCGCTGTTTGGTCGCTGGAGAGCTGTCACACAGACCGCTCTCCAGCGACCAACGATGCCGAGGTCCCTGGGTAACCAGGGTAAACATCGGGTTACTAAGCGCAGGGCCGCGCTTAGTAACCCGATGTTTACACTGGTTACCAGCGTAAACGTAAAAAAACTAACACTACATACTTACATTCCGGTGTCTGTCACCACTGTGCTTTACGGCTGGCGCTCAGTCAGTGCAGAGAAGCACAGCGCCGGGGGAAAGACACCGGAATGTAAGTATGTAGTGTTTGTTTTTTTTACATTTACACTGGTAACCAGGGTAAACATCGGGATACTAAGCGCGGCCCTGCGCTTAGTAACCCGATGTTTACCCTGGTTACCAGTGAAGACATCGCTGAATCGGCGTCACACACGCCGATTCAGCGATGTCTGCGGTAGTCCAGCGACAAAATAAAGTTCTGGACTTTCTGCGCCGACCAACGATGTCACAGCAGGATCCAGATCGCTGCTGCATGTCAAACTCAACGATATCGCTATCCAGGACGCTGCAACGTCACGGATCGCTAGCGATATCGTTCAGTGTGACGGTACCTTAAGGCTGCACTCACTCCTGGTTTTGGCTTACAAATACGGATGTAAAATAAGGACCAAATACTGCTAGTGCAAAGAATACCACTTCATAGCTGGGGCATTCACTGATAACAGCCATTAAAGGGTAATTCACACTAGCCACTTTCAGAAGCACAATGCCCCTTGCCACACTGCAAACAAACGTCAGATTGGAGGAACATAAGTTTAAGGTGTAAACTTTACTCCAAATCGTCAAGATCGAAATATGATCGGGTATCTGTGGGATGTGCTAATATATGGAGGACGCACCCTTTAGCCATTGCTAACATCTTGGTATCAGATACCCCCAGATGGTGGTCCGTGCCTTAATCAGTCAGTAATGATTTGGAGAAATGAAGTGAACTTACACTGATCTGTATAGACTACCCCACTTCAGATAGGAGCCAGAGAAAGAACATGTCCGGCTGGATATGAGAATAATGGAAGATTACATAAACTTATACTCGCCCATACAATGCAGTTGGGATTTGCAGTTCAGTAATAGAGCAGCATGTCGCCTCTGCTTAAATCAGAGCTCCCCTCGCTGTCATAATGAATAACAGTCCATGCTACAAAACAAGATATCACAGGTGGTTCCTCTGCCCCTACCCAACAGAGCAGTGGCCTTCTTCCAGGCTACTCAGTCATCTCGTACAGATATGTACAGCCTGATTATACATAACTGACAGGACACATCACAGAGAATATACATTTTAAGATGACTTCTGTTCTGAACTATTGACTTGCAGGTAGGGTCAGAGAAATGTCATGGAACCCCAACACTGTAACCAGACTACATTCATAGAAGGCAATAGAGGACATCCACTTCCGCAGACCATCACATGTCTCCCATGCCCACTGGATGCCCAAGATCAGCCCTCAAATATCAATATTTTAATACAAACTACATTGCATTAGTTGAAGCAGGACATGTGCCCTGTCCATTCTGCCAAGGACCCCTCTAAGGCTGGGTTCACGTTGCGCTGAACCCGTCCGTTAGACGGACTACATTACACCGCGGCATAACGCAGTCCGTTACCGCCGCCATTGAATCTGATGTCGGACAATGGGCGTGCGCTAGCGATGTGCCATCATTGAGTGACGGACCCAGAGACGCGGGCTGCAGCGTTTCCGGGTCCGTCACCGCTAGCGCAGATAGAGCTAGCAGATGCTCTATCTGCGCTGGCGCGCTGCCATACCGGCACTGGCATTAACAGCAGCCCGTTAATGTATGTGTTGAACGGGCTTCTGTTAACGCAATGTGAACCCGGCCTAAGTCCCAAACGTGCAATCATTAAAAACGCATGCCAAATGAAAGCTGGACTAAAAACGTAAAATACCCAAATTAAAAAAAAAAACAACAACAAAGAGGAAACGCTCCCATTCTTGTCCCCACGGTATTTCATGATGCGCCCCAACTCCTGGGGGAGTTTTCAAGTGAGAATGAGAATCATGACAGTGCCAGGTTGTGTGCGTGTTATAAACACTGGCACTGAATTTTTAATGAGAGCCCTGAACAAAGAAAACAGAGAGAGAGATGGTGGAAGGAGCACGCTGCCTCTACACTTCAGCTGGCATGCCACATTCCTAAACAAAACCCCATGTGGACCGAGGCACACACCCCATCTATATTCCCCGACACCACGTCTAATATAATACACAGCATGGGTAGGGGTGGGCACGCCGTGCCCTTCAGCGCATACACCCAGGCTGCCAGCACAATGGTAGAGGAGCAGTCTGCTCATCCCTAATACAAACAGGGGAATGATAAATAAAGAGGATACAAAATAATAAACAAATAGTTACAATGTACATGCCCTGAAATATGGGAGGTTAACCCTGTGTGTGCAGGAAAATGATACTAAGAATGGAGGTTTTGGGGGGGATTTTTTTGGTTTTTTTATAGCTCCCACTTCTTCCCCAGTATGAAGGGCTTCTTCTGCCATGCCTTGGGAGAAGGGAAGGTCCCTATGTCCCTGTCAGATAAGGACATTGTAGTTTCACAGGGATGGAGGTTACAGATTGTTGAAGAGATCAGTTTCTATCCTAGACTCCCACCCCTCCCCCATCCCCCTCCAGCAGTCATCATTAAAAGGGGGGCTGCAATCCCCCACCCCTAATGCAGCCTTGGACCAGTCTGGGGTCTGGAGAAATTGCATTAGCCACTTTGGCAATAGGAGGGGAGGGGGTAGACTGGTAATGATACATTGCACGAGTGTGTCGGCTATGGATTATATGTCATATACACATCCACACTATATAGATTTATATACAGACAGTATTTACGTGCGGATGGATGCTGTGGATTTTCACGAACGCCCTGCCATTTCCACGGATTGTATGGGCACGCTTCCTGCACGGCTCTATATACTACAGGGGTTATGTGAGGTATAATAAGGACACGCCATGCAGCCAGCGACAGCCCCCAGCATCAGATCCATACGTTCCATGCTCTATGTGCCTGTACAGACAATACACACGTGTGACCGGAGCATGGCACCCTTCATGGATGGCTGGCCACCACCAGGCACCCATCTAGAGGATGAGACAATGCTACACACATGGAGGCGGCTGTGTACACAGGACGACACACCGAATTGTGGGAGGGGAAGGTTTATTTTACTACAATGTACTACACGAGTCACAAATCAAAGCCAAAAACAAGTCATCTCATAAAAATAGCAGACCCCGGGGGGCATCACAACACTTCCCTACCAACGTCTGCCCGCAGATCCAGAAAACCTCATTCTAAAGTACCAAACCCTGGGTTGAGCAGGTCAATGCCAACTATTGTTCTCTGGAAGCAGCCATTTCAGCCAGGAGTGAGGGGCTACTAACAGGAAGTCCAAAAACATGTCTCCCCCATAATGGCTACTGTATAGATCTATGCTTTCCTAAACCGCGCACCATACTAACAGAAGAAGGGGGGTCCCCTATGTGGTTAAGGCTTCTTCCACTAGTGACAGTGATCCACCTGTGTCATAATCTGGATTTAGCCTGGTAATAGGCCGATTGCACGTGTGTGGTGGATTAGAGGAATAATTGGAAATAAAATCCCAGACACGTGCACAATATACAAAGACACAGCCGTCATCCCCGGAAACTTCCTGGAAGAAAGAAATTCTGGACAGAAATGTAACAGATCGAATAAACAGATTATTTTTCAGGCGAATTGTAGGGGGGCGCAGCAACTGTGACATGTACCCTAGGTACTGGGTGCCAGGGGGCGTCAAGACACTCTACCTTGGCTGGGGTAGTTCGATACAGGGTAGAGACCTGAACCTTCGCCCCCTCAGCCCAAGAGAGAAGAGCCCATAAAACCCAATACCCCATAAATCAATGATTAATGGGAGCGATCCCGGCCAGTCCCTACAACGTGCCGTTAACGCCCCCGTCACAACCACACGGTGACCATGGCTCGGAATGTGAAGGTTCCGAGTGATTCCATGGATTAGGATTAACCAGGTCCCATCACCCTGGAGAAGGGGAAGCTCAGATTACAGGGGACATGGAGCAGAAGGGGGGAACATGGAGCAGAGAGAGAGGGGGGGGGGACGACATGGAGCAGAGAGAGGGGGGGGACATGGGGCAGAGAGAGAGGGGGGACATGGGGCAGAAGGGGGGGGGACATGGAGCAGAGAGAGAGGGGGGGACATGGAGCAGAGAGAGAGGGGGGGACATGGAGCAGAGAGAGAGGGGGGGACATGGAGCAGAGAGAGGGGGGACATGGAGCAGAGAGAGGGGGGACATGGAGCAGAGAGAGGGGGGACATGGAGCAGAGAGAGGGGGGACATGGAGCAGAGAGAGGGGGGACATGGAGCAGAGAGAGGGGGACATGGAGCAGAGAGAGGGGGGACATGGAGCAGAGAGAGGGGGGACATGGAGCAGAGAGAGGGGGGACATGGAGCAGAGAGAGGGGGGACATGGAGCAGAGAGGGGGGGACATGGAGCAGAGAGGGGGGGACATGGAGCAGAGAGGGGGACATGGGGCAGAGAGAGGGGGGACATGGGGCAGAGAGAGGGGGGACATGGAGCAGAGAGAGGGGGGACATGGAGCAGAGAGAGGGACATGGGGCAGAGAGAGGGGGGACATGGAGCAGAGAGATGGGGGGACATGGAGCAGAGAGATGGGGGGGACATGGAGCAGAGAGATGGGGGGACATGGAGCAGAGAGATGGGGGGACATGGAGCAGAGAGATGGGGGGGACATGGAGCAGAGAGATGGGGGGGACATGGAGCAGAGAGATGGGGGGGACATGGAGCAGAGAGATGGGGGGGACATGGAGCAGAGAGATGGGGGGGACATGGAGCAGAGAGATGGGGGGGACATGGAGCAGAGAGATGGGGGGGACATGGAGCAGAGAGATGGGGGGGACATGGAGCAGAGAGATGGGGGGACATGGAGCAGAGAGATGGGGGGGACATGGAGCAGAGAGATGGGGGGGACATGGAGCAGAGAGATGGGGGGGACATGGAGCAGAGAGATGGGGGGGACATGGAGCAGAGAGATGGGGGGGACATGGAGCAGAGAGATGGGGGGGACATGGAGCAGAGAGATGGGGGGACATGGAGCAGAGAGATGGGGGGGACATGGAGCAGAGAGATGGGGGGGACATGGAGCAGAGAGATGGGGGGGACATGGAGCAGAGAGATGGGGGGGACATGGAGCAGAGAGATGGGGGGGGCATGGAGCAGAGAGATGGGGGGGGCATGGAGCAGAGAGATGGGGGGGACATGAAGCAGAGAGATGGGGGGGACATGAAGCAGAGAGATGGGGGGGACATGAAGCAGAGAGATGGGGGGACATGAAGCAGAGAGAGGGGGGACATGGAGCAGAGAGAGGGGGGACATGGAGCAGAGAGAGGGGGGACATGGAGCAGAGAGAGGGGGGACATGGAGCAGAGAGAGGGGGGACATGGAGCAGAGAGAGGGGGGACATGGAGCAGAGAGAGGGGGGACATGGAGCAGAGAGGGGGGGACATGGAGCAGAGAGGGGGGGACATGGAGCAGAGAGGGGGACATGGAGCAGAGAGGGGGACATGGGGCAGAGAGAGGGGGGACATGGAGCAGAGAGGGGGACATGGGGCAGAGAGAGGGGGGACATGGAGCAGAGAGATGGGGGGACATGGAGCAGAGAGATGGGGGGGACATGGAGCAGAGAGATGGGGGGGACATGGAGCAGAGAGATGGGGGGGACATGGAGCAGAGAGATGGGGGGGACATGGAGCAGAGAGATGGGGGGGACATGGAGCAGAGAGATGGGGGGGACATGGAGCAGAGAGATGGGGGGGACATGGAGCAGAGAGATGGGGGGGGGACATGGAGCAGAGAGATGGGGGGGGACATGGAGCAGAGAGATGGGGGGGACATGGAGCAGAGAGATGGGGGGGACATGGAGCAGAGAGATGGGGGGGACATGGAGCAGAGAGATGGGGGGGACATGGAGCAGAGAGATGGGGGGGACATGGAGCAAAGAGATGGGGGGGACATGGAGCAGAGAGATGGGGGGGACATGGAGCAGAGAGATGGGGGGACATGGAGCAGAGAGACGGGGGGGGACATGAAGCAGAGATGGGGGGGACATGGAGCAGAGAGATGGGGGGGACATGGAGCAGAGAGATGGGGGGGGACATGAAGCAGAGATGGGGGGGACATGGAGCAGAGAGATGGGGGGGGGACATGAAGCAGAGATGGGGGGGACATGGAGCAGAGAGATGGGGGGGACATGGAGCAGAGAGACGGGGGGGGACATGAAGCAGAGATGGGGGGGACATGGAGCAGAGAGATGGGGGGGGACATGAAGCAGAGATGGGGGGGACATGGAGCAGAGGTGTTAGGAGGAGTTTGGAGAGCAGGTTAAAGTTCTCCGTGCACAGATGTACAGGCACAGACAGGACCTGGCCACACGTTGCCCCTTCTTACCTGCACAGAAAGTTGCCAGAAGAAGCGCACAAGTCAGTCCCAGAGCCCCCATATTCCCCGGAGGTCTCACAGCCCATACACCACAGCCACATACAATCCCATCCGAGCGATAATTCCTTCACATTGGTTCCATGTGTCTCCAGCAGCCAGTCAGCCCCACGGAGAAGCCGGGATCACCCACGCGTGGGCAACAAGGAAGGGGGGCGTGTAACGTTGGATCCGTGGGAATGAACTGTGTGTGAATGTGGAGCCCAGCAGATCAAACAGCAGCAGTAGTGACTCCCCCCGCCAGGACGACTCCACCTTCTGCAGCAGCAGATTACACGGGGAGGGAGGGGCAGACACACAGGAGCCCAAACTTCACTGTGACAGATCCACTGAGGGAGGCGCCGGGGAGGAGAGCGCCGTTCCAAATACTCCCAAATACTCGCAACTCTCCAAAATGGCTCCGAAAATGTAATGAGAGGAGCCAGGAGGGAAACCCGGATGTTTGATACAAAGAGGAGGGAGGGGAGCAGGGCACAGCCCCCCAGGCATGGGAACACAGGGGAGGGGGCAGCGACATTCCTGCTTTGTGATTGGTCGTGGGAGCTGTCAGTCACCAGACTAAATGGCTGAGTAGTAAAGGGAGGGGGAGACGGCACACACGGCAGACAGTCTGCAGGGAGCGTGGAGTGCAGGAGCTCACTACCACCACTTACAGGGGGGCTCCACACACCTCCACCTGCCTGCCCCACTAACAGGGGCTCCTCACACCTCCACCTGCCTGCCCCACATACAGGGGCTCCTCACACTTCCACCTGACTGCCCCACTTACAGGGGCTCCTCACACTTCCACCTGCCTGCCCCACTAACAGGGGCTCCTCACACTTCCACCTGCCTGCCCCACTAACAGGGGCTCCTCACACCTCCACCTGCCTGCCCCACATACAGGGGCTCCTCACACCTCCACCTGCCTGCCCCACTAACAGGGGCTCCTCACACCTCCACCTGCCTGCCCCACTAACAGGGGCTCCTCACACTTCCACCTGACTGCCCCACATACCGGGGCTCCTCACACCTCCACCTGCCTGCCCCACATACAGGGGCTCCTCACACCTCCACCTGACTACCACCACTTACAGGGGCTCCTCACACCTCCACCTGATTGCCACCACATACAGGGGCTCCTCACACCTCCACCTGCCTGCCACCACATACAGGGGCTCCTCACACCTCCACCTGATTGCCACCACATACAGGGGCTCCTCACACTTCCACCTGCCTGTCCCACATACAGGGGCTCCTCACACCTCCACCTGATTGCCCCCACATACAGGGGCTCCTCACACCTCCACCTGACTACCACCACTTACAGGGGCTCCTCACACTTCCACCTGCCTGCCCCACATACAGGGGCTCCTCACACCTCCACCTGCCTGCCCCACATACAGGGGCTCCTCACACCTCCACCTGCCTGCCCCACTAACAGGGGCTCCTCACACCTCCACCTGCCTGCCCCACTAACAGGGGCTCCTCACACTTCCACCTGACTGCCCCACATACAGGGGCTCCTCACACCTCCACCTGCCTGCCCCACATACAGGGGCTCCTCGCACCTCCACCTGACTACCACCACTTACAGGGGCTCCTCACACCTCCACCTGCCTGCCACCACATACAGGGGCTCCTCACACCTCCACCTGATTGCCACCACATACAGGGGCTCCTCACACTTCCACCTGCCTGTCCCACATACAGGGGCTCCTCACACCTCCACCTGCCTGCCCCACATACAGGGGCTCCTCGCACCTCCACCTGACTACCACCACTTACAGGGGCTCCTCACACCTCCACCTGCCTGCCACCACATACAGGGGCTCCTCACACCTCCACCTGATTGCCCCCACATACAGGGGCTCCTCACACCTCCACCTGCCTGCCCCACTAACAGGGGCTCCTCACACTTCCACCTGCCTGCCCCACATACAGGGGCTCCTCACACCTCCACCTGACTGCCACCACATACAGGGGCTCCTCACACCACCACCTGCCTGCCCCACTAACAGGGGCTCCTCACACTTCCACCTGACTGCCCCACATACAGGGGCTCCTCACACCTCCACCTGACTACCACCACTTACAGGGGCTCCTCACACTTCCACCTGCCTGCCCCACATACAGGTGCTCCTCACACCTCCAACTGATTGCCCCCACATACAGGGGCTCCTCACACCTCCACCTGACTGCCACCACATACAGGGGCTCCTCACACCTCCACCTGCCTGCCACCACATACAGGGGCTCCTCACACTTCCACCTGCCTGTCCCACATACAGGGGCTCCTCACACCTCCACCTGATTGCCCCCACATACAGGGGCTCCTCACACCTCCACCTGACTACCACCACTTACAGGGGCTCCTCACACTTCCACCTGCCTGCCCCACATACAGGGGCTCCTCACACCTCCACCTGCCTGCCCCACATACAGGGGCTCCTCACACCTCCACCTGCCTGCCCCACTAACAGGGGCTCCTCACACCTCCACCTGCCTGCCCCACTAACAGGGGCTCCTCACACTTCCACCTGACTGCCCCACATACAGGGGCTCCTCACACCTCCACCTGCCTGCCCCACATACAGGGGCTCCTCGCACCTCCACCTGACTACCACCACTTACAGGGGCTCCTCACACCTCCACCTGCCTGCCACCACATACAGGGGCTCCTCACACCTCCACCTGATTGCCACCACATACAGGGGCTCCTCACACTTCCACCTGCCTGTCCCACATACAGGGGCTCCTCACACCTCCACCTGATTGCCCCCACATACAGGGGCTCCTCACACCTCCACCTGCCTGCCCCACTAACAGGGGCTCCTCACACTTCCACCTGCCTGCCCCACATACAGGGGCTCCTCACACCTCCACCTGACTGCCACCACATACAGGGGCTCCTCACACCACCACCTGCCTGCCCCACTAACAGGGGCTCCTCACACTTCCACCTGACTGCCCCACATACAGGGGCTCCTCACACCTCCACCTGACTACCACCACTTACAGGGGCTCCTCACACTTCCACCTGCCTGCCCCACATACAGGTGCTCCTCACACCTCCAACTGATTGCCCCCACATACAGGGGCTCCTCACACCTCCACCTGACTGCCACCACATACAGGGGCTCCTCACACCTCCACCTGCCTGCCACCACTTACAGGGGCTCCTCACACCTCCACCTGCCTGCCCCACATACAGGGGCTCCTCACACCTCCACCTGCCTGCCCCACTAACAGGGGCTCCTCACACCTCCACCTGCCTGCCCCACATACAGGGGCTCCTCACACCTCCACCTGCCTGCCCCACTAACAGGGGCTCCTCACACCTCCACCTGCCTGCCCCACATACAGGGGCTCCTCACACCTCCACCTGCCTGCCCCACTAACAGGGGCTCCTCACACCTCCACCTGCCTGCCCCACATACAGGGGCTCCTCACACCTCCACCTGCCTGCCCCACTAACAGGGGCTCCTCACACCTCCACCTGCCTGCCCCACTAACAGGGGCTCCTCACACCTCCACCTGCCTGCCCCACTAACAGGGGCTCCTCACACTTCCACCTGACTGCCCCACATACAGGGGCTCCTCACACCTCCACCTGCCTGCCCCACATACAGGGGCTCCTCACACCTCCACCTGACTACCACCACTTACAGGGGCTCCTCACACCTCCACCTGATTGCCACCACATACAGGGGCTCCTCACACCTCCACCTGCCTGCCACCACATACAGGGGCTCCTCACACCTCCACCTGCCTGCCACCACATACAGGGGCTCCTCACACCTCCACCTGCCTGCCACCACATACAGGGGCTCCTCACACCTCCACCTGATTACCCCCACATACAGGGGCTCCGCACACCTCCATCTGACTGCTCCACATACAGGGGCTCCTCCCACCTCCACCTGACTACACCCACATACAGGGGCTCCTCACACGTCCACCTGCCTGCCACGACTTACAGGGGCTCCTCACACCTCCACCTGCCTGCCACCACTTACAGGGGCTCCTCACACCTCCACCTGACTACCCCCACATACAGGGGCTCCTCACACCTCCACCTGACTGCTCCACATACAGGGGCTCCTCACACCTCCACCTGACTACACCCACATACAGGGGCTCCTCACACCTCCACCTGACTACACCCACATACAGGGGCTCCTCACACCTCCACCTGATTACACCCACATACAGGGGCTCCTCACATCTCCACCTGACTACACCCACATACAGGGGCTCCTCACACCTCCACCTGACTGCTCCACATACAGGGGCTCCTCACCTCCACCTGACTACCCCCACATACAGGGGCTCCTCACACCTCCACCTGACTACACCCACATACAGGGGCTCCTCACACCTCCACCTGCCTGCCACGACTTACAGGGGCTCCGCACACCTCCATCTAACTGCTCCACATGCAGGGGCTCCTCACACCTCCACCTGATTACCCCCACATACAGGGGCTCCACACACCTCCACCTGACTGTCCCACATACAGGGGCTCCTCACACCTCCACCTGACTACCCCCACATACAGGGGCTCCTCACACCTCCTCCTGATTACCCCCACATACAGGGGCTCCTCACACCTCCACCTGATTGCCCCCACATACAGGGGCTCCTCACACCTCCACCTGACTGCCCCCACATACAGGGGCTCCTCACACCTCCACCTGACTGCCCCACATACGGGGGCTCCTCACACCTCCACCTGACTGCTCCACATACAGGGGCTCCTCACACCTCCACCTGACTGCCCCCACATACAGGGGCTCCTCACACCTCCACCTGACTGCCTTACATACAGGGGCTCCTCACACCTCCACCTGACTACCCTTACATACAGGGGCTCCTCACACCTCCACCTGACTACCCCCACATACAGGGGCTCCTCACACCTCCACCTGACTGCCCCCACATACAGGGGCTCCTCACACCTCCACCTGACTGCCCCACATACAGGGGCTCCTCACATCTCCACCTGACTGCTCCACATACAGGGGCTCCTCACACCTCCTCCTGACTACCCCCACATACAGGGGCTCCTCACACCTCCACCTGACTGCCCCCACATACAGGGGCTCCTCACACCTCCTCCTGACTGCTCCACATACAGGGGCTCCTCACACCTCCACCCGACTGCCCCCACATACAGGGGCTCCTCACACCTCCACCTGACTGCCCCCACATACAGGGGCTCCTCACACCTCCTCCTGATTGCCCCCACATACAGGGGCTCCTCACACCTCCACCTGACTGCCCCCACATACAGGGGCTCCTCACACCTCCTCCTGACTGCTCCACATACAGGGGCTCCTCACACCTCCACCTGACTGCCCCCACATACAGGGGCTCCTCACACCTCCACCTGACTGCCCCCACATACAGGGGCTCCTCACACCTCCACCTGACTGCCCCCACATACAGGGGCTCCTCACACCCCCTCCTGACTGCTCCACATACAGGGGCTCCCCACACCTCCTCCTGACTGCCCCCACATACAGGGGCTCCTCACATCTCCACCTGACTGCCCCCACATACAGGGGCTCCTCACACCTCCACCTGACTGCCCCCACATACAGGGGCTCCTCACATCTCCACCTGACTGCCCCCACATACAGGGGCTCCTCACACCTCCACCTGACTGCCCCCACATACAGGGGCTCCTCACACCTCCACCTGACTGCCCCCACATACAGGGGCTCCTCACACCTCCTCCTGACTGCCCCCACATACAGGGGCTCCTCACATCTCCACCTGACTGCCCCCACATACAGGGGCTCCTCACATCTCCACCTGACTGCCCCCACATACAGGGGCTCCTCACACCTCCTCCTGACTGCCCCCACATACAGGGGCTCCTCACACCTCCACCTGACTGCCACGACTTACAGGGGCTCCTCACACCTCCACCTGCCTGCCACCACTTACAGGGGCTCCTCACACCTCCACCTGACTACCCCCACATACAGGGGCTCCTCACACCTCCACCTGACTGCTCCACATACAGGGGCTCCTCACACCTCCACCTGACTACACCCACATACAGGGGCTCCTCACACCTCCACCTGACTACACCCACATACAGGGGCTCCTCACACCTCCACCTGACTGCCCCCACATACAGGGGCTCCTCACACCTCCTCCTGACTGCTCCACATACAGGGGCTCCTCACATCTCCACCTGACTGCTCCACATACAGGGGCTCCTCACATCTCCACCTGACTGCCCCCACATACAGGGGCTCCTCACACCTCCACCTGACTGCCCCCACATACAGGGGCTCCTCACACCTCCACCTGACTGCCCCCACATACAGGGGCTCCTCACACCTCCACCTGACTGCCCCCACATACAGGGGCTCCTCACACCTCCACCTGACTGCCCCCACATACAGGGGCTCCTCACACCCCTAATGCTGTGCAATACCCCATCAATTATATCTTATTATTACTAGTGTTTTATATTATCTGGAAAAAATATACCTAGAGCATGCAGCATGTTTTGGTTTTTTTTCCGACTAGTCACTCCATTCTGGTCTCTGGCTTTTCTTCTGCTATAAGGCTGCCGTCACACTAGCAGTATTTGGTCAGTATTTTACATCAGTATTTCTCAGCCAAAACCAGGAGTGGAACAATTAGAGGAAAAGTATAATAGAAACATATGCACCACTTCTGTATTTATCACCCACTCCTGGTTTTGGCTGAGAAATACTGATGTAAAATATTGACCAAATACTGCTAGTGTGACGGCAGCCTTGGACTGTATGCAGACAACATCTTTTTATATTCAGGTGAAGCCGATTTTTCAGGCAGAAGACGCTTCAGGAAACTCTGGTGTTTTGTTTTTTTGTTGTTCCATGAGTATTTTTCCAAAGGCTTTGGTGCCAGCGGTTTTCTTTTATTTGTACTTTTTTTCCCATGGTTTTTGTGACTTTTTTCTGTTATTTTCCAGTCATTTTTTAACTCCCTTGAATAATGAAGAAACTGCTAGCTGGTTTATTTTATAAGCAGAAAAATGGCAGAATGTTCCAAAATGCATCAGGCGTCTTTTGAGCTTTCTCATTCGCTTGTATTTCAAAGGTCAGAGAGTCTTCAGAGTGGAAAACGCCAGAAGAAAGGATAGATCACTTCTTTTAACCCCTTGGCGTTATTAGAAACCTGCAGTGGTTGAAGGATGTTCAAAAGCCTGAACGTTCATTTACATACAGTATGTCACACAAGTGAGTACACCCCTCATATTTTTGTAAATATTTTAGATCTTTTCATAGCACAACACTGAAGAAATGACATTTTGATGCAATGTAGTCAGTGTCCTGCTTGTATAATAGTATAAATTTAGTGCGCTCTAACTCAATACACAGCCATTAATGTCTAAACCGCTGGGAACAAAAGTGAGTACACCCCTAAGTGAAAATGGACAAATTGTGCCTAATTAGCCTTTTTCCTTTCCAGTTTCATGTGACTCATTAGTGTTACAAGGTCTCAGGTATGAGTGGGGAGAAAATGTGGTAAATTTGGCATCATCGCTCTCACAATCTCATACTGGTCACTGGAAGTTCAACATGACACCTCATGGCAACAAATTCAGATGATCTGAAAAATAAGAATTGTTGTTCTAGATAAAGATAGCCTAGGCCAGTGGTGGGGAACCCATGGCACATGTACCAGAGAGGGCTCCCAGAGCCCTTCTTGTGGGTAAGCATGCCATCTTGTCATCACTAGCACCACCGCCACTATCCTCAGCCAGATCACCATCTGCCGCTTCACTGCCTCTCCTCTGCCTGCGCGCCCTCCCATCAGACTGTGTGCTGAGGAGGGTGACTATGGTGGTGCTAGTGATGAAGAGTATGGCATGCAGGCTGAGGAGAGTGGTGGCAGCGCTACTGCTGAGGAGATGACTCGTGCCCACAGGTAGGACTGTGATATGTGAACATACCAGAACAGCATTGGAACAGGCAGAGGTGATTATTTTTATTTTTTTATGTGTGTCCATTTTACTGTATGGTGCACTATGTGGGTACATAATACAGTATGGAGCATTATGTGGGGCCATTATTTAGTATGGAGCACTATGTGGGGCCATTATGCAGTATGGAGCACTATGTGGGGCCATTATACTGTATGGAGCACTATGTGGGGCCATTATACTGTATGGAGCACTATGTGGGGCCATTATACTGTATGGAGCACTATGTGGGGCCATTATACTGCATGGAGCTCCATATGGGGCCATTATACAGTATGGAGCACTATGTGGGCACATTATACAGTATGGAGCGTCATATGGGGCCATTATACAGTATTGATCACTATGTGGGGCCATCATACTGTCTGCAGCACCATGTGGGGCCATTAGACTGTATGCAGCACCATGTTTGGTCATTATACAGTATGGAGCACTTTATGGGCACATTATACAGTATGGAGCATCACTTGGAGCCAGCATACTCTATGGAGCATCATGTTGGGCCATTATACTGTATGGAGCACTATGTGGGGCCTATTATACTGTAAGGATCATTATGTGGGGCCATTATACTGTATGGAAGGCAATGCAGGGCCCTGTTATACTGTATGGAGCACTATGTAGTTACACTGTATGGAGGACTATGTGGAGCCTTTGTACTGTATGGAGGACTTTTTGTGTTCATACTGCATGGAGAGCTGTGTGGGGAGAAGCCATTTAGCTTTTCCAGAGCCTTTGTGCTACCAGTAGCGTGGAAAACCCGAGTGGGATTTTTTTTTTGTGGAATGAGTTGAACATTTTACAAAACGTTTGGGATCACATTTATCCAGTGCTCTATGCTGAGCGCTCACTTTGGGGTTTCCATCTAAATCTGAGTGACGTGATTCAGATGAAACACCCGAGGGATCCAATCTCTAAAATGAGGCAGTAGAGTTACTCTGGACTCTATCTGGCCTCTGTTCAGCGATATCCTTTTTTCAGATATGCACAAAACTATGGTGGACCACGTTTTTATGCAGGTCAGACAGTGTCCACAGTGCCACCATTTGCCTCATTATAGAGAATCTTTTGCCAGGGGTTCTGTCTGAATCACGTATTTCTGAGATTCATAAATGTGAGCTGAGCCTTACTGTGATCTTTGGGAGGCAGAATGAACAAATCAACAGCATGTGAATTGTTTTTTTTTTTTTTTTTATGCCATTTGTCGTGTGGTATAAGTGAATAGACTATTTTATTCTTCTGGTCCGTGCGGTTACAGCTATACCAGATTTATATCCTTTTTTATGTCTGGCTCTTGTCACACACTAAAAAACGCTTTATATTGCAAAAACTTGTTTTTGCATCCCCATATTTTGCGAGCTATAATTTCTCCATATTTTGTCTGACAGTCATATGACATCTTGTCTTTGCAGGATTAGTTAACGTTTTATTGGTACCATTTTCAGTCACATGACTATCGCTTTCTTTTCCAATTTTTGCGGAGGCAGAATTTAAAAAAACTAGCAATTCGGGAATTTTTTCTCCATTCTGCGTGTGGAAAAATTGATAAGGCAGCTTTATTCAGTACAATTTCAGCGATACGCCATTTACCGTATTTTTCGGACTATAAGATGCACCGGACCATAAGGCGCACCCGCAAATTTTGGAGTGGAAAATAGCAGAAAAAAAGATTTTTACACGATGGGGGTCTGTCTTATTGTCTGAATTTAAGGTATCTTACCTGAGGGCCGGCGGTGGTAGAGCGGGGTCACAGGATACATGATCCCTTCCTCAGGAAGCCGGCGGTGGTAGAAGTTCGGCAATCCTGCAGTCCCGGGGTGCGATGGGTCGGCGGTGAGGCAGAGCTGGAGCAGGGTCCCTTCTTCAGGATGCTGGCGGCAGAAATATGGCAACGCTGCAGCCCGGTGTCCACGGTGAACAGGGCCGAGTGCATCACCGGTTTCCCTGAGGCCATCTTCCTAAAGCCATTTTCCTGAAGCCGTGGGCCGCCGGAAGCTTCAGGAAAACGGCCGCTGGATGCCACGCGTGCACAGATTGAGATCTCGGCAGCCATTTTCCTGAAGCTGAGTGCCGCTGAAATTTCAATCTGCGCACTCGCGGCCTCCAGCGGCCATTTTCCTGAAGCTTCCGGCAGCCCATGCCTTCAGGAAGATGCCCACAGGGAAACTGGTGATGCACTTTTTTCTGCTCATCGTGGACACCGGGCCGCGGTGTCGCCACATTTCTGCCACCGGTATCCTAAAGAAGGGACTCTGCTCAGGTGTACTCCGCACCGCCCACTGCCGCAGCATCGCCACACCTCTGCCGCAATCCCACGGTAAGCCTGCGTTCGCACTATAAGACGCACCCCCCTTTTCCTCCCAAATTTTTTTGGGAAAAAGTGCATCTTATAGTCAGAAAAATACGATATATAGTTTTTTTTCTGTTTTGCCGCTATTACATAAGAAAACTTTTATAGAAAAAAATATTTTTGCATCCCTTTTTTCTGAAAGATATAACTTTTTATTTTTCTGCTGATGGAGCTATAGTAGCTTGATTTTTGCGGCACAAGATGACATTTTCAGCGTTATCATGTTTATTTACATTCATCTTTTTCGTTGTGTTTTTTTTCCACTTTTCTCCAGTGGCATGATGATAAAGCATATTTTTTTGTGTGTTTTTTTTTTACGGAGTTCCCTGAAGGGGTTAACTAGTATGACACTTTTATAGATTTGGTCGTTCTGGACGCAGCAATATCAGCTATGTGTCTTTTTTTAATTTATTTTTTTTTACATAATAATTTATACATAAAATTTTATTAGTGGAATTTTTTTTCATTATTATTATTAGTGGAATTTTTTTTCTTAATTTTTTTTTACTTTTTTTAACTTTGTTACTTAGTTGCTATACAGGACCTTCACTTTTTTTTTTTTACTTTGATTGCAGATTTAATGCATTCCAATGCAGGAGCATTGAAATGCATTATATCTATACTGAAAGCTTCTGACACCATGCTGTGAGCATGGTCTGAAGCTCCCGTTCATCTACCTGCCTTCAGAATGTTGTGGTTAAGGTTAGGGTTAACAGCCAGGGGTGGTTCTTGCACCACTCCTGGCTGTTAGTGCAGGAACTCGACCACTAGCAGCGCTAAGCTGCTACACTGATTGGGCAGGAGGTGCTGATATTTCAGCATCTCATGCTCAATCCTGCTGTGATCAATCGTCAGATTGACTGACCGATCACAGCGATCTGGGTACGGGGACCCTGCACCTCTTCCCGTTCCACTCAGCTATCTGTGACAGCTGTCGGTACTGAACTGACAGTTTAAATGGATGACAAACATAGCCCGTCATGGTGTGGGAACTGACCTTGACGGGCTATGTCGATCATTGGATGTTTAGGGCTTAAACTTGTTTTACATCACAGAAAGCAGCAGCTGTGATCCCATGCTGCCCTGTCTGTATACTTTTTTTCTTCCTCCCCTGCCAGGAGATGTTGTATGATCAGACCATGTCCTCTGTACGGTCAGACACAGCCATTACACAGTACACAGCAGGGGCACATTTATAAGATTATCTCGGCACAGGAACATTTTTTTTGTGTTTTATCATCAGATTATTGTTAATGAATTTTTTTTTTACAATTTTTAAATTAAAAAGTTAAATGAAATATCCAATTGTGGAACTTATTTTATTCGGACTCCCATGACAGCACACGAGAGAGGGGATCCGCCCTTAAGGAACAGGAAACCTACAGATACAAAAGGGCGGCACCTCTCCCCATGCATCAGTTGGTTTCCTGTTCCTGAAGGGACTGGATGCCTATAGAATCTACAGGAGTCCAGGCCGGCCGGACCGATTCTGGTGGCGAGGGGGTCTCCCACTTCGGCCGGTGCGGGTACTTGAAGTAGTCACGGTGGCCCTGGCAGGGCGGCACGGCGGTGACTAGACAGCGTGGAGCGGGCGCCAGGGGGTGTCCGGTCTCCGGGGCCAGCATATGGTAAGTCGCTCTTCCCGTGTGCTGTGGGTCTCTCTGTGCAGGGGGGGCGCCAATCGGAACGTAGCTGGCCGGCCTCGGCGTTCCACGATGGCTGCAGCGCTGACAGGAACGTCAGTAAGGCGAAGCATAGGGAATGTGCCATCTGCGGGGTTCCCTTGCCTGACTCACACCCTAATAAACTATGTGACCCCTGTATCCAGCAGACGGTGAGGTTCTGGAAGGAGGGGAGGGGGTATAGCATGTAGATTTACACTCTAGTCTACCTTACTTATCCCCGTAGGTAGCCGAAGAATCCTCCTCTATTACGGCCAGTCTCAAAGAGATGATTAGAATGGAGGTTAAGGAGTCCTTTAAAAACCTTTCTCAGTCAGGAGGTTCTAGGCAGAGAACTGAGTGGGCATCTGATTCATCTGTGGAAAAGGACAAGTCTGAAGAATCGGACGATTCAGCAGCATCATCCTCCTCTTCGGAAGAAGACGCTGCTCGGTTTTGCCTACCCATAGAAAGAATAGACAAATTGGTAAAGGCGGTCAGAGGCACAATGGGTATATCGGAACCCAAGCCTCAACTATCCAAAGAACAAATGATGTTCAGTGGATTGGAGCAGAAAAAGCGCAGAGTGTTTCCTTTAAATGAGAAAATACAGGATCTTATTAATAGGGAGTGGAGAAAACCGGAGAGAAAAGGCTCCTTACCACCTGCGCAAAAACGTCGGTACCCTTTTGATGACCCAGCAGTAGGTAACTGGGAGAAAGCACCAAAGCTTGATGCAGCAATTGCCAAGGTTGCGAAACGATCTTCTCTCCCATTTGAGGATATGGGAACGCTTAAAGACCCCCTGGATAGGAAAGTAGATACCTTCCTAATGGGGACCTGGGAAATGGCAGCTGGCTCCTTAAGACCTGCGGTAGCTTCAACCTGCACGGCAAGGTCAATGATGGTCTGGCTAGACCAGTTAGAGACCCAATTAAAACAAGGGGCCTCTAGAGAGTCCATACTCGCAGCATTACCTGTAATCCAGGAGGGGGCGGCTTTTTTATCGGACGCCTCAATTGACTCCGTAAAATTGGCAGCTAGAGCAGCAGGACTTTCTAATGCTGCAAGGAGAGCCCTATGGCTGAAATGCTGGCCGGGGGATATGCAGGCAAAAACAAAGCTCTGCGCTATCCCTTGTAAAGGCGAGTATTTGTTTGGGCCTACCCTGGATGAACTCCTGGAGAAAGCAGGAGATGATAAGAAAAAGTTTCCCAACCTGTTCAATCCATACCGTCGTCCCTTCAACAAAAGAAGGTTCAACTGGGGAGGAAAGCGCACCTTTTCACCAGGGAAAGATCGTCCCAGATGGGAGGATAGGCGAAAACGAGGTACATGTCTCATGTTTCGCCGTAACCAAACGGAAAACAAAAAACAAGACCGATGACTGGCAATTCCAGTGGGAGGGAGACTATTGCAATTCTCGGCAGAGTGGTCGAAAATTACAAACAGCGTTTGGATAAAAGACACTGTTTCCCATGGTCTCAAGCTGGAATTTGTTCATATTCCACAGGACAAATTTAGTTTAACACCCTGGCGCTCATCTCCCACTGAACAATTCGCCCTAGAAGAAGTGAGGACTCTTTGCTCCAAAAATGTTTTGGTAGAAGTGCCGTATTCTCAGGCAGGGAAAGGGTTTTACTCTCCCCTGTTCCTAATCCAGAAGCCTGATAAATCTTACAGGACCATTATTTATCTTAAGGGTCTCAATAAGTTTTTGGTGAAACATACTTTCAAAATGGAGTCCATTAATTCGGCAATAAAGATGCTTTTCAACAACTGTTTCATGGTAGTAGTGGATTTGAAAGATGCCTACTATCATGTACCCATTCATGCTGATTTCCAACGATACCTGAGGGTAGCGATACTAATGGGGGGTAGGATTCAACATTTTCAATTCAGAGCGCTCCCCTTTGGGATCACCTCGGCACCTAGGGTGTTTACTAAAATAATTGCGGAAGTCATGGCGCATTTAAGAGAGTCAAATATCCTTATAGTCCCCTACTTAGACGGTTTCCTCATTGTAGGTAACTCGGTAGATCATTGTCTGTCACAATGGGAGATTGCTAGAACCAAACTAGAACGGTTGGGTTGGATCATAAACTTTGAAAAATCAAAATTACAGCCCCTAAATGTTCAAAAATTCCTAGGGTTAATGTTGAATTCAGTGACACAGCAGTGTCTCCTCCCTATAGAGAAAATAGACCAAATTCAGAGTTTTGTATTAAGAGCAATCAATACACCTTCCATGACACTTAGGCAAGCAATGTCTCTACTTGGGTCACTCACATCTTGCATTCCAGCAGTTAAGTGGGCTCAGTTCCACACCAGGTCCCTACAAAAAGAAGTCCTGTTACATGACAGAGCCTTAGGAGGCGCATTGAATGGAAAATTGACGTTGGGGCCGATAACATTGAATTCCCTTAGGTGGTGGCTAGATAAACGGAATCTATCAGCAGGGGTTCCCTGGATGGTAGATGTCACCCACGTGATAACCACAGATGCCAGCTTTTCAGGGTGGGGAGCCTATATGGGGGACATGGTGGTCCAGGGACAGTGGGAACCCTTCACAACATTCTCATCAAACCAAAGGGAGTTGTTGGCGGTTGAATTGGCTGTTAAAAAATTCCTCGTATATCTGCAGGGCCAGCACGTCAGAATTCTGTCGGACAACAGAGTGGCGGTCGCTTACATAAACCGGCAAGGGGGAACTCGTTCCGAAACTTTAATGCAGATCACGGGTCGGTTGTTCCAGGTGGCAGAGCTCAATTTTCTATCTTTGACAGCTCTTCACATCAAAGGAAAAGAAAATGTGGCAGCAGATTTCCTCAGCCGAAATGTGTTAAAACAGGGAGAATGGTCTCTCAACGAGGACATTTTCAAACTTATCGTCCGCAGATGGGGTCAACCAGTGGTGGATCTATTCGCCACCAGAAACAACAGAAAAGTAAAACTCTTTTGCTCCCTAAATCCCAGGGAGAATCCCCTGGCGGTGGACGCGTTTCTGATAAAATGGCATTTTCCACTGGCCTATGCTTTCCCACCACTGAACCTGATACCTCTGGTGGTGAGGAAAATCAGGGAGGATCGAGCGAAAGTCATCCTTATCGCCCCCTTTTGGCCCAGAAGAACCTGGTTTGCCTGGCTCAAGACAATGTCCGTAGCGGTCCCCTGGGTACTGCCAGAGATCCCGAACTTGCTTTCTCAGGGACCGATCTCCCATCCACAAGTGGCGGCGCTCCATTTAACGGCATGGAGTTTGAACGGTCACTATTAGTGGGGAAAGGCTTCTCTCCAAACTTAGTAGAGACACTCCTAAAGAGTAGAAAGCAAATAACTACGAGAATCTACTCTAGGACTTGGAGAAAGTTCTTGACTTGTTCAAAATTTAATATCCAAGACAGGGTGCCAATACAACAAATCTTAGAGTTCCTACAAAAGGGGTTCGAGTTAAAACTCTCTCCTAGTACCCTTAGAGTACAGGTCTCAGCTTTGGGTGCCCTGTTTTCCTGTAATATAGCTAATAACTACTGGATAGCGAGGTTTATGAAGGCAGTTAGTAGATCTACACCACTGCATAAAGACAGAACAGTTTCATGGGATTTAAATTTAGTTCTGTCCTCTCTCACTAAACCCCCCTTTGAACCTCTGCAGGAGGCCTCGATCAAAATGTTGACACTCAAAACAGCCTTCCTGATTGCCATAACCTCAGCTCGCAGGATAGGGGATATACAGGCGCTTTCCAGAGCTCCTCCATACACTGAAATCTTGTCAGACAGAGTAGTCCTTAGACCAGACCCAGCATATCTACCAAAGGTGGCGACACGTTTCCATAGATCACAGGAGATAGTTTTGCCGTCCTTTATTCCTAATCCCTCTAATCCTAAAGAGCAGGAGCTTCATACGTTAGACGTCAGGAGATCTCTTCTTCAGTATATTTCAGCTACTGATAATTGGAAGAAAGATGGGGCACTGCTCCTTTCCTTCCAAGGTCCAAGGAAAGGGTTTAGAGTATCAAAATATTTACTGGCTAAATGGATTAGGGAAACTATCTCTCTAGCTTATACAGCAGGTGGGGGGCCAGCTCCGCAGAATCTAAAGGCACATTCCACCCGGGCCATGGCGTCATCCTGGGCGGAAAGATCTGGAGTGTCAGTGGAGCAGATATGTAAGGCGGCCACATGGTCATCCCCTTCCACTTTCTTTAAACACTATCGGTTGGATTTGGGGTCCTTCTCTGATCTTTCCTTTGGGTTAAGGGTGCTACAATCTATAGTCCCTCCCTAAGGTAGCTTACATCTCTGTAAATCTCTCGTGTGCTGTCATGGGAGTCCAAATAAAGCATTAAGCTACTTACTGGTAGCGGCATTTTTCGGAGGCCCATGACAGCACCCTTAGTTCCCTCCCTAATCACGTGGGGGTAGCACTTCCTGATATGTATATAGCGTAATATGTAAATCTCACGTATGGTGTCTTATTACAATAATGGGTTATTTTGTTTCAAAATGTATATAATGTATATAATGTATATTTGTGTACCACTAACCGCGGCAGTCCTCTCAGGCTCTGAAATACAACTGATGCATGGGGAGAGGTGCCGCCCTTTTGTATCTGTAGGTTTCCTGTTCCTTAAGGGCGGATCCCCTCTCTCGTGTGCTGTCATGGGCCTCCGAAAAATGCCGCTACCAGTAAGTAGCTTAATGCTTTCATTCCAAGACAAAGTACATAGAAGGTGCACATTCTTAGTTTTCAGCATGGAATAGAGGGCATTTGGGGGGGCACATTCTTAGTTTTCAGCATGGGATACAGGACATTTTTTATGTTTAGAAACATTATTTTAAACTAGAGTTGAGCGACTTTTACTTTTTTCGGATCGAGTCGGGTTTCGCGAAACCCGACTTTGTCAAAAGTCGGGTCGGGTGAAATTGGCCGATTATTGCGAAAAGTCAGGGGTCGACCGAAACACGAAACCCATTGCAAGTCAATGGGGAATCAAAGTCGGCAGTGAGTGGAGGACAGGAAAACACCTACAGTGCCCATTTTAATGCCAAAAACATCAATTCTTATTACTTAAGCTTGTCAATCTTAATTTACTTTATAATAATAGTTAGGCATTGAAAACTGGGGGTCATTTGGCTAAAGTTGTGGGGGGTAGGGTTGGCTCAAGATTTTCCTGGGCCCAGGAAACGCGGAATACGTCACGACGGTGGAGCAGGGAGAGGTAAGTATTTCAACTTTGCAAGTGCTGTGATCCTGAGCAAGCAGGGGGGGTCCACTCGTTAGCACTGGCACAGGGCCCCTCATAGTACGGCGGTGTGTTTGATGGCGGGTGGCGCCTCCCACTGGCAGAGACACTTTTGCGTACTATGAGGGGCCCAGTGCCAGTGATGTCGCCAACGACTATGCCCCCCCCTACCTGATGAAGGAACCTGCACTTTCATCTGCACCTTCCTCCTTGTCCCCGTGTAAGGTGGTATAGTATGCGGGAAGGGGAACCTGACTTTCAGCAGGGTCAGATTCTGGCTGTGTAGAGTGCAAGGGTAATGTAGTGGTCTGGGTCAATGCACCAACAGACTCATCTATCAGTGGCTGGGCAATGGGCAGGATGAGGAGGAAACACAGATATAGGCCCAAATAATAAAGTAGGCTAAATGCAGTTCAAAATTGGTAACAGGACTAACATAGTAACATAGTTAGTAAGGCCGAAAAAAGACATTTGTCAATCCAGTTCAGCCTATATTCCATCATAATAAATCCCCAGATCTACGTCCTTCTACAGAACCTAATAATTGTATGATACAATATTGTTCTGCTCCAGGAAGACATCCAGGCCTCTCTTGAACCCCTCGACTGAGTTCGCCATCACCACCTCCTCAGGCAAGCAATTCCAGATTCTCACTGCCCTAACAGTAAAGAATCCTCTTCTATGTTGGTGGAAAAACCTTCTCTCCTCCAGACGCAAAGAATGCCCCCTTGTGCCCGTCACCTTCCTTGGTATAAACAGATCCTCAGCGAGATATTTGTATTGTCCCCTTATATACTTATACATGGTTATTAGATCGCCCCTCAGTCGTCTTTTTTCTAGACTAAATAATCCTAATTTCGCTAATCTATCTGGGTATTGTAGTTCTCCCATCCCCTTTATTAATTTTGTTGCCCTCCTTTGTACTCTCTCTAGTTCCATTATATCCTTCCTGAGCACCGGTGCCCAAAACTGGACACAGTACTCCATGTGCGGTCTAACTAGGGATTTGTACAGAGGCAGTATAATGCTCTCATCATGTGTATCCAGACCTCTTTTAATGCACCCCATGATCCTGTTTGCCTTGGCAGCTGCTGCCTGGCACTGGCTGCTCCAGGTAAGTTTATCATTAACTAGGATCCCCAAGTCCTTCTCCCTGTCAGATTTACCCAGTGGTTTCCCGTTCAGTGTGTAATGGTGATATTGATTCCTTCTTCCCATGTGTATAACCTTACATTTATCATTGTTAAACCTCATCTGCCACCTTTCAGCCCAAGTTTCCAACTTATCCAGATCCATCTGTAGCAGAATACTATCTTCTCTTGTATTAACTGCTTTACATAGTTTTGTATCATCTGCAAATATCGATATTTTACTGTGTAAACCTTCTACCAGATCATTAATGAATATGTTGAAGAGAACAGGTCCCAATACTGACCCCTGCGGTACCCCACTGGTCACAGCGACCCAGTTAGAGACTATACCATTTATAACCACCCTCTGCTTTCTATCACTAAGCCAGTTACTAACCCATTTACACACATTTTCCCCCAGACCAAGCATTCTCATTTTGTGTACCAACCTCTTGTGCGGCACGGTATCAAACGCTTTGGAAAAATCGAGATATAACACGTCCAACCAGGGGGCATTACTTTGTTCAGTGGAGGACAACTGTAATGTGTGGCAGACACAGTTAGTAGGCCCAAATAATAAAGTGGGCTAAATGCCAAAAAATTGTTCATAAATAAACAGGTGGCATAGCTAGGTACAGGGGTGGGCTCCTCTGCTGAGTAGCAGACAGTGGTAGTAGGCGCAAAGTATTAATTGGTCTAAATGGAGGCCAGGGCCCCTGTATATTTTAACTATCATCTATCATCTCAACAAATTTGTATTGGCAGTGCCATTGAAGGATTTAACAGCACAGACTACACAGTGGTGGAGCAGGGAGAGGTAAGTATTGCAAGTGGTAGAGCAATGTTCAAGCTGGGGGGGACACTCTCTCGTGGGCGGTAGTACTGGCACAGGGCCCCTCATATTACGACGGTGTGTCTGACATTGGTTGTGCATCACCACCATCAGAGACACTTCATTGTACTATGAGGGACCCTGTGCCAGTGCCGTTGCCCGAGAGTGGGCCCACCCACCTGTCCAGGCAAACAGCACTCGCACGGGTGCTTGCGCCAGGTGGTGACCACGGCCCTGTGGGGAAAGTCAGCCCATTTAGGGAGCTATAAAAAGGGCCTATGGTGGACATTCAGCAGCTGCAAATGGAGGAATTGGAGAAGTCAGTAAGAGGAGGCCAAAAGTAAGACATTTTTCAGGCAAGCTATGTGTCAGCAGGGGAAGGTGGGGCAAAATTATTTGAAATCCATGACTGGTTCATTTTAATGAAGTTTAGATCATCCGGCTTTAAAAGCTGTTTTCCTCCTCCCAGATAAGGGAGCCTTCGAGGCCTTGTGTAGCCAGACGATGACCCTGGCTCAACACCTCCAGCCTTAGGTGCTATTGTGCTTTTGCCACTACCACCAGATGCACCACCACCATCAGTACCAGTTGGCAACCACCGCCCACGGGCTCTTCCACCAGACTTTCTAATTTTTTGGAAAATCTAACCAAAATAATAACCGTTATATGGTACTGTAAAACAAGGTAGAAGGTGTATATAAACTTGTTAAGAATTTAAATCTCCGTTTTTTTGGGGGGAGACTGAACCAAAACTCAGGCCCTGTGCATAAACAACACAATGTGAGTGGCAGGAAGTGGCTGGAAGATATATGACAAACTAACAGGACTGCAGTATATCCACTTTGTGAGAATTTGAATCTCACTTTTTTTGGGGAGACTGAACCAAAACTCAGGCCCAGTGTATAAAACACAATGTAAGTGGCAGAAAGTGGCTGGAAGATATATGAAAAAAATACAAGGACTGTAGTACAATTTCAATCTCCCTACAATGATCTCAGGACAAGTATGGCAGCAATAAAAAGGACTGCTGCACACAAAAGTGTGGACAAATAAACAAGATAACTGTGCAGAAAGGAGCAACAGGATTTTTGCTTTTAAAAAAGCAGTTGGTTTGCACAGTGGCGTGCAAACAGCAATGCAGCTATCAGGGAGCTTTATAAGGAAGCCTAATAAGCTACAGAGCTGATGCACAAAATTATATCCTCCACTGTCCCTGCAAACAAATGGTGGTGTTGGACAGTGGAAATCGCTACAGCACAAGCAATTTGGGGGTTAATTTTCCCTCCCTAACTATATCCCTTCTTCTGATGAAGCTGCAGCAACCTCTCACTATGATAAGATTGGCAGACGTAAGATGGTGGCCGGCGTGCACGCCCCTTTATAGCCCCTGTGACGCCGCAGAAAGCAAGCCAATCACTGTCATGCCCTTCTCTAAGATGGTGGGGACCGAGACCTATATCATCACACTGCCAACACTCTGGGTCCTCCTTCATTGGCTGAAAAATGGCGCTGAAAGCATAATAAGAAACGCGACTTTTGCGCGCAGATCGCCGACTTCATGGCCGGATCGGGTCGGGTTTCATGAAACCAGACTTTGCCGAAAATCGGCGATTTTTGAATTTGTCCGATCCGTTTCGTTCAACCCTATTTTAAACTTTTAATTTTTTAAGTAATCCCAGCAGTCTCGAACCTGGTGTACAGTATTAATAATATACATTAATACTGCAGTAAATTGTCCCATTTACAATGTCCTATGAAGTCGTGCCATAGTAAAGTTTTCTTTGTAGTATACCAAGATGGTGGACATGGGGGTCTTCAGAAGTCTAATAGCTGCTGTTAGTGGCAGGTGCAAGCAGTGTAACACAGCCAGGACTGCAGCAATTTAGCGGAAAACGTAACTCTTTTCCAGGGATCAGCAGTAGTCACAACAATATAAAATACAATATGACCACTATGCCTGATTACACACAAAGGACATGTGAAATTGAGGTCCAACTCATGAGAGCTGCTGAAAAATAGAAAAAGAAGAGGTGTTGACTCCACCATGAGGCTCTGTTCTTTCATTGAGATCTGCACACGTGGGCAGGGCGCTCGCTAAACAAAGCTTACATACATCAACATGGGAACTGCAATATCTCATTTCATTCACTCAATCCTTTTACCCTTTACCAAATTCAGACCCCAGTTTTTTTTTTGGAAATGGCTTTGTATGTGCCCCACCTCCTTCCTCGCTGCCTGACATTGATCATGTAAACCAGCAGCTAGTCTTAGGGCTTTGAAAACTTCTGGCTGACTTGATGAATGAGGGTAGAATCCCATTTTATTAAATGTACACGAGGCCGTGCTATTAGATTGCTGCAGGCGCCGGGAGGTATGTTGTCCAGTCTAATATGGTCTCTTCCTCCTGATGGCTGCAGCACAGCTCTCATCGAAAATACTACGCTTGTCACATCTTCGGAGGTGCTTTCTATGAACCATACAAGTACAACGTGAACACTTCTTGCAAATTGTACAAAGCTACACCTCAAATTCCGTTTTAAATAAACAAATTAAATATCTTGGAGTGAAACATTTTAAGCTATATTGTATTTTTTTATGTTTGTTCTCATTAAAGGGAATATGCCAGCAGGTTTGTACATATGGAAATAGTGGTATAATAAAAATGCTTGTTTTTTTTGTAGAGCTCTATTGTGCCAGTAATGAAAAATCTAGGGTTACAGTAATATGTAAATCAGGCTGTAAGAGCACTAGGGGTGTGTCAGTGCACTTGGACTGCTTAGTTCAAGTGCATCAGAAGCACCCCTTTTGCTATGAAGCCCCAAAAATGTTCTGGTGCACACAATTACCTTCAAAAGTCCCATGGTTAGATAAAGGAAGTCCACCTGTGTGCAATCTAAGTGTCACACGGTGTGTCAGTATATACACAGATTTTCTGAAAGGTCACAGAGGCTGCATCACCATTACGTAAAAGGCACCACTAACCACACAACACCATGAAGACCAAGAGATCTCCAAACAAGTCAGGGACAAAGTTGTTGAGAAGTACAAGTCAGGGTCAGGTTATTAAAAAATATCCCAATCACTGATGATCCCCCGGAGCACAATCAAATCCATCATCATCAAATGGAAAAAACATCGTACCACAACAAACCTGCCAAGTGAGGGTGGCCCACCAAAACTCTCAGCCCGGGAAAGGAGGGCATGAATCAGAGAGGCAGCACTGAGACCAAAGGTAACCCTGAAGGAGCTGCAGAGTTCCCAAGCAGAGTCTGGAGTATCTGTCCATATGATCACAATAAGCCATACATTCCATAGAGGTGGCCTTTATGAAAGGGTGGGTAGTAAAAAAGCCTTTACTTACACACAAAAATTGTGAGGCTTGTTTTGAGTTTCCCAAAAAGACATGTGGGAGACTCTCGAAATGTATGGAGGACCAAAAACACCATCCCCACATTGAAATGTGGTGGCAGCATCATGGTGTGGGGATGTTTTTCAGCAGCAGGGACAGGGAAATTGGTCCGAGTCGAGGGAAAAATGGATGGTGCGAAAGCTAGGCATATTCTTGAGCAAAATCTGTTTCAAATCACTCAAAGTGATTTGAGACTGGGACGAAGGTTCACCTTCCAATAAGACAATGACCCAAAGCATACTGCTAAAGCAACACTCGAGTGGTTTAAGGGGAAACTTATTAAATATATAATATATATTTTAAATATTTTGGAATGGCCTAGTTAAAGTCCAAACCTTAATCCAATTGAGAATCTGTGGTCAGTCTTGAAGACTGCTGTTCACCAGAGGAAACCATCTAACATGAAGGAGCTGGAGCAGTTTTACCTTAAGAAATGTCTGAAAATGCCAGTGGCAAGATGTGGAAAGGTCATAAAGACTTATCCAAAGTGATAATAGTTATGCACACTCAAGTTTTCAGTAATTTTGTCCTATTTGTTGTTTGTTTCGCATTAAAAAACAAACAAACAAACAAATGTTCACAGTTGTAGGCATGTTCTTTAAGTGAACTAATGCAAACCCTCAAAAAAAACAGTGAAATTCCAGGCTGTGAGGTAGCAAAATGCCAAGGGGGTAAATACTTTCCCAAGCTACTGTATTTATCTCATCAGCTCAATAGAAGATTGCAGTTCCAGCGGAAGGTTACTACACTGTGAAGTTTGGCAAAATTGATTTTCTATATCCGAATGCTGGAGCTGAAAATAGCTGACATACACTAGTCCGATATTCATGACTTACCCTACGAATTAGATAGGGGATAGCTTGTTGATCGCTGGGGGTCCAACCGCTGGGACACTTGGCGATCACGAAATCTGGTCTCTGGAATTCTGTGTACATGGACTCTGCATCCCTGTCCTGAATGGAGTAGAGGTGTGCATTTAACAACTAGAATAAGAAGAATATACCACATTTGGACTGAGCTCCAGTTTGCCAATTGCTTCATTGATCCATCTCAACAATATAGTACAGGGTGATTCACACATTTACTTTACCTAGAAAAATTACTGTAACCTCTAAAAGGGAGAATTGAAATCTGGACTGTACATACTTTGGTTCATGAGCAGTGAGAGTGCAATGAACCTCGGTGACAGTGACGAGAAACATCCTTGCACCAAGTGGTCCTGCCAACTTGTCGCCCCGCCAGTTGTCTACACTATGAGATAGACTTGCTGCACGCCTTTCTGCGTGTCGGTAGTTTATGGGTGGGGCTTGCATTTCACTCCTGATGAATTCCTTCTTCATTTGTTAACGATGTAAAGATACCATTTGGAGGAGCGTGTTTTCATTGTGAAAAACATTGTGAAAATTTAAAGAGGTGCCAAAGTGAATTTCTAAAGAAATTTGGAGGTCGAAAGTAGCCGTCCAAACCATATATTGAAGCCTTCTTTGATAAATGAACTGTGTCCACAAGGATTGCCTGATTTAAAATCAACAGATTTTTTCATTTGAGCCCATTTGAAGGGTCGGGTGTACAGTAACAAGCCATGAACATTACCTGCGCTCCAAGAGAACATACTGCGAGAAATTCAGGCTATGACCCCAGACGTTCTGCGGAATACATTCAGCAATATGGAACTGCACATGCAAGGTATGCTCAGATGTGAACAGTGTACATTTTTAACACCTGCTTTAAAACATCAGTTTCTCATGAACCAATGTATCTACAGTTCAAATTTCAGTACGGTAGAACTTTTAGAAATTACTGTAATTTTTCTGGGAGAAGTAGCGAGGCAAATACCATGTACAATTGTATGTCCTATGTAAGGGGTTGGTTTGACATAATATTTAGGTTAATCCACTTACTTGTTTCCATAAATTGGAGAAATCTGGTTGAATCAGCATGATAAAATAATCGCTCATCTGTACTGCCCCATAGTATAACATTGGGCCGAATGCTACACGGGTAAATCACACTCATGTAAATGAGGCCATAAGAGCAGAAAAATGGTATATAACTCACTCCATCATTGGTTCCCGCCACCAAGGTTGCCAACTTGACTTTTAATTTTTTCTAGACAGCAAGTCAATAAATGACGGACATCCAATGTTTTTATGGACATATCGAAAAACAATAACAACTGATTATGATTATAAGTGATCCATGGCTACAGCCCATAATTCTGATATGAAGACATCAGCTCGATTTACCTGTAAAATGATGATAATTAGAGTCAGATAAAAAAAAATGTACTGGCAGGGCAAAAAAGTGTCTTATTTTTACAGACTGTCCTGGAACTTTTGAACGATTTGCAACCCTGCCCGCCAGTCAAGCAGCGATAGCACTACGTAGATCATTCATGTGACCACTGCAGCCAAACGCTAGCCTCACATGCCACATATGCATTCTTGACCCCTGAGGACACTGATTGGCTGCAGTGGTCATGTAAATGACTTAGGGTACCGTCACACTATACGATTTACCTACGATCACGACCAGCGATATGACCTGGCCGTGATCGTAGGTAAATCGTAGTGTGGTTGCTGGGGAGCTGTCACACAGACAGCTCTCCAGCGACCAACGATGCCGAGGTCCCTGGGTAACCAGGGTAAACATCGTGTAACTAAGCGCAGGACCGCGCTTAGTTACCCGATGTTTACCCTGGTTACAAGCGTTAAACTAAAAAAAAAAAAAACAGCACATACTTACATTCTGGTGTCCGTCAGGTCCCTTGCAGTCTGCTTCCCGCACTCAGTGACTGCCGGCCGTAAAGTGAAAGTGAAAGCACAGCCGCTGTGCTCTGCTTTCACTTTACGGCCGGCAGTCACAGTGCGGGAAGCAGAGACGGCAAGGGACCTGACGGACACCAGAATGTAAGTATGTGCTGTTTTTTTTTTTTTTTAGTTTAACGCTTGTAACCAGGGTAAACATCGGGTAACTAAGCGCGGTCCTGCGCTTAGTTACCCGATGTTTACCCTGGTTACAAGCGAACGCATCGCTGGATCGCATTGCTAGATCGCTAGATCGGTGTCACACACACCGATCTAGCGATGACAGCGGGAGATCCAGCGATGAAAGAAAGTTCCATACGATCTGCTACGACGTACGATTCTCAGCAGGATCCCTGATCGCTGCTGCGTGTCAGACACAGCGATATCGTAACGATATCGCTGGAACATCACGAATCGTACCGTCCTAGCGATCGAAATGTTATAGTGTGACGGTACCCTTACCGCAGAACCAGCAGGAGACCAGCTGATTGGTAATGATGGAACAGCAGAGAATTTAGCAGGCGAGAATTGGTTATTTTTTTAGTTTATCCCATTTCTAGCTCTAAGGCAACATTCTCAGCATCCTAGACGACCCCTTTAATGCTCCAAAAGTGCATAATTCCAAAATATGTTTAGCTTCAGAGAGGCAAAATAAACAGCTGTTTAGTTTGCTTATTTGCTTTTTGTTAAACTTTACTAAGCACTGCTGTTCGACCACAATTTAGCATTAGATGAGGCGACTGGCAAGCAGAAAATGTTTTCATTAATTATGTACTATACAAGAAAAGTCATTACGTGGTGCAGAGCAAAATGGTTAAAAATTAGACAGAGTATACTATTTCAAATACATTTTCTGGCAATACATGAGGCTGAATTCTTAAGCCAGAGGAAATGTAGTTTGATTGCTCAATTAATTCTAGGATCTCAGAAGCAATCATTTATATTGCAGACATGAGAATTCTTCATTCCATAGTTCTTAAAGGGATATATTACAGCAGCGATGCATTCCATCAAAGCTTGCATTGTTCTTGGTATATATTTGAACAATTATTTACAGTTCTGAATATATGACGAGCTTACAATAATACACAACATAATCAGCTAGGTGAAACCCAAAGAGTCAAATGGGTGACAGATTAATAATAATAATAATAATAATAATAATAATAATTAAAAATAAAAAATATTATCTGCAATATGCTCACAAACTTTCTAAGTTCTGTAGCAATCCATTATTCCAAGGGTTAAAGGGACATAGAAGGACTCTTTGGTTAAGTTTGGAGATGGGGAAAGTTCATGATTTTATAAGTATGCTGGAGCAAAATTTGAAGGCTTCTTAACAAAAACTGCCATAAAAAGGTCCTGAAAAAAACATCTCAATGGGATTCTGGTCCAGATTTTGAATAGGCTACTCTAAAACTATTTTGTTTATTGTTCTCATCTTTGTTTGCTGTCCAGCCTAAAAACTTTTAGGCTCTGGATCTAATTTTTGTTAATGTACAGCATTTGTCTTTGTTATATATTGATGTTTGAAGAGTAGTGTTGAGCATTCCGATACCGCAAGTATCGGGTATCAGCCGATACTTGCGGTATCGGAATTCCGATACCGAGATCCGATATTTTTGTGATATCGGGTATCGGTATCGGAAGTGTAAAATAAAGAATTAAAATAAAAAATATTGTTATATTCACCTCTCCGGCGGCCCCTGGACATCAGCGGGAGGATCCGGCGTCCGGCACGGCTTCTTTCTTCAAAATGCGCGCCTTCAGGACCTGTGGTATGACGTCCCGGCTTCTGATTGGTCGCATGCCGCCCATGTGACCGCCACGCGACCAATCAGAAGCCGCGACGTCATTCCTCAGCTAAAGTCCTAGAATGAGCGCCTTTTAGGACCTGAGGAATGACGTCGCGGCTTCTGATTGGTCGCGTGGCGGTCACATGGGCGGCACGCGACCAATCAGAAGCCGGGACGTCATTCCACAGGTCCTGAAGGCGCGCATTTTGAAGAAAGAAGCCGTGCCGGACGCCGGATCCTCCCGCTGATGTCCAGGGGCCGCCGGAGAGGTGAATATAACAATATTTTTTATTTTAATTCTTTATTTTACACTTTAATATGGATCCCAGGGCCTGAAGGAGAGTTTCCTCTCCTTCAGACCCTGGGATCCATGAGGATACATTCCGATACTTGATGTCCCATTGACTTGTATTGGTATCGGATATCGGTATCGGCGATATCCGATATTTTTCGGGTATCGGCCGATACTATCCGATACCGATACTTTCAAGTATCGGACGGTATCGCTCAACACTATTGAAGAGCTTCACCAATTGTAACAGATGCAAAAACAGAAAAAAATGGTTTTAAAGAGAATGTGTCACCTGTTGTGAATTCTGTGGCAGAGCTCCCTCCTGTGGTCACAAGTGGTACTTCGGCTGATTCTCTCTGTGAGCTTCCGTTGGTGGAGGAGAGTGGTACTGCGGCTTCTGAGTTTCCTTCCTCAGGTGATGTGGTGAAGTCGTTAGGTGCTGCTCTATTTAACTCCACCTAGTGCTTTGATCCTGGCCTCCAGTCAATGTTCTAGTATTGGACCTGTTTCCTCCTGGATCGTTCCTGTGGCCTGCTGCTCTGCATAGCTAAGTTCCGCTTTGCTATTTTGTTTGCTGTTTTTTCTGTCCAGCTTGTCTATTTGTTTTTTCTTGCTTGCTGGAAGCTCTGGGACGCAGAGGGTGTACCTCCGTGCCGTTAGTTCGGTACGGAGGGTCTTTTTGCCCCCTTTGCGTGGTTTTTGTAGGGTTTTGTGTTGACCGCAAAGTTACCTTTCCTATCCTCGCTCTGTTCAGAAAGTCAGGCCTCACTTTGCTAAATCTATTTCATCTCTACGTTTGTCTTTTCATCTTAACTCACAGTCATTATATGTGGGGGCTGCCTTTTCCTTTGGGGTATTTCTCTGAGGCAAGGTAGGCTTATTTTCTATCTTCAGGCTAGCTAGTTTCTCAGGCTGTGCCGAGTTGCATAGGGAGCGTTAGGCGCAATCCACGGCTGCCTCTAGTGTGGTTGGAGAGGATTAGGGATTGCGGTCAGCAGAGTTCCCACGTCTCAGAGCTCGTTCTATGTTTTTGGGTTATTGTCAGGTCACTGTATGTGCTCTGACCTCTATGTCCATTGTGGTACTGAATTACCTTATCATAACAGTACTGGAGGCCCAAAGTACTAATGATTCTAAATAGAGGGAAAAAAGAAGTTCTGAGACCATTTTTTTTTCTCTGCACTGTGTTTTGCCTTTTTTTTTCCCCTAGACATTTGGGTGGTTCAGGACACAGGTGTAGCGATGGACATTAAAGGTCTGTCTTCATGTGTGGATCAGCTCACGGCAAGAGTACAAAATATTCAAGACTTTGTGGTTCAGAATTCTATGTTAGAACCGAGAATTCCTATTCCTGATTTGTTTTTTGGAGATAGAACTAAATTTCTGAGTTTCAAAAATAATTGTAAACTATTTCTGGCTTTGAAACCTCGCTCCTCTGGTGACCCAGTTCAACAAGTTAGGATCATTATTTCTTTTTTACGTGGCGACCCTCAGGACTGGGCATTTTCTCTTGCGTCAGGAGATCCTGCATTAAGTAATATCGATGCGTTTTTCCTGGCGCTCGGATTGCTGTACGATGAACCTAATTCAGTGGATCAGGCAGAGAAAGATTTGCTGGCTCTGTGTCAGGGTCAGGATGAGATAGAGGTATATTGTCAGAAATTTAGAAAGTGGTCCGTACTCACTCAATGGAATGAAGGTGCGCTCGCAGCTATTTTCAGAAAGGGTCTCTCTGAAGCCCTTAAGGATGTCATGGTGGGATTTCCTATGCCTGCTGGTCTGAATGAGTCTATGTCTTTGGCCATTCAGATCGGTCGACGCTTGCGTGAGCGTAAATCTGTGCACCATTTGGCGGCATTACCTGAGCTTAAACCTGAGCCTATGCAGTGCGATAGGACTTTGACCAGAGTTGAACGGCAAGAACACAGACGTCTGAATGGGCTGTGTTTCTACTGTGGTGATTCCACTCATGCTATCTCTGATTGTCCTAAGCGCACTAAGCGGTTCGCTAGATCTGCCACCATTGGTACGGTACAGTCAAAATTTCTTCTGTCCGTTACCTTGATCTGCTCTTTGTCATCGTATTCTGTCATGGCATTTGTGGATTCAGGCGCTGCCCTGAATTTGATGGACTTGGAGTATGCTAGGCGTTGTTGGTTTTTCTTGGAGCCCTTGCAGTGTCCTATTCCATTGAGAGGAATTGATGCTACGCCTTTGGCCAAGAATAAGTACTGGACCCAGCTGACCATGTGCATGGCTCCTGCACATCAGGAGGTTATTCGCTTTCTGGTGTTGCATAATCTGCATGATGTGGTCGTGTTGGGGTTGCCATGGCTACAAGTCCATAATCCAGTATTAGATTGGAAATCCATGTCTGTGTCTAGCTGGGGTTGTCAGGGGGTACATGGTGATGTCCCATTTCTGACTATTTCGTCATCCACCCCTTCTGAGGTTCCAGAGTTCTTGTCTGATTACCGGGATGTATTTGATGAGCCCAAGTCCGATACCCTACCTCCGCATAGGGATTGTGATTGTGCTATCGATTTGATTCCTGGTAGTAAATTCCCAAAAGGTCAACTGTTTAATTTATCTGTGCCTGAGCACGCCGCTATGCGGAGTTATGTGAAGGAGTCCTTGGAGAAGGGGCATATTCGCCCGTCATCGTCGCCATTAGGAGCAGGGTTCTTTTTTGTAGCCAAGAAGGATGGTTCGCTGAGACCTTGTATTGATTACCGCCTTCTAAATAAGATCATGGTTAAATTTCAGTACCCCTTGCCGTTGTTATCTGATTTGTTTGCTCGGATTAAGGGGGCTAGTTGGTTCACCAAGATAGATCTTCGTGGTGCGTATAATCCTGTGCATATTAAGCGAGGCGATGAATGGAAAACTGCATTTAATACGCCCGAGGGCCATTTTGAGTATCTAGTAATGCCATTCGGACTTGCCAATGCTCCATCAGTGTTTCAGTCCTTTATGCATGACATCTTCCGAGAGTACCTGGATAAATTCCTGATTGTGTACTTGGATGACATTTTGATCTTCTCGGATGATTGGGAGTCTCATGTGAAGCAGGTCAGAACGGTGTTTCAGGTCCTGCGTGCTAATTCTTTGTTTGTGAAGGGATCAAAGTGTCTCTTTGGTGTTCAGAAGGTTTCGTTTTTGGGGTTCATCTTTTCCCCTTCTACTATCGAGATGGACCCTGTTAAGGTCCAAGCCATCCATGATTGGACTCAGCCGACATCTCTGAAAAGTCTGCAAAAGTTCCTGGGCTTTGCTAATTTTTATCGTCGCTTCATCTGCAATTTTTCTAGTATTGCTAAACCATTGACCGATTGACCAAGAAGGTTGCTGATGTGGTCAATTGGTCTTCTGCTGCTGTGGAAGCTTTTCAAGAGTTGAAGTGTCGTTTTTCTTCTGCCCCTGTGTTGTGTCAACCAGATGTTTCGCTTCCATTCCAGGTCGAGGTTGATGCTTCTGAGATTGGAGCAGGGGCTGTTTTGTCGCAGAGAAGTTCTGATTGCTCGGTGATGAAACCATGCGCCTTCTTTTCCAGGAAGTTTTCGCCTGCTGAGCGAAATTATGATGTGGGCAATCGAGAGTTGGTGGCCATGAAGTGGGCATTCGAGGAGTGGCGTCATTGGCTTGAAGGAGCTAAGCATCGCGTGGTGGTCTTGACTGATCATAAGAACTTGACTTATCTCGAGTCTGCCAAGCGGTTGAATCCTAGACAGGCTCGTTGGTCGCTGTTTTTTGCCCGTTTTGACTTTGTGATTTCGTACCTTCCGGGCTTTAAAAATGTGAAGGCGGATGCTCTGTCTAGGAGTTTTGTGCCCGACTCTCCGGCTTTATCTGAGCCGGCGGGTATCCTCAAAGAGGGAGTAATTGTGTCTGCCATCTCCCCTGATTTGCGGCGGGTGCTGCAAAAATTTCAGGCTAACAAACCTGATCGTTGCCCAGCGGAGAATCTGTTTGTCCCTGATAGGTGGACGAATAAAGTTATCTCTGAGGTTCATTGTTCGGTGTTGGCTGGTCATCCTGGAATCTTTGGTACCAGAGAGTTAGTGGCTAGATCCTTTTGGTGGCCATCTCTGTCGCGGGATGTGCGTTCTTTTGTGCAGTCCTGTGGGATTTGTGCTCGGGCTAAGCCCTGCTGTTCTCGTGCCAGTGGGTTGCTTTTGCCCTTGCCGGTCCCGAAGAGGCCTTGGACACATATCTCTATGGATTTTATTTCAGATCTTCCCGTCTCTCAAAAGATGTCAGTCATTTGGGTGGTCTGTGATCGCTTCTCTAAGATGGTCCATGTGGTACCCTTGTCTAAATTACCTTCCTCCTCTGATTTGGTGCCATTGTTCTTCCAGCATGTGGTTCGTTTACATGGCATTCCAGAGAATATAGTTTCTGACAGAGGTTCCCAGTTTGTTTCGAGGTTTTGGCGAGCCTTTTGTGGTAGGATGGGCATTGACTTGTCTTTTTCCTCGGCTTTCCATCCTCAGACTAATGGCCAGACCGAACGAACAAATCAGACCTTGGAAACATATCTGAGATGCTTTGTTTCTGCTGATCAGGATGACTGGGTGTCCTTTTTGCCTTTGGCTGAGTTCGCCCTTAATAATAATCGGGCCAGCTCGGCTACCTTGGTTTCGCCGTTTTTCTGCAACTCTGGGTTCCATCCTCGTTTCTCTTCAGGGCAGGTTGAGTCTTCGGACTGTCCTGGTGTGGATACTGTGGTGGACAGGTTGCAGCAGATTTGGACTCATGTAGTGGACAATTTGACCTTGTCCCAGGAGAAGGCTCAACGTTTCGCTAATCGCAGACGCTGTGTGGGTCCCCGACTTCGTGTTGGGGATTTGGTTTGGTTATCTTCTCGTCATATTCCTATGAAGGTTTCCTCTCCTAAGTTTAAACCTCGTTTCATTGGTCCGTATAGGATTTCTGAGGTTCTTAATCCTGTGTCTTTTCGTCTGACCCTTCCAGATTCTTTTTCCATACATAACGTATTCCATAGGTCATTGTTGCGGAGATACGTGGCACCTATGGTTCCATCTGTTGATCCTCCTGACCCGGTTTTGGTGGAGGGGGAGTTGGAGTAGATTGTGGAGAAGATTTTGGATTCTTGTGTTTCAAGACGGAAACTCCAGTATCTGGTTAAGTGGAAGGGTTATGCTCAGGAAGATAATTCCTGGGTCTTTGCCTCTGATGTCCATGCTCCCGATCTTGTTCGTGCCTTTCATATGGCTCATCCTGGTTGTCCTGGGGGCTCTGGTGAGGGTTCGGTGACCCCTCCTCAAGGGGGGGTACTGTTGTGAATTCTGTGGCAGAGCTCCCTCCTGTGGTCACAAGTGGTACTTCGGCTGATTCTCTCTGTGAGCTTCTGTTGGTGGAGGAGAGTGGTACTGCGGCTTCTGAGTTTCCTTCCTCAGGTGATGTGGTGAAGTCGTTAGGTGCTGCTCTATTTAACTCCACCTAGTGCTTTGATCCTGGCCTCCAGTCAATGTTCTAGTATTGGACCTGTTTCCTCCTGGATCGTTCCTGTGGCCTGCTGCTCTGCATAGCTAAGTTCCGCTTTGCTATTTTGTTTGCTGTTTTTTCTGTCCAGCTTGTCTATTTGTTTTTTCTTGCTTGCTGGAAGCTCTGGGACGCAGAGGGTGTACCTCCGTGCCGTTAGTTCGGTACGGAGGGTCTTTTTGCCCCCTTTGCGTGGTTTTTGTAGGGTTTTGTGTTGACCGCAAAGTTACCTTTCCTATCCTCGCTCTGTTCAGAAAGTCGGGCCTCACTTTGCTAAATCTATTTCATCTCTACGTTTGTCTTTTCATCTTAACTCACAGTCATTATATGTGGGGGCTGCCTTTTCCTTTGGGGTATTTCTCTGAGGCAAGGTAGGCTTATTTTCTATCTTCAGGCTAGCTAGTATCTCAGGCTGTGCCGAGTTGCATAGAGAGCGTTAGGCACAATCCACGGCTGCCTCTAGTGTGGTTGGAGAGGATTAGGGATTGCGGTCAGCAGAGTTCCCACGTCTCAGAGCTCGTTCTATGTTTTTGGGTTATTGTCAGGTCACTGTATGTGCTCTGACCTCTATGTCCATTGTGGTACTGAATTGCCTTATCATAACAGTCACCCCAGAGAATCTTATAAACAACGCCCCTTTGAAAAAGACCATAAGTCAGCATAATACGGCATTAACTACATTTCTGGAACCGTTCAGTGGTATATTTTAAAAGCAAAAATATACAAAAGAACAGGAGCGGAATAAAATAAGAACAAAACCTGGCCACTATTGACCTGGTGACAGGTCCTCTTTAAATGCGAACCAGGCTGGGCTAGGGGCAGGCAACCTTTGCAGTCAGACAGGGCATACTAAGTGAACCATGTTGAAGGAGGCACCAGGCACCCAAATCTTCTGACAACACAGATCAAAATGATAAATTTAAAGTATTAAATTATATATTTACTGTATTTATTTTTCTCACTTATATAGCGCCATTAATTCCACAGCGCTTTACAGACATTACTATTGGTGTCCCCATTGGGGCTCACAATCTAAATTCCCTATCAGTATGTCTTTGGAGTGTGGGAGGAAACCGGAGAACCCGGAGGAAACCCACACGAACACTGGGAGAACATAAAAATCTCTTGCTATATGATTACTATGTATGAGCGGAGCTGTTATCTTGTCACTCTGTTGGTATTTTTTAGCACTTTAGGGTGTTAGAATTGTGAGGCATTGCGTTGCTCTTACTAGTTGCAGTCGCATTATACAGCAATATTATTTAGACATCTGTATGAAGTGTGATTACGAAAATTTTATGCACTGTTATTTGTAAATTATACTGTGACACTTATAATAATGTCATTATTTATACTGTACACTGCATGGCAGTATGCCATATGGGGTGGGTGGCAGAATATATTTCACAGGGCCCATTTAATTAAGGAAAGCACTGAATGCGGAATAGAATTCCTAATAATATTCAGTTATATAAAACTTCCTTCTCCATCTCTGCAGAATAGCAGCCATATACAGTACAGACCAAAAGTTTGGACACACCTTCTCATTTAAATATTTTCCGTATTTTCATGACTATGAAAATTGTAAATTCACACTGAAGGCATCAAAACTATGAATTAACACAAGTGGAATTATATACTTAACAAAAAAAGTGTGAAACAACTGAAAATATGTCTTATATTCTAGGTTCTTCAAAGTAGCCACCTTTTGCTTTGATGACTGCTTTGCACTCTCTTGGCATTCTCTTGATGAGCTTCAAGAGGTAGTCACCGGAAATGGTTTTCACTTCACAGGTGTGCCCTGTCTGGTTTAATAAGTGGGATTTCTTGCCTTATAAATGGGGTTGGGACCATCAGTTGTGTTGAGCAGAAGTCTGGTAGATACACAGCTGATAGTCCTTCTGAATAGACTGTTAGATATTGTATTATGGCAAGAAAAAAGCAGCTAAGTAAAGAAAAACGAGTGGCCATCATTACTTTAAGAAATGAAGGTCAGTCAGTCCAAAAAATGGGGAAAACTTTGAGTGTCCCCAAGTGCAGTTGCAAAAACCATCAAGCGCTACAAAGAACCTGGCTCACATGAGGACCGCCCCAGGAAAGGAAGACCAAGAGTCACCTCTGCTTCTGAGGATAAGTTTACCCGAGTTAACAGCCTCTGAAATCGCAGGTTTAAAGCAGCTCAGATTAGATACCAGGTCAATGCCACACAGAGTTCTAGCAGCAGACACATCTCTACAACAACTGTTAAGAGGAGACTTTGTGCAGCAGGCCTTCATGGTAAAATAGCTGCTAGGAAACCACTGCTAAGAACAGGCAACAAGCAGAAGAGACTTGTTTGGGCTAAAGAACACAAGAAATGGACAATAGACCAGTGGAAATCTGTGCTTTGGTCTGTTGGGGATTTATTCAAAATTGAAGGCATACTGAACCAGCATGGCTACCACAGCATCTTGCAGCGGCATGCTATTCCATCCGGTTTGCGTTTAGTTGGACCATCATTTATTTTTCAACAGTACAATGACCCCAAACACACCTCCAGGCTGTGTAAGGGCTATTTGACCAAGAAGGAGAGTGATGGGGTCCTATGCCAGATGACCAGATGGTTTGGGGTGGGCTGGACCGCAGAGTGAAGGCAAAAGGGCCAACAAGTGCTAAGCATCTCTCGGAACTCCTTCAAGATTGTTGGAAGACCATTTCCAGTGACTACCTCTTGAAGCTCATCAAGAGAATGCCAAGAGTGTGCAAAGCAGTCATCAAAGCAAAAGATGGCTGCTTTGAAGAACCTAGAATATAAGACATATTTTCAGTTGTTTCACACTTTTTTGCTAAGTATATAATTCCACATGTGTTAATTCATAGTTTTGATGTCTTCAGTGTGAATGTACAATTTCATAGTCATGAAAATACAGAAAAATCTTTAAATGAGAAGGTGTGTCCAAACTTTTGGTCTGTACTGTAGTTCAATTGTAGCAGATGCTGTATGTTACCAGCATTGTAGGAGCTACATAAAAGTGTTCCAGTCCATTAGTGTCATCAATATCTATGGTAAGGCAGCGCGTGATAGAGTCCACCGCGTATATCTAATCCCAGTGCATGGTACACACTGCGTATCAAATCCCAGCTCATGATACAGTCCACATATCTAATCCAATCCTGTGTGGTTCTGTTGTGCCTCGGGATTCCATCCATCTGTCCTGTGATCTTCTAGAGGCATCTTTGTCCGCTGAGCCACAACAGGTGCTGTCGCTGTCCGGCTTCTGATTACCTTTTGCCTTTGTCTATTCTTTTCTGACAGCGGGTGTTTTTCATTTGCTATCTAGCCTGTCCTATCACACTACAGGTGCTACTGTTTAAACCTACCCACTGCTGGTCTTCTCTGCTGGTGATGGTCTTTAGTGGATCCTGCTTGGAGTGCTAATTCTACTTCTGAGTATCTAAACCAGTCAGATAAGTGTACTGCTGAGGTTTCGTCCTCAGTGACGCTTTCCACATCTCTGTATCACTTTGCAGTCACCAACAAAATGTCTCTGCACTGTGATCCTAAACATCCTCCTCCCTTATCCTTCTGCAAACGCCCAGAGGGGAGGTGAGAAGTGACGTCACACACACGTGAGCAGATCCCGCCCACTTTTACTGCAGTCGTATTGCGAGCTGGCAGTACACTAGGTTTTCATGGCAAATTTATGCAGCTGCCCCCCCTAGTATTCAAATGTGGAAAATATCAAAAGTTTTTACATTATTTTTTATATTTTATACCATTAAAAAAAAGTTAATATAAAAAAAAATTGAAAATTAACACGTTACGTTTTTTTTCAATTGTTGAAAACGTTTGTGGGGGGATGGCACCTTCCCTTTGAGCATGAAGTTTGTGCTCTTAATAGAGACCTTATGAGTTTACCCTTTGGAGATATTATTTTTAATCTTTCTATTCGTTTTCTTTCAAATGAAGCCTAAGCCTAGACACAAAAGATAAAGAAAATAGTACGGTAGACTAATTTGCCTGGAGTGTGTGTTAGGCTGCCGTCACACTAGCAGTATTTGGTCAGTATTTTACCTCAGTATTTGTAAGCCAAAACCAGGAGTGGGTGATAAATACAGAAGTGGTGACGTATTTCTAATATACTTTTCATCTGATTGTTCCACTCCTGGTTTTGGCTTACAAATACTGATGTAAAATACTGACCAAATACTGCTAGTGTGACGGCAGCCTTGGTCTGTAGGATTTTCTACATCTTCCTAAAGGACATTGACTTGTAGAAATCAAGAACACAAACAATTTTCACCTTCTCTTTCTTGTTTTTGTCTTTAAGACTCCTGAGTCCTGAGTGGTTGGACTAAGACAAGGGGTGGAATGGAATATTTTTTCTGCTATGGTAGACAGTGCAGTGGGGGAAGCTCCTGCTACAGCCATTTGTCTTACAGACATGCACAGAATTGTAGCAATAGGAGGGAAAACTGCAAATCTCCTGGAACACATACAGAACATGACCTTATCTGCTCTTCAGCTAATTGAAATATTAGATGTATATGATTACAAGTAATAGGATATAAATTGTCACTATTGTTAAGTATGCAACATTTTTCACATTTTCTTGATGCAAACAGTGATGTTGAAATCCTGCAATAACACAGGGGTTAATTTCCTGCTATATCACATTTTGTCTGGTGAACATCTGAGGGCTGTTGGTTAACATTTTTTTTCTATGGCCCTGAAAAGCTGAGGTGCACCTGCTTCAGCCAGTTGTCTTAACCCTTTAATGTCCAATGTAGGGTACTGTACAGTATATCCGACATTGGATGCCTCCCCCCTGTTTGGTGCAGGCTCCTGCACCTTTTCCGGCCCATAACAGCTGATCTGATCAGCTGTCATGTGCCCCTAACAGCTGCGGGTGGAATTGCGATCCACCTGCGGCCGTTAACATCTTAAATGCCGCTGTCAAACTCTGACAGCGGCATTTTAACATGCACACGCAGGAAGCGCGTCATTGACCCCACCTGTGTCACATGACTGCGGGTCATCGCTGTGTTAGCATGACAACTCAGGGTCTGCAGGAGACCCCTGTGGTTGTCATTGCCGTATCGCTATGAGCGCCGGTTGGTGCTCATAGCAAGTGAGTATTTCTGCTACATAGAGCAAGGCTGTAATACAAGCGCCGCTTCTAGTATCCCTTGGAGGCTTTTGAAGTAAGTAAAAAGTAAAGAAAAGTTTTTAAAACTGTGAAAAAAATATATATAAAAGTTCAAATCACCCCCTTTCGCCCTATTCAAAATAAAAAAAGTAAAAAAAAAATAAACAAATACACATATATTTGGTATCACCAATTTCAAAATCGCCTGATCTATCAAGGTATAAAAAGAATTAATCCTATCGGTAAACGGAGTAGCGAGAAAAAAAATCAAAACGTGAGAATTACTTTTTTTTAGTCGCTGCAACATTGCAATAAAATGCAATAAAAGGCGATCAAAAGATTATATCTACACCAAATTGCTATCGATAAAAACGTCAGATCGATGTACAAAAAATAAGCCCTTACCCTTCGCCACTTAAATAAATAAGAACTTAGACATGATTGGTATCTATGAATTCGTAATGACCTGGAGAATCATAATAGCAGGTCAGTTTTAGTAAATAATGAACATTGTAGAAAAAAATCCCCAAAACAATTGTGGAATGGCACTTTTTTTTGCTATTTCGCCGCACTTTGATTTTTTTTCCCATTTTCTAGTACATGTTATGGTAAAATCAATGGTGCCATTCAAAAGTGCAACTCGTTTTGCAAAAATCAAGCCCTCACGTGGCAATATTGATGGAAAAATAACAAAGTTATGGCTCTTGGAAGAAGGAGAGCAAAAAACGGGAACGCAAAAATTGAAATACCCCTGGTCCTTAAGGGGTTAAAGCCTCAGACACTGCAAACAGAAGAGATGAAAGGGGTGAAACATTCATATTAACAATTAATCTGTGGTCATGAAAGTGCCGTTAGCCACAAATGGGCTATTAAAGGTACTCTGGCAGCTCAGAATGACTGTTCAAAACAAGTACAGGTGCTCAGTACATCATGGCGTAGCCAGACATTACACCTACGCCTTCCCACCTGCTTGGTTTCGTTCTATATCCACTGTTCTCTGGCTCTATGAAGCCGGAACTGTCAATCAAAGAAGAGGTGGGTGGAGATAGATGGAAACCAAGCAGGTGGGAAGGAGCACTTAAATGATTGGCCCCACCATGAATCACCGAGCACCTGTGCTTGAGTTGAACAGTCATTCTGTGCTGATAGAGTCCCTTTAATAGCCCATTTAGCCAATGACCGCTGATTGGCATAGCAGGACCCAGGAAAACATACTCAGAAGGGAGGTAAGAACATTTCTAAAACAATCCACAGTGAGGAGATTGGAACAAAACAAAATCCTCTAAACTGCATGCTCGCAAACGCCAGAAGCCTGACAAACAAGATGGAAGAACTAGAAGCAGAAATATCTACAGGTAACTTTGACATAGTGGGAATAACCGAGACATGGTTAGATGAAAGCTATGACTGGGCAGTTAACTTACAGGGTTACAGTCTGTTTAGAAAGGATCGTAAAAATCGGAGAGGAGGAGGGGTTTGTCTCTATGTAAAGTCTTGTCTAAAGTCCACTTTAAGGGAGGATATTAGCGAAGGGAATGAGGATGTCGAGTCCATATGGGTCGAAATTCATGGAGGGAAAAATGGTAACAAAATTCTCATTGGGGTCTGTTACAAACCCCCAAATATAACAGAAACCATGGAAAGTCTACTTCTAAAGCAGATAGATGAAGCTGCAACCCATAATGAGGTCCTGGTTATGGGGGACTTTAACTACCCGGATATTAACTGGGAAACAGAAACCTGTGAAACCCATAAAGGCAACAGGTTTCTGCTAATAACCAAGAAAAATTATCTTTCACAATTGGTGCAGAATCCAACCAGAGGAGCAGCACTTTTAGACCTAATACTATCTAATAGACCTGACAGAATAACAAATCTGCAGGTGGTTGGGCATTTAGGAAATAGCGACCACAATATTGTGCAGTTTCACCTGTCTTTCACTAGGGGGACTTGTCAGGGAGTCACAAAAACATTGAACTTTAGGAAGGCAAAGTTTGAACAGCTTAGAGATGCCCTTAATCTGGTAGACTGGGACAATATCCTCAGAAATGAGAATACAGATAATAAATGGGAAATGTTTAAGAACATCCTAAATAGGCAGTGTAAGCGGTTTATACCTTGTGGGAATAAAAGGACTAGAAATAGGAAAAACCCAATGTGGCTAAACAAAGAAGTAAGACAGGCAATTAACAGTAAAAAGAAAGCATTTGCACTACTAAAGCAGGATGGCACCATTGAAGCTCTAAAAAACTATAGGGAGAAAAATACTTTATCTAAAAAACTAATTAAAGCTGCCAAAAAGGAAACAGAGAAGCACATTGCTAAGGAGAGTAAAACTAATCCCAAACTGTTCTTCAACTATATCAATAGTAAAAGAATAAAAACTGAAAATGTAGGCCCCTTAAAAAATAGTGAGGAAAGAATGGTTGTAGATGACGAGGAAAAAGCTAACATATTAAACACCTTCTTCTCCACGGTATTCACGGTGGAAAATGAAATGCTAGGTGAAATCCCAAGAAACAATGAAAACCCTATATTAAGGGTCACCAATCTAACCCAAGAAGAGGTGCGAAACCGGCTAAATAAGATTAAAATAGATAAATCTCCGGGTCCGGATGGCATACACCCACGAGTAATAAGAGAACTAAGTAATGTAATAGATAAACCATTATTTCTTATTTTTAGTGACTCTATAGCGACAGGGTCTGTTCCGCAGGACTGGCGCATAGCAAATGTGGTGCCAATATTCAAAAAGGGCTCTAAAAGTGAACCTGGAAATTATAGGCCAGTAAGTCTAACCTCTATTGTTGGTAAAATATTTGAAGGGTTTCTGAGGGATGTTATTCTGGATTATCTCAATGAGAATAACTGTTTAACTCCATATCAGCATGGGTTTATGAGAAATCGCTCCTGTCAAACCAATCTAATCAGTTTTTATGAAGAGGTAAGCTATAGACTGGACCACGGTGAGTCATTGGACGTGGTATATCTCGATTTTTCCAAAGCGTTTGATACCGTGCCGCACAAGAGGTTGGTACACAAAATGAGAATGCTTGGTCTGGGGGAAAATTTGTGTAAATGGGTTAGTAACTGGCTTAGTGATAGAAAGCAGAGGGTGGTTATAAATGGTATAGTCTCTAACTGGGTCGCTGTGACCAGTGGGGTACCGCAGGGGTCAGTATTGGGACCTGTTCTCTTCAACATATTCATTAATGATCTGGTAGAAGGTTTACACAGTAAAATATCGATATTTGCAGATGATACAAAACTATGTAAAGCAGTTAATACAAGAGAAGATAGTATTCTGCTACAGATGGATCTGGATAAGTTGGAAACTTGGGCTGAAAGGTGGCAGATGAGGTTTAACAATGATAAATGTAAGGTTATACACATGGGAAGAGGGAATCAATATCACCATTACACACTGAACGGGAAACCACTGGGTAAATCTGACAGGGAGAAGGACTTGGGGATCCTAGTTAATGATAAACTTACCTGGAGCAGCCAGTGCCAGGCAGCAGCTGCCAAGGCAAACAGGATCATGGGGTGCATTAAAAGAGGTCTGGATACACATGATGAGAGCATTATACTGCCTCTGTACAAATCCCTAGTTAGACCGCACATGGAGTACTGTGTCCAGTTTTGGGCACCGGTGCTCAGGAAGGATATAATGGAACTAGAGAGAGTACAAAGGAGGGCAACAAAATTAATAAAGGGGATGGGAGAACTACAATACCCAGATAGATTAGCGAAATTAGGATTATTTAGTCTAGAAAAAAGACGACTGAGGGGCGATCTAATAACCATGTATAAGTATATAAGGGGACAATACAAATATCTCGCTGAGGATCTGTTTATACCAAGGAAGGTGACGGGCACAAGGGGGCATTCTTTGCGTCTGGAGGAGAGAAGGTTTTTCCACCAACATAGAAGAGGATTCTTTACTGTTAGGGCAGTGAGAATCTGGAATTGCTTGCCTGAGGAGGTGGTGATGGCGAACTCAGTCGAGGGGTTCAAGAGAGGCCTGGATGTCTTCCTGGAGCAGAACAATATTGTATCATACAATTATTAGGTTCTGTAGAAGGACGTAGATCTGGGTATTTATTATGATGGAATATAGGCTGAACTGGATGGACAAATGTCTTTTTTCGGCCTTACTAACTATGTTACTATGTTACTATGTTAAGTGTAATCCCACCCTTGGCTCTTTCTCCCTCTTCCTTCTTCTTGAACCAACTCAAAATAACGATGATGCTGACTGCTGAACTATGTAGTTACTGTGATCTGTAGCCGCGATGATATGACTGCTCCGCTTAAATCTCCATAAAGTCAACATAATCGATTCTGTCAGTGGTCCGTGGTCCTCTGTGACACTGTCCACATCTCAGTATCACTTTTTATTTTATTCAATTAAAATGTTTTAAAATATTTGGTAAAAAAAGCCTAAATATAAATAAATTAAATTTTTTGAATTGTTAAAAAATTCTATATATTGTTACACTTTAACCCCTTCATGACCGGGGGATTTTTCGTTTTTCCGTGTTCGTTTTTCGCTCCCCTCCTTCCCAGAGCCATAACTTTTTTTATTTTTCCATCAATTTGGCCATGTGAGTGCTTATTTTTTGCGGGACGAGTTGTACTTTTGAACGACATCATTGGTTTTAGCATGTCGTGTACTAGAAAACGGGAAAAAAATTCCAAGTGCGGTGAAATTGCAAAAAAAGTGCAATCCCACATTGGTTTTTTGTTTGGCTTTTTTGCTAGGTTCACTAAATGCTAAAAATGACCTGCCATTATGATTCTCCAGGTCATTACGAGTTCATAGACACCAAACATGACTAGGTTATTTTTTATCTAAGTGGTGAAAAAAAATTCCAAACTTTGCTTAAAAAAAAAAAAAAAAAAAATTGTGCCATTTTCCGATACTCGTAGCGTCTCCATTTTTCATCATCTGGGGTCGGTTGAGGGCTTATTTTTTGCGTGCCGAGATGACGTTTTTAATTATAGCATTTCGGTGCAGATACGTTCTTTTGATCGCCCGTTATTGCATTTTAATGCAATGTCGCGGCGACCAAAAAAACGTAATTCTGGCGTTTCGAATTTTTTTCCCGCTACGCTGTTTAGCGATCAGGTTAATACTTTTTTTTAATTGATAGACCGGGCGATTCTGAGCGCGTCGATACCAAATATGCGTAGATTTGATATTTTTTTTATTGATTTATTTTGATTGGGGCGAAAGGGGGGTGATTTAAACTTTTTTATGTTTTTTTTATTTTTTTCACATTTTTTTAAACTTTTTTTTTTAACTTTTGCCATGCTTCAATAGCCTCCATGAGAGGCTAGAAGCAGGCATAGCACGATCGGCTCTGCTACATAGCAGCGATCTGCTGATCGCTGCTATGTAGCAGAATTGCACGTGTGCTGTGAGCGCCGACCACAGGGTGGCGCTCACAGCGCCGGGCAATCAGTAACCATAGAGGTCTCAAGGACCTCTATGGTTACCATTCACAAGCATCGCCGACCCCCGATCATGTGACGGGGGTCGGCGATGACGTCATTTCCGGCCGCCCGGCCGGAAGAGGTAGTTAAATGCCGCTGTCTGCGTTTGACAGCGGCATTTAACTAGTTAATAGGTGCGGGCAGATCGCGATTCTGCCCGCGCCTATTACGGGCACATGTCAGCTGTTCAAAACAGCTGACATATCCCGGCTTTGGTGCGGGCTCACCGCGGAGCCCTGCATCAAAGCAGGGGAGCCGGCATCGGACGGTATAGTACGTCCGATGCCGGTAAGGGGTTAACGCTATTTATTTTCCCCTGTGACTGTACATCTCAATCATTCGCTGTAGCTTTCTCCCATTGAGTTCCATTCTAAGCCACTATAGTGCAGTTTCCACTTCTCTCAATGTCTGCCTTTTGACAGAAATTGAGGAAAATGGTAAACAGCGTAGCTAAATCTCCGTACATAAGGCATTCCTGCCTCCGTTAGGCCTCGGCAGAATGAAAGCGTTGGCATTGTTTTCAGTTTCATAAAAAATAAATGGTGTTTATGTTACTACAATGTGGATAATTGAATAAAAAGTGACAATTTCCACATAGTAATGTAGCAAACAAATCATTTTGCCTCCTGGAGAGAAAAACAGTGTCTGCAAGAACTGGATGTTTCTGGCTTACTGTAAAAAAAAAATGTTTTGCATTATGTTTTAGTATTTCATACTAATTCTGTATTAAATTGGATTAAATAATTAGAACATTTGCAGGGAATTTTCTTCAATTAAAACAGGATAGACATTTTTCTCTAAAAAGTTTAGCCAGTGCTTGAAACGCCTTTCGATAAAATTCTTCAAGTTGGTGTTTGATACACCTATATAGCGAAATATAAGTTTTTATTCACCATAAAATATTTAAAAGCTAAATCCATCACCGATCATTAATTTACAAACAACATAGAAAGACTGTTAATAATAAGTTCAGTACCTTTGTAAAAATGTTCGATACTTGTTTTGTAACGGCCTTTATTATATTCCTTAGCGGCTTCTATAATGCCAATCGGTGTAATTGGAAACGGTAAAAAAAACTTATTGAGGCCATGTTCACATGTTGCAGTGTTTTGTTGCCATGATGGCTGTAAAACGGCATGTGAATGCATCCTGAGTCTCTGTTATCATCTTCATTGGGACCATTCGAAGATGAAACTCGCCCATGATGAACGCCAAGGTATTGCCTCTAAATAGTCATTTTTCTCTTGCAGCAGTGGCACAGCTGTAGGTCTTGCAAAAATAACAATGAGAACTTTATAAAACTCCTATTAATAAAAAGGGAAGCTTATAAGTAGGCAGTGGACCTCTAAATTTGGCCAAAACATGAAGATGCCATAAAGTGGTTGTCTGCTAAAGACAATCCCTACTTTTTGTGGGGCTGTTCTTGATGATAGGTATAGCTGTGAACTGTGGGCAAATCTATCCATAAGTGTTACATTTCACTGCAGCGCCACCACAGGTAAAACAAGGCATTACACAGTACCCATATTTCAATACAAAAAAAACCCCAGACTCATGTTGTTCAGTAAACTAAGCAAAAGTCGCCTAGCTACCTGCATACCACTCCATCTTTAATGTACTAACAAAGGACAAACATAGGAGTTTGTGGTAAAAACTCGTAACAAATCTTTATTGACAAAATCACACATAGATTGACAAACAAATGTTAAAAGATGTAACATGGTAACATAGTAACATAGTTAGTAAGGCCGAAAAAAGACATTTGTCCATCCAGTTCAGCCTATATTCCATCATAATAAATCCCCAGATCTACGTCCTTCTACAGAACCTAATAATTGTATGATACAATATTGTTCTGCTCCAGGAAGACATCCAGGCCTCTCTTGAACCCCTCGACTGAGTTCGCCATCACCACCTCCTCAGGCAAGCAATTCCAGATTCTCACCGCCCTAACAGTAAAGAATCCTCTTCTATGTTGGTGGAAAAACAAAGGACACCAAATGGATCGTTACACTGGGGACAATGAAACTATTCGGGCTTAATGAGTCCCTCAATTTTGCACCCTTTCTGTAAAGATATGAAAATATAGGAGGTATAGATTTCTTGTTCATATTCCATCCTGTTGTATGTTTTTAACTGGTGTTAGTGTGTGTCTCTATTTTTTATTTTAATTATTGTTTTCTTCTCTTTCACATAGTTTTTAATTTTAATTCATCTCCTGCGGTATGATGAATCACATCTGACCTACATATCCCAGATCTTTCTATCACTTTTTGAATGCCCTTTGAAGAATTGGGATCCTAAAATATTGAGATTTGAAGAATGAGTTATTGTCGTTGTGGTTCTACAGACATGGAAATCCGAAAAATGTTTGAATTATAAATGTATATTATAACTAGCTATTGAACCCGTTCTACGCCCGGGTGGCGAGCATTTATATTGGTATATTGTCTCCATCATGGTATGTGCTGCTCCATCCTGCGTCCCCATCCTGTCATTTGCTGCTCCATCCTGCATCCCCATCCTGTCATGTGCTGCTCCATCCTGCGTCCCCATCCTATCATGCGCAGCTCCATCCTGCGTTCCCTTTCATGTCATGCGCTGCTCCCATCCTGCGTCCCCATCCTGTCATGCGCTGCTCCCATTCTGCATCCCCATCCTGTGATGCGCTGCTCCCATCCTGTGATGCGCTGCTCCCATCCTGCGTCCCCATCCTGTGATGCGCTGCTCCATCCTGCGTCCCCATCCTGTCATGCGCTGCTCCATGATGCGTCCCCATCCTGTCATGCGCTGCTGCATCCTGCGTCCCCATCCTTATGTGCTGCTGCATCCTGCGTCCCCATCCTTATGTGCTGCTGCATCCTGCGTCCCCATCCTTATGTGCTGCTGCATCCTGCGTCCCCATCCTTATGTGCTGCTGCATCCTGCGTCCCCATCCTTATGTGCTGCTGCATCCTGCGTCCCCATCCTTATGTGCTGCTGCATCCTGCGTCCCCATCCTTATGTGCTGCTCCATCCTGCGTCCCCATCCTTATGTGCTGCTCCATCCTGCGTCCCCATCCTTATGTGCTGCTCCATCCTGCGTCCCCATCCTTATGTCCTGCTCCATCCTGCGTCCCCATACTGTTATGTGCTGCTCTATCCTGCGTCCCCATCCTTATGTGCTGCTGCATCCTGCGTCCCCATCCTTATGTGCTGCTCCATCCTGCGTCCCCATCCTTATGTGCTGCTGCATCCTGCGTCCCCATCCTTATGTGCTGCTCCATCCTGTGTCCCCATTTTTATGTGCTGCTCCATCCTGCGTCCCCATCCTTATGTGCTGCTGCATCCTGCGTCCCCATCCTTATGTGCTGCTCCATCCTGCGTCCCCATCCTTATGTGCTGCTGCATCCTGCGTCCCCATCCTTATGTGCTGCTCCATCCTGTGTCCCCATTTTTATGTGCTGCTCCATCCTGCGTCCCCATCCTTATGTGCTGCTGCATCCTGCGTCCCCATCCTTATGTGCTGCTCCATCCTGTGTCCCCATTTTTATGTGCTGCTCCATCCTGCGTCCCCATCCTTATGTGCTGCTGCATCCTGCGTCCCCATCCTTATGTGCTGCTGCATCCTGCGTCCCCATCCTTATGTGCTGCTCCATCCTGCGTCCCCATCCTTATGTGCTGCTCCATCCTGCGTCCCCATCCTTATGTGCTGCTCCATCCTGCGTCCCCATCCTTATGTGCTGCTCCATCCTGCGTCCCCATCCTTATGTGCTGCTCCATCCTGCGTCCCCATCCTTATGTGCTGCTGCATCCTGCGTCCCCATCCTTATGTGCTGCTCCATCCTGTGTCCCCATTTTTATGTGCTGCTCCATCCTGCGTCCCCATCCTTATGTGCTGCTCCATCCTGCGTCCCCATCCTTATGTGCTGCTCCATCCTGCGTCCCCATCCTTATGTGCTGCTGCATCCTGCGTCCCCATCCTTATGTGCTGCTGCATCCTGCGTCCCCATCCTTATGTGCTGCTCCATCCTGCGTCCCCATACTGCCTCTGACCCGCTCGGCGCCGAGTGCTGGGGGGCCTGAGCAGGCGGGGACACCGGCACGCTGTGGGGGTCAGGTGCCGGTATCGCCGCCAGCTCAGGCCCCCCAGCACTTACTATACTCACCTGTCCGGCGTTCCTTCGCTGCGCGCCGCCATCTTCCCGGTCTCCTGGCTGTGACTGTTCAGTCAGAGGGCGGCGCCGGCACGCATTAAGCGCGTCATCGCGCCCTCTGAACTGAAGGCCACAGACCGAAGACCGGGAAGATGGCGCCGCTCAGCGATGGAACGGGGCCAGGTGAATATAGGCCGATACTCACCCTCCTGGCGGTCCCTGCTTCTGCAGTGGAGATCGCGGTGTGTGTTCAGTGTGAACGCACACCGCGATCTCCCGGGAGCGTCGCTCTGTGAGGCCCAGACTGCGCCAGCGCTTGCGCTTGCGCAGTCTATAGAGGCTTCGGACAGAGTGACGCTCCCAGCGTTATATATTATAATGTTTTCTGAGGGTTATTGATATTTCTGTTTGGCGGCTGTGGCTGTGGTGCGCGTGCTCCCGCTTGCTGTCTGCTGCTGTCCCGCGTTGTCCAGGATTGGTCATCGCTGGCATCCGACTAGGAGTCATGGTTACGTCCTTCTTCTGCTCGGGCGCTTGGCGGCGGCGCGCCGGGCTGCGTGGGTATGGTACGGTCGGCCGCGGGCACATGCGCCGTATACATACAGCCCAGCAGCAGCCGGTCACGTGACATACATGTGACCGGTTACTAGGGATACTTAAGGTCCTGCAAGGAGATTGGAAACACACCTCCCCTTGAGAAAGCAAGGCTGTAGAGTGGCGAAACGCGCGTCGGGGTGCGTCCAGTGGTGTACTTCAGTATCGGGAAGGGTAACCTCTATTCAATTTGCCATACATTGGCGTTATGACTACATCTATTTAGGTGGCAGCATGGAATCTATGGATTCTATGGATAATATTATGCATTAGTCATTAGGTCATAATTAATGTTGTCCTCCCTCCAGAGACTTTGGGAGTATATGGATGGACGTAGTATTAGATAGGGTTATTAATAATATATTTTTAGTCCTCTGTTGGATGGGTATTTGACATGGTGCTGAGAACTGCCCGGGTTGGTGTCTTTTGTTATCACATCTTTTAACATTTGTTTGTCAATCTATGTGTGATTTTGTCAATAAAGATTTGTTACAAAGTTTTTACCACAAACTCCTATGTTTCTCCTTTGTTAGTACAGTACCCATATTGTAGGACAGTGGAGCTACTTCTTTGACCCTTCTCCACTCTGGCCAAGAAAGTTAGAGAATGAATAGAGGATACTTTTCTATGAAAGGGAACCTGACAGCTGACCTACAGGCAGTATGTATCAAATGCTACCTGCATCAGTTCAGTCATTTATGTTTGAGTCGAACACTGCGGGGATACAGTGAAAATGATAGATTAATAGTAGGCGGGTTACAGGGCACAGCTTCTCCCCTCCTGCTCCACTGGAGTGACTGGTCTCTCCCTGTATGTGTGTATAGAAAGAGACCTATTACTGAAGGAGAGTGGGTGGGGAGAGGCCACCGGGGACCGCCTCTCTGACTAGTCATCCATGTGACTCTGTCCCCGGCGGCTGTTAAACTGTCTTTCTCTGAAATTCTGCAGAATTTCAAAGTCAAACCAATATGGCTAAAATCATGCTGCCCCTCGTCTGATACATGATGCCTGTAGATCGGGCACCATGTCTCAGCTGTCAGGTTCATTTTCATTTGTAATTTATATCATAGGCTGGGTTAATGGCCAGGCCCCTTGGTTTTCAGGCATCACATGTGATCAAGGTCATGTTGTTCTTCCCAGAGCCATAACATTTTAATTATTCTGTCAAAATGGCCATGTGAGGGCTTGTTTTTTGCTGAACAAGTTGAACTTTTGAACAAAACCATTGGTTTTATCGTGTGCTGGAAAACGGGAAAAAAATCCCAAGTGCGGTAAAATTGCTAAAATGTGTAATTCCACAGTTGTTTTTTGTACCATGTTCACTAAATGCTAAAACTGACCCGCCTTTATGATTCTCCAGGTCATTACATGATCATAGACACCAAACATGTCTAGGTTCTTTTTTATTTAAGTGATGATAAATAATCCATAATTTGATAAAAAAAACAAAAAATGGTGCCATTTTCCCAGACCTGTAGCATCACCATTTTTCATGATCTTGGGCTGCATGAGGGCTTATTTTTTGCGCACCAAGCTAACATTTTTCATTGGTACCATTTTGGTGTAGATACAATCTTTTGATCGCCTGTTATTGCATTTTATTGCAATTTAGCGTCAACCAAAAAAACGTAATTCTGATGTTTTTAATTGTTTTCTTGTTTCGCTGTTTAGAGATCAGGTTAATTCTTTTTTTTATATTGATTTTTTTTTGTATTGTTTTATTTTGAATGAGGTGAACAGGGTGTGGTTTGAACTTTTATATATTTTTGAACCACTTCATGACCTTGGGATTTTCTGTTTTTCTGTGTTCGTTTTTCGCTCCCCTCCTTCTCAGAGCCATAACTTTTTATCTTTCTGTCAATTTGGCCATGTGAGGGCTTATTTTTTGCGGGACGAGTTGTACTTTTGAACGACATCATTGGATTTAGCATGTTGTGTACTAGAAAATGGGAAAAAAATTCCAAGTGCGGTGAAATTGCAAAAAAAGTGCAATCCCACACTTGTTTTTTGTTTGGCTTTTTTGCTAGGTTCATTAAATGCTAAAACTGACCTGCCATTATGATTCTCCAGGTCATTATTAGTTCATAGACACCTAACATGACTAGGTTATTTTTTATCTAAGTGGTGAAAAAAAATTCCAAACTTTGCTTAAAAAAAATAAAATTGCGCCATTTTCCGATACTCGTAGCGTCTCCATTTTTTGTGATTTGTATTTTTTACAATTTTGGTGCAGATACATTCTTTTGATCGCCCGTTATTACATTTTAATGCAATGCCACGGCAACCAAAAAAACGTAATTCGGGCGTTTCAAATTTTTTCTCGCTACGCCATTTAGCGATCAAGTTAATCCTCTTTTTTATTGATAGATCGGGCAATTCTGAATGCGGCAATACCAAATATGTGTGTATTTGATTTTTTTAATTGTTTTATTTTGAATGAGGCGAAAGGGGGATGATTTAAACTTTTATATATTTTTTTTTCATATTTTTTTTTAAACATTTTTTTTTACTTTTGCCATGCTTCAATAGCCTCCATAGGAGTCTAGAAGCTGGCACAACTGGATTGGCTCAGCTACATAGCAGCGGTCATCAGATCGCTCCTATGTAGCTGAATTACAGGCTTGCTATGAGCGCCAACCACAGGGTGGCGCTCACAGCAAGCCGGCATCAACAGCCATAGAGGTCTCAAGGAGACCTCTGGTTGTCATGCCGATGCATCGTTGACCCCTGATCATGTGACTGGGTCGGCGATGGGCTCATTTCCGGCCCGATGGCCGGAAGCGGTAGTTAAATGCTGCTGTCAGCGTTTGACAGCGGCATTTAATTAGTTAATAGCGGCGGTTGGATCACAATTCCACCCGACGCTATTGCGCGCACATGTTAGCTGTTCAAAACAGCTGATATGTCCCGGCTTTGATGCGGGCTCACCGCCGAAACCCACATCAAAGCAGGAGATCTGACCTCGGAAGTACTATCCCCTCCGAGGACAGAAATAGAATATTTTTAAAAACTTTTTTCAACGTTTTGAATGCTTCAATAGTCTCCATGGGAGACTGGAAGGTACAGTACTTTGATCTGCTCTGCTACACATAGGTGATGATCAGATCGCCTGTGTGTAGCAGAAATGCTCACTTGCTATGAGCAATGACCACGGGATGGCGCTCATAGCAACCTAGCTATGACAACCATAGAGGTCTGCTGCAGACCTCTGGTTGTCATGCCGACCCATTGGTGACTCGTGATCATGTGAAGCTTCCGGTAAGTATGAGATAAATGCCACTGTCAAAGATTGATGGTGGCATTTAACTGTCAACAGCTGCGGGTGGATCGCGATTCCACCAGCTGGTGTTGTGGGCACATGTCTGGTGTACATATCAGCTGTCATGTGCCCGGAAAGGTGCGGGCTAAGCGCTAGAGCCTGCACCAAACAGGTGGAGTCCGGCATCGGCGTACTATTATGCCCAATGTCGGAAAGGGGTTAACATATAAAAAATATGCACACCCCATCATAATTAGATTATAATGATTATACAAATTACTATATTTGCTTGAAAATGAAATCTTACATCAGAATTTTATACAATTGAGAATCTGAGAAAATATTTCTAAATGAAGTTGAAACTGATACTAAAATTAGTCATGGATAACATTTTTACCCTGCATTTTTCATTACCTTGAGCATAAAATCCTAGAATTCTCCAATGATCCTGACATGATAGTGAAGCATCTGCCAGGTTCTACTAAACATAAGTCCAGACCAGCAGAAAGAACGCTGTCATTAAAAATATTTCACCCAGGAACTTGAAATATAAATACAATGAGTAAAATTTAAGTAATTTCTATTCAAATAGAAGTGATGTTATTGTAAATCTCCTATCACTATTAATTATTAGGACTTCACTACAGGGTCTACTGGACTTGCTTAATTCCCATTTTTTACATTTGTGTGATGAGTGTTCCCAGGAATTACATATCACAAAGTGATTTTATCTTGGGCGAAACTTGAAAGAAACAATTTGCTTCCCTGTCTGCAAGGCTTATGGCATGTTCTCCAAGTGTGACTTGGTGTAAGGGGCAGTGAGACCGGGAATTGAGACAAAGGACCTTATTCTGTGTAAACGGCAATACGGATATTGATGGAAAGGATCACATTGCAAGAGAAAGACCTGGGTAAGAGAGACAAAGTGACTGCTGAGAGACCAGTGAGATGGAAATACTGAGCCGGCCATAACGACAAGTGACTGGTGAATGATGAGAGCTTGGTGTACCATGTTACAATATTCTTTCACCAGGCGTAGGTGTAACACGTTGAGTGACTGTATGAGTGAGACATAATGTAGAAGACCTGAGAAACAATGGCATTAATAGATGTAAATATGCAGTAACCAGTTATCCATTCACTTCCAATACATTCCTAGTACAAATTTTACTTTAACTATTGTAAATTGACTCTTTGGAGCCTGAGACAGATGTAAAAAATATGTATGGTAAATCACTAACTCAAGTTTAGTATGTACAGATTATACGGTAAAGTAAATAGTGAAAATAATGAAAGACTTCACATTATGCCCCTGAGATCCTTCTTGAGATGGTTGTAGGCAGCCAGTATTTTAGCATTTACTTCTTATTTAGGGTGAAGGGGAATTCTAGCAAAAATAGAAATAAGGCAGCACTCAAAAAATATTCAGTGGATAAGTAAGAGTAGTTTATTCACCCATTCTCCTAACACAATGTTTCGCCTACCTCACCTTTCTTAAAGTGGTTCTCTGGTCTGAAATGAAACGTCTGAAGTCACTTTGTGTGACTGCAGACTGGTGAATCCTCACAGCTCATACACTGCGCAGTGCGAGGATTTGCCATTCTTTGTGCCAGAAATGGCGGTCAAGTAAGCGATATGCATACACTCGGGCAGAACCCATCTAGTGGGCCCAGCCTCGCTCAATGCACTTGACTAGACAACCCCTTAACCCCCGAAACTTTTACGGTTTTGCTTGTTTTTTGCAGGACGAGTTGGACTTTTGAACGACACCATTGGTTTTACCATGTCATATACTAGAAAACGGGAAAAAATTCCAAGTAACGGGCGATCAAAAGAATGTATCTGCACCAAAATTGTAAAAAATAAGCCCTCACCCGACACCAAATCACGAAAAATGGAGACGATACGGGTATCGGAAAATGGCGCAATTTGTTTTTTTTTTTAGCAAAGTTTGTAATTTTTCTTCTCCACTTAGAAAAAAGGTCATTATGATTCTCCAGGTAATTACGAGTTCATAGACAACAAACATGTTTGGTTTCTTTTTTATCAAAGTGGAGAAAAAAAATTCCAAACTTTGTTAAAAAAAAATACCCGTATCGTCTCCATTTTTCAGGATTTCCGGGTTGGGTGAGGGCTTATTTTTTGTGTGCCGAGCTGATGTTTTAATTATACCATTTTGTTTGGTGCAGATACAATCTTTTGATCTCCCGTTATTGCATTTTCATACAATGTGGTGGCGACTAAAAAAACGTAATTCTGGAGTTTTTAATTTTTTTTCTCGCTAAGCCATTTAGCGATCAGGTTAATCCTTTTTTTTTATTGATAGATCGGGCATTCTGAACACGGCGATACCAAATATGTGTATGTTTGATTTTATTTTTATTGTTTTATTTTGATTGGGACGAAGGGGGTCATTTGAACTTTTATATTTTAATTTTTTTTATGTTTTTAAAAACATTTATTTTTGTACTTTTGGCATGCTTCAATAATCTCCGCAGAAGCTGCCACAACCCGGTCGGCTCTGCTACATAGAGGCGATGTTCAGATCGCCTCTATATGCAGATTTACTCACTTGCTATGAGCACTGACCACTGGGTCAGGAGATCTCAGGTTGTTATGCCGACACACCGGTGAGCCACGATCACCATGCCAACAAACTGGTGACCCGCGATCACCATGTCGACACACTGGTGACCCGAGATCACGTGATGGGGGTGACCAGTGTGCATATTTTCAGCGGAAGCACAATTTAAATGTTGCTGTCAGAGTTTGACAGCGGCATTTAACTGGTTAATAGCCATGGGTGGATCGCTATTACACCCGTGGCTATTGTGGGCACTTGTCCATGGAAAGATGTGTGCTCACCGCCAGAGCCCACATCAAAGGGAAGGAGTTTGACATTAGCGTAAATGTACGCCCCATGTCAGAAAGGGGTTAAGCATTTGGAGCTACAGTACTGTGCAAAAGTTTTAGGGAGGTGTGGAAAAAAATATGCTAATTAAGAATGCTTTTAAAAATATAAATTTTAGTAGTATATTTTTTTATAAATTAAGAAAATGGAAAGTGAAAGAACAAAAAAAAATCTAAATCAAACGAATATTTGGTGTTATCTCACTTTGCCTTAAAAACAGGATCAATTCTTCTAGGTACAATTCCTCAAAGTTTTTGAAGCAAGTAGGTTGTTTCAAACATCTTGGAAAACTAACTACAGTTCTCCTATGTGCAAATCTTTATATCTACTCATGTAATCCCGGACAGACTGATGTTGAGATCTGGGCTCTGTGGGGGCCATATCATCATTTCAAGGACTCCTTGTTCTTCTTTACATTTAACATTTCGTATATACTCGAGTATAAGCCGACCCCCTAATTTTGCAACAAAAAACTGGGAAAACTTATTGACTCAAGTATAAGCCTAGGGTGGAAAATGCAGCAGCTACCGGTAAATGTCAAAAATAAAAATAGATACCAATAAAAGTAAAATTAATTGAGACATCAGTAGGCTAAGTGTTTTTCAATATCCATATTGAATCAGAAGCCCCATATAATGCTCCATACTGTTCATTATGGCCCCATAAGATGCTCCATACAAAATAGGCCCCATATAATGCTCCATACAGTTCATTATGGCCCCATAAGATGCTCCATACAAAATAGGCCCCATATAATACTCCATACAGTTCATTATTGCCCCATAAGATGCTCCATATACAAATATGCCCCATATAATGCTCCATGCAGTTCTTTATGGCCCCATAAGATGCCCCATATAATGCTCTATTCAGTTCTTTATGGCCCCATTGGTTCCCCAATATAATGCTCCATGCAGTTCTTTATGGCCCCATAAATGCCTCATATAATGCTCTATGCAGTTCTTTATGGCCCCATAGATGCCCCATATAATGCTCCATGCAGTTTTTTATGGCCCCATAGATGCTCCATATAAGGCTCCATGCAGTTCTTTATGGCCCCATAGATGCCCCATATAATGCTCCATGCAGTTCTTTATGGCCCCATAGATGCTCCATATAATACTCCATGGAGTTCTTTATGGCCCCATATAATGCTCCATGCAGTTATTTATGGCCCCTAGATGCTCCATATAATGCTCCATGCAGTTCTTTATGGCCCCATAGATGCCCCATATAATGCTCCATGCAGTTCTTTATGGCCCCATAGATGCTCCATATAATACTCCATGGAGTTCTTTATGGCCCCATATAATGCTCCATGCAGTTATTTATGGCCCCTAGATGCTCCATATAATGCTCCATGCAGTTCTTTATGGCCCCATAGATGCCCCATATAATGCTCCATGCAGTTCTTTATGGCCCCATAGATGCCCCATATAATGCTCTATGCAGTTCTTTATGGCCCCATAGATGCCCCATATAATGCTCCATGCAGTTATTTATGGCCCCATAGATGCTCCATATAATGCTCCATGCAGTTCTTTATGGCCCCATAGATGCTCCATATAATGCTCCATGCAGTTCTTTATGGCCCCATAGATGCCCCATATAATGTTCCATGCAGTTATTTATGGCCCCATAAATGCTCCATACAAAATAGGCCCCATATAATGCTCCATACAGTTCATTATGGCCCCATAAGATGCTCCATATACAAATATGCCCCATATAATGCTCCATGCAGTTTATTATGGCCCCGTAAGATGCCCCAAATAATGCTCCATGCAGGGACCGCGTCAGGAACGCTGGGAGCAGGTGAGTATTTGACAAGTGTCGCTCACCCGCCGACCCCCCTCCGCCTTCCATGACTTGAGTATAAGCCGAGAGGGGCACTTTCAGCCCATTTTTGGGGGCTGAAAATCTCGGCTTATACTCGAGTATATACGGTAGTTTTAAATGACATTAGCTGTATGTTTGGGGTCAAAGTCCTTCTGCAGAATAAATTTGGATCCAGTCAGACACCTCCCTGATGGTATTGCATTTGTGTAGTGAAGATATGTGTTGTACGGATCTGTTGTGCAACAATCATAGATTTTGGACCATACCAAGTAGTTGTATAGAGTCCTTGAAAAAACTTGTACCTTCTTTCATTGGACATTGTATTATTGGTCGTTCCTAGAATCTATGCAATGCAATACAGGTGGAACATGGTGAGCAGTTTCTCACCTCCATACTGGCTCTGTATATATATATACGGTAGCTTTGACTCTGTTCTAGCGCACAAGTGAACTTTATTCACGATGTTTTTGTTCCATTTCTTGTACATTAGTTTTGAGAAGATGAGGGAGTTGTTTCCAAGCCGTCACATGCATATTTTGTTTTCTCCCAGAGTTTTACACAGTTGGGATGTATATATGAAAAATAACTTCAATTAAAGAAGATACATTTAAAATATGGAATTGTAGTGACTCGGTGCACTCATCACTAATGTGTTCTTAAGACCTTACTGAAAGACAGGCTGCGAGAAAGAATGAGCAAATTATAAACAATTTAAAATAGAAAGTGTTGAAAATCACTTACATCTCTCGTGAATTGAGCATATGGTGATTATGACGGTATTAATTACAATAATACACTCATAGGTGAAATATCTTATTACTTCCAGTTATATAAGGTTTACTAAAATATGTACCGTATGTTAAGGGAACCTGTCAGTTGATTCATACTGCCCAAAACCACAGTCAAGGTTCCTCCAAAGCCATGGTTGAAAAGATGTGATATATCAACACAATGTGATAAGTATTTGTGAAGTGTAAAGGAAATGATGCATGGTTTTCAAGTTATTTTAGAAATATAAATCCGAATATTGTGACATGTATTTGCATTCAGCTCCCTGTAGTTTGATACCCCTAAATAAAATCCTAAGTTACTCATTGCCTCCAAAAGTCAGAAAATTAGTAAATTTAGTCCACCTGTGTGTAATTTATTATCGGTATAATTACAGCTATTCTGTAAAGGCCTCGGAGGTTTGAGAAAATTGGGGATCATACAGCATCATGAAAACCAAGGAACACATTAGACAGGTCAGGGATAAAGTTGTGAAGAAGAATAAAGCAGGGTTAGGTTATAAAAGAAATAGCCCAAGCTCTGAATATCTCTAATTGTCCAATTCATCAGCCAAAAATGGAAGGCATATGGCAAAGCTGCAAACTTACCAAGACATGGATGGCCACCTAAACATTCCAAGCAAGGAGAGCACGAGTTAAGAGAAGCAGAGAAGAGGCTGCTTGTTGTATTCATTATCATTTCCTCTACATTTCACAAATACTTGATATGTTGTGTTGGTATATTGCATAAAATCCCAATGAAATACTTTTAAATTTGTCGGTGTTATATTAAAAAATGTGGAAAAGTTAACCGAGTGTGAATACTTTTTCAAGGCCCTGTATATTCATTCTCCACTAATTGCAATAGGTGAATACCTGACAGCTGCAAAGTTGGAGAAACTTAGACCAGTCAGACACAGACATGAAGTTTGTCCTATGAGGAGTAAGGTCCAGAAGAACTGTCATATGAGCTGTTGAAGCCAGCAACCTGCAGATGGACTGCAGTAGTTTTTTGGAGTTCTTTTGGACTATCACCAGCTATGACAGAAGTAGTATGCTGATACAGCATAGGGATGTGTGTTGGTATTTTTTTTGCATTGATTTTGGAAGAACATAATGAAGTTCATAAATATGTATCAATTATATTGATATAGTCCTTATGGTCAATTATTAAAATGTAACAGTACATTTAAACAAGATGCATTCTTGCGAATTCTCGTTCCTGATTATCAGCCCATATATAATGATACCAAACACCTGGATGAACATGCAAAACTCTTATTTGTCAGGTCATTGGATCATTTGTGCCCCCCAAAAACTCATTGTTATCTGCAGCACTGTTAAGTGCCATTTCAGAATAAGCTGTCATATGTACAGTTCGTGAGGAATAACATTACTAAGTTCTGACCATTGTGCAATGTGTACCTTGCATCTTATTAGTAATTTTCCACTATGTAGTTTCTAATTACTAGAAGCTGCAGCAGCTTCTCCCCCTCCCATCTCTAAAGACTTTTAAAGGCAGCAGATGTATCTTTATTTCTCACTGAAGACAGATTTGCAGACAGATTTGACCAGTTTTTGAGACTGAATGATCAGTGCAGTGAAGTGACTGATAAGTGAAGAAAGAGGCTTTTTATAAAATACAAAAATATATATTACAAAGTTTTTGTTTTATCTTTGCTTGCACTATTGATTTAAAAAAAGCAAAAATAAGCTGCAGTTACATTAAATTAAATGTAATTGGGGTCGGTATTAATTTTGGAAGTGACCTATTTTATTGCATTTTCTCACCTCTTATATGTTATACCCTATACTAGTTACACTATTCCCAGGAGTGAAGTTATTCCACTATATTCTTCCTTATTTTCTTTCCCTCTGAGACTGAAAGTGAAATAATTAAGACCTTGCAAGGTAAAAGCAGATAGCAGCAGCCATGGATAAAGTAATTTGTCTTCTGCTTTGCTTGCACAACCTAGAATATATATATAAAAAAAGGCTGGACACATTTTGGGGCATTACAAGGTAGGGAGTAGAAAATCATTTCATAAAACAAAGACATTATTGACATTTATACAGTATGAGTTGTGTATCTGTGATTCAATTACACATTGATTGCTCATACAGAGTGCAGGCAATGCACACTTCTCTGCTGGCCATTAGTCTAGCCAAGACAGTGGAGCTAGCAGATGAAAGGATTTTTGTAGATGATGGGGTGGAGGGGAGGTGATGCAGACATCATGGTAAGAAGGAGTTAATGTGACTGGTGTTTTATGATGATGTGTTATGTTATATGTTTGATAAAGAGCATAGTGCGGCGCCCCAGTGTCCTGGTCGTTGCAGTGATGTCATTACCCTTCCAGGGGAGAAATGATGTCATGTCTGAAGGCAATGAAAGACAACCACGTTCAGGTATCACACACATGCAACATGTTCACACTCCAGACCAGAAGGGGGAGCTCTAAGCCTGTTTAGGGTGAGCTCCCCAACTTACATCCTGATCTGGAGGGAAAAGGAGTTCAGTTCCTGTCAGGCAGTGAGAAGAAGAGGAGCTCTGCTGGCATGACGTGCTGCAACTCCTGGGAAAAGACACTAAAAGGTGACCATACTGCAGAGAGTGTGCAGGAAAACAGAGCAAAGGAGAGAAATACCAGAGGGAGATCAGCCAGGAACAAGCTACTCCTTTCTGAGGCGCAGAAGCTGGTAGCCAGAAACACCGAGGGAGCAACTGTCTCTAAGCCTTGCTCCTTATACCGGCAGGACAGTCAATTCCAGGTTGGCTGCCCGACCTTTATACCTAAGAAGACACGGTGGCAACTTGTGGGGGTAGGGTCCCTATAAACAAGCCCCAGGCCATCAGTCATATGGGTTTGTCCTATCCACATCATCTGGGGGACAGAGAGGAAGAAATAACATATAGAACATCTACAAGAGTTGTGAGGACCTTACCGTGAAGCTCAGCAGGGAGGTACTACAACACACAGGCGCTAGAAGGAAGGTATTGTGAATTCTGTTGTCGAACTCCCTCCTGTGGTCGTGAATGGTACTTCGGCAAGTTCTGTCTATGGGCTCCCTCTGGTGGCTATGAGTGAAGCTGCTGCTTCTGAGGTTCCTTACACAGGTGACGTGGGTTATCCTTTTGTTGGCTTCTCTATTTAACTCCACTCAGATCGTTACTCCATTCCAGCTGTCAATGTTTTAGCATTGGTTCAGTTCGCTCCTGGATCTGCCTGGTTACCTGTCTTCTCCTGCAGAAGCTAAGTTCCTTATTGTTATTTTTGCTTGTTGAACGGGGTCACCAGAGGAGCGGGGTTTCAAAGCTAGAAACAGTTTACAATTATTTTTGAAATTCAAGAATCTAGATCTATCCCCAGAAAATAAATCAGGAATAGGAATTCTAGGCTCTAACATAGGATTCTGAACCACAAAATCTTGAATGTTTTGTACCCTTGCAGTGAGATGATCCACACAAGAGGATAGACCCTGAATGTCCATCTCTACACCTGTGTCCTGAACCACCCAAAGGTCTAGGGGAAAAGAAAGACAAAACACAGTGCAAAGAAAAAAAAATGGTCTCAGAAGTCCTCTTATCCCTCTATTGAGATGCATTAATACTTTGGGCCAGCTGTACTGTTATGACCTGGTGGTTAGGAGCACCCGACCTGATAGTTAAACTCATACAGGACGAGTTCTGGGATGTGGGAGCTCTGCTGACCGCAAGCCCTAATCCTATCGCACACACAAAAAATAGCCGTGGAGCGCTCCTGACGCTCCCTAGGCGCCTCGTCACAGCCTCGTCACAGCCTCAGAGCTAGCTAGCCCTAGAGAAGAAAATAAAGCCTAACTTGCCTCAGAGAAATTCCCCAAAGGAATAGGCAGCCCCCCACATATAATGACTGTGAGTAAAGATGAAAGTCACAAACGCAGAAATGAAAATAGGTTTCAGCAAAGGGAGGCCAGACTTACTAAACAGACAGAGGACAGGAAAGGAATCTTTGCGGTCAGCACAAAAACCTACAAAAGACCACGCAGAGTGTGCAAAAGGGTCCTCCGCACCGACTCACGGTGCGGGGGGTGCCACTCTGCATCCCAGAGCTTCCAGCTAGCAAGACAAAATCAGGATAACCAGCTGGACAAAGAAACAATGAGCAAAAATAACAATAAGGAACTTAGCTTCTGCAGGAGAAGACCGGTAACCAGGCAGATCCAGGAGCGAACTGAACCAATGCTAAAACATTGACAGCTGGCATGGAGTAACGATCTGAGTGGAGTTAAATAGAGAAGCCAACCAAAGGATAACCCACGTCACCTGTGTAAGGAACCTCAGAAGCAGCAGCTTCACTCATAGCCACCAGAGGGAGCCCATAGACAGAACTCGCCGAAGTACCATTCACGACCACAGGAGGGAGTTCGACAACAGAATTCACAACAGGAAGGCTACTGATTCCCACCTGGGCTGAGGATACTATCTGAAGTTTTCAGTAAACAAGGTAAAAGACTGCAAACCTGTCTCCTCGTTCTTTACTGCACTTTGCCCGTATATAAACTCTGTTACTGGACACCCCTGAGGGCCACGGACCGGGTCAGCCACCATGACATTCCCCCGAACCGCAGGACCCGGTACTGAGTACCCCCTTGCCCTACTCTGGGGGCGATCCAATTGCATTTTATCCTTATGGCCGATTTGTTTGTGGGTTCTCCTAGAGGCTCTGCCTCAAGGCCAATCCTGGGGATTGGGGAGGTCTGTCCACTAGAGGAACCATTACAAAGGATAGGGATATCGTTTGCATTACACAGGGTAGTATACAATATGAAGATAGCCCACTGTTGGGAGGACAGGAAAACACGTTCTGCTTTTAGTGAGAGTCAGATAAAGGGACTTATAGTCAAGAGAGTGTGTGAGCGGGGTTCTGAAGAATTGTTAGCTACTGACAGTGTTCAACGGGTTCCAAGACAGTGGATGCTGTAGAGGCAAAAAAGTTCTGTCAGTGCAAGTCTTCAACCAGTATGTGGTCACATCTTAACCCCTTAGCGACCGCCGATACGCCTTTTAACGGCGGCCGCTAAGGGTACTTAAACCACAGCGCCGTTAATTAACGGCGCTGTGGAAAAAGTGAATAGCGCCCCCCAGAGGCCGATTTTCTCCAGGGTCTCGGCTGCCGGGGGTAGCCGAGACCCCAGAGAACATGATTCGGGTTTTTTTTAACCCACCCCGCATTTGCGATCGCCGGTAATTAACCGTTTACCGGCGATCGCAAAAAAAAACAAACAAAAAAAAAACGCGATCTCTTTTTAATTTCTCTGTCCTCCGATGTGATCGCACATCGGAGGACAGAGAAAAGGGGTCCCAGGTAGCCCCCCAATACTCACCTGTCTCCCCCGATGCTCCTCGTGTCTCCCGGTGGGCGCCGCCATCTTCAAAATGGCGGGCGCATGCCCAGTACGCCCGCCGGCCGGCCCCGCGAGAATCTTTGGGGTCTCGGCTGCCGGGGGTAGCAGAGACCCCAAAGAGCATGATCGGGGTCGGTTTTACCGACCCCTGTTTTGCGATCGCCGGTAATTAACTGTTTACCGGCGACCGCAAAAAAAAAAAAAAAAAAAAAAGTAAAGTGTAATTCTCTGTCCTCTGATGTGATTGCACATCAGAGGACATAGAAATAGGGGGATTCGGGGACCATACAATACTCACCTGTGTCCCTGGATCCTCTTGCTGCTCCTCCTGGCCGCCGGCAGAAGAAAATGGCGGGCGCATGCGCAGTGCGCCCGCCATCTGTCTCCATCTGCCGGCCGGCAGGAGAACAGCAGTTGGGGCTAAAATTAGGGTTAGGGGTAGGGTTAGGGGTAGGGTTAGGGGTAGGGTTAGGGGTAGGGTTAGTGTTAGGGGTAGGGGTAGGGTTAGGGTTAGGGCTAGGGTTAGGGCTAGGGTTGGGGCTAAATTTAGGGTTAGGGTTGGGGCTAAATTTAGGGTTAGGGTTGGGGCTAAATTTAGGGTTAGGCTTCTTTCACACTTACGTCGGTACGGGGCCGTCGCAATGCGTTGGCCCGACATACCGATGCATGTTGTGAAAATTGTGCACAACGTGGGCAGCAGCTGTAGTTTTTCAACGCATCCGCTGCCCAATCTATGTCCTGGGGAGGAGGGGGCGGAGTTACGGCCACGCATGCGTGGTCAGAAATGGCGGATGCGATGTACAAAAAAACGTTTCATTGAACGCTTTTTTGTGCCGACGGTCTGCCAAAACACAACTGATCCAGTGCACGGCGGACGCGACGTGTGGCCATCCGTCACGATCCGTCGGCAATACAAGTCTATGGGCAAAAAACACATCCTGCGGGCACATTTGCAGGATCCGTTTCTTGTCCAAAACGACGGATTGCGACGGAATGCCAAACGACGCAAGTGTGAAAGTAGCCTTAGGGTTAGGGTTGGGGCTAAAGTTAGGGCTAGGGTTGGGGCTAAAGTTAGGGTTAGAGCTGGGATTAGGGTTAGGGTTTGGATTAGGGTTGGTATTAGGGTTAGGGTTGGCATTAGGGTTACGCTTGGGATTAGGGTTAGGTTTGGGATTAGGGTTAAGGTTAGGGTTGTGATTAGGGGTGTATTGGGATTAGGGTTAGGTTTGAGGTTAGGGTTGAGATTAGGATTAGGGGTATGTTGGATTTAGGGTTTTGATTAGGGTTATGGTTAGGGTTGACATTAAGGTTGTTTTGGGGTAAGGGTTGTGATTATGGTTAGGGTTAGTGATTAGGATTATGGATCAGGTTGGAATTAGGGTTAGGGGTGTGTTGGGTTAGGGTTGGAGCTAGAATTGGGGGGTTTCCACTGTTTAGGTACATCAGGGGGTCTCCAAAAACGACAGCCAATTTTGCGCTCAAAAAGTCAAATGGTGCTCCCTCCCTTCTGAGCTCTGCCGTGCGCCCAAACAGTGGGTTACCCCCACATATGGGGCATCAGCGTACTCGGGATAAATTGGACAACAACTTTTGGGGTCCAATTTCTCTTGTTACCCTTGTGAAAATAAAAACTTGGGGGCTACAATATCTTTTTTTGTGAAAAAAAAATATTTTTTATTTTCACGACTCTGCATTCTAAACTTCTGTGAAGCACTTGGGCATTCAAAGTTCTCACCACACATCTAGATAAGTTCCTTGGGGGGTCTAGTTTCCAAAATGGGGTCACTTGTGGGGGGTTACTACAGTTTAGGTACATCAGGGGCTCTGCAATCGCAACATAATGCCCACAGACCATTCTATCAAAGTCTGCATTCCAAAAAGGCGCTCCTTCCCTTCCGAGCTCTGCCGTGCGCCCAAACAGTGGTTTACCCCCACATATGGCGCATCAGCGTACTCGGGATAAATTGGACAACAACTATTGCAGTCCAATTTCTCCTGTTACCCTTGTGAAAATAAAAACTTGGGGGCTACAATATCTTTTTTGTGAAAAAAAATATATTTTTTATTTTCACGACTCTGCATTCTAAACTTCTGTGAAGCACTTGGGCATTCAAAGTTCTCACCACACATCTAGATAAGTTCCTTGGGGGGTCTAGTTTCCAAAATGGGGTCACTTGTGGGGGGTTACTACAGTTTAGGTACATCAGGGGCTCTGCAATCGCAACATAATGCCCACAGACCATTCTATCAAAGTCTGCATTCCAAAAAGGCGCTCCTTCCCTTCCGAGCTCTGCCGTGCGCCCAAACAGTGGTTTACCCCCACATATGGGGTACCAGCATACTTGGGATAAATTGGACAACAACTTTTGGGGTCCAATTTCTCTTGTTACCCTTGTGAAAATAAAAACTTGGGGGCTACAATATCTTTTTTGTGGAAAAAGAAAATATTTTTTATTTTCACGGCTCTGCATTAAAAACTTCTGTGAAGCACTTGGGCATTCAAGGTTCTCACCACACATCTAGATAAGTTCCATGGGGGGTCTAGTTTCCAAAATGGGGTCAGTTGTGGGGGATTTCTACTGTTTAGGCACATCAGGGGCTCTCCAAACGCGACATGGCGTCCGATCTCAATTCCAGCCAATTCTACATTGAAAAAGTAAAACGGCACTCTTTCTCTTCCAAGCTCTGCGGTGCGCCCAAACAGTGGTTTACCCCCACATATTGGGTATCGACGTACTCAGGAGAAATTGCACAACAACTTTAGTGGTCTAATTTCTTCTGTTACCCTTGTGAAAATAAAAATTTGTGGGCAAAAAGATCATTTTTGTGTAAACAAAAGCGATTTTTTATTTTCACGGCTCTACGTTATAAACTTCTGTGAAGCACTTGGGGGTTCAAAGTCAAACGGCGCTCCTTCACTTCTAAGTTCAGCGGTGCGCCCAAAAAGTGGTTTACCCCCACATATGGGGTATTGGCGTATTCAGGAGAAATTGCATAACAAAATTTATGGTTACATTTCTGTTTTTACACTTGTGAAAATAAAAAAAATGGTTCTGAATTAAGATGTTTGCAAAAAAAAGTTAAATGTTCATTTTTTTCCTTCCACATTGTTTCAGTTCCTGTGAAGCACGTAAAGGGTTAATAAACTTCTTGAATGTGGTTTTGAGAACCGTGAGGGGTGTAGTTTTTAAAATGGTGTCACACTTTATTATTTTCTATCATATAGACCCCTCAAAATGACTTCAAATGTGATGTGGTCCCTAAAAAAAATGGTGTTGTAAAAATGAGAAATTGCTGGTCAACTTTTAACCTTTATAACTCCCTAACAAAATTTTTGTTCCAAAATTGTGCTGATGTAAAGTAGACATGTGGGAAATGTTATTTATTAACTATTTTTCGTGACATATCTCTCTGATTTAAGAGCATAAAAATACAAAGTTTGAAAATTGCAAAATTTTAAAAATTTTCGCCATATTTCCATTTTTTTCATAAATAATCGCAAGTAATATTGAAGAAATGTTACCACTATCATGTCACGAAAAAACAATCTCAGAATCAGCGGGATCCGTTGAAGCGTTCCAGAGTTATAACCTCATAAAGTGACAGTGGTCAGAATTGCAAAAATTGGCCTGGTCATTAAGTACCAAATTGGCCCTGTCACTAAGGGGTTAAGCTTTGTGAGGATGACAGGGCAGTCTTTGGCCTAAGGCCAAGAAGAAGTAATGAGTGCCATATCTCTGTCTCCCTTGTGAGAAAAATGTTGGCTGGGTCTCAGCAAAAGGGAAAGATGGTGGGCCTCAGCGAAGCTGTTATGCCAGCTATAAGGTCCCTGGAACCAACAGAGGAAGTTGATCCAGGGGCAGGTCGGGCAGAACGGAGTCAAGGACTGATAGTACACTGGTCAGAGAGAATGTCATCCAGAGGGGAATCTGCCTCACTCTGTGTGCCGCAAGAGCATGTATCCGAATTGCACAATAAAGCTGAACTTGCTGAACCGAACTTAAGGTTTCCTGTCTGTCATATCTGTAGCTGTAACCGGTCCTATGGATGGGGAGGTAACAAGGACTCCTGAACTACAAGTGAGTAAAGAAAGCACATCACATTCCTATTTAGAAGAAGGGTTTCAGGGCAAAGAGAACTCAGTTGTGGCCCACAGCAACTGATCATGTCCCACTCGTAAGTGGCAAGGAATTTCAGCTTGTTTTTAAATAATCTGATTCTGGGTGTGTAACAAGTTATTACAAGAGAAATGTGTTTGAAAAAGTGCACCATAATGTAAGTTTAAGAGCCCTCAGTAGCACTGGACATTAGGGGCATCTAGATGAGTGGGTGGAACGTCTTCATTGAGTAATTGGGAAATTAGATCAACTTTTTATTTTGTCAACCTTGTGATGAAGAACCATCTTTCTCCCTAAAAATTCAACTCACTTTAAAGTGTAACCGTCATTTTAATTTTATAAATCATTGGGACACATGAAAATAATAAACTTTGTAAGATATCTTCTTATCAGAGAAATCTTCTTCTTTCTCCACCAGAATTGATCTTTCATTTTCAAAATTCTCAATTCACAGTTAAAATCTGTAGTCAGTGAAGACAGATTTTTACATTACTGAGATGGGACATAAATGTTGCTACTGATAATATTCAATGTAAAGAGAAGGGATATGGAGGGAGAGATTCTGCACCTAGCACCTACTTTCTCTCACCCATTTTCTTCCATCTTCATAGAATCTTATTTGTAATTTAAATATCTGTTTTCACTAAATACAGTTTTTACCTGAAACTTGAGAATTTTTAAAATGAATGATCAGTCCTGGTGGAGAAAGAAGCAGATTTCTCTGATAAGATATATTACCAAGTTGTTTGTTATTTTCATGTGTACTAAAGATTTAAGAAATGAAAGTTTGAACGACGGTTACTCTTTAAGTAAAGGTATGTACATACAACAACCCCTGGCAAAAATTATGTAATCCTTGGAGGATGTTCACTCAGTTGTTTAATTTTGTAGAAAAAAAGATGATCACAGACATGGTGCAAGACTAAAGTCATTTCAATGGCAATTTTATGGCTTAAAGAAGCACTGAAAGAAATCAAGAACAAAAAATTTGGTAGTCAGTAATGGTTACTTTTTTAACTAAGCATAGGGGAAAAATTATGGAATCACTCAATTCTGAGGAAAAAATTATGGAATCACCCTGTAAATTTTCATACCCCCCAAAAAAATATGCATCAATTTAGATCTGCTTGTTAGTCTGCATCTAAAAAGGAGTGATCACACATTGCAGACCTGTTGCACCAAGTGGACTGACATGAATCATGGCTCCAACACGAGAGATGTTAATTATTATTATTATTATTATTTATTGTTATAATAATAATAATAATAATTAACATCTCTCGTGTTGGAGCCATGATTAATTGAAACAAAGGAGAAGATTATCAAACTCTTAAGAGGGTAAATCATCACGCAATGTTGCAAAAGATGTTGGTTGTTCACAGTCAGCTGTGTCTAAAATCTGGAGCAAATACAAACAACATGGGAAGGTTGATAAAGGCAAACATACTGGTAGACCAAGGAAGACATCAAAGCATCAAGACCGGAAACTTAAAGCAATATGTCTCCAAAACAGGAAATGCTCAAAAAAACAACTGAGGAACAATTGGGTTGAACTGGAGTCAACGTCTGTGACCGAACTGTAAGAAACCGCCTAAAGGAAATGGGATTTACACACAGAAAAGCTAAACAAAAGCCAACATTAACACCTAAACAGAAAGTTTACAATGGGCTAAAAAAAGCTATTGTGGACTGTGGATGACTGGATGAAAGTCATATTCAGTGATGAATCGTGAATCTGCATTGGGCAAGGTAATGATGCTGGAACTTTTGTTTGGTGCCGTTCCAATTCGATTTATAAAGATGACTGCCTGAAGAGAACATGCAAATTTCCACAGTCATTGATGATATTTGGCTGCATGCCAGGTAAAGACACTGGGGAGATGGCTGTCATTACATCTTCAATAAATGCACAAGTTTATGCTGATATTTTGGACACTTATCTTATCCCATCAACTGAAAGGATGTTTGGGGATAATGAAATCATTTTTCAAGATGATAATGCATCCTGCCATAGAGCAAAAAGTGGGAAAATGTTCCTTGAAAAAAGACACATAAGGTCAATGTCATGGCCTGCAAATAGTCCGGATCTCAATCCAATTGAAAATCTTTGGTGGAAGTTGAAGAAAATGGTCCATGACAAGACTCCAACCTGCAAAGCTGATCTGGCGACAGCAATCAGAGAACGTTGGAGCCAGATTGATGAAGAGTACTGTTTGACACTCATTAAGTCCAGGCCTCAGAGACTGCAAGCTGTTATAGAAGGCAGAAGTGGTGCAACAAAATACAAGTGATGTGTTGGAGTGTATTATTGTTTGTTTGCTTTTCATGATTCCAGATTTTTTTCCTCAGAATTGAGTGATTCCATAATTTTTCTCCTATGCTTGGTTAAAAAAGTAACCATTACTGACTACCACATTTTTTGTTCTTGATTTCTTTTAGTGTTTCTTAAAGCCAGAAAGTTGCCATTTGAAATGACTTTAGTTTTGTGCCATGTCTGTGATCTGCTTTTTTTCTACAAAATTAAACAACTGAATGAACATCCTCCAAGGCCGGTGATTCCATAATTTTTGCCAGTGGTTGTAGAACTGTGTATTTAGCCTACAATTTATGTTTTGAGCTTTTTCCAATGTATTCTTTAATGTTACCATAGGCCTCAATTCACCCAACGGAGGCCAACACTGTGTTCTTTTGGCCGCCATCTGGCTGGTTTGCACTTGCATTCCTTTCGTTTTACTGTATAGAAAGCGCTTTACTATAACTACAATGGCCACTGCAGGAAATGTATACAATAAGGCATTTGGTTATTTACAATGGGCACTTATGGTGAAGGGACATCTCACAGACTAAGGTCACCATTGGGCACATGCCTCTAAGTCACAATGGTCACAAACGTAGTGTGTACCAAGTATTATTTCTAAAATAAAATTTAGGGGCAGATTTATTAAGCGACTAACCGGAAAAATGTCTTTGTTGCCCATTGCAACCATTTTACGAGAGCTGGTTTTAAGAAATGGAAGCGGAGCTGAAGTTGGTTGCTATGGGAAACAAAGACAGTTTTCCTTTTGAAACACTTGATAAATGAAGACCATAGTCACACTATTTTAATAGAGCAGGCAAAACTAATATCTGCCAAACACCAATGGTACTGCAAATCAGTATTTTAAAAAAAAATTATATAACGTCCTCTCAAAAGCAGTCAGATATTGAGGCCTGGTATGTAAGTCCCCAAAGACATTAGATGCAATTGAAATGTATGAAATACAGAATAAGGGCTTGTGCAGACGACCATAAAATTTGGATAATATCTGTCGTTTTGATGGATTACACTTGTCCCCATGTTATTTAATGTGGGAGTGCACGTGTCCGATTATTTCCTCAGACCGAGACGATCCAAAGAAAAAATTGCAGCATGCAAGATTTGCCTTTAAAAATCAGATGGCACTCGCTCATTCACCTCTATGGGTCGCCGGAAAAAAATAGGACTGGATCTGTTGTTTGTGACTCTTGGACTCGTTGTTCGGTTTGATATGAGCTGACTCGGTGAGGACAACCAAGTACACAGTATCTTGGGCTAGGTCATGTCAGGCTTGATTGCTAGGGAAGCCCTGCATTGAAGAGATCGGCATTCCCTAAGAGCTTCATGACGGCGTTTCTGACTTTTTGGGACTCAGCTAGGACCCTTCTACTTCAGTTTCAGGATGTACTGGTACCATGTTACATCTGAATATACAGTATATGCGCATATATAAATAGCCTTACAGAGGTCCAGTTAGTTAAGAGAAAAGGCCTCTTCTGTAGAAAACACTCTTCTGGAGACACTTCGAAAACTGCTCCAAGCAAGCGATTACTAAAGTACTGGCACAATACTGTCGTTTTATTGATTTTTGCATATAAAGGGTTAATTGCATTGTATTTTGCTTGCATTTAATTGTTAATTCTGTTTACGTGTACCTGCGTACACTCTTGGTCGTTATTATTGATAGAAACTGCTGTCATTGTATTTCTTACTTATATATACTGTTTACCTACCATCCTTTTCTTTGTTTTATAAAATGGTTAGTAAATATTTATATTATATTATCTTTTCTTTGTACTTGTCTGCTGATTGTTGCTGTACCCCTCGTCCTGGGGCCGTCTCTCGTCACTGCTTTACAACCACTTGTGTCAGTGCATACAGACAAATACCCTATAGCATCCGTAAGGGCGAGATATCAAGAGAACCTTGCAATAGATCAATTTCTTTTGATGTTTTGTGGATAATGTTGTTACTCCCATAAATTTAACAATAATTGAAAAAAAAAGTGTTCCCATCACGTTCCACTTGTCTGATGTTATACAGCTCTGGAAAGAATTAAGAAACCACCACATCAAAACCCTGTCATGGGCAGCCCCATCTCCAGACCTGAACCCTGTCGAAAACCTCTAGAATGTAATCAAGAGGATGATGTATAGTCACAAGCCATCAAACATAGAAGAGCTGCTTACATTTTTGCGCCAGAAGCAGTGTGAAAGACTGGTGGAAAGCATGCCAAGATGTATGAAAGCTGTCATTAAAAATCATGGTTATTCCACAAAATATTGATTTCTGAACTCTTCCTGAGTTAAAACATTAGTATTGTTGTATCTAAATGATTATGAACTTGTTTTCTTTGCATTATTTGAGGTCTGAAAGCAATGGGTTTTTTTTATTTTGACCATTTTTTCTTTGTCAGACAAAAATGCTAAATTTATTGCTTCAAAATTCGGAGACATATTGTCAAAAGTTTATAGAATAAAAGAAAAATTTACATTTTACTCAAAAATATACCTATAAAGAGAAAAATCAGACAAACTGAACATTTTGCAGTGGTCTCTTAATTTTTGCCAGAGCTTTATTTTCGGCTTTAATTATTGCTATATACATAAAATATCGGAGGACATGTGATCCTGTATGCTGTGTCTTCACAGCTGCTCAAAGTCTTCCTGAAAAGCAAGAACCATGATTTTTTTTATCATATGTGATACGTAATTTTACACTTTGTATGCAATTCTCTAAACCTTCCGACCACTCATTACAGTATCATTTACCTTTATACTAAACAGTATAGGCTAAGTGAGTTACAGTGATGCTTTCTGTTCTCCACTCTGTCCTTGGAGGAAATATTGTGGCTTCATGAAACAATAAGAGAATCCTGTGTTATCCTCAATGTAAAATCTCTGGCTAGGATGCATCAGGTCTCTTCATGAACAGAACCAGGGGAAAACACTGGCATTTTTAGCATGATGTTTCCATAGTGATGAATGATGTACAACTTTTAACGTTCTATTTTTAAATGATTGCATTTTATTTATTAATAGGAAGATTAAAAAGGAATAAGCACTAGACGTTCAGTATACAGTCAATGGAATGTTGAAGGCAGGGTTGGTGCTAGGTGGCGCTGTTAAGCTAAACAATGATGTGACAAATTATTTTTGTCAGGGGAATACTACAAGGTTATTGTACTTGCCCCTTGCAGCTTCAGTCTGATTTTTGGTTTGTTTGATATTTAAGGTTCTACACAGATTATATGATTACAGAATTTAGCAATGAATGTTTGCAGCATATGTTTAAGTACATGTAAAGGAATACAGATAGAAATCCATAAACATTTGCAATACCCAAACTTAACTAAAGTTTAAAATTTAACTACAGGTTGTATATAGGAGCTTTAAAAGAGAGATACATGTGCATCTCACAAAATTAGAAGAGCATCAAAAAGTTTATTTATTTCAGTTCTTCAATACAAAAAGTGAAACTCATATATTATATAGAGTCATTACACACAGAGTGATCTATTTCAAGTGTTTATTTCTGTTTATGTTGATGATTATGGCTTACAGCCAATGAAAACCCAAAAGTCATTATCTCAGTAAATTAGAATACTTTATAACACCAGCTTAAAAAAAAGATTTTTTTCCATCATACATGACAACACCACGAGAGAGGGGATCCGCCCATCAAGGACAGGAAACCTTCAAGATAAAAGGGGCGGCTCCTCTCTCCACATCAGTTGGCTTCCTGTCCTTGACGGGGAACCCTCAAGATGAAGATTTCTGATGAAGACAGAAGAGGATGCCTGGGCCTGGGTCGGGTGGATTTGGGCAGGCGCTGGTCTGCTGCACCCGTCACCAGGTACCGGTAGTCGCCTCGGGGGCCATGTATTCCATGCCCCCCTGAGCGAAGCATGGCCACAAACCGTGAGGCAATGCACGGGTGAAGATGGAGCCTCGGAGGCCATCCCTGTTGCCACAAAAAAAAATCCACCTGCTAATTGTTGTCCTCGGAGGTCACAATGGTGCTCCCTCCCTGTTGACTATGGTGGCCATGCACCCTGTGAGGCACATCGGTGCCCAGGCTAGGTAAGGCTCCTCGGAGGTATTATGCCATCACTGTTGAGCACTGCAGATGGTCCCCCCCTCACCTCCCCTCCTTCCTCCCTGGGCTCCCTTCATGGAAGTACCTGTAGTCAGCGTGATCGCAGCAGGGGAGCGGGGCAGGGAACAAGCACTGTGGTAAGTGCACCTTCCCCAGTTGCGTCACTTTCAGTACAGGGCTCTGCCCTTTGGGATAGCAACAGCCCCACGTGTATTTACAAAACTGATTGCAGAGGTCACAGCACATCTCAGAGAAAAAGATACTCTGATAATACCCTACTTAGACGACTTCCTGATAGTGGGGAAAAACTCTTCTCACTGTCAGGAGCAGGTCAGAATAGTAATGGACACTCTACAGACACTAGGATGGCAACTGAACCTCAAAAAATCCAAACGAGCCAGAATTTCCTAGGGATAACGGTAGACTCCATGGCGCAAGAGTGTCGCCTCCCAGAGGAAAAAATGAAACAAATGAGGAGTTCCCTGGACATACACAGCCTCCAAAGTAATCACAACGGATGCCAGTCCATGGGGATGGGGAGCTCAATCAGACACACTATGGGTCCAAGACCCCTGGGCTCAAGAGGAGAAAAATCTATCCTCAAACGAGTGGGAACTCCTAGCAATCGAAAAAAGCGCTAAGGAGGTTACTTCCACACTTGACAGGGCATCATGTGAGAGTCCTATCAGACAACTGAACAGCGGTTGCATACGTGAACCACCAGGGGGGCACCCGTTCTCGGTCACTGATGCACATAACCAAAAGACTCATGACTCTAGCCGAAAGGCATTTCCTTTCATTATTGTCCCTGCATATTTGAGGTGTGGACAACATAGAGGCAGACTTTCTAAGCAGGAACCACTTAAGGCAAGGGGAATGGTCCCTAAAAAAAGTCAATTTTTCAACGGATAGTGCACAGGTGGGGAAGACCCAGTGTAGACCTCTTTGCCTCAAAAGCCAACAAAAAAGTTCAAAAGTTCTGCTCCCTGAACCCAGCAGACAGGCCGTTCGCAGTAGATGCCTTCAGCATAGAATGGACGTCAGGACTCTTGTATGCCTTCCCACCGATATGTCTAATTCCAGCAGTTCTGAAGATCAGGGAGGACAAGGCCAGAGTGTTTGTAATAGCTCCCTTCTGGCCAAAAAGACCATGGTTTTACTGGCTGAGAGTGATGTCAGTGACGGACCCGTGGGTACTCCCGGAAGACCAGGACCTTCTAACACAGGGTCCCTTCAACCACCCGCAGAATTCCGGGCTACATTTGACAGCCTAGCATTTGGACGGTCATTGTTAGAGAAAGAAGGGTTCTCAGCTGGTTTAATATGCACCTTGCTCAGTAGCAGAAAACCAGTAACAACCAAGATCTACGGGAGAATATGGAAGAAATTCCTGTCCAGCTCAGGACCAATATGGGAAGGGGAGGTCCCGATAGTGGCAATACTGGAGTTCCTGCAAAAGGGCTTAGATCTGGGATTAGCTGTTAGTACCCTCAAAGTACACATTTCAGCTTTAGCAGCCTTATTCAACTGTGACCTGGCAAGCAATAGATGGGTGATGAGGTTTATCCGAGCCTGTAGTAGAGCTGATTCTGTTCCATCCCCTACTCCTCCACCATGGGATCTAAATTTAGTGTTGACAACTTTGACAGAAAGCCCCTTTGAGCCATTAAATACAACTTCAGATAAAGTACTAACATTAAAAACAGCTTTGTTAATGACACTTACATCGGCCTGTAGGGTTGGGGATTTACACGCCTTGTCAGCTGACCCCCCTTACACACAAATTATGGACGATAGGGTTGTATTAAAATTAGATCCGGCATATCTCCCCAAAGTGGTATCGAGATTCCATAGGGCTCAAGATATAACCCTACCCTCTTTCTGTCCCAATCCTAGTAACAAGAAAGAGGAGAGACTCCATTGCCTGGATGTCAGGAGATGTATTCTACAGTATTTAGAGATGACAAAATCCTGGAAGAAACAGAGGGCTTTATTTGTTTCGTTCCAGGGGTCAAGGATGGGCCTTAAAGCCTCAAAACAAACTATCGCTAGATGGGTGAGAGAGGCCATTATTCTAGTGTATAGTAGTGCAGTCAGGGTTGTTCCACAGGGTCTGAAAGCCCACTCCACGAGGGCCATGGCGATGTTGTGGGCGGAGAGAGCAGATGCTACCATCGACCAAATCTGTAAGGCGGCCACTTGGTCCTCTCCGTCTACATTTTTTAAACATTATAGGCTAGACCTATCTGCTACCTCTGATCTCACATTTGGGAGAAGAGTGTTACAAGCAGTGATCCCTCCCTAAAAGAGAGTACAAATCTTTGTAACTCTCTTGTGGTGCCATCATGTATGATGGAAAAACACGGGTATTACATACCTGGTAATGTGTTTTTTCATGAGACATGACGGCACCCTTATATTCCCACCCTTTTGATCACGTCATTAGTTGGGTGCATTATTAGCATTATTTGTATTATACACTCCCTCGGGTGTCGATGAATAGAACCATATACTGTGTATATATACAGTGGGGCAAAAAAGTATTTAGTCAGTCAGCAATAGTGCAAGTTCCACCACTTAAAAAGATGAGAGGCGTCTGTAATTTACATCATAGGTAGACCTCAACTATAGGAGACAAACTGAGGAAAAAAAATCCAGAAAATCACATTGTCTGTTTTTTTAACATTTTATTTGCATATTATGGTGGAAAATAAGTATTTGGTCAGAAACAAAATTTCATCTCAATACTTTGTAATATATCCTTTGTTGGCAATGACAGAGGTCAAACGTTTTCTGTAAGTCTTCACAAGGTTGCCACACACTGTTGTTGGTATGTTGGCCCATTCCTCCATGCAGATCTCCTCTAGAGCAGTGATGTTTTTGGCTTTTCGCTTGGCAACACGGACTTTCAACTCCCTCCAAAGGTTTTCTATAGGGTTGAGATCTGGAGACTGGCTAGGCCACTCCAGGACCTTGAAATGCTTCTTACGAAGCCACTCCTTCGTTGCACTGGCGGTGTGCTTTGGATCATTGTCATGTTGAAAGACCCATCCACGTTTCATCTTCAATGCCCTTGCTGATGGAAGGAGGTTTGCACTCAAAATCTCACGATACATGGCCCCAATTCATTCTTTCATGTACCCGGATCAGTCGTCCTGGCCCCTTTGCAGAGAAACAGCCCCAAAGCATGATGTTTCCACCACCATGCTTTACAGTAGGTATGGTGTTTGATGGATGCAACTCAGTATTCTTTTTCCTCCAAACACGACAAGTTGTGTTTCTACCAAACAGTTCCAGTTTGGTTTCATCAGACCATAGGACATTCTCCCAAAACTCCTCTGGATCATCCAAATGCTCTCTAGCAAACTTCAGATGGGCCCGGACATGTACTGGCTTAAGCAGTGGGACACGTCTGGCACTGCAGGATCTGAGTCCATGGTGGCGTAGTGTGTTAATTATGGTAGGCCTTGTTACATTGGTCCCAGCTCTCTGCAGTTCATTCACTAGGTCCCCCCGCGTGGTTCTGGGATTTTTGCTCTCCGTTCTTGTGATCATTCTGACCCCACAGGGTGGGATTTTGCGTGGAGCCCCAGATCGAGGGAGATTATCAGTGGTCTTGTATGTCTTCCATTTTCTAATTATTTCCCCCACTGTTGATTTCTTCACTCCAAGCTGGTTGGCTATTGCAGATTCAGTCTTCCCAGCCTGGTGCAGGGCTACAATTTTGTTTCTGGTGTCCTTTGACAGCTCTTTGGTCTTCACCATAGTGGAGTTTGGAGTCAGACTGTTTGAGGGTGTGCACAGGTGTCTTTTTATACTGATAACAAGTTTAAACAGGTGCCATTACTACAGGTAATGAGTGGAGGAAAGAGGAGACTCTTAAAGAAGAAGTTACAGGTCTGTGAGAGCCAGAAATCTTGATTGTTTGTTTCTGACCAAATACTTATTTTCCACCATAATATGCAAAAAAAATGATAAAAAAACAGACAATGTGATTTTCTGGATTTTTTTTTCTCAGTTTGTCTCCCATAGTTGAAGTCTACCTATGATGTAAATTACAGACGCCTCTCACCTTTTTAAGTGGTGGAACTTGCACTATTGCTGACTGACTAAATACTTTTTTGCCCCACTGTATGTATATATATATATATACTGTATATATGTATATATGTTTTCACGAATATTTGAGCCCATGGATCCATTATATGTCCGTTTTGCAAGCCAGTGAGGAATACTCGCCATGCGGATGTCATATGGATGCCATACGGATGACACACGGATACTTTTTGGAAAAAAAATCGCATCCTCGCATTTAATACTGATGACATACGGATCACTGTTCATGAAGATTTCTGCGTATCTTGGCCATAAAGAACGGACTGTATTTTTATACGTTAGGTGTGACTCTAGCCTAAGGAGTTTTTACTTTCCAAAGGGAAAGTAGAGTATTTAAGAAGGGGTTGTCCTATTAGTGGACAAACCCTTTTAACTTTTACTTGATATGCATTTAAAATATATCTTTGAAAAGTATAAGATGCACAAACATATAAATCTATGTGCAGGGAGACATTTATCAGTACTTGTGACTTAATCACTCTGGCAGAATGGTAAACCCAATAGTGATAAAGATGAACATCTAAAAGTGTAGACAATAATACTAGTGAATGTGTAAGAAATGATTCACTCTCGCCCTAATCATAGCATACTGTTCCGTTCCAGTCGGGAGTACATAATTCAGGTGGTTTGGTCTTAAGTTGTTGCACCCTCTATTGCTCTGCACTGTCCCTCCATATAGCTGCCCTTACAGGGTTATTACACAAACTTAGCACTGCTATGTAAATGGTCCTATTTTGGGAAGGAAACAGGGACAAAATGGAGCAATTTATTTAGGAAAGCTAAGTTTGGGTACCATGGGAAGAAAGCAAACAGGGACAAAGTAGGACAATATACATATGAAGGCTAACTTTGGGTACTGAGTTGATGTGAGGTTCTTGAAGGCCTGTACAGATCATGTGCTCTCAATAGAAACGATCCAGTATGTCACAATTTGGGTGAGATTGAACCATTTCTAATCCGTGCACTGATGTTGTTATTTATTAGACGGATCGTTCTCCCATTGTGATTAAGTAACAACTACCGGTACTCACAAATGTTTTTCCGAACGTAGACTTGTTCTGTGTTTTTCTGTGGGTCTGATACTTTTGTAAATTGTCTCTTCAGAGAGGAAGAGGACTCGAACGCAAGTGTCACCTTTAGGAAGTAGCAATCCTAAAAGTCAATATCGACTCTCCAATGAGCCTTGTTGCATGACTTAGGATATAAGCCAAAACCAGAATCCCAATTTGCAGACACTGCATTTCTGAGTACTGCCCCTCATCAGTGCAAAGTGTGAGATCTGGTTTGGATGGGTGAGAGGCCTCTGACCGGGAGCCAGCATTACAGTGTAAAAGTCTCCTCACCTCGGCATGTCAGGCTTGAGATGTCGCTTTCCGTAAGAAGAAACGTTACTCCTACGTCATCCACACAGTGTCCTCCATCGCACTTGTGCGCGGGAGTGCTTCTCTCTATACTACCAAGGGCAAAAGGACAAAGGACACCTGCGAATGCACACAACAATACCCGTTGGACCCGTTGAAGCGCGCAGGCGCGAAACGGCCGTCGTCCTCTTGCCTCCTCTTGCACCTCCCTTCCTACCAAGCCGCCTCTCCACCCGATGTCTGTGAGTGTATACTCTGAATAAAGGACATTTTTCATACAGCAATATTGGGTGAGTGCCACTTTATTTTTTCTTCATTCCTTGGCACACAACAATACTTTGCTCTGTCCTCAACATACACCTGTGCAGGAGAACGATGGAGGAATCTTTGTGGATGACGTAGGATGCATCATCCACACGAAGCAAGAAGGAGACGGTGATCGCAAGAAGAGAGGAGGCATCGGATGAAGACCTGCAAGACCCATCAGACCTGACTGCGCATTATGTGAGTATGATAAAAGCTTTTTTAGTGTGTGTTTTTCAGAGTGCAATGAGGACATACATTCAGCCTTCTACAAAGTTTCAACAGAGGGCTTACAGATGATGGTCCTACTTGGTGACAGCTTCCCTATAATCCATACCAAGAAATCATTAAGCTTTACTATTCACAATCAATTTGTTAGTTATCATCACATCACATCTATCAACCTGATATCATCTACATGGACTTCATTTGGAGCTTTAGATGAACATTTTTTTTTACAGCAAACAAGATGTTCATATGTGTTAGAAGTATGTCTCCACATGTAAATGAATGCCCAAGAGGTAATGCTATATTAATATCAGAAAGTACTTTTTAATAACATGATAAATTTTTCTGGAAACCTATCAGTGTTCTTATAAGCTAAACTGGAGCAGGAGTTGAAGACTGAATACATTGAGGGTCTCAGAGTCTTTCTAACGTCACCCTAGATAATGTGTTAAAAAATATTCAGGTATTCAATCATGAATTCATAATACATTACTCACAGTAAGCATGCCGAGATCAATAAGGTGCTGTGTTAGAAAAATGTACTATGTACATCTAAATCTAAATTCATATATTCACAGAGCGGTGATATGGACGGTACTAGGTCATCCTACAGTCTGATTGTCAATAGATATGATTGAGAAAAGGTTCCAGATTTCAGATAACATATCTTTACAGTGATTACAGCCCAGATTTCTAAATCCCCTGAACAGTGATAGACATATTGTTCATCGATACATGTTATGGCTGGCAATCAGGCAACACAGCGTGCAGTAATCAGCGCACATACAGAGATCTGGCAATAACCAAAAACAATAGGACGAGCTCTGAGACGTGGAATCTCTGTAGACTGCAGTACCTGATCTATCCTCACACAACTATAAGCAGCAGTGGATTGCGCCTATCAACTACCTATGCAACTCGGCACTGCCTGAGGAGCTGACTAGCCTGAAGATAGAAATACAAGCCTGACTTACCTCAGAGAAATACCCCAAAGGAATAGGCAGCCCCCCACATATAATGACTGTTAGCAAGATGAAAAGACAAACGTAGGAATGAAATAGATTCAGCAAAGTGAGGCCCGATATTCTAGACAGAGCGAGGATAGCAAAGAGAACTATGCAGTCTACAAAAAACCCTAAAACGAAAACCACGCAAAGGGGCAAAAAAGACCCACCGTGCCGAACTAACAGCACGGCGGTGCACCCCTTTGCTTCTCAGAGCTTCCAGCAAAAGATAATAGCAAGCTGGACAGAAAAAACAGAAAACAAACTAGAAGCACTTATCTAGCAGAGCAGCAGGCCCAAGGAAAGATGCAGTAGCTCAGATCCAACACTGGAACATTGACAAGGAGCAAGGAAGACAGACTCAGGTGGAGCTAAATAGCAAGGCAGCCAACGAGCTCACCAAAACACCTGAGGGAGGAAGCCCAGAGACTGCAATACCACTTGTGACCACAGAAGTGAACTCAGCCACAGAATTCACAACAGTACCCCCCCCTTGAGGAGGGGTCACCGAACCCTCACCAGAACCCCCAGGCCGACCAGGATGAGCCACATGAAAGGCACGAACAAGATCTGGGGCATGGACATCAGAGGCAAAAACCCAGGAATTATCTTCCTGAGCATAACCCTTCCATTTGACCAGATACTGGAGTTTCCGTCTAGAGACACGAGAATCCAAAATCTTCTCCACAATATACTCCAATTCCCCCTCCACCAAAACAGGGGCAGGAGGCTCCACAGATGGAACCATAGGTGCCACGTATCTCCTCAACAACGACCTATGGAATACATTATGTATGGAAAAGGAGTCTGGGAGGGTCAGACGAAAAGACACCGGATTGAGAATCTCAGAAATCCTATACGGACCAATAAAACGAGGTTTAAATTTAGGAGAGGAAACCTTCATAGGAATATGACGAGAAGATAACCAAACCAGATCCCCAACACGAAGTCGGGGTCCCACACGGCGTCTGCGATTAGCGAAAAGCTGAGCCTTCTCCTGGGACAAGGTCAAATTGTCCACTACCTGAGTCCAGATCTGCTGCAACCTGTCCACCACATAATCCACACCAGGACAGTCCGAAGACTCAACCTGTCCTGAAGAGAAACGAGGATGGAACCCAGAATTGCAGAAAAATGGAGAGACCAAGGTAGCCGAGCTGGCCCGATTATTAAGGGCGAACTCAGCCAACGGCAAAAATGACACCCAATCATCCTGGTCAGCGGAAACAAAACATCTCAGATATGTTTCCAAGGTCTGATTGGTTCGTTCGGTCTGGCCATTAGTCTGAGGATGGAAGGCCGAGGAAAAAGATAGGTCAATGCCCATCCTACCACAAAAGGCTCGCCAGAACCTCGAGACAAACTGGGAACCTCTGTCAGAAACAATATTCTCAGGAATGCCATGTAAACGAACCACATGCTGGAAGAACAAAGGCACCAAATCAGAGGAGGAAGGCAATTTAACCAAGGGCACCAGATGGACCATTTTAGAAAAGCGATCACAGACCACCCAAATGACCGACATTTTTTGAGAAACGGGAAGGTCAGAAATGAAATCCATCGAAATATGTGTCCAAGGCCTCTTCGGGACCGGCAAGGGCAAAAGCAACCCACTGGCACGTGAACAGCAGGGCTTAGCCCTAGCACAAATTCCACAGGACTGCACAAAAGCACGCACATCCCGTGACAGAGATGGCCACCAGAAGGATCTAGCAACCAACTCCCTGGTACCAAAGATTCCTGGATGACCGGCCAGCACCGAACAATGAAGTTCAGAGATAACTTTACTAGTCCACCTATCAGGGACGAACAGTTTCTCGGCCGGACAACGATCAGGTTTATTAGCCTGAAATTTCTGCAACACTCTCCGCAAATCAGGGGAAATTGCAGACACAATGACTCCTTCCTTGAGGATACTCGCCGGCTCAGATAACCCCGGAGAGTCGGGCACAAAACTCCTAGACAGAGCATCCGCCTTCACATTTTTAGAGCCCGGAAGGTATGAAATCACAAAATCAAAACGAGCAAAAAATAACGACCAACGGGCCTGTCTAGGATTCAAGCGCTTGGCAGACTCAAGATAAGTAAGGTTCTTATGATCAGTCAAAACCACCACGCGATGCTTAGCACCCTCAAGCCAATGACGCCACTCCTCGAATGCCCACTTCATGGCCAGCAACTCTCGGTTGCCCACATCATAATTACGCTCAGCAGCAGAAAATTTCCTGGAAAAGAAAGCACATGGTTTGAACACTGAGCAACCAGAACCTCTCTGTGACAAAACCGCCCCTGCACCAATCTCAGAAGCATCAACCTCGACCTGGAACGGAAGAGAAACATCAGGTTGACACAACACAGGGGCACAGCAAAACGACGCTTCAACTCCTGAAAAGCTTCCACGGCAGCAGAAGACCAATTAACCAAATCAGCACCCTTCTTGGTCAAATCGGTCAATGGTCTGGCAATGCTAGAAAAATTACAGATGAAGCGACGATAAAAATTAGCAAAGCCCAGGAATTTCTGCAGACTTTTTAGAGATGTCGGCTGAGTCCAATCCTGGATGGCCTGAACCTTAACCGGATCCATCTCGATAGTAGAAGGGGAAAAGATGAACCCCAAAAATGAAACTTTCTGCACACCGAAGAGACACTTTGATCCCTTCACGAACAAGGAATTAGCACGCAGTACCTGGAAAACCATTCTGACTTGCTTCACATGAGACTCCCAATCATCTGAGAAGATCAAAATGTCATCCAAGTAAACAATCAAGAATTTATCCAGATACTCACGGAAAATGTCATGCATAAAAGACTGAAAAACAGATGGAGCATTGGCAAGTCCGAACGGCATCACCAGATACTCAAAATGACCCTCGGGCGTATTAAATGCCGTTTTCCATTCATCTCCCTGCCTGATTCTCACCAGATTATACGCACCACGAAGATCAATCTTAGTAAACCAACTAGCCCCCTTAATCCGAGCAAACAAGTCAGAAATCAATGGCAAGGGATACTGAAACTTAACAGTGATCTTATTAAGAAGGCGGTAATCAATACACGGTCTTAGCGAACCATCCTTCTTGGCTACAAAAAAGAACCCTGCTCCCAATGGTGACGACGATGGGCGAATATGTCCCTTCTCCAGGGACTCCTTCACATAACTGCGCATAGCGGTGTGTTCAGGTACGGACAAATTAAATAAACGACCCTTAGGGAATTTACTACCAGGAATCAAATCGATAGCACAATCACAATTCCTATGCGGAGGTAGGGCATCAGACTTGGACTCTTCAAATACATCCTGAAAGTCCGACAAGAACTCTGGGATGTCAGAAGGAATGGATGACGAAATAGACAAAAATGGAACATCACCATGTACTCCCTGACAACCCCAGCTGGTTACCGACATAGAGTTCCAATCCAATACTGGATTATGGGTTTGTAGCCATGGCAACCCCAACACGACCACATCATGCAAATTATGCAGTACCAAAAAGCGAATAACTTCCTGATGTGCAGGAGCCATGCACATGGTCAGCTGGGCCCAGTACTGAGGCTTATTCTTGGCCAAAGGTGTAGCATCAATTCCTCTCAACGGAATAGGACACCGCAAAGGCTCCAAGAAAAATCCACAACGTTTAGCATAATCCAAATCCATCAGATTCAGGGCAGCGCCTGAATCCACAAACGCCATGACAGAATATGATGACAAAGAGCACATTAAGGTAATGGACAAAAGGAATTTGGACTGTACAGTACCAATAACGGCAGAGCTATCGAACCGCCTAGTGCGTTTAGGACAATTAGAAATAGCATGAGTAGAATCACCACAATAGAAACACAGTCTGTTCAGACGTCTGTGTTCGTGCCGTTCTACTTTAGTCATAGTCCTGTCGCACTGCATAGGCTCAGGCTTACTCTCAGACAATACCGCCAGATGGTGCACAGATTTACGCTCGCGCAAGCGACGACCGATCTGAATGGCCAAGGACATAGACTCATTCAAACCAGCAGGCATAGGAAATCCCACCATTACATCCTTAAGAGCTTCAGAGAGACCCTTTCTGAACAAAGCCGCTAGTGCAGATTCATTCCACAGAGTGAGTACTGACCATTTCCTAAATTTCTGACAATATACTTCTACATCATCCTGACCCTGGCATAAAGCCAGCAGATTTTTCTCAGCTTGATCCACTGAATTAGGCTCATCGTAAAGCAATCCCAGCGCCTGGAAAAATGCATCAACATTACTCAATGCAGAATCTCCTGGTGCAAGAGAAAACGCCCAGTCCTGTGGGTCGCCGCGCAAAAAAGAAATAATAATCAAAACCTGTTGAATAGGATTACCAGAAGAATGAGGTTTCAAGGCCAAAAATAGCTTACAATTATTTCTGAAGCTCAGGAACTTAGTTCTGTCACCAAAAAACAAATCAGGAATCGGAATTCTTGGTTCTAGCATCGATTTCTGATCAATAGTATCTTGAATCTTTTGTACATTTACAACGAGATTATCCATTGAGGAGCACAGAGCCTGAATATCCATGTCCACAGCTGTGTCCTGAAGCACTCTAATGTCTAGGGGAAAAAAAAGACTGAAGACAGAGCTAAGAAAAAAAAATGATGTCAGGATTTCTTTTTTCCCTCTATTGGAAATCATTGGAGGGCTCCTTGTACTGTTATGGCTGGCAATCAGGCAACACAGCGTGCAGTAATCAGCGCACATACAGAGATCTGGCAATAACCAAAAACAATAGGACGAGCTCTGAGACGTGGAATCTCTGTAGACTGCAGTACCTGATCTATCCTCACACAACTATAAGCAGCAGTGGATTGCGCCTATCAACTACCTATGCAACTCGGCACTGCCTGAGGAGCTGACTAGCCTGAAGATAGAAATACAAGCCTGACTTACCTCAGAGAAATACCCCAAAGGAATAGGCAGCCCCCCACATATAATGACTGTTAGCAAGATGAAAAGACAAACGTAGGAATGAAATAGATTCAGCAAAGTGAGGCCCGATATTCTAGACAGAGCGAGGATAGCAAAGAGAACTATGCAGTCTACAAAAAACCCTAAAACGAAAACCACGCAAAGGGGCAAAAAAGACCCACCGTGCCGAACTAACAGCACGGCGGTGCACCCCTTTGCTTCTCAGAGCTTCCAGCAAAAGATAATAGCAAGCTGCACAGAAAAAACAGAAAACAAACCAGAAGCACTTATCTAGCAGAGCAGCAGGCCCAAGGAAAGATGCAGTAGCTCAGATCCAACACTGGAACATTGACAAGGAGCAAGGAAGACAGACTCAGGTGGAGCTAAATAGCAAGGCAGCCAACGAGCTCACCAAAACACCTGAGGGAGGAAGCCCAGAGACTGCAATACCACTTGTGACCACAGAAGTGAACTCAGCCACAGAATTCACAACAGATACAATACTCATTGTCTGCAGGTTCCACTAGGTGGCGCCGCAGCTACCACTGTATATGGCGCTGAGGAACAAGTGAATAGCGCCCCCTCCCCCCCCAGGGGAATCAGCTGTACATTACAATTGACGTTGTGTTGAATCACCCATGTTGACACTAGCACCTATCATGGCTGTTTACTAGTTTACTACTAGATGCCACTGTCAATATGTCATTAACATCTAGATGTTTAAGAGAAAATGTGTGCTCTCTCTTTCACACAATTGTCACTCCAGAAACGTGATTGCAAGATGCAAAGATGCAGGTGTATACAACCGTATCACGAGGCCAACTTATGCCCTCGGGACCTGCCAGCTGCAGTATCCTATTACTCTGTGCCAAAATCAGGGTCTAACAAGCTGCATTAGGGTGTGTGTCCACGTTCAGGATTGCTTCAGGATTTGGTCAGGATTTTATGCAGGTAAAATCCTGACCAAATCTGCATCTGAGGTCATTGGCAGGTCACCTGCGGTGTTCTTGCGTTTTTTGCTCATTGTAACAACATGCTGCATTCTGAAAAAACGCGCCACATGTGTTTCCTGCATAGTGGAGACGGGATTTCATTAAATCCCCTCCACTATGCTGTAACATCTGGATGCTGCGTTTTTGACACTGCGGAAAAACGCAGCGTTTCCTGAACGTGGAGACATACCCTTAGTGTGAGGTCTCTCTCCCACTTGCGTGTAATAAAATCACCGAGTGCAATGCAAGAAAACAATGCATTGCACTCTGACCAATGTTATTTACTGAGGCAGTACTGACCTGCGAGTTTTCCCTCAGCTGTAATCAGGCTGAGGAAAAAAATCTCAGCGTGCTACGAGTGGCCACATATATCGCACGGGTCTCGCCAATGTAAATCAATGGGCGTGAGAAAGAATATATTTTTTTTTCCCCACACATCTCAAAGGAACCACAAAATTTCATCAGCCAAATACAGTGAATTCACAGCCAGAACTGTCAAAATAGACAGATAGAAAAGATAGATATCCTGTAGACATCTAATGACACAAGCCCCGTACATATAATAAACTTGTACCCTTTAGTGCCTTTCCTGTAGCACTAAAGGTGTTTAGCTTTTTTAACTTGATAAATAGATTTAAAAAAATGACGTGGGATCCCCCCTATGGTTGATAACCAACAAAGGTAAAGCAGACAGTTGTGAGCCTGTTATCAGGCTGGGAAGATCCATTGTTATTGGGTCCTTCCCAGCCTAAAAATACCGGCCCACAGTCACCCCAGAAGTGGCTCATCACATTAGATGCGCCAATTCTGGGGCTTTGCCTGGCTCTTCCCGATTGCCCTGGTGCACCCTGGTGCGGTGGCAATCAGGGCAATGGTAGCTGGGGTTGATGTCAGGTGTGCTTTGTCAAAAATCACAGCTGGCATCAATCCCTAGGGATAGTAATGGAGTGCAATGCGCATTGCACGCGTATCACATATGTGGCACCCCAGGCGTCCAGATGTCACAATGGTATTGCCTTCCTCATGGGAGAGGTGATGTCATGCCTGGAAACAAGGAGGGATCCATTAATCGGGTAATACTGACATGCAACACCGTTCTGACTCCAGGCCAGAAGGGGGAGCTCTAAACCCGGCTTCAGGGTAGCTTCCCTATATATTCTTGCAGGAGGAGGAGTTAAGAGAATCTGCTAGGGACTGTGAGGGGAGAGGAGGCAAAAGGAGAGGAGCCTGGGGTCTGGAGCTGTGAATGGGCTCATGCCAGAGGAAAACACCAAAAGACCAGACACCGGGGTCCGTGGTGGTGTGGGAGTTGCAGACCCAGCCACTGAACCCAGAGGGCAGGAGATTTCAAGTCTCCTGTCCCATCCAACACCTGCATGTACCACAGCAAGTGAGGAGCCTGGAGATGCCAGAGAAAGGACAGTGCCCATGAAAGGTTCAAGCTGTCAGCCATACAGGTTGAGAATACAGACACTGAGAGGACTTGTGCAGAGCTTCAGGTAGCAAGGGTCAGATATACAGCGCAGAGGGAAGTCCTCCGAACCCACCTGGCTAAGTGGATCCCAAGCTGTTTCCAGGCTGCCCGGGCCCCACCATCACCTGTTACCTGTACCCTGGACTGTACCTGAATTCCACCAGTAAAAGGTAAAGGAAACTGTTATCCCTATGTCCTGCAATTATTTCCTGCACCCTCAGTGCTGCACCCCACAGTCAACCAACCCTCTTACCAGCTACACCGGGAGCCCTGGGGACTAAGGTCTACCTGTGGGGAGCTATACCACCTCTGCTGCAATACCATCATCCATCCCCAGAGGACCACTTTAAGCAGCGTCAACCATCCCTGGCCGAGTACCACAGGTGGCGTCACGAACACTACTACATTAGACTTTATTCCCATTTTCATTAATCGCCTTTTACTGGATGCCCAGGGCCACGGACCGGGTCACTGCCACCATGACCACCTCTTTAAGAACAGAACTGGCCTTGTACCGAGTACCCCACGGTCCTAGTGGGCAAACCAACTTGGCATCATGAACAGGATTCGTACCCCGGCATCGCCGGGTGCTGTGTGCCATAGACTTTGTTACACTGAGTGATAAACACCATTGCTGCGCCGCGTGGTCCATGAGGAACAGAGGAGGTGTGTCTTCATGGGTGGAGCCAGAGGAAAGATCGGGAAAGGAAGCTGTGCTTTGTGCTCTGCAGTGTTCGGATGAAGAGCAGGCGGCCCCGGGCTTGAAAACTGGAAGAAGCACCGTCCAGATCACCGGTGGAGCAGCCACTCACACCAGTAATGGAACGCAGGGCCTGGCTGACGTTAACTAGGGGAAGAGAAGGAACATGTCCAGCTCAGGTGGAGATGTAGCGCCGGCGGCAGCTGCAGCCCCCATAGCGCCGCAAGATTCAGTGGCGGACACAGCCGCAGCCCCCATAGTACAGCAGAATCCGGCCACAGCCGCAGCCTCCAGAGTGCAGCAAGATCTGGCAACTGCCGCCGCAGTCCCCATAATGCTCCTATCAATGCCTTACATACCAGAAGCGGCCTGGTTACCACAGTGTTCAGGGGAGTCACACACCCTGAGCGATTTTAAGGAGAGACTGCAGTTTAAAGTGTACCCCCTCTCTGAGGAGCAAAAAGTCAACATCCTCATTGGTCAGTTAACTGGTGCAGCCCAGAGGGAAGTAAAGTCCTGGCTGACCACTGATAAAGGGACTGTCAAACAAATTTTGGCTGGGTTGAAGGACACTTTTGACACTCGCACTGCAGCAGAAATAAAAATGAGATTCTTTGGTTGTAAACAAAGGGTGCAGAACAGTATACTAGACTATGCCTTTAATCTCCGGGAGGCACTGCGGGCCATTAAGCAGATTGACCCTGATAGCGTGCAAGATGGGAACAGATTATTAAAGGTGCAGGTTATTGAGGGACTCCTGTACAGCACCCACAGAACACAGCTGTGCATCCTGGCCCTGCAAAACCCTACCCTGGACTTTGCACACTATAAAGATAGGGCCACCCGGGTGCTGCATGAACCAAATTCCAGCTGCACAGTGCCCCCCAGGCGCCTAGCAATTACATACCACCAGGAAGCAGCATCCTTTCCACAGACCCTGGTGGAAGCCGACGCGCTCACCCTGGATAATGATCACTCTGTAGAACTGCGTCTCCAGATCCAGGAGCTGACCAAAAGTGTAGCTGCACTAGCCAAAACCGACGGTCCCTGCAAAAGTCCACAAAGGAGAAGATCCAGCTGGCTTCCAGTACAGAAGATGTCCCATGACGATGGCAGAAGAGGATCCCACCGACTTGTGGGAGAGACAACGACCGCTACGACCAGAACGGACAACCCATTTGTCGCCACTGCAGCAAGGCGGGACACATTGCCAGATTCTGCTATTTAAACAAGCAACCCCTGGGGCAGAGGGACAACCCCCAGAAGTAAGATGACCAGGCCCACAAAGCTGGAGGCCAAGTACGTCGGAGGATGGCCGGTCCTCCCAATTGTGATTGACGGCATCCCGATGAACGCTTTACTGGACACTGGCTCTCAGGTGACGACTATGCCATGTATTCTTTATAAACGGTACTGGGCTGACTCAGACATCACCCGTGGCCCCGATAGTGATTTTACAATAGTAGCCATCAATGGTCAGCCTTTTCCACAAGTGGGTTACAAGGAGGTGACCATTAAGGTGGGGCGGGTAGAGTTGAAAGCCCAAGGTCTTATAATTGTAGATATTGATCGACGAGAACCTAACCCAATGATGACCATAGGTACTAATGTGATAGAAAACTGTCTTGGCGAGGTTATTGTGTTGTTGCAACAGGTGGCCGAAACTGCTGGTTCCAGTGAGCAGCATGTCCTGCAGAAGGAGATCAAAGCACTGATGCAGAGACAACAGGTAGAACTATCTGGTGGAGAAGTCGGCAGTGTCAGAGTGAGTGATCCAATCCCCATTGCAATACCCCCAGGAGTGAAATGTTAATCTGATGTCAAGCAGTAATAGGCCTCAGGGGTCAAGACTACCAAGCCCTTGTAGAACCTGTGCTACGTAGAATCACCAGTAGCGTAGCTAATAGTGAGCACACTACACCAGTGGTAGCAAGTATAATGAATCCGGTCATGACACTATCAATACCTGTACTGCGCAGATCTACTTGTAGTACCAGAGGTCAGATCCCAGCTAGGTGTAAGGACTAAAATGTGACTAAAATGTGTAAAACAGTTATACAGTTAGGTCCATATATATTTGGACAGAGATGACATTTTTCTAATTTTGGGTATAGAAATTACCACAATGAATTTTTAAACAAAACAATTCAGATACAGTTGAAGTTCAGACTTTCAGCTTTCATTTGAGGGTATCCACATTAAAATTGGATGAAGGGTTTAGGAATTTCAGCTCCTTAACATGTGCCACCCTGTTTTTAAAGGGACCAAAAGTAATTGGACAATTGACTCCAAGGCTATTTCATGGACAGGTGTGGGCAATCCCTTTGTTATGTCATTCTCAATTAAGCAGATAAAAGGCCTGAAGTTGATTTGAGGTGTGGTGCTTGCATTTGGAAGGTTTTGCTGTCAAGTAAACATGCGGTCAAAGGAGCTCTCCATGCAGATGAAACAAGCCATCCTTAAGCTGCGAAAACAGAAAAAACCCATCCGAGAAATTGCTACAATATTAGGAGTGGCAAAATCTACAGTTTGGTACATCCTGAGAAAGAAAGAAAGCACTGGTGAACTCATCAATCCAAAAAGACCTGGGCACCCACGGAAGACAACAGTGGTGGATGATCGCAGAATAATCTCCATGATGAAGAGAAACCCCTTCACAACAGCCAACCAAGTGAACAACACTCTCCAGGAGGTCGGCGTATCAATATCCAAATCTACCATAAAGAGAAGACTGCATGAAAGTAAATACGGAGGGTTCACTGCATGGTGCAAGCCACTCATAAGCATCAAGAATAAAAAGGCTAGACTGGACTTTGCTAAAAAACATCTAAAAAAGCCAGCACAGTTCTGGAAGAACATTCTTTGGACAGATGAAACCAAGATCAACCTCTACCAGAATGATGGAAAGAGAAAAGTATGGTGAAGGCGTGGTACAGCTCATGATCCAAAGCATACCACATCATCTGTAAAACACGGCGGAGGCAGTGTGATGGCTTGGGCATGCATGGCTGCCAGTGGCACTGGGTCACTAGTGTTTATTGATGATGTGACACAGGACAGAAGCAGCTGAATGAATTCTGAGGTATTCAGAGCCGCCATACTGTGTGCTCAGATCCAGCCAAATGCAGCCAAACTGATTGGTCGTCGTTTCATACTACAGATGGACAATGACCCAAAACATAAAGCCAAAGCAACCCAGGAGTTTATTAAGGCAAAGAAGTGGAATATTCTTGAATGGCCAAGTCAGTCACCTGATCTCAACCCAACTGAGCATGCATTTCACTTGTTAAAGACTAAACTTCAGACAGAAATGCCACAAACAAACAGCAACTGAAAACCACCGCAGTGAAGGCCTGGTAGAGCATCAAAAAGGAGGAAATCAGCGTCTGGTGATGTCCATGAGTTCAAGACTTCAGGCAGTCATTGCCAACAAAGGGTTTTCAACCAAGTACTAAAAATAAACCTTTTATTTAAAATTATTGCATCTGTCCAATTACTTTTGGTCCCTTTAAAAACAGGGTGGCACATGTTAAGGAGCTGAAACTCCTAAACCCTTCATCCAGTTTTAATGTGGATACACTCAAATGAAAGCTGAAAGTCTGAACTTCAATTGCATCTGAATTGTTTTGTTTAAAATTCATTGTGGTAGTGTCTATAACCAAAATTAGAAAAATGTTGTCTCTGTCCAAATATATATGGACCTAACTGTAATTGCAATCACTAAGCATGAGTACCTACAGAGACTACTGTATGAACTTTCAAAAAAATGCATAATAACCTGTTAAAGGACAATTGGGCCACAGGACTATGTGTAGTCAGGCCCCTTTTCTTGTACAAAGTTACCCTGGTTTGGCCTAGTAAATAAACCGCCAGCATGGCCAAAGATTGGGCCCATCGACAGAGAGTCCTGTAGCCACGCCCAGGAATGAAGCAAAAGTAGGTTGGGGTGGTTCCCACCTAGGCAACTCAAAAGTTTGGAGGTAACGCAAATGGACCAGTGTTGCCCCAGGAACTTAATTAGTCAGATCTGACTGTTTGATTTTTGTAAGTTTTTATATTTTTGAAAACTCTGTAATCCTTTTACCATTGTTCACCTGTTTACTTGTTTTCTTTTGTTTCCTCAGTCCAGGAGTAATGAATTGTACTAGGGGGGAATGTGGCACCCCGGGAGTCTGGATGCCACAATGGTATTGCCTTTCTCACGGGGGAGGTGATGTCATGCCTGGAAACAAGGAGGGATCCCTTAATCAGGCAATACTGACATGCAACAGACCAGAAGGGGGAGCTCTAAACCCAGCTTCAGGGTAGCTTCCTTATATATTCTGGCAGGAGGAGGAGTTAGGAGAGTCTGCTAGGGACTGTGAGAGGAGAGGAGGCAAAAGGAGAGGAGCCTGGGGTTGGAGCTGCGAGAGGGCTCACCCCAGAGGAAAACGCCAAGAGACCAGACACCGTGGTCCATGGTGGTCTGGGAATTGCAGACCCAGCCACTGATCCCGGAGGGCAGGAGATTTCAAGTCTCCTGTCCCAACCAACACCTGCAGGTTCCACAGCAAGTGAGGAGCCTGGAGATGCCAGAGAAAGGACAGTGCCCATGAAAGATTCAAGCTGTCAACCATACAGGTTGAGAATACAGACACTGAGATGACTTGTGCAGAGCTTCAGGCAGCAAGGGTCAGATATACATCGCAGAGGGAAGGCCTCCGAACTTACCTGGCTAAGTGGATCCCAAGCTGTTTCCAGGCTGCCCGGACCCCACCATCACCTGTTACCTGTACCCTGGACTGTACCTGAATTCCACCAGTAAAAGGTAAAATAAACTGTTATCCCTGTGTCCTGCAATTATTTCCTGCACCTTCAGTGCTGCACCCCACAGTCAACCATCCCTCTTATCAGGTACATCGAAGCCCTGGGGACTAAGTCCTACCTGTGGGAGCTATACCACCTGTGCTGCAATACCATCATCCCCAGAGGACCACTTTAAGCAGCGTCAGCCATCCCTGGCCAAGTACCACAGGTGGCGTCACGAACACTACTACATTAGACTTTATTCCCATTTTCATTAACCCCTTAGTGGCAGAGCAAATTTGGTTCTTAATGACTGAGCCAATTTTTACAATTCTGACCACTGTCACTTTATGAGGTTATAACTCTGGAACGCTTTAACAGATCCCACTGATTCAGAGAATGTTTATTCACGACATATTGTACTTCATGTTAGTGGTAACATTTCTTCGATATTACTTGCGATTATTTATGAAAAAACGGAAATATGGCGAAAATTGTTAAAATTTTGCAATTTTCAAACTTTGTATTTTTATGCTCTTAAATCAGAGAGATATGTCACACAAAAGAGTTAATAAATAACATTTCCCACATGTCTACTTTACATCAGCACAATTTTTTTTTTGTTAGGGAGTTATAAGGGTTAAAAGTTGACCAGCAATTTCTCATTTTTACAACACCATTTTTTTTAGGGACCACATCACATTTGAAGTCATTTTGAGGGGTCTATATGATAGAAAATAACCAAGTGTGATGCTATTCTAAAAAACTGCACCCCTCAAGGTGCTCAAAACCACATTCAAGAAGTTTATTAGCCCTTCACATGCTTCACAGGAACTGAAACAATGTGGAAGGAAAAAATTAACATTTAACTTTTTTTGCAAACATTTTACTTCAGAACCATTTTAACCATAAATTTTGTCGTGCAACTTCTCCTGAATACGTTGATACCCCATATGTGGGGGTAAACCACTGTTTGAGAGCAGCTCAGAGCTTGGAAGTGAAGGAGTGCCGTTTTTCTTTTTCAATGTAGAATTGGCTGGAATTGAGATCGGACGCCATGTTGCGTTTGGAGAGCCCCTCTTGTGCCTAAACAGTAGAATCCCACCACAAATGACTCCATTTTGGAAACTAGACCCCCCCAAGGAACTTATCTAGATATGTGGTGAGAACTTTGAATGCCCAAGTGCTTCACAGAAGTTTAGAATGCAGAGTCGTGAAAAAAAAAAAATTTCCACAAAAAAGATATTTAAGCCCCCAAGTTTTTATTTTCACAAGGGTAGTAGGAGAAATTGGACCCCAAAAGTTGTTGTCCAATTTATCCCGAGTATGCTGATGCCCCATATGTGGGGGTAACCCACTGTTTGGGCACACGACAAAGCTCAGAAGGTAGGGAGCACCATTTGACTTTTTGAGCGCAAAATTGTCTGTCGTGTTTGGAGATCCCCTGACGTACCTAAACAGTGGAAAACCCCCAATTCTAACTCCAACCTAACCCCAACACACCCCTAACCCTAATCCCAACCCGATCCATAATCCTAATCGCAACCCTAATGATAATCACAACCCTAACCCCAAAACAACCCTAATTTCAACCCTCACCATAACCCTAATCAAAACCCTAAATCCAACACACCCCTAATCCTAATCTCAACCCTAACCTCAAACCTAACCCTAATCCCAGTACACCCCTAACTCTAATCCCAACCCTAACCTTTATCCCAATTCCAAACCTAACCCTAATCCCAAACGTAACCCTAATGCCAACCCTAACCCTAATACCAACCCTAATCCAAACCCTAACCCTAATCCCAATTCTAAGCCTAACTTTAGCCACAACCCTAGCCCTAACTTTAGCCCCAACCCTAGCCCTAACTTTAGCCCCAACCCTAACCCTAGCCCTAAACCTAACTTTAGCTCTAACCCTAGCCCTAACCCTAACTTTAGCCCCAACCCTAACCCTAGCCTTAACCCTAACCCTAAATTTAGCCCCAACTCTAACCCTAACCCTAAATTTAGCCCCAACCCTAACCCTAGCCCTAACTTTAGCCCCAACCCTAACCCTAAGGCTACTTTCACACTTGTGTTGTGTGGCGTCCGTCGCAATCCGTCATTTTGGACAAAAAACGGATCCTGCAAATGTACCTGCAGGATGCCTTTTTTGCCCATAGACTTGTATTGCAGACGGATGGCCACACGTCGCGTCCGTCGTGCACTGGATCCGTTGTGTTTAGGCAGACCGTCGTCACAAAAAAAGTTCAATGTAACTTTTTTTTGTACGTCGCATCCGCGATTTCCGACCGCGCATGCGTGGCCGTAACTCTGCCCCCTCCTCCCCAGGACATAGACTGGGCAGGGGATGCGTTGAAAAACTGCATCCACTGCTCATGTTGTGCACAATTTTCACAACGTGCGTTGGTATGTCGGGCCGACGCATTGCGACCGCCCCGTACCGATGCAAGTGTGAAAGAAGCCTAACCCTAACCCTAACCCTAGCCCTAACCCTAACCCTAAATTTAGCCCCAACCCTAACCCTAATCCTAATTTTAGCCCCAACTTCTCTAGCTGCTGCCCGGTAGATCATGGCAGGCGCACTGCGTATGCACCTGCCATTTTCTTTCCCGATGAAGAAGCCGGCGGGCAGGAGGGGACACAGGAGGATCCAGGGACACCGGTAAGTATGACAGGGTCCCCGAATCCCCCTATTTCTCTGTCCTCTGATGTGCGATCACATCAGAGGACAGAGAATGACAGATCGTTTTTTGTTTTTTTTGCGACCGCCGGTAAACAGTTAATTACCGGCGATCGCAAAACAGGGGTAAGTAAAAACCGACCCCGATCGTTCCAGGGGTAGCCGAGACCCCAAAGATCTTCCGGGTGCCGGCTGGCGGGCACACTGCGCATGCGCCCGCCATTTTTGTGCCGGAAAAGATGGCGGCGGCTATCGGGAGCCACGAGGAGCACCGGGGGAGACAGGTGAGTATCTGGGGGCTATCGGGGACCCCATTTCTCTGTCCTCTGATGTGCGATCACATCGGAGGACAGAGAAATTAAATGGGAAATCGCTTTTTTTTGCGACCGCCGGTAAACGCTTAATTACCGGCGATCGCAACCCGGGGGTCGGTAAAAATGCCCCGAATCATGTTCTCTGGGGTCTCGGCTACCCCTGGCAACCGAGACCCCAGAGAAAATCTGACTCTGGGGGCGCTATTCACTTTTTCCACAGCACCGTTAATTAACGGCGCTGTGGTTTAAGTACCCTTAACTGCCGCCGTTAAAAGGCGTATCGGTGGTCGTTAAGGGGTTAATCTCTTTTACTTGACTCCCAGGGCCACGGACCGGGTCACTGCCACCGTGGCCACCCATTTAAGAACAGACCCGGCCCGGTACCGTGTACCCCACTGTCCTAGCGGGCCCACCACATACAGAGTGGCATACGCAGGACACTTGCTTGACACGCAACCAACTTTTTAGGATGAAAATCTGAGTGATTTTTTTAATTTTATATGCAGATGTGAAAGATGCCTAAAACTGACACTTCCAATGAACTGAAATATGCAAATATTGTAGTGCAATAAGTCCATAAAAAACAAGGTCTCATACATTACTGATGACAGATTATGTTTTGTAAACAATAATAATAATAATAATAATTTTTATTTATATAGCGCCAACATATTCCGCAGCGCTTTACAAATTATAGAGGGGACTTGTACAGACAATAGACATTACAGCATAACAGAAATACAGTTCAAAACAGATACCAGGAGGAGTGAGGGCCCTGCTCGCAAGCTTACAAACTATGGGGAAAAGGGGAGACACGAGAGGTGGATGGTAACAATTGCTTTAGTTATTCGGACCAGCTATAGTGTAAGGCTCAGGTGTTCATGTAAAGCTGCATGAACCAGTTACCTGCCTAAGTATGTAGCAGTACAGACACAGAGGGCTAATACTGCATAAAGTGTATGAGAACATGATGCGAGGAACCTTTTTTTTTTTTTTTTTTTTAATTATAAATAGGCCACACAGGGATCGTTAGGTTAATGCATTGAGGCGGTAGGCCAGTCTGAACAAATGAGTTTTTAGGGCACGCTTAAAACTGTGGGGATTGGGGATTAATCGTATTAACCTAGGTAGTGCATTCCAAAGAATCGGCGCAGCACGTGTAAAGTCTTGGAGACGGGAGTGGGAGGTTCTGATTATTGAGGATGCTAACCTGAGGTCATTAGCGGAGCGGAGGGCACGGGTAGGGTGGTAGACTGAGACCAGAGAGGAGATGTAGGGTGGTGCTGAGCCATGGAGTGCTTTGTGGATGAGGGTAGTAGTTTTGTACTGGATTCTGGAGTGGATGGGTAGCCAGTGTAATGACTGGCACAGGGTAGAGGCATCGGTGTAACGGTTGGTGAGGAATATGATCCTGGCTGCAGCATTCAGGACAGATTGGAGCGGGGAGAGTTTTGCAAGAGGGAGACCGATTAGTAGAGAGTTACAATAGTCCAGACGAGAATGAATAAGTGAAACAGTCAGAGTTTTTGCAGAGTCGAAAGTAAGAAAAGGGCGAATTCTAGAAATGTTTTTGAGATGCAGGTAAGAAGAGCGAGCCAGTGATCGGATGTAGGGGGTGAATGAAAGGTCAGAATCAAGGATGACCCCAAGGCAGCGGGCATGTTGCTTTGGAGTAATGGTGGAACCGCACACGGAGATGGCAATGTCAGGCAAAGGTAGGTTAGTAGAGGGAGAGAACACGAGGAGTTCAGTTTTTGACAGGTTTAGTTTCAGATAGAGGGAGGACATGATGTTAGAGACAGCGGTAAGACAATCACTGGTGTTTTCTAAAAAGGTCGGTGTGATATCGGGAGCAGAAGTGTATAATTGGGTGTCGTCAGCATAGAGATGGTACTGGAAACCAAATCTACTGATTGTTTGTCCAATAGGGGCAGTATACAACGAGAAGAGTAGGGGGCCTAGGACTGATCCTTGAGGAACCCCAACAGTAAGGGGAAGGTGAGAGGAGGAGGAACCAACAAAACATACAGTGAAGGATCGGTCAGAGAGATAGGAGGAGAACCAGGAGAGAACGGTGTCCTTGAGGCCGATGGAGCAGAGCATAGTGAGGAGGAGCTGATGATCCACAGTGTCGAATGCTGCAGAGAGATCCAAGAGAATTAGCATGGAGTAGTGACCATTAGATTTAGCTGTTAGTAGGTCATTAGAGACTTTAATGAGGGCAGTTTCAGTAGAGTGTAAAGAGCGGAAGCCAGATTGAAGAGGGTCGAGAAGAGAGTTATCTGAGAGATAGCGGGTAAGACGGGAGTGGACCAGGCGTTCGAGGAGTTTAGAGATGAAGGGAAGATTACAATAGATTTAAGTTTGCAAAAGTAGCGAAAGCGTAAAAAAAAAAATATACAAATTTGGTATCACCGTAATTGTAAATTTTAAAGCACTACTCCAGTGTTTTTTTTTCCAGCGCTGGAGTGGTGCTTCTAATTTAAGGTACATTCCTGTGGTCTCATACTTAACAACCATCGTCTTCACCTTTTATTGGAGCCTCCAACTTCTGACTGATTGGAAGTCATAAGTAACAGTCATAAGCCCTCTATGTAAGTCTATGAATGCAGATTGAGGTTCTCATAGACTTGTATTGACTTGGTAAAGATGACTGCGAATAAGTGTTAGGCTAGGTTCCCATTGTGTTAATGGTACAGCGCTAACGGACAGCGTTGCACGGCGAAATTAACGCCGTGCAACGGGTCCGTTAGCGCACCCATTGACAGCAATGTTGTTTGTTTTTGTAGCGCATCGCTAGCGCGTGCCATTTTTGGGATCTGCGCTAGCGGGGACGGCGAACGCGGCCCCTAAATAAACATTGCGTTAGCGCAATCCGCTAGCGCTATGCGCTTAACGGATTGCCCTAATGCAATGGGAACCTAGCCTTAGACTAGGGCAGGGAACTAAGATTACAAGCACCACTCCACGCTGCAAAAACGAAAAATTGATGGAGTGGTGCTTTAACCCCTTTACCCCCCAATCCTGTTTTCACCTTCATGACCAGGCCAAATTTTAGAATTCTAACCAGTGTTATGATTTTATGAAGTAATAACTCTGGAACGCTTCAATGGATCACACTGATTCTGAGAATGTTTTTTCATGACGAATTGTACTTAATGATAGTGGTAACATTTCTTCCATATGGCATGCGTTTATTTGTGAAAAAATTGGAAATTTGGTGCAAATTTTTTAAATGCTCTAAACTTTAATTTTTATGCCCTTAAATCAGTTATGTCACAGAAAATAGTTAAGAAATTGCATTTACCACAAGTCTACTTTACACCAGCACAATTTTTAAAACATAACTTTTTTTGTTCAGAAGTTGGAAGGGTTAAAAGTTGACCAGTGATTTCTCATTTTTCCAACAAAATTTACAAAACTATTTTTTTAGGGACCACAACACATTTGAAGTGACTTTGAGGGGCCTATATTTCAGAAAATACCTAAAAGATACACCATTATAAAAACTGCACCCCTCAAAGGTGCTCAAAACAACATTCAAGAAGGTTATTAATTCTTCAGGTGCTTCACAGGAGCTGAAGAAATGTGGAAGGAAAAAATTAAGTTAACTTTTTTTCACAATTTTTTTTATTTAGACTCAATTGTTTTTATTTTTACAAGGGTGACAGGAGACAATGGACCCCAAAAATTGTTGTGCAATTTCTCCCGAGAACGCCGATACCCATATGTTGGAGAAAACCACTGTTTGGACACATGGCAGGGCTCGCAAGGTAAGAAGCACCACTTGAGTTTTTAAACGCAAAATTAGTTGGAATCGAGTCGGACACCATGTTGCGCTTGGGGAGCCCCTGCTGTGCCTAAACAGTGTAAACCCCCCACAAGTGAACACATTTTGGAAACTAGACCCCTCAAGGTACTTATCTAGATGTATGGTGAGCTCATTGAACTCCCACGTGCTTCACAGAAAATTAAAACATAGAGCCGTGAAATTAAAAAATCACACTTTTTCCCACAAAAATAATCTTTTAGCTCCAAATTTTTTTTATTTTCACAAGGGTGACAGGATAAAATGAACCAGAAACTTTGTTGTGTAATTTGTTCTGAGTATGCTGATACATCATATATGGAGGAAAACTACTGTTTGGGTGCATGGCAGGGATCGGAAGGGAGAAGTGACGTTTTGGAATGCATAGTTTGATGGAGTGGTCTGCAGCATCATGTCACGTTTGGAGAGTCCTTGATGTGCCTAAACAGTGGAAACCCCCACAAGTGACCCCATTTTGGAACTGATCTAATGTTTTCTGATATGTGAATTTTGTAATGTAGTGGCATATGTAAGCTGTGTAGTGCACGTCAGATTGGCATACAGTATGTGAGTTGTGTAGTGTACATCAGGTTGGCAAACATGAGTTGTGTAAGTCAGAAATTAATTTAGTAGTCCATGGATGTGTGGTCCAGTTTGAAGCATTCTTTTATACACAGGCCAGGTTTGTTGGGGCAGGTGTGGCATTGTTGGAGCAGATGTCGCATTGTCGGCACCTGTTTTGTGAGCTTCCTTTCTTTGTGATTTGAAGAATCTACCCGGGGAAATGTTGGCCTGGTACAATACGAACACCATCAGTTCTGGAAGTACTTGGGCCTTCTCCTTACTGACTTCCAAAAATTAGGGCTCAGATCACTACCTCCTGGAACTGAAGGTGCATTATACCAGTCTGGTTTGCACACCATGATAACACATAAATGTTGTACATTGCTACCTGTACAAGATGCATGGCCAACTTCTTGTACCACACATCGGCATTCTCATGGCACTGTATGGCCGGATGACAATCAGAGAGATGAACTCATCCCATCTTCTTGTTGTACCCCAGTATACAGTCTGGTTTGGTGACCTGTGTTGAGGTACCTCTCACAGTGTTGGAGGTGGTGCATTCACCATGTATGGTGGTCAAGAAATGGACATTCCTCTTGTCCTTGTACTTAACCACAAGCATGTTGTCTCTACATTGGGCTCTGCACTCATCGTTTCTGAGGAGCTGTCCATTTAGCATCTTAGGGAGGGCTCTCTGATTTTTGTGGACAGTACCTCAGGCTGTGGTAGCTCACACAGAGAGGGACTTGAAGAGTGGGATGCGGATATAAAAGTTATCTGTGAAGAGATGATAACCTTGATCCAGCAGTGGGGGCACCAAATCCTGCACAATTTTCCCACTCACTCCCAGGAATGGAGGACATTAAGGGGTTTCAATCCAGGTGTCCTTCCCTTTATAATCTCTAAGCCTGTGGGTGTACCCTTAGCTACTCTCGCACATACTGTAGAGTTTAACTCTGTGTCTGGCCCTCTTACTGTGCGGGTATTGCCGAAATTTGAGCCTCCCCTTGAAATGGATTAGGGACTCATCTACACAGATGTCCCTTTGGGGCACGTACACCTCAGCAAACTTGTTGCTGAAATGATCAATAACCGGACAAACTTTGAAAAGTCGGTTAAGGTTGAGGTTATCTCGGGGAGGACATTGTGCATTATCATTGTAATGCAAACATTTTTGGATTGCCTCAAATCGTTTACGGGTCATAGCCATGCAAAACAGTGGAGTGTTGTATAAAACATCAGCAACCAATATTGCTGGCTTCTTCACTATCTCCATGTGAAGGACTTAGCCCCAAAACATCATAATTTATACTGTGTCTTCACAGGTCCAGTTTGAAAATGATGAAGGGTGGTTTTGTGCCAAAAAAAGTTGGGCATACAAACTTATTTGGCCCACCATGAGATTTACAAAATCCTCAGAGAAAAAGACTTTGAAAACGTCTATTTCTGTAATGCCAGTGGTTTCAAATTTGATTCCTGATTGTGCTACAAAATCAGGAATCTGTGGGTGAGATCCATACGGGGTGAGTTATGGTGGGAGCTGGTTCATTTACTGTCCTGCATCTGCATCTCGTCTCAGTATCATTTGAAGAAGAGGAGGGAGAACAAAAATAAAGGCAGGTGGGATCCTCTCCCTCAGTATCAGTGTCGGAGGCAAGGAAGGCATACAATACAGTGATTGGGACAAGCAGGACATTTTTTCATGTATGCGGTGTTTGTGTGTGTGTGAGTGCTTGGTGTAATTTATTTTTACTTGGAGTAGAAAAAAAGAAGAAAAGAATCTAGAAAAAAAATGATAAGAATATAAAAATTTGGTGAAATAAAAAGCAAACAACTTGCTAAATGGACGTCATAAAAAAAAATTACTGAGCATCCACAACTTTTTCACACAACAAAAAACAAACGAACAACCTGAGGCTGATCACTGATATGTGTCAGTGATCAGCGCTTGACGGCTGTAGGACGCATGCACGGATTTGGTACCAAAAGGGATTTAAAAAGTAGGAAAAAAAGTTCTTTCCAAAAGCGTGCACGGATGCTAGTCTGTGAGGTGGGTCTGATCGGCGGCTCGGCAGCTGTAGAATGCACAAATGAGTGGTGCAAAGGGGAGGGAGGAAAAAAAACATGGACAAAAAAAGTCCTGGAAAACAGGGAGCACAAGTGCTGGTCAGTGATATGGGTCACTGATCATTGCTCGGAGGTTGCAGGAAGCATCGCATATATGGAGATGTGCAAGGGGATAGAGGGGAGAAAAATAGGTACAAAAAAGTCATGGAAAACAGCAACTAATGAGTACTCAGTGGCTGCAGGATGCACGAAAAAGAAAAAACTGCCAAAAAACTAGCAATTCAATACTGATTAGTGCTTTGCGGCAGAAGAAGTGTTGGAGAGGGGGGAGGGGAAAAAGTGGGGGAAAGGTAGGAGAAGGGGGTTGGGATGGACTAGGAAAGATCAGGGATCAGGAAAACATTTTCTTTCTTCTTCAGCAGCAACAGGAACACCAGCAGTGATGGCACAGGCTTGACAAAGTCAAGTGCAGACCAGTCACTGAGAGTTTAGATTGCGTCTCTGCACTCTGATTGGTGCAATCAATGTCATAGTTCGATTGCACCAACAAGAGCTGGCCCTGGTGACACCATGGTTGCTAGGCTCTAGCCTATGATTGTAACGCTTACAACACGGATCGTTGACTGGACATCAGTGCTTCAGGCAATTTAATTGCCTGAAACACTGAGAAAAGCTGTGATTGGCTGTTCAGAACTGAACAGCCAATCACAGCAATCGTAGTTGGGGGAAGAGGCGTCACCCTTACCCAGGATGATGACTCCAGGTGCCCTGCTGTGATAATAAGCAGGCAATTAATGTGGTGCCTCGTTAAAGATATGACGTACTGTATCTATACGTCCAAGGTCGGTAAGTATCAGACGACGTGGATGTATGGATACGCTCAAGGTCATGAAGGGGTTAATTTTGGTGTTATATATTGACTTGCCCTCCTATTCTGTGTTTACTATATATGCTACACTGATTGAGTGGGAATACCCATTTACTGATATCCCATGAGAACATTCTGAGTTGGTAGGGTCGAGAGAAGTCCTCTAGCATATCCATGATCAGAACATTGATTTCAGCGGACACCATGTAATGCTGCACTTGGCCTGTGGTGGTGCTATAATGGAATTAAACATTTTCATAGTGCATCACAGCTGATCGCTAGTGAACATAGCTGTTGAACACATAGTGATTGGCCTATTTTTGCTCACCTTTTAAACTAACTAGAATTGTCCAAAAGGGACACCACGATATACGATAAGTCAAAAGGGACTGCTTTACACCTGCCGACATTTGGTAAAGTACCAAACACTGCTTAGTAAGATCAGGTCCTAAAATATATTGTTTGTTGTATCTAATTTACCGTCTTAGCAGTTCAACTTCAGTAGTATAGCTGATGCAATGAAACTGAGAAAATGAATTGGTAAATCAAAGATTGATGCGCATAGTCACAATTTGTATGAAACATAGTTCTTCTTACCATAGAGTGCTCTTTATCTCATCCACTATGGCAAACAATAAAAAGGAAACATGCTGCTCAAAATCCATCCATATGCTCAATGTAAGATATATGTCACATGTATGACTCTCTTCGGAGTTTAATAAAAAAGCAATGTACACAGCGTTTCTTTGTTAAATAAACAGGCTTGCAGCTCGTGATACGGCTACAGCTGCTTGATTGATGCTCTTTGTGCCAATGTAGCGTTGTTTTCTCAGGAGTCAAAACACAGACACAGACTGAACATTGCAAAATCTCCAATGAGCAAAATTTCCTTCTGTCTCCAGATGGATTGGATCTTGCAGGCTGAGTTGGTTACAGATAGTGTTTGATAATTGGAATCACACAAACAGTGATTTATTCAAAGTTTGTAATGGAGGAAAACAAACACAATTTTATTCCAATAATACAAAGATATTTCCACAGTAGCATTTTCCATTTTCCTCCTATCTGCCGTTTTCGGGAGATCACTTATTCCCAGAGGGTGGGTGATAGCCTAGTCTTACCATCTGTGCTTCTATGCACCTTTTGGAACAAATGGATGTAATAAAATGTAGTTCTTGTTTCAGACCCACTTTATTATTTTTGGGGATTTGAAGGGTGGGCACAGGTTAATGATTCCTTACATGTGTGGCTTTGATGCAAGACTTAATGTCTCCTACAGCATAGAGATATTCAATTGCACTGAATAATTTAGTCAACTACTCTTTTTCGTATATAGTGATTCCTTATAAACAGGGGTGTAATGATGACAGTTGCAGATAGTGTGACTGCGACTGGGCCTGACGCCAGCATCTGGATGTGTGTCCGACACACTGAAATGTGGCACAGAGACCTGCTGGGTCCCTGCATTGTAATAGGTCGTCAGACAATCAGAGGCCAACAGCTGAGAGTATACAAGTCATTGGCGACTCATGGCAGTGATGTCACGAGCTACCCTTCGCTTGCATGCTGAAATCAGCTACCAGCCTCTTTGCCCGCTATGGAACAGGACGCCGCATATTGTGGGAGTGGAGGAAGGTAAGAAGAATCTTTTTTTTTTTTTGTAATTGTTGGAGATGAGCAGCAGAACAGGGACAGGATTACTGGAAGAAGCTCAGGATGGAGCATATTATACCAGGATGGGGGACATATACTATTGGAAGGGGCCCAGGATGTGGCATGTTATACCAGGATGGTGGACATACACACTCGGTCAAAATTGTTGGTACCCCTCGTTTAATGACAGAAAAACCCACAATGGTCACAGAAATAACTTGAATCTGACAAAAGTAATAATAAATAAAAGATCTATGAAAATGAGCAAATGAAAGTCAGACATTGCTTTTCAACCATGCTTCCACAGAATTAAAAAAAAAAAAAAAACTAATGAAATAGGCCTGGACACAAATGATGGTACCCCTGAAAATGTGACAAAAGGGACATGTCAAATCAAGGTGTGTCCACTAACTAGCATCACAGGTGTTTACAATCTTGGAATCAGTGAGTGGGCCTGTATATAGGGCTACAGATACTCTCTGTGCTGTTTGGTGACATGGTGTGTATCACACTCAACATGGACCAGAGGAAGCGAAGAGTTGTCTCAGGAGATTAGAAAGAAAATTATAGACAAACATGTTAAAGATAAAAGTTATAAGACCATCTCCAAGCAGCTTGATGTTCCTGTGACTACAGTTGCACATATTATTCAGAAATTTAAGATCCACTGTAGCCAACCTCCCTGGACGTGGCCGCAGGAGGAAAATTGATGACAAATCAAAGAGACGGATAATACGAATGGTAACAAAAGAACCCAGAAAAATTTCTAAACGGATTAAAGATGAACTTCAATCTCAAGGAACATCAGTGTCAGATCGCACCATCTGTCGTTGTATGAGCCAAAGTGGACTTCATGGGAGACAACCAATGAGAACACCATTGTTGAAAAATAAAACCATAAAAAAGCCAGACTGGAATTTGCCAAACTACATGTTGACAAGCCACAGAGTTTCTGGGAGAATGTCCTATGGACAGACGAGACAAAACTGGAACTTTTTGACAAGGCACATCAGCTCTATGTTCACAGATGGAAAAATGAAGCATATAAAAAAAAGAACACTGTCCCTACTGAGAAACATGGAGGAGGCTCTGTTATGTTCTAGGGTTGCTTTGCTGCATCTGGCACAGGGAGTCTAGAATCTGTTCAGGGTACAATGAAATCTCAAGACTATCAACGGATTCTAGAGAGAAATGTGCTGCCCAGTGTCAGAAAGCTTGGTCTCAGTTGCAGGTCATGGGTCTTGCAACAGGATAATGAACAACACCCAAGAATGGCTAAGAGGAAAACATTGGACTATTCTGAAGTGGCTTTCTATGAATCCTGACCTAAATCCTATTAAGTATCTTTGGAAAGAGCTGAAACATTCCATCTGGAAAAGGCAACCTTCAAACACGAGGCAACTGGATCAGTTTGCTATTGAGGAGTGGGCCAAAATACTTGTCGAAAGGTGCAGAAGTCTCATTGACAGTTACAGGAATCGTTTGATTGCAGTGATTACCTCAAAAGGTTGTGCACCAAAATATTAAGTTAAGGGTACTGTCACGCCATTCTGTCTGTATCTGTTTTTCGGCATGACAATGCATATGTTTGCTTTAACCCTTTTCTCCTTTCCCCCTAATTTGAGCTGGGATACTGTTGGCTGTTACCTGTATGGAGCCTTCCCAGTTCCCTGCTCTGCTGCGCAGCCGTACATGGGTGGTTAGGTCTTTGCCCTGCTGCATGACCATCCACATGTGCGGTCCCTGGTTGCCGCTGTGGAAGCTGTCCGTGGGTTGCGAGGTCATTTGCAGCTGGTGCATGACTTTCCACGTGTGTCAGTGCATGCAATCACAGCCAGGTTCCCGAAGCCACAGTTCCTGCACTGATTGTGCTGTAATGGTTTTTGTTTGTACTAACACCTCCCCTGCTTTTATCAGGGTTAGTGTGTGTACTTGATATGCTATCCCCAGCCAATTGCTGAGGGGCAGCTCCTATATAAAGTTCCCCTGCCCTATGGGAGGGGCCTGAGCTACTCACAAAGCTCCTGAACTTTGCTATGTGTGTTTGTGTTCCTGCACCTCTCCTGTCTATGTTTTGGTACCAAAGTCCTTGCCTTGATTCCTGTTTTGTTCTGTTCTGGCGCCTGTCATGGAGGCGGTATATCCAGGCCTGAATCCTTGATCCTGTACCTGTCCTGTACCTGACCCTGTCTGAACTGTGTCTGCTGTGTTATGTTCCTGGAATCTCTCGGCGTCTGGAGTCTTGCACCCAGTGACTTTGAGTCTCTTGTAACCGGTCTTTCTGCTGAGCATTTACTCTGTGCTCTGGATACCATGCGGTGCTAGCTCCTGACAGGCCTGGCAATCCTGCAGATCTAGCACCATCCTGCTTGAGTTCCTTCCTAGGTCCGATGCCCGGAGCCTGATGACCACAGTCTAGAACTTGATGACTGCTGTCTGGAGCTTGGGTGACCGTGGTGGTGCTTGTAGGTCGTGCCGGATGTCCGGAACCGAACAACCCCTGTTTGATGTCTGCCAGTGACCCTGGGTCCAGATGTCCTGTCTGTACCCTGATGTCTTGCCTGTGTCCTGATGACCTCGTGTTCCCTGATGTGCTTTCTGTGTCCCATGTCCTGATGTAACTGATGCCCTGTGCTGCCACGCCAGTGTCCCAGCCGATGACCTGGGCTGCCACTTCAGTGTCTCAGTTGTCTATCCGGTATTCCTGATGTCCTGTCTGTATCCTGATGTCCTGCGTCCTGAGGACCTCATGTATCCTGATGCCCTGCCTGTGTCCTGATGTCCTACCTATGTGTGCCTCGGTGATCCGCTGGTGCCTTGCGGTCCACTGGGTGGTACCCTTCTGGAGGTGTGGAATCGGGAGCCTGACATCATTATGTTTTGCTTATGTACAATGTGACTTTACTTTAGTAAACTTTACTTTCTCTATAATCTTTATTTTTTTTATTTTTTATATAGCGCTAACATATTCCGCAGTGCTTTACAGTTTGCACACATTATCATCATTGTCCCCGATTGGGCTCACAATCTAGAATTCCTATCAGTATGTCTTTGGAATGTGGGTGGGATTAGAACCCAGGACCCCAGCGCTGCAAGGCTGCTGTGCTAACCACTGCGCCACCGTGCTGCCCAACTGCGCCACCGTGCTGTCCTACGTGTCTCATTCCTTGTCCACATGCTCAGCTGCCACAGAACCCCGGTCTCTGCCCTCCCCTAGTTCGGGTAGGCCCGGGTCCCCCTCTGCGGCATAAAGGGTCCATATTGTGTCCCCAGGGGATGCGCGCCCCTCGCCTTCTCAGGTCGGTCGGCTTGGGGGCGTCTATGAGCTGGGCTGACCGTGACAGGTACCATCATTTCTGTCCAGGCCTATTTCATGAGTTTTATTTTTTTTTTCAATTCTGTGGAAGCATGATTAAATGTCTGACTATCATTTCGTCATTTTCATAGATTTTTTATTTATTATTACTTTTGTCAGATTCGAGTTATTTATGTAACCATTGTGGGTTTTTCTGTCATTAAACGACAATTTTGACCACATGTGTATATTACTGGAAGGGGCCCAGGATAGGACATATTATACCAGGATTGGGGACATATATTACTGGAAGAGTCCGAACATGAGTCACATTATACAAACATGGGAGTCATATATTACTGGAAGTAGCCCAGGACAGGACATATTATACCAGGATGGTGGACATATATTACTGGAAGGGCCCCAGCATTAGTCACATTATACAAAGATAGGGGACATATATTACTGGAAGAAGCCTAAGATGGGGCATATTATACCATGATGGGGACATATACTACAGGAAGGGGCCAAGGTTGGGACATATTAGACCAGGATGGGGGACATATATTACTGGACGAAGTCCAGGATGGGACATACTATACCAGGATTGGGGACTTATATTACTGGAAGGCTCTAGGATGAGGCACATTATACAATGATGGGGGACATATATTATTGGAAGGGGCCCAGGATGGGGTATATTATAACCAGGATGGGGGACATAAGTTACCGGAAAGGGCCTTGGACGGGGCATATTATACCAGGATGGAGGACATATATTACTGGAAGGGTCTCAGCATTAGTCACATTATACAAAGATAGGGGACTTATTTTATGGAAGAAGCCCAAGATGGGGCATATTATACCAGGATTGGGGACATATATTGCTGAAAGGCTCTAGGATGAGGCACATTAAACAATGATGGGGGATATATTTCTGGAAGGGGCCCAGGATGGGGGATATTATACCAGGATTGGGGACATAGATTACAGGAAGGGTCCGATCATGAGTCACATTATACAACATGGGAGTCATATATTACTGGAAGAAGCCCAGGGTGGGGCATATTATAACCAGGATGGGGGATTTAAATTACTGGAAAGGGCCCAGGATGGGTACATTATACCACGATGGAGGACATATATTACTGGACGGGTCCCAGCATTAGTCACATTATACAAAGATAGGGGACATATATTACTGGAAGGGGCCCAGGATGAGGCACATTATACAAGGATGAGGGACATACATTACTGGAAGGGGCTCAGGATGGGGCATATTATACCAGGATGGGGGGACATACTGTATATTACTGGAAGGGGCTCAGGGTGGGGCATATTATACCAGGATGGGGGACATATATTACTGAAAGGGATTCAGGATGGGGCATATTATACCAGGATGGGGGGACATATATTACTGAAAGGGACTCAGGATGGGGCATATTATACCAGGATGGGGGACATATATTACTGAAAGGGGCTCAGGATGGGGTGCATTATTACAGGACAGGGGTCCAGTGCGGAGGACATTATTACAGGAATGGGGAACAGCATGGGGGACATTAATATAGGAAGTGGGACATTGCTATATAAAAGGGCAAACACGTATATCTTCACAATGCTACAAGGGCCCATAGATCTGAAAAACATGCCAGGGGGGCCAAGGTCCAAATTTTGCATGGCAGTTCATCGTACTCTAATTAGTCCATTGCTTACAAAATCTATATTGAGATATCCAATCTACCATGCTGAAATGTTAGTTCGACCTAAATATTAACCCCTTCATGACCGGGGGATTTTTCGTTTTTCCGTGTTCATTTTTCGCTCCCCTCCTTCCCAGAGCCATAACTTTTTTATTTTTCTGTCAATTTGGCCATGTGAGGGCTTATTTTTTGCGGGACGAGTTGTACTTTTGAACGACATCATTGGTTTTAGCATGTCGTGTACTAGAAAACGGGAAAAAAATTCCAAGTGCGGTGAAATTGCAAAAAAAGTGCAATCACACACTTGTTTTTTGTTTGGCTTTTTTGCTAGGTTCACTAAATGCTAAAAATGACCTGCCATTATGATTCTCCAGGTCATTATGAGTTCATAGACACCAAACATGACTAGGTTATTTTTTATCTAAGTGGTGAAAAAAAATTCCAAACTTTGCTAAAAAAAACAAAAAAACAATTGCGCCATTTTCCGATACTCGTAGTGTCTCCATTTTTCATGATCTGGGGTCGGTTGAGGGCTTATTTTTTGCGTGCCGAGATGACGTTTTTAATGATAGCATTTCGGTGCAGATACGTTCTTTTGATCGCCCGTTATTGCATTTTAATGCAATGTCGCAGCGACCAAAAAAACGTAATTCTGGCGTTTCGAATTTTTTTCCCGCTACGCTGTTTAGCGATCAGGTTAATACTTTTTTTTAATTGATAGATCGGGCGATTCTGAGCGCGTCGATACCAAATATGCGTAGATTTGATATTTTTTTTATTGATTTATTTTGATTGGGGCGAAAGGGGGGTGATTTAAACTTTTATGTTTTTTTTATTTTTTTCACATTTTTTTAAACTTTTTTTTTTTAACTTTTGCCATGCTTCAATAGCCTCCATGGGAGGCTAGAAGCAGGCACAGCACGATCGCCTCTGCTACATAGCAGCGATCTGCTGATCGCTGCTATGTAGCAGAATTGCACGTGTGCTGTGAGCGCCGACCACAGGGTGGCGCTCACAGCGACGGGCGATCAGTAACCATAGAGGTCTCTAGGACCTCTATGGTTACCATCCAGACGCATCGCCGACCCCCGATCATGTGACGGGGTCGGCGATGACGTCATTTCCGGCCGCCCGGCCGGAAGCGGTAGTTAAATGCCGCTGTCTGCGTTTGACAGCGGCATTTAACTAGTTAATAGGTGCGGGCAGATCGCGATTCTGCCCGCACCTATTACGGGCACATGTCAGCTGTTCAAAACAGCTGACATGTCCCGGCTTTGGTGCGGGCTCACCGCGGAGCCCTGCATCAAAGCAGGGGAGCCGGCATCGGACGGTATAGTACGTCCGATGCCGGTAAGGGGTTAAGGCTTCCATTTGAAATGTATCTGTTCCGCACACCTTTTCAATGATCTTTTTAGGCTAAATTCCCACAATGATTATTTGGTGAGTTTTTGACATTGCAGATGTTTTTAAACGTTTAAAACAAAAGTAAAGAATAAACACAATTATAGTTCCCCCTCCACAAATAATTTAGCAAAAAAGCTAACTATTTGTTATCTCCACATTAATTATGATGCATACTACTAAACATTAATGTTTATTCCACATTGAGAACATGTAAAAATATGTGAAAAGCAAAGATAGAATTGCTCTTTTTGTTTATCTTTCTTCACTAAAAATAAAAAGTAATCAAAAAGTTATACATTTAGGAGATGTAGCACCTCGTTTCCATGTGACCCATAACACTACAAATTATCTACTACAGAAGTAGTAAAATTAAACAAAAAGATATAAATTTGGTAGTAAAATAATCTTATTGACCTTTAGAATGAAATTAACATGTTAATAATACTGAATTATGAACCTTGTTTAACCACTTGTGGACATCTTCACATGTTTCAAAATCGGCACTTGCCTCTATAAGTAGGTCTTCATTGTTGCCATTTAACCACTTGAATGGACTCTATCAGCACAGAACGACTGTTCAAACCAAGTATAGACGCTCGGTGCTTCACTGTGGGTCAATGATTTAAATAAAGCTTCCCACCTGCTTATTTTCCCTCTATCTCCATTTCCCTCTTTTATGACAGTCAATCAATCAATTTCAGATTTAAGTCTTGTAGGAGAAATAGAAGTATGAAAAAAAAATAAATACAAGAAAAAAAATGTAAAAAGATAAAAGTTCAAAGTCCCCATTTTTAAACTGGAAAGGAAAAAAACCCATGTTCATATTTTGGTATCACAGCGCCCATAAAATGCCTATTTTAGAAAATAATATACTATTTAATACATAGAGTAAAGGTTTCCCCCCTGAAAAAATGTAATAAAATGATCAAAAAATTGATCTGGAAAAACAGCCCCCATAAAGCTCCACTGATGAAAAAAATAAACATATGGAACTTTTTTTCAAAGATTAGATTTTTCCAAAGCACTAAAATATTAAAAAAGTACAAAAGTTTGATATCGACAAAATTGTCCTGACCTAATGTAACCAGGGCATTTATTTGTTGCACAATATATCCCATAAAAACAAAGCCCTTAAAAACGATGGCAGGATTAATATTTTTCACCATTTTCCATCAGCAGGGCCCAGGTTTGGGGAGGGTTGGGCAAACTGGACAATTTGCCAGGGCCCACATCCCCAAAAGGGCCTTAAGTGGAACCCTACACAACTGCAGGTTTCATGTGCAAGTGAATGTATACGGAAAATCAACAGACAGCCCTGGCACACTAGCCTGACCAAAGAACTGAGGCGAGCTTCCAGGGCTGCTGAGCGCAGATGGAAAAGATCCCACTCCAACGTGCACTTCATCGCATTCAAACAGTCCCGCACTACTTTCAAGACCACACTTGCCACAGCTAAACAAACCTACTTCTCATCTCTCATATCCTCTCTGTCTCACAACCCTAAACAGTTATTCAACACCTTCAATTCTCTCCTCCGTCCCTCAGCACCTCCTCCCTCCCCACTTATCTCAACTGAAGACTTTGCCTCATTTTTCAAGATTGATAACATCAGAGACAGTTTTGGTCAACAACCCCCAGAGCCCTTCCTCCCGACTTCCCAGCCCTCCACCTCCAAAACCAACTTCTCACCATTACAGAAGATCAACTCTCCACTCTACTCTCAAGATCGCATCTCACCACCTGTGCACTTGACCCGCTCCCATCCCACCTCATCCCAAACCTCACCACAGTCTTCATCCCAACCCTAACCCATCTCTTCAACCTATCACTAACAACTGGTGTTTTCCCCTCAATCTTTAAACATGCCTCCATCACACCTATCCTCAAAAAGCCCTCTCTTGACCCATCCTCTGTATCTAGCTATCGCCCTATATCTCCCTTATGCCTCCAAACTACTGGAACAACACGTTTACCTTGAACTGTCCTCCCATCTCTCTTCTTGCTCCCTCTTTGACCGCTTACAATCTGGCTTCCGGTCACATCATTCCACTGAAACTGCCCTAACTAAGGTCACCAATGACCTCTTAACTGCCAAGAGCAAGCGACACTACTCTGTCCTCCTCCTCCTCGACCTGCCGGCTGCCTTTGACACAGTGGACCATTCCCTATTATTACAGACCCTCTCATCCCTTGGCATCACAGACTTGGCCCTATCCTGGATCTCATCATACCTAACAGACCAGACATTTAGCGTCTCCCACTCACACACCACCTCCTCACCTCGCCCCCTATCTGTCGGAGTCCCACAAGGTTCAATCCTTGGGCCCCTGCTCTTCTCCATTTACACCTTTGGCCTAGGACAGCTCATAGAATCTCATGGCTTTCAGTATCACCTCTATGCTGATGACACACAGATCTACATCTCTGGACCAGATATCACCTCCCTACTAACCAGAATCCCTCAATGTCTGTCCACTATTTCATCCTTCATCTTCTCCGCTAGATTTCTCAAACTTAACATGGACAAAACAGAATTCATCATCTTTCCCCCATCTCACGCGACCCCCCCCAATGAACCTATCCATTACAGTAAATGGCTGCCCACTCTCCCCAGTCCCACAAGCTCGCTGCTTCGGGCTAATCCTTGACGCTGATCTCTCCTTCAAACCACATATCCAAGCCCTTTCCACTTTCTGCCGACTTCAACTCAAAAATATTTCACAAATCCATTCATTCCTCAACCAAGAATCTGCAAAAACCCTAGTCCATGCCCTCATCATCTCTCGCCTTGACTACTGCAACCTCCTGCTCTGTGGCCTCCCCTCTAACACTCTCGCACCCCTCCAATCTAGTCTAAACTCTGCTGCCCGACTAATCCACCTGTCCCCCCGCTATTCCCCGGCCTCTCCCCTCTGTCAATCCCTTCACTGGCTCCCCATTGCCCAGAGACTCCAGTGCAAAACCGTAACCATGACGTACAAAGCCATCCACAACCTGTCCCCTCCATACATCTGTGACATCTTCTCTTGGTACTTTCTTGCCCGCAACCTCTGATCCTCACAAGTTCTCCTTCTCTACTCCCCTCTTATCTCCTCTTCCCACAATCGTATACAAGATTTCTCTCGCGTATCAACCCTACTCTGGAACCCTCTACCACAACACATCAGACTCTCGCCTACCATCGAAACCCTCAAAAAGAACCTGAAGACCCACCTCTTCCGACAAGCCTACAACCTGCAGTAACCACCGATCGACCAAACCGCTGCACGACCAGCTCTACCCTCACCTACTGTATCCTCACCCATCCCTTGTAGATTGTAAGCCTTCGCGGGCAGGGTCCTCACTCCTCCTGTACCAGTTATGACTTGTATTGTTTAAGATTATTGTACTTGTTTTTATTATGTATACCCCTCCTCACATGTAAAGCGCCATGGAATAAATGGCCTATAACAATAAATAATAATAATACGGTAGCTGTTTGCCTGTTCAAATCAGAAACTGCACTGATAGTGACTTTTCTGCATTATCAATACAGCTCCAGCTTCCAAGGTTAGAGGTTTAGAAGGACCTTTGGTGACACCATGGCCATAAGTCTAACATGGGATCTGTGTGTAACATGCAGTGTGTGTAACATGTAGAATCTGTAACATTTAGGCCGGCGTCACACTATCAGTATTTGGTCAGTATTTTACATCAGTATTTGTAAGCCAAAACCAGGAGTGGGTGATAAATACAGAAGTGGGGCATATGTTTCTATTATACTTTTCATCTCTTTGTTCCACTCCTGGTTTTGGCTTACAAATACTGATGTAAAATATTGACCAAATACTGCTAGTGTAAACTGCTCCGGTGCTTGACACTCGATTTGAGCACGTACAGCATTTTCGGGGAGATCTGTACTTGATAGACGGGAGAGAGAAGAATGAGGAGAGAGATGAAGCAGGAGAGAGAAATGCTTGCCCATCACAAGTTTGTAACATTCAGTATGTATAAGTGTAACATGCAGTGTGTATGTTTATAACAGACATTGTGTGTCTGCAATGTGTGAGCATCATGCAGTATGTCTGTGTATAACATGCAGTGTGTACATTAAATCAAGTATTTATGTGTGTAACATACAATATATGTGGATGTGCCATGCAGTATATGTGGGTGTGCCATGCAGTATGTGTATTAATAACAGGCAGTGTGTGTCTGTAATATACATGCAATGTGTGTGTATCATGCAATGTGTACATAAAATCAAGTATTTATGTGTGCAACATGCAGTATGTGGGTGAAGCATGTAGTGTGTATAACATGCAATATGTGTGCTTATAACAGGCAGTGTGTGTACATGACATGCAATGTGTGTGTATCATGCAGTATGTTTGTGTGTAGCATGCAGTATATGTCAGTGTAATATGCAGAGTATGTGAGTGTAACATGCAGTGTGAATATTTATAACAGGCAGTGTGTGTCTGTAACATACATGCAATGTGTGGGTATCATGCAGTGTGTTTGTGTGTAACATGTAGTATATGTGGCTATGCCATGAGGTATGTATATTAAATTATAACAGGCAGTGTGTACATAAAATGAAGTATTTATTTATGCAACATGCAGTGTATGTGTTTATAACAGGCAGTGTGTGTATGTAACATGCAATACCGAAATAAAGGAACTGGAGTATAAGTTTGTATGCATTCAATGTGTACCAAGTCGGGACAGTTCTAACCTCACCTTACCATGTGTCACATTGCGATAATTTTTGACATGGGGTCAGGTTTTAATACTAGAGGTTAGGACCATCCCGATTGTAGTACACCTTGATCCTGGTGGGATGGCTTTTACACTTGTTTTGATCAAAACCAGTATTTACTAAGTGCCCTATGTTATTTATATGCACTATTGCTTTTTACTTATAGAATGGTATATGTCCTTTCTGTTTCTGTCTTATGTAAGATGCAATGTGTATATAACATTCAATGTGTGTCACATGCAGTTTTTGTGCATAAAATCCAGTGTGTGTATGCTGTAACATGCAACGTGTGCTTGTGTAACACACAGTGTGCATATCTGGGTGTAACATGAAGTATCTACATCGTGTCACAAGGAAAATAAGCCCTCATACAGCTCCGGTGACCTATGGCTTTCACAATATGGTGACACAAAAGTTAAATATTTAACTTTAAACAGTGTATTTATCATACAAAAGAAATAAAACAAATTAAATTGTGAATTTGGCATCACTGTAATCATTATAAAGTTAATACGCTAATAAATTAAAAACGTGTTTTTCATAGGGCCTCACCACCGCATCCTTGCGGAGAAGCTGGGAGGTGGCGCTACAGCGGGTTGTGCAGAGAACTAATGATTATTTTGTTTTCCTAAGGCCGGCCTCACACTCAGCATATTTACAGCCGTAATACGCAGAAAAGTCCCCAAAATAGTGGTCCGTATCTCCTCCGTATGCAAGGTGTGTCAGCGTATTTTGCGCATGGCATCCTACGTATGTAATCCGTATGGCATCCGTACTGCGAGATTTTCTCGCAGGCTTGCAAAACCGACATATGGACATACAATGGATCCAAGGGCTCAAATAATCGTACAAACATATATACTGTCTATATATATATATATATATATATATATATATGTCAGTGAGACACATATATATATATATATTAATATATCATACAGCGCTACATTGCTTAAAAGCCGGTAATTCAATTGCCGGCTTTTGCTATCTCCTTCACAAACCTGACATGATATGAGACATGGTTTACATACAGTAAACCATCTCATATCCCTTTTTTTTGCATATTCCACACTACTAATGTTAGTAGTGTGTATGTGCAAAATTTGGGCGCTCTAGCTATTAAAGTAATGGGTTAAATCGAGGAAAAAAGTGGTAAAGCCAGTGACTGAGGGCAGATATTAATAGCCTGGAGACGGGCCATGGTTATTGGCCCCACTCCGGCTAAAAACATCTGCCCCCAGCCACCCCAGAAAAGGCACATCTGTAAGATGCGCCTATTCTGGCACTTGGCCACTCTCTTCCCATTCCCGTGTAGCGGTGGGATATGGGGTAATGAAGGGTTAATGTCACCTTGCTATTGTAAGGTGACATTAAGCCAGATGAATAATGGAGAGGCCTCAATTATGACACCTATCCATTATTAATCCAATAGTATGAAATGGTTAAAAAAACACACACACATTATTACAAAGTATTTTAATGAAATAAATACACAGGTTGTTGTAATATTTTATTATACTGGTAATCCACCTGAAAACCCTTGTCACCTGTAACAAATGTAAAACAAAACAAACAACAATATTCCATACCTTCCAATGATCAGTCTCGTCCCACGCTGCAAATCCATCTGAAAGGGTTAACTAATTTTACAAGCAGATGCCTGCTAATGCAGCCGCCCCTGCCTGTAATAACCCCGCGAATGAATGGAATATAGGTGAATGACCTGTAGTTACCTCGAGTTGCGGTGATGCGCCCTCTGCTGGATGTCCTCATATGAACTCGAGCCTGGGAACTTTTCAGAATATTTTCCCAGGCTCGAGTTCATATGAGGACATCCAGCAGAGGGCACAACACCGCAACTCGAGGTAACTACAGGTCATTCACCTACATTCCATTCATTCGCTGGGGTTTTACTGGCATGAACACAGCTGCCTTAGCAGAGCTCCTGCTTGTAAAATTAGTTAACCCTTTCAGATGGATTTACAGCGTGGGACGAGACTGATCATCGAAAGGTATGGAATACTGTTGTTTGGTTTTTTATACATTTGTTACAGGTGACAAGGGTTTTCAGGTGGATTACCAGTATAATAAAATATTACAACAACCTGTGTATTTATTTCATTAAAATACTTTGTAATAATGTGTGTGTTTTTTTAACCATTTCATACTATTGGATTAATAATGGATAGGTGTCATAATTGACGCCTCTCCATTATTAATCTGGCTTAATGTCACCTTACAATAGCAAAGTGACGTTAACCTTTCATTACCCCATATCCCACCGCTACACAGGAATGGGAAGTGTTATGTTTGCTAATGACAGGTGTTATGAAGGCAATCCGGAAACACAGTGTGCTTAGCGATCAGAGCGCACACAGTGATCTGACAAATACCCAAAAATACAAGAACGAGCTCTGAGACGTGGAAACTCTGTAGACTGCACACCTGATACTATCCTAAACACAACTAAAAGCGGCTGTGGATTGCGCCTAACAACTACCTAGGCAACTCGGCACAGCCTAAGAAACTAGCTAGCCTGAAGATAGAAAACTAGGCCTGACTTGCCCCAGAGAAATTCCCCAAAGGAAAAGGCAGCCCCCCACATATAATGACTGTGAGTAAGATGAAAAGACAAAACGTAGGGATGAAATAGATTCAGCAAAGTGGGGCCCAATATTCTAGGACAGAGCGAGGACAGTAAAGCGAACTTTGCAGTCTACAAAAAACCCCTAAGCAAAACCACGCAAAGGGGGCAAAAGAAACCCACCGTGCCGAACTAACGGCACGGCGGTACACCCTTTGCGTCTCAGAGCTTCCAGCAATACAAAAGACAAGCTGGACAAAAAAAAAGCAACAAAAAAGCAAAAAGCACTTAGCTATACAGAGTAGCAGGTCACAGGAACAATCAGGAGAAGCTCAGATCCAACACTGAAACATTGACAAGGAGCAAGGATAGCAGCATCAGGCGGAGTTAAGTAATGAAGCAGTTAACGAGCTCACCAGAACACCTGAGGGAGGAAGCTCAGAAGCTGCAGTACCACTTGTGACCACAGGAGTGAATTCAGCCACAGAATTCACAACAGTACCCCCCCCTTGAGGAGGGGTCACCGAACCCTCACCAGAGCCCCCAGGCCGACCAGGATGAGCCGCATGAAAGGCACGAACAAGATCGGAAGCATGAACATCAGAGGCAAAAACCCAGGAATTATCTTCCTGAGCATAACCCTTCCATTTAACCAGATACTGGAGTTTCCGTCTAGAAACACGAGAATCCAAAATCTTCTCCACAATATACTCCAATTCCCCCTCCACCAAAACCGGGGCAGGAGGCTCAACAGATGGAACCATAGGTGCCACGTATCTCCGCAACAACGACCTATGGAATACATTATGTATGGAAAAGGAGTCTGGGAGGGTCAAACGAAAAGACACAGGATTGAGAACCTCAGAAATCCTATACGGACCAATAAAACGAGGTTTAAATTTAGGAGAGGAAACCTTCATAGGAATATGACGAGAAGATAACCAAACCAGATCCCCAACACGAAGTCGGGGACCCACATGGCGTCTGCGATTAGCGAAAAGTTGAGCTTTCTCCTGGGACAAGATCAAATTGTCCACTACCTGAGTCCAGATCTGCTGCAACCTATCCACCACAGAATCCACACCAGGACAGTCCGAAGACTCAACCTGTCCTGAAGAGAAACGAGGATGGAACCCAGAATTGCAAAAAAATGGAGAAACCAAGGTAGCCGAGCTGGCCCGATTATTAAGGGCGAACTCAGCCAACGGCAAAAAGGACACCCAATCATCCTGGTCTGCAGAAACAAAACATCTCAGATATGTTTCCAAGGTCTGATTGGTTCGTTCGGTCTGGCCATTAGTCTGAGGATGGAAAGCCGAGGAAAAGGATAGGTCAATGCCCATCCTACCACAAAAGGCTCGCCAGAACCTTGAAACAAACTGGGAACCTCTGTCAGAAACAATATTCTCAGGAATGCCATGCAACCGAACCACATGCTGAAAGAACAAAGGTACCAAATCAGAGGAGGAAGGCAATTTAGCCAAGGGCACCAGATGGACCATCTTAGAAAAGCGATCACAGACCACCCAAATGACTGACATCTTTTGAGAAACGGGAAGGTCAGAAATGAAATCCATCGAAATATGTGTCCAAGGCCTCTTTGGGACCGGCAAGGGCAAAAGCAACCCACTGGCACGAGAACAGCAGGGCTTAGCCCTAGCACAAATCCCACAGGACTGCACAAAAGTACGTACATCCCGTGACAGAGATGGCCACCAGAAGGATCTAGCCACTAACTCTCTGGTACCAAAGATTCCAGGATGACCAGCCAACACCGAACAATGAAGTTCAGAGATAAGTTTATTAGTCCACCTATCAGGGACGAACAGTTTCTCTGCTGGACAACGATCAGGTTTATTCGCCTGAAATTTTTGCAGCACCCGCCGCAAATCAGGGGAGATGGCAGACACAATGACTCCTTCCTTGAGGATACCCGCTGGCTCAGATAAACCCGGAGAGTCGGGCACAAAACTCCTAGACAGAGCATCCGCCTTCACATTTTTAGAGCCCGGAAGGTACGAAATCACAAAGTCGAAGCGGGCAAAAAATAACGACCAACGGGCCTGTCTAGGATTCAAGCGCTTGGCAGACTCGAGATAAGTCAAGTTCTTATGATCAGTCAATACCACCACGCGATGCTTAGCTCCTTCAAGCCAATGACGCCACTCCTCGAATGCCCACTTCATGGTCAGCAACTCTCGATTGCCCACATCATAATTACGCTCAGCGGGCGAAAACTTCCTGGAAAAGAAAGCACATGGTTTCATCACTGAGCAATCAGAACCTCTCTGTGACAAAACCGCCCCTGCTCCAATCTCAGAAGCATCAACCTCGACCTGGAACGGAAGAGAAACATCTGGCTGACACAACACAGGGGCAGAACAAAAACGACGCTTCAACTCCTGAAAAGCTTCCACAGCAGCAGAAGACCAATTAACCAAATCAGCACCCTTCTTGGTCAAATCGGTCAATGGTTTGGCAATGCTAGAAAAATTACAGATGAAGCGACGATAAAAATTAGCAAAGCCCAGGAACTTTTGCAGACTTTTTAGAGATGTCGGCTGAATCCAAGTAAACAATCAGGAATTTATCCAGATACTCACGGAAGATGTCATGCATAAAAGATTGAAACACAGATGGAGCATTGGCAAGTCTGAACGGCATCACTAGATACTCAAAATGACCCTCGGGCGTATTGAATGCAGTTTTCCATTCAACTCCTTGCCTGATTCTCACCAGATTATTCGCACCACGAAGATCTATCTTAGTGAACCAACTAGCCCCCTTAATCCGAGCAAACAAGTCAGATAACAATGGCAAGGGATACTGAAATTTAACAGTGATCTTATTAAGAAGGCGGTAATCAATACACGGTCTCAGCGAACCATCCTTCTTGGCTACAAAGAAGAACCCTGCTCCCAGTGGTGATGACGATGGGCGAATATGTCCCTTCTCCAGGGATTCCTTCACATAACTGCGCATAGCGGCGTGTTCGGGCACGGATAAATTAAATAACCGACCTTTAGGGAATTTACTACCAGGAATCAAATTGATAGCACAATCACAATCCCTATGCGGAGGTAGAGCATCGGACTTGGGCTCTTCAAATACATCCTGATAATCAGACAAGAACTCTGGGACCTCAGAAGGGGTGGATGACGAAATCGACAAAAATGGAACATCACCATGTACCCCCTGACAACCCCAGCTGGATACCGACATGGAATTCCAATCCAATACTGGATTATGGGTTTGTAGCCATGGCAACCCCAACACGACCACATCATGCAGATTATGCAACACCAGAAAGCGAATAACTTCCTGATGTGCAGGAGCCATGCACATGGTCAGCTGGGCCCAGTATTGAGGTTTATTCTTGGCCAAAGGTGTAGCATCAATTCCTCTCAATGGAATAGGACACCGCAAAGGCTCCAAGAAAAACCCACAACGTTTAGCATAATCCAAATCCATCAGATTCAGGGCAGCGCCCGAATCCACAAACGCCATGACAGAAAACGACGACAAAGAGCATATCAAGGTAATGGACAGAAGGAATTTGGACTGTACAGTACCAATGACGGCAGACCTAGCGGACCGCTTAGTGCGCTTAGGACAATCAGAAATAGCATGAGTGGAATCACCACAGTAGAAACACAGACCATTCAGACGTCTGTATTCCTGCCGTTCAACTCTAGTCATAGTCCTATCGCACTGCATAGGCTCAGGTTTAACCTCAGGCAGTACCGCCAAATGGTGCACAAATTTACGCTCGCGCAAGCGTCGACCGATCTGAATGGCCAAAGACTCATTCAAACCAGCAGGCATAGGAAATCCCACCATGACATCCTTAAGAGCCTCAGAGAGACCCTTTCTGAACAAAGCTGCCAGCGCAGATTCATTCCACTGAGTGAGTACTGACCATTTCCTAAATTTCTGACAATATACTTCTATATCATCCTGACCCTGGCACAAAGCCAGCAAATTTTTCTCAGCCTGATCCACTGAATTAGGCTCATTTTTCTCAGCCTGATCCACTGAATTAGCAATCCGAGCACCAGGAAAAACGCATCGACACTACTCAATGCAGGGTCTCCTGGCGCAAAAGAAAATGCCCAGTCTTGAGGGTCGCCGCGCAAAAAAGAAATAATAATCAAAACCTGTTGAATAGGATTACCAGAAGAATGAGGTTTCAAGGCCAGAAATAGCTTACAATTATTTTTGAAACTTAGAAACTTAGTTCTATCTCCAAAAAACAAATCAGGAATAGGAATTCTTGGTTCTAACATAGATTTCTGATCAATAGTATCTTGAATTTTTTGTACATTTATAACGAGATTATCCATTGAAGAGCACAGACCCTGAATATCCATGTCCACACCTGTGTCCAGAATCACCCAAATGTCTAGGGGGAAAAAAAAAAGTGAACACAGAGCAGAAAAAAAATAAAAATAAAATGATGTCAGAACTTTTTCTTTCCCTCTATTGAGAATCATCAGTTTGGGCTCCTTGTACTGTTATGTTTGCTAATGACAGGTGTTATGAAGGCAATCCGGAAACACAGTGTGCTTAGCGATCAGAGCGCACACAGTGATCTGACAAATACCCAAAAATACAAGAATGAGCTCTGAGACATGGAAACTCTGTAGACTGCACACCTGATACTATCCTAAACACAACTAAAAGCGGCTGTGGATTGCGCCTAACAACTACCTAGGCAACTCGGCACAGCCTAAGAGACTAGCTAGCCTGAAGATAGAAAAATAGGCCTGACTTGCCCCAGAGAAATTCCCCAAAGGAAAAGGCAGCCCCCCACATATAATGACTGTGAGTAAGATGAAAAGACAAAACGTAGGGATGAAATATATTCAGCAAAGTGGGGCCCGATATTCTAGGACAGAGCGAGGACAGTAAAGCGAACTTTGCAGTCTACAAAAAACCCCTAAGCAAAACCACGCAAAGGGGGCAAAAGAAACCCACCGTGCCGAACTAACGGCACGGCGGTACACCCTTTGCGTCTCAGAGCTTCCAGCAAAACAAAAGACAAGCTGGACAGAAAAAAAGCAACAAAAAAGCAAAAAGCACTTAGCTATACAGAGCAGCAGGTCACAGGAACAATCAGGAGAAGCTCAGATCCAACACTGAAACATTGACAAGGAGCAAGGATAGCAGCATCAGGCGGAGTTAAGTAATGAAGCAGTTAACGAGCTCACCAGAACACCTGAGGGAGGAAGCTCAGAAGCTGCAGTACCACTTGTGACCACAGGAGTGAATTCAGCCACAGAATTCACAACAGGGAAGAGAGTGGCCAAGTGGCAGAATAGGCGCATCTTCCAGATGTGCCTTTTCTGGGGTGGCTGGGGCAGATGTTTTTAGCCAGGGGGGGTAAATAACCATGGACCCTCTCCAGGCTATTAATATCTGCCCTCAGTCACTGGCTTTACCATTCTGGTGGAGAAAATTGCGCGGGAGCCCACGCCAATTTTTTCCGCGATTTAACCCTTTACTTTAATAGCTAGAGCGTCCAAATTTTGCACATACACACTACTAACATTAGTAGTGTGGAATATGCAAAAAAAAAGGGATATGAGATGGTTTACTGTATGTAAACCATGTCTCATATCATGTCGGGTTTGAGAAGGAGATAGGAAAAGCCAGCAATTGAATTCCCGGCTTTTAAGCTATCGAGCGCTGTATGAAATATTAATATATATACATATATGTGTCTCACTGACATATATATATATATATATATATACCCCTATACTATGTGTAGACATTTATCTTAGCTATTCTATTCTAACCTGTCAGTGTGATTTTACTGTACACCGCACTGAATTGCCGGCTTTTCGCTAGAACACCGCTGCGTATTTCTCGCAAGTCACACTGTTGGTCCGTGTGTAACCCATATTTTTCTCGCCCCATTGGCGTATTTTTTGCGCAATACGGTGACAAACGCAGCATGCTGCGATTTTCTACGGCCGTAGAAGATCGTATAATACGGATCAGTAAAATACGGCTGATAGGAGCTGGGCCATAAAGAATAATTGTACCGTATGCTATCCGTATTTTCTGCACCTCTCATACGTCCGTAAAACACGCTAGTGTGACGCTGGCCTAAGCCATAACTTAGTTTTCCTCCAATTTTGTTTTAGAAAAGACAACCTCTTTGCTGTAGAGTGAGTACGTAGGAGCAGCAACTTCTCCATTGGAATATGAGCCCAACCAATCTGAAATATATGACATGTCTATTTGCAATCTATACTATAAAAATCCTTCATAGCTAAGGACACGTCGTATATAAGAAACGTGCCAGTCACTTTGATATGTGAAGACATTACTTTTAATGAAGTCACAAAGTATTGAGTTTTATCATAAATGTGGACGTGCCAAAGAAAATATTATTGATATTTGCAAACTGCCTCAATTCTTTAAGTCTGTAAGATCTATACGTTTTTGCAGTCTATACTGCATATACAGTTAGGTCCATATATATTTGGACAGAGACAACATTTTTCTAATTTTGGTTATAGACAATACCACAATGAATTTTAAGCAAAACAATTCAGATGCAGTTGAAGTTCAGACTTTCAGCTTTCATTTGAGGGTATCCACATTAAAATTGGATGAAGGGTTTAGGAGTTTCAGCTCCTTAACATGTGCCACCCTGTTTTTAAAGGGACCAAAAGTAATTGGACAATTGACTCCAAGGCTATTTCATGGACAGGTGTGGGCAATCCCTTCGTTATGTCATTCTCAATTAAGCAGATAAAAGGCCTGGAGTTGATTTGAGGTGTGGTGTTTGCATTTGGAAGGTTTTGCTGTGAAGTAAACATGCGGTCATTGGAGCTTTCTATGCAGGTGAAACAAGCCATCCTTAAGCTGCAAAAACAGAAAAAAACCCATCCAAGAAATTGCTACAATATTAGGAGTGGCAAAATCTACAGTTTGGTAGATCCTGAGAAAGAAAGAAATCACTGGTGAACTCATCAATGCAAAAAGACCTGGGTGCCCAGGGAAGACAACAGTGGTGGATGATCGCAGAATAATCTCCATGGTGAAGAGAAACCCCTTCACAACAGCCAACCAAGTGAACAACACTCTCCAGCAGGTAGGCGTATCAATATCCAAATCTACCATAAAAAGAAGGCTACATGAAAGTAAATTCAGAGGGTTCACTGCACGGTGCAAGCCACTCATAAGTATCAAGAATAGAAAGGCTAGACGGGACTTTGCTAAAAACATCTAAAAAAGCCAGCACAGTTCTGGAAGAACATTCTTACGACAGATGAAACCAAGATCAACCTCTACCAGAATGACGGAAAGAGAAAAGTATGGCGAAGGCTTGGTACAGCTCATGATCCAAAGCACACCGCATCCTCTGTAAATTACGGTGGAGGCAGTGTGATGGCTTGGGCATGCATGGCTGCCAGTGGCACTGGGTTACTAGTGTTTATTGATGATGTGACACAGGACAGAAGCAGCCGAATGAATTCTGAGGTATTCAGAGCCATACTGTGTGCTCAGATCCAGCCAAATGCAGCCAAACTGATTGGTCGTCGTTTCATACTGCAGATGGACAATGACCTAAAACATAAAGCCAAAGCAACCCAGGAGTTTATTAAAGCAAAGAAGTGGAATATTCTGGAATGGTCAAGTCAGTCACCTGATCTCAACCCAATTGAGCATGCATTTCACTTGTTAAAGACTAAACTTCAGACAGAAAGGCCCACAAACAAACAGCAACTTAAAACCACCGCAGTGAAGGTCTGGCAGAGCATCAAAAAGGAGTAAACACAGCGTCTGGTGATGTCCATGAGTTCAAGACTTCAGGCAGTCATTGCCAATAAAAAGTTTTCAACCAAGTACTAAAAATGAACATTTTATTTAAAATTATTTAATCTGTCCAATTACTTTTGGTCCCTTTAAAAACAGGGTGGCACATGTTGAGGAGCTGAAACTCCTAAACCCTTCATCCAATTTTAATGTGGATACCCTCAAATGAAAGTTGAAAGTCTGAACTTCAACTGCATCTTAATTGTTTTGTTTAAAATTCATTGTGGTAATGTCTATAACCAAAATTAGAAAAATGTTGTCTCTGTCCAAATATATATGGACCTAACTGTACATTGTTCTTAAAGGGAACCTGTCACCCCCAAAATCGACGGTGAGCTAAGCCCACCAGCATCAGGGGCTTATCTACAGCATTCTGGAATGCTGTAGATAAGCCCCCGATGTATCCTGAAAGCTGAGAAAAACAGGTTAGATTATACTCACCCAGGGGTGGTCCTGGTCCGGTTCTGGTCCGATGGGCGTCGCGGTCCGGTCCGGGGCCTCCTATCTTCTTACGAAGACGTCCTCTTATTGCATTCACACTGCGGCTCCGGTGCAGGCGTACTTTGTCTGCCCTGTTGAGGACAGAGCAAAGTACTGCAGTGCGCAGGCGACAGGAAAGGTCAGAGAGGCCCGGCACCTGCGCACTGTAGTACTTTGCTCTGTCCTCAACAGGGCACACAAAGTATGCCTGCGCCGAAGCCGCAGCATGACTACAAGAAGAGGACGTCATCATAAGAAGATGGGAGGCCCCGGACCGGACCGCGACGCCCATCGGACCAGAACCGGACCAGGACCACCCCTGGGTGAGTATAATCTAACCTGTTTTTCTCAGCTTTCAGGATACATCGGGGGCTTATCTACAGCATTACAGAATGCTGAAGATAAGCCCCTTATGCTGGTGGGCTTAGCTATCCTTCAATTTTGGGGGTGACAGGTTCCCTTTAAAGAAACCAACAATGCATGCACTGTGAATAAAGTTATCGCAGTTATGCAGCAATTAATTTTTATTTTTGCAGAACTAAAGGTGATTACTTGATAAGAAGGTCAGACTTTTTTTTGCTAACAATTCAATTTTAAAACAAGTTTTACAAAGTTACTTGCCTTTGTAAGGTCAAGCAGTTCTGAATGTCCCTATCTAATATTGTCAGCTTATTTCATGTTACTCTGCAGATTTCCTTAGCTGTGCAATTGCACTGTTCTCAAATCTTTGTATTGTCTTCTTGACCTTAGAGTTAAATTCTGTTCTGAAGAGCAAAGATACATAAAAATATCACTGTATAAATCAGTGACCGCGTCTCGATTATTGACTTTATTTTTCAGTTGTCTAATATGAATTACAAGCAGGCACATTACATGTTACATGTAACAAATACAGTTAAACCCCCTTTTGACACAACTACTTAGACTTGCTTTTCAAAGTGGTCTTCTAGGAGTGGGATCTTCTCAAAGAAGATGTCCAGTACCTTTCCCACTTTTGCAATGTCACATAAAGAGACGAAGATGTTCAAAGACGGGCGTCTCATATGTCAGCTCTATACTCATTTACTCTGGAGAAAAATGCACTGAATGTATTAGGATGTGCACTGCTCTAAATAACTTTGGCTGCACTTGCACCAGAAATTGAAAGCTCCTAGCATGTATAGGTTTGCATCCTCGGGATGCAGATACTGGTGCAAGCAACAATGGAACAGGGAGCCGTCTGCTCCCTCTTCCATCATTGAGCATCTGCAACTGAGAATGCAGCAGACGTAATGACGTCACTACATAATGCCAGCTGTGCCTCAGGACACAGCGCAGATCGGAGCACCAGGGAAGTGGGTTTAAGTGAGTAGGTTTATTTTAATTTTTAAAAAATGCTTACAGTACATTGTGCGAACATGATACAGTTTAAGGGAGCTGTGTGGAGACATGATGCTGTGTAGAGGGGCTTTGTGGAGACATCATACTGTGTAGGGGGACTTTTAGAGGACATTATACTGTGCAAGGAGTTCTTTATTGGGAAATACTTTGTAGGAGAGCTCTATAGGAACGTCATACTGTGTAATGGGGCTGAGTGTAGACATCATACTGCGTGGTGAGCTCTGTATTGACATACTGTAAGACAGGACATTATACTGTTTGAGAGGCTGTGTGTAGGGAATGTGAAGGCATTGGGGTTAGGGCTGTGTTATGGTTGGGGTTAGGGCTGTGTTAGAGTTAAGGGTGTGTTAGGGTTGCGTTATGGCTAGGGTTGGGGTTAGAATTGGGGGTTTTTCAAAAGTAAAAAAAAATTACAATATGACGGCTGGTGTTGAGTGCCAGTGCTTGCTATTCACCTTTGCATCAGGTGCTCAGGTATGCATGGAGTATCGCGGATCCCCACATTTTTTTTTGGTAGCTAACAGCCGCAAAACATGTGGGTTGGAGACTCAAGCACAAAAGATATTTGTTGCGTACCCAAGTAGGTTGATAATTTTTGCTTTTATTTGTGAAAAAATCAGAAATTTGGCGAAAATTTGACTTTTTGAATGAAAAATTAGCTCCAATCGTTAGTGGACACCATGTCGCGTTTGGAGAGCCCCTGTGTGCCTAAACATTGGAGCTCCCCCACAAGTGACCCCATTTTGGAAACTAGACCTCCAAGGAACTAATCTAGATGTGTGGTGAGCACTTTGAATCCCCAAATGCTTCACAGAAGTTTATAACGCAGAGCCGTGAAAATAAAAAATCATTTTTCTTCCTCAAAAATTATTTTTTAGCCCACACTTTTTTATTTTCACAAGGGTAACAGAAGAAATTGTACCCCAAAAGTTGTTGTCCAGTTTGTCCTGAGTACGCTGATACCCCATATGTGGGGGGGAACCATTGTTTGGGCACTCGTCGGGGCACGGAAGGGAAGTACCGTATATACTCGAGTATAAGCCGAGATTTTCAGCCCACGTTTTTGGGCTGAAAGTAACCCTCTCGGCTTATACTCGAGCCATACCCACGGGTCAGCAGGGGAGGGGGAGCGGAGCTGTGTAATAATACTCACCTGCTCCTGGCGCGGTCCCTGCACGTCCCTGGTTCCCCGGTGCCGGCAGCTTCTTCCTGTAGTGAGCGGTCACATGGTACTGCTCATTACAGTAATGAATATGGACCCGACTCAACTCCCATGGGGTGGAGCCGCATATTCATTACTGTAATGAGCGGTACCATGTGACCACTCACTACAGGAAGAAGCTGCCGGCGCCGGGGAACAAACGTGCAGGGACCGCACCAGGAGAAGGTGAGTAGAATGCAGTGCGCGATATTCACTTGCTCCCCGTTCCACCATCGGCTCCGCTGCATCTTCCGCATCCTCTGCAGTGACGCTCCGGTCAGAGGGCGCGATGACGCGATTAGTGCGCGCGCCGCCCTCTGCCTGAACATCATTGCAGAGGACGGGGAAGACACAGCAGCAGTCGGTGGTGGAACGGGGAGCAGGTGAATATCGCAAGTGCCGGGGGACTGAGAGGTGAGCATGTGATTTTTTATCTTTTTAATTGCAGCAACAGCATATGGGGCAAATGTCTGTATGGAGCATCTTATGGGGCCATGTGCAGAGTTATATGGGGGCAATTATCTGTATGGAGCATCTTATGGGGCCATGTGCAGAGTTATATGGGGGCAATTATCTGTATGGAGCATCTTATGGGGCCATGTGCAGCATTATATGGGGCAAATATCTGTGTGGGGCCATGTGCAGCATTATGTGGGGCAAATATCTGTATGGGGCCATGTGCAGCATTGTATGGGGCAATATCTGTATGGATCATCTTATGGGGCTATGTGCAGCATTATATGGGGCAATTATCTGTATGGGACCATGTGCGGCATTATATGGGGCAAACATCTCTATGGAACATCTTATGGGGTCTTGTGCAGCATTATATGGGCAAATATCTGTATGGAGGATCTTATGGGGCCATAATTCACAGTTGTGGAGCATTATATGGGGCAAATGTGTCTATGGAGCATCTTATGGGGTTATAATCAACATTTGTGCAGCATTATATGGGGCATATTTTAATATGGAGCATCTTATGGAGCCCATCATAAACTGTATGGAGCATTATATGGGGCATATTTTAATATGGAGCATCTTATGGGGCCATCATGAACTGTATGGAGCATTATATGGGGCTCCTGATTCAATATGGATATTCAAAAACACTTAAATTACTGATGTCTCAATTAATTTTACTTTTATTGGTATCTATTTTTATTTTTGAAATTTACAAGTAGCTGCTGCATTTTCAACCCTAGGCTTATACTCGAGTCATTAAGTTTTCCCAGTTTTTTGTGGCAAAATTAGGGGGGTCGGCTTATACTCGGGTCGGCTTTTACTCGAGTATATACGGTTGTGACGTTTTGGAATGCAGACTTTGCTGGAATGGTCTGCGGGCGTCATGTTACGTTTGCAGAGCCCCTGATGTGCCTAAACAGTAGAAACCCCCCACAAGTGACCCCATTTTGGAAACCAGACCACCCAAGGAACTTATCTAGATGTGTGGTGACCCCCAAGTCCTTCTCAGACTTTTATAACGCATAGCCGTGAAAATAATTTTTTTTCTTTTTCCTAAAAAATGATTTTTTAGTCCACAATTTTTTATTTTCACAAGGGTGACATGAGAAATTGGACCCCAAAAGTTGTTGTCCAGTTTGTCTTGAGTACGCTGATGCCCCATATGTAGGGGGAACCACTATTTGGGCACACGTCGGGGCTCGGAAGGGAAGCAGTGATGTTTTGAAATGCAGACTTTGATGGAATGGTCTGCTGGCGTCACGTTGCGTTTGCAGAGCCCCTGATGTGCGTAAACAGTAGAAACCCCCACAACTGACCCCATTTTGGAAACTAGACCCCCAAGGAACTTATCTAGATGTGTGGTGAGCACTTTGAACCCCCAAGTAATTCACAGAATCAACAGAAGAAATTAGACCACCAAAGTTGTTGTGCAATTTTTCCTGAGTACGCTTATGCCCCATATGTTTGGGTAAACCCCTTTTTGGCACACGTTTGGGCTCGGAAGTGAGGGAGCACCATTTAACTTTTTGAACGCAAGATTGGCTGGAATCAATGGTGGTGTCTTGTCGCGTTTGGAGACCCCCTGATGTGCTTAAACAATGGAAAGCCCTCAATTCTAACTCCAACACTAACCCCAACACACCCCTAACCCTAATCTCAACCCTAACCATAACCCTAATCACAACCCTAACCCCAACACACCCCTAACCGTAATCCCAACCCTAACCATAACCCTAATCATAAGCCTAACCCTAACCCCAACACACCCCTAACCCTAATCTTAACCCTAATTCCAACTCTTACCCTAATTCCAACCCTAACCCTAATTCCAAACCCAACCCTAATCCCAACCCTAACTCTAATTCCAACCCTAACCCTAAGGCTATGTGCCCACGTTGCGGATTTGTGAGCGGATTTTTCCGCACCATTTTTGAAATACCCGCAGGTAAAACACACTGTGTTTTACCTGCAGATTTACTGCGGTTTTACACCAGCGGATTCCTATTGAGGAGCAGGTGTAAAACGCTGCAGAATCCGATCAAAGAATTGACATGCTACGAAAAATACAATGCAGCGTTTCCACGCGGTATTTTCCGCACTATGGGCACAGCGGATTTGGTTTTCCATAGGTTTACATGGTACTGTAAACCTGATAGAAAACTGCTGCAAATCCGCAGTAGCCAATCCGCTGCAGATCCGCAGCCAAATCCGCACTGTGTGCGCATAGCCTAATTGTAACCCTAAATCTAATTCCAACCCTAACCCTAATTCTAACCCTAACCCTAATTCTAACCCTAGTGGAAAAATAAAAATAAATATTTTTTCTTTATTTCATTATTTTCCCTACCCATGTGGGTGATAAAGGGGGAGTTATTTACTATTTTTTTATTTTGATCACTGTGATAGGGTCTATCACAGTGATTAAAATGTACCTCGAATGAATGAATGAATGAATCTGCCGGCCGGAAGATTCGGCTGGCGCACTGCGCATGCTCCCGCCATTTTGGAAGATGGCGGCACCCATCAGAGAAGACAGATGGACGCTGGGAGGGACACTGAGACTCGGGAGGTACGGGGGTGGGATAGGACCGTGGGGGGAGCGGAGGACAGGACGGAGGGGAGAGGACGGCAGCGGAGGACAGGATGGAGGGGAGAAAAGACTGATGGCTGCGGCAGGTCACCGCCGTCAGTTGGTGGCGGGGCAGATCACGGTCTCTAGCCATGGCCGATGATATTGCAGCATCGACCATGGCTGGATTGTAATATTTCACCAAGTTTCATTGGTGAAATATTACAATTGCTCTGATTGACTGTTTCACATTTAACAGCCAATCAGAGCGATCGTAGCCACGGGGGGCAAAGCCACCCCCCTAGGCTCAAGTACAATTTCAGTTAACCCTTTCACCCTTTCAATTACACATGTTTTGTTATACACATGTTTATGTCCTTTGTGTGGAACAACACAAAAAAAACAGAGAAAAAAAGGAAAATTAAACATTATTTCACGCAAAATTCCAAAAAAGGGCCAGACAAAATTGTTGACAACCTTAACTTATTATTTGGTTGCATATCCTTTGGGATAAATGCAATCAATCACTTGCTATAACCATCAACAAGCTTCCTACACCTCTCAACAGCAACTTTGGAACACACTTCTTTTGCAAACTGCTCCAGATCTCTCATATTTGAAGGCTGCCTTCTCCCAACAGCAGTTTTAACACCTGTCCACAGGTGTTCAATGAGATGTAGATCCGGACTCATTGCTGGCCACTTCAGAACTCTCCAGCTCTTTGTTTCCATTACTTTCTGGGTGCTTCTTGAAGTATGTTTGGGGTCCTTGTCCTGCTGCAAGATCTATGACCTAGAATGCAAACCCTACTTTCTGACATTGGGCACTGCATTGCGACCCAAAATCCTTTGGAAATCTTCAGATTTCACTATGCGTTGCACACAGTCAAGGCAGCCAGTGTCAGAGGCAGCAAAATATCCCCCAAACATCTTTAAATCTCCATCATATTTGACTTTACGTATTGTGTTCTTTTCTTTGTAGGTCTCATTCCATTTTCAGTAAACAGTAGAATGATGTTCTTCACCAAAAAGCTCTATCTGGGTCTCATCTATCCACAAAACGCTTACACAGAAGGATGTTGTCATATAGTCACTTACATTTTGGCCAATTGCAGTCTAGTTTTTTTATGCCTCTTTGTCAGCAGTGGGGTCCTCCTGGTCTCCTGCCATAGCTTTTCATTTAATTCAAATGTTGACAGATAGTTTGCACAGATACTAATGCACCCTTAGCCTGCAGGACAACTTAATAATATTAATGGAAAATTGAATGGAGGAAAAAGTGTGGTAGAAAAAGGTGCACAAGCAGCCGGGATAACCGCAGCCTTGAAGGGATTGTTAAGAAAAGGCTATTCAAAAATTTGGGGGAGATTTACAAGAAGTGGACTGCTTCTGGAGTCATTGCTTCAAGAGCCACCACACACAGGCGTATCCGGGACATGGGCTACAAGTGTCGCATTCCTTGTATCAAGCCACTCATGACCAATAGACAATGCCATATGAGTCTTACCTGGGCCACGGAGAAAAAGAACAGGACTGTTGCTCACTGGTCCAAGGTGTTGTTTTCAGGTGAAAGTAAATTTTGCATTTCATTTGGAAAGCAAGGTCCCAGAGTCTGAAGGAAGAGTGGAGAGACCACAATCCAAGCTGCCTGAGGTCTAGTGTGAAGTTTCCACAATCAGTGATGGTTTGGGGAGTCATGTCATGACCAAAATCAGCACAGCCGTCTACCAGGAAATTTTAGAGCACTTCATGCTTCCCTCTGTCGACAAGCTTTTTGGAGATGGAAATTTCATTCTCCAGCAGGACATGGCACCTGTCTACACTGTCAAAAGTACCAATACCTGGTTTAAAAACAACAGTATCACTGTGCTTGATTGGCCAGGAAACTCACCTGACCTTAACCCCATAGAGAATCTATAGGGTATTGTCAAGAAGAAGATGAGACACCAGACCCAACAATGCAGATGAGCTGAAGGCTGCTATCAAAGCAACCTGGGCTTCCATAACACCTCAGCAGTGCCACAGGCTGATCGCCTCCATGCCATGCTGCATTGATGCAGTAATTGATGCAAAAGGAGCCCCGACCAAGTATTGAGTGCATTTACTGAACATATATTTCAGTAGGCCAACATTTGGGATTTTAAAATCAGTTTTCAAGCTGGTTTTATAAAGTATTCTTGTTTACTGAGATAATGACTTTTGGGTTTGCATTGGCTGTAAGCAATAATCATCAACATTAACAGAAATAAACATTTGAAATAGATCACTCTGTTTGTAATGACTCTATATAATATATGAGTTTCACTTTTTGTATTGAAGAACATAAATAAATTAACTTTTTGATATTCTAGTTTTGTGAGAAGCACCTGTACGTTTTAAGCAAATTTGTCACCAGATTTCACCATACATTTTGCATACATTACTAAATACATTTCTTCGACTTGATAAGGATGCTGAATTTACTTAGAAAGTCCATGTCAGAATGGTTGTATTATGCTTTATAAAAGTTTGATTCACTCTCCTGCCACAAAGCCTGATTGACAGCTCCACAGTGTCCCTGCTGAGATCTCACAATGCAAAGTACAAGCTGCAACTGTCAGTCAAGCTGAATTGGCCACATACTAAATACATTTGGACTTTTATGCTTTTTATTTCTCTTGCTGGACTCAGCTTACTATCTGGATTCTCAAATGGATTTTAAAATTAAAGACACCAGTCAAGAGATAAGCGGAACTTTTGAAATTCAAATTTGTCAGCTTCAATGAATTTTTTCAAAAGCCTCAATTTGCTACAAATTGCAAGTGCTTCTGTCCTAAAAAGATGTATATAACACTTGTAGGTCTTCTAGGATGGTATCCAACATTTTCCAAGCTCTTTATGGCAAAGACAGCCTTAGTATGACCTCAACATATATGGCTATGGGTAAACGTATGGCACCGGTAGTAACAGACAGCCTGCTTAATAACACATTGCTATAGCAGACTTTTTTGATTTTTAAAATGTTAAAAAGGTCCATAATTTATCACTTTTTTGAGTCAACATTCTGCCATGCTACTATTTATTCGTAGGCTATGTATGAAATTTGACAAGCAGTGATCCAAGAATTATCACTATTTGAAGAGTAGCAATAGGTTTGTTGTTTGTAGAATGAAGAAGAAATAGCTTTTAATTAAGCCTGCCAAAAAACCATGGTCCATCACGTCATAAATAAATATTAATTGCTGCCTTGGCCACTACATTATTGCATTTGTAATGCTGGTACTTTTGGGGGAGTCTTTGGGAAAAGTGGATAGGGGTCTCCTGGTCAGATATGCAGTCGGCAGGCATCTGCTCGGTGAAAATTTAATTGAGCAGAAACATAAAGCTTAACTCGAAAATATGATAATTTTGACCCCCTATTGGATGCTGGAAAAATTTCCCCCATTTTGCTTTTATAATTTGCGTATAAAAGCATAACTATCCAATAGTTGTCCCTTGTCTTGATAAGGACCAAAATCCAGGACTCTCTCACTCCATCCTGGACAATTGGGAGCTTTGGATTTTTTTTTCCATTCACTTATAGACTTCTAGTTGTAACAATCATATCTTTAAAATTTTTACTTAAGTGTTACTATGTGATGTTTTGCTTTTTTTTTGCTAAACGAGCTGTAGCTTTTTTTAAGTGTCATTTTGGCAAATGCATATGTAGATATGTTTGTCAGCTAAACAGTCACAGTAGTGTCCTCTTGAACCCACAGTGCTTATGCTTCTGAGAGACATTGCAGACTATGAGTTCTGAAGACAGAATTAAAATCTGGACATAACCCAGACCAATTGGGACACCGGGACATTTCCCCCAATTCAAGACTGTCCCTCTAGCTCTGGTACAGTTGGGACATATGACTAAAATGGTAGAATAATATGCAATAAAGGAATTTAGTCATTCACCTGATTGTTGGCCTGTATAAAGCGACATTGAATGCCAACCATATATTTAATGTCATAAAAGCATTACAAATGGTAATTATGATGAGGTCACATAGAAATATTAGGATCCCAAGTCCAAAAGAATATTAGAAAATAAAAAAAAATCTGCTCTGATGGAGCTATTCTGAATTTCTGAGTATGAAAAAAGTTCAGAAGTATGTTAAAGTGTGTGCAATCTAGATCTGAAGGTAAATGTGACCATAGTGAGATAGCCAGAATCATCTAGTCATAGTTTGGGATTACACCAGTGTACTGTTTCATTTGTTTTGGATGCGGAGCCTCAGGTAAAAGATTAAAAAGCATTTCTGTCAAACGTAAAAATCACCCATAACACAAGTCCTTGAGTTGTCCTCATCTGTCAGAACATTGTAGTCAGCTCTTTCCTTGCTGTGCCTATAATTGGATAAGCTGTGACTGACATTATAGTACCAGTAGGAATTGTTCCCAGCTTTTCAAACTCCTGATCAGCAGCCACGCTCCACTCTGCTTTGTTATGTTGTTCATTACTTGGGACACTTACCAGGGCAAAATTAGGTTGATTTTCTTTTGTGAAATCTAAAAAATTTAGTAAACTTTTGAAAGAAATCCCATAACTATAACCAATCACGAATCTTGCTCCTGACTGTTTTGACTCCATTTTGCAGACTTCTCAATGGTTTCTAACTAAAGGCACCAAATTTATATCAATGGTTTTTAGAAATGTAGAAATCTTTTATCCTAACTATGGTTGACTGCATGTTTTTGCCTCAAACCTTTAGCATCTCAGACCATGTCCGCTTTCCAATAAATCCTCAGCCCTTTTCTAGAAAGCCATGTCCCATGACACGAGAAGTGTCTAAAACTTATAACAAATGTGTCGCATGATCACCAGAAAACTGGTTCAGTTAAGCCAAAATCTGGACCCTTTTGATCTTCAGTCTCATAACAGATGGTCTCACTTTATACCCAAAGACTCTTGGTAGTGACTTGTGTCTAATAGTAGCAGACCATAGAGCTGCTATGGAGCCCATTAGTAGGGAGGGCCCAGTAGGGCCAAAGCAGCAGCCCCTGTCGCCCGTGTCTCAATACAGTTGAATTCAATAGTGAAGCTGTTCCACCATTCATCCTGTGTGTCTGAGTCTCAGTGCAGCAGGCGTAATGATGTTATGAATCTGCACCTCCTCTATGGAGCCTCAGTCCAGAAAGTGCAGTGAGGGGACCAAGGGAGCAGCGAGGGACCAGGGCAAGGTGGTAGTGTTTCTTTTTGACACTGTCAGTACTTGTGGGAGGAAACTGTGGGATGTCATGCTGTGTGGTGGACTGTGGGGGCCATAATGCTGTACTGGTGTGCTGTGGGGGGTATTATACTGTGTTGTAGGCGCTATGATAGCATCATACTATGCTGTGGTTTGAGTGGGGTCATTATACTTTGCTGTGAGCATTGTGGATACTAAATCATATTTGGTTTCCAGAATCAAACACATTTTTTTTTATTTTCATTTTTCCATTGTGGAACTAATACCCATTTTTTTTCTCATTAATACAGCAATATACGGTCTTTTTTTCTGCAGGGCAAGTTGCCGTTTTGGTGGACATAAAATATGTATTTAATTTGTATTTTATGTCGTGTAGCGGCCAAAAGACACATTTTTTAACATTGTTCATTGCTAATCTATAAGTATACATACAGCTCTGGCAAAAATTAAGAGACCACCACATCAGACCCCTGTCATGGGCAGCCCAATCTCCAGACCTGAACCCAAATACGGACTGGGGCTATAATTCAGTACTGGCATTTGAAATCACACAGGCCTATGATGTCCCCGTCCCCATGAACCAGATGGGATATATCACTAATATTACCCTGGATGGAGGAAAGGGAGATTTACTACAAGACCAATATTTCTAATGATACCGGTGGCCGGCTGGGGTAAGTGACGGAGTCAGCGACTTTGTGCTCCATCACAACTCTTAATAGTAAGGGGGTCTTGATATCACAGATTCTGTTAAAAACGTAGCGGAGAAGGCAGCCCTCAACCAGATAGGCCCTTATAGCATTTGTCAGAATTGCCAGATGTCCAGTCTGGCCCTGCCTGAACCCATTGAAAACCTCTGGAATGTAATCAAGAGGATGATGGATAGTCACAAGCCATCAAACAGAGAAGAGCTTACATTTTTGTGCCAGAAGCAGTGTGAAAGACTGGTGGAAAGCATGCTAAGACGCATGAAAGCTGTGATTAAAATCATGGTTATTCCACAAAATATTAATTTCTGAACTCTTCCTGAGTTAAAACATTTGTATTGGTGTTTCTAAATAATTATGAACTTGTTTTCTTTGCATTATTTGAGGTCTAAAAGTACCGGGGTTTTTTTTTTGTTTATTTTGACCATTTTTCTTTTTCAGAAAAAAAAATGTATTGCTTGGAAATTCGGAGACATGTTGTCAGAAAATTATAGAATGAATGAACAATTTACATTTTTCTCAAAAATATACCTATAAAGAGAAAAATCAGACAAACTGAACATTTTGCAGTGGTCTCTTAATTTTTGCCAGACCTATATTTATAGCTTGTGTGGTTAAATATTTGTAAAATATAACGTATTTACTTTGAAAATAAATGTTCCATTCCGTTTTTAAATACTTTTACACACACTTCTCAACATTGAAATTGCAACACCAAGAAGGAAAAGTTGTGGAATTATTGAAATCACAGGAATAATAGATTAATAGGTTAATGATACGAAAATGATGAATAAATGGAAACAAAATAAAAGTAATCTCTATATATTCTGTATCAAGTATGAGCCACACATCCAGAGATACATTTACCTACCTTGATTGATATCAATGAGGTTACATTGTTACATACGAGGTAGAATGAAAAAAGATCTAAGTACATCAACCTTTCTATACCAATTATAAATTCTTTGACACTAAATTATCTATGACCTAAAATACCATGGTTAATAATGGTTGTCTGAGGAATGTTCTGCTACACTAAATGCACTTTTGCAAATCATCAAGATCCTCTGCTGGCAGCTTCCTTTACAGTTGTCACTCCCAGATGTGATCAATGGGAGACAATGCACAGAAACTACAGACCATGGTATCACATTTAGGCCACGCAGACTGTTCACAATAGCACAAACAACATGCAGCCTGGGTTGTCATGTTGAAAAAGGGCTACTGGGACACTTTGGATAAATTGCAGTACCACTTGTTCAACAACCAAAACAATGTAAAGCAGAGCTGTTAATATACTTGGAATGAAGACTAGAGGAGTCTGGCTACCCTGCATTATGCCACCGCACGCCATAATCCTGGGTGTAGGATCGGTGTGATGTTCCCTCATGAAGGTCTTTTTGTGGCCTAAACAATCCAAGACCCTTGATGAATATTAAGTTAGGGTGAGTGAAAAGATTAATACATTATGATAAAGCGTGGTAGTTTTTTTTCATTTCCCTCATAGTCTGCTTTATTTTATATAGTATTGGAATAAAAACGAAGCAACAATATATCCACAACAAATGTTGACCGTTGATATCTCTGAAGGTCATATTAATATTCCTAATGTGTGTTATGAGACAGATGGTTGTGAAAAATGTACTGTACTGCAGATAAGCTTTAAATTAAAATCATTATATACAGGATATTATGTGTTATGACCTGGTGGTTAGGAGCACGTGACCTGATAGTTAAACTCATACAGGACGAGCTCTGGGATGTGGGAGCTCTGCTGACCGCAAGCCCTAATCCTATCGCACACACTAGAAATAGCCGTGGAGCGCTCCTGACGCTCCCTAGGCGCCTCGTCACAGCCTAAGAGCTAGCTAGCCCTAGAGAAGAAAATAAAGCCTACCTTGCCTCAGAGAAATTCCCCAAAGGAATAGGCAGCCCCCCACATGTAATGACTGTGAGTAAAGATGAAAGTCACAAACGCAGAAATGAGATAGGTTTCAGCAAAGGGAGGCACGACTTACTAAATAGACAGAGATAGGAAAGGAATCTTTGCGGTCAGCAAAAAACCTACAAAAGACTACGCAGAGTGTGCAAAAGGGTCCTCCGCTGTTGTGAATTCTGTGGCTGAATTCACTCCTGTGGTCACAAGTGGTACTGCAGCTTCTGAGCTTCCTCCCTCAGGTGTTCTGGTGAGCTCGTTAACTGCTTCATTACTTAACTCCGCCTGATGCTGCTATCCTTGCTCCTTGTCAATGTTTCAGTGTTGGATCTGAGCTTCTCCTGATTGTTCCTGTGACCTGCTGCTCTGTATAGCTAAGTGCTTTTTGCTTTTTTGTTGCTTTTTTTCTGTCCAGCTTGTCTTTTGTTTTGCTGGAAGCTCTGAGACGCAAAGGGTGTACCGCCGTGCCGTTAGTTCGGCACGGTGGTTTTTTTTTGCCCCCTTTGCGTGGTTTTGCTTTAGGGTTTTTTGTAGACTGCAAAGTTCGCTTTACTGTCCTCGCTCTGTCCTAGAATATCGGGCCCCACTTTGCTGAATCTATTTCATCCCTACGTTTTGTCTTTTCATCTTACTCACAGTCATTATATGTGGGGGGCTGCCTTTTCCTTTGGGGAATTTCTCTGGGGCAAGTCAGGCCTATTTTTCTATCTTCAGGCTAGCTAGTTTCTTAGGCTGTGCCGAGTTGCCTAGGTAGTTGTTAGGCGCAATCCACAGCCGCTTTTAGTTGTGTTTAGGATAGGATCAGGTGTGCAGTCTACAGAGTTTCCACGTCTCAGAGCTCGTTCTTGTATTTTTGGGTATTTGTCAGATCACTGTGTGCGCTCTGATCGCTAAGCACACTGTGTTTCTGGATTGCCTTCATAACACCTGTCATTAGCAAAACATAACAGTACAAGGAGCCCAACTAATGATTCTCAATAGAGGGAAAGAAAAAGTTCTGACATCATTTTTTTTTTTTTTTCTCAGCTCTGTGTTCACTTTTTTTTTTCCCCTAGACATTTGGGTGATTCTGGACACAGGTGTGGACATGGATATTCAGGGTCTGTGCTCTTCAATGGGTAATCTCGTTATAAATGTACAAAAAATTCAAGATACTATTGATCAGAAATCTATGTTAGAACCAAGAATTCCTATTCCTGATTTGTTTTTTGGAGATAGAACTAAGTTTCTAAGTTTCAAAAATAATTGTAAGCTATTTCTGGCCTTGAAACCTCATTCTTCTGGTAATCCTATTCAACAGGTTTTGATTATTATTTATTTTTTGCGCGGCGACCCTCAAGACTGGGCATTTTCTCTTGCGCCAGGAGACCCTGCATTGAGTATTGTCGATGCATTTTTCCTGGCGCTCGGATTGCTGTACGATGAGCCTAATTCAGTGGATCAGGCTGAGAAAAATTTGCTGGCTTTGTGCCAGGGTCAGGATGATATAGAAGTATATTGTCAGAAATTTAGGAAATGGTCAGTACTCACTCAGTGGAATGAATCTGCGCTGGCAGCTTTGTTCAGAAAGGGTCTCTCTGAGGCTCTTAAGGATGTCATGGTGGGATTTCCTATGCCTGCTCGTTTGAATGAGTCTTTGTCTTTGGCCATTCAGATCGGTCGACGCTTGCGCGAGCGTAAATCTGTGCACCATTTGGCGGTACTGCCTGAGGTTAAACCTGAGCCTATGCAGTGTGATAGGACTATGACTAGAGTTGATCGGCAGGAATACAGACGTCTGAATGGTCTGTGTTTCTACTGTGGTGATTCCACTCATGCTATTTCTGATTGTCCTAAGCGCACTAAGCGGTCCGCTAGGTCTGCCGTCATTGGTACTGTACAGTCCAAATTCCTTCTGTCCATTACCTTGATATGCTCTTTGTCGTCGTTTTCTGTCATGGCGTTTGTGGATTCGGGCGCTGCCCTGAATCTGATGGATTTGGATTATGCTAAACGTTGTGGGTTTTTCTTGGAGCCTTTGCGGTGTCCTATTCCATTGAGAGGAATTGATGCTACACCTTTGGCCAAGAATAAACCTCAATACTGGGCCCAGCTGACCATGTGCATGACTCCTGCACATCAGGAGGTTATTCGCTTTCTGGTGTTGCATAATCTGCATGATGTGGTCGTGTTGGGGTTGCCATGGCTACAAACCCATAATCCAGTATTGGATTGGAATTCCATGTCGGTATCCAGCTGGGGTTGTCAGGGGGTACATGGTGATCTTCCATTTTTGTCGATTTCGTCATCCACCCCTTCTGAGGTCCCAGAGTTCTTGTCTGATTATCAGGATGTATTTGAAGAGCCCAAGTCCGATGCTCTACCTCCGCATAGGGATTGTGATTGTGCTATCAATTTGATTCCTGGTAGTAAATTCCCTAAAGGTCGATTATTTAATTTATCCGTGCCCGAACACGCCGCTATGCGCAGTTATGTGAAGGAATCCCTGGAGAAGGGACATATTCGCCCATCGTCATCACCACTGGGAGCAGGGTTCTTCTTTGTAGCCAAGAAGGATGGTTCGCTGAGACCGTGTATTGATTACCGCCTTCTTAATAAGATCACTGTTAAATTTCAGTATCCCTTGCCATTGTTATCTGACTTGTTTGCTCGGATTAAGGGGGCTAGTTGGTTCACTAAGATACAGTAGATCTTCGTGGTGCGTATAATCTGGTGAGAATCAGGCAAGGAGATGAATGGAAAACTGCATTCAATACGCCCGAGGGTCATTTTGAGTATCTAGTGATGCCGTTCGGACTTGCCAATGCTCCATCTGTGTTTCAGTCTTTTATGCATGACATCTTCCGTGAGTATCTGGATAAATTCCTGATTGTTTACTTGGATGACATTTTGATCTTCTCAGATGATTGGGAGTCTCATGTGAAGCAGGTCAGAATGGTTTTTCAGGTCCTGCGTGCTAATTCTTTGTTTGTGAAGGGATCAAAGTGTCTCTTCGGTGTGCAGAAAGTTTCATTTTTGGGGTTCATCTTTACCCCTTCTACTATCGAGATGGATCCAGTTAAGGTCCAAGCCATCCAGGATTGGATTCAGCCGACATCTCTGAAAAGTCTGCAAAAGTTCCTGGGCTTTGCTAATTTTTATCGTCGCTTCATCTGTAATTTTTCTAGCATTGCCAAACCATTGACCGATTTGACCAAGAAGGGTGCTGATTTGGTTAATTGGTCTTCTGCTGCTGTGGAAGCTTTTCAGGAGTTGAAGCGTCGTTTTTGTTCTGCCCCTGTGTTGTGTCAGCCCGATGTTTCTCTTCCGTTCCAGGTCGAGGTTGATGCTTCTGAGATTGGAGCAGGGGCGGTTTTGTCACAGAGAGGTTCTGATTGCTCAGTGATGAAACCATGTGCTTTCTTTTCCAGGAAGTTTTCGCCCGCTGAGCGTAATTATGATGTGGGCAATCGAGAGTTGCTGGCCATGAAGTGGGCATTCGAGGAGTGGCGTCATTGGCTTGAAGGAGCTAAGCATCGCGTGGTGGTATTGACTGATCATAAGAACTTGACTTATCTCGAGTCTGCCAAGCGCTTGAATCCTAGACAGGCCCGTTGGTCGTTATTTTTTGCCCGCTTCGACTTTGTGATTTCGTACCTTCCGGGCTCTAAAAATGTGAAGGCGGATGCTCTGTCTAGGAGTTTTGTGCCCGACTCTCCGGGTTTATCTGAGCCAGTGGGTATCCTCAAGGAAGGAGTCATTGTGTCTGCCATCTCCCCTGATTTGCGGCGGGTGCTGCAAAAATTTCAGGCGAATAAACCTGATCGTTGTCCAGCAGAGAAACTGTTCGTCCCTGATAGGTGGACTAATAAACTTATCTCTGAACTTCATTGTTCGGTGTTGGCTGGTCATCCTGGAATCTTTGGTACCAGAGAGTTAGTGGCTAGATCCTTCTGGTGGCCATCTCTGTCACGGGATGTACGTACTTTTGTGCAGTCCTGTGGGATTTGTGCTCGGGCTAAGCCCTGCTGTTCTCGTGCCAGTGGGTTGCTTTTGCCCTTGCCGGTCCCAAAGAGGCCTTGGACACATATTTCGATGGATTTCATTTCTGACCTTCCCGTTTCTCAAAAGATGTCAGTCATTTGGGTGGTCTGTGATCGCTTTTCTAAAATGGTCCATCTGGTGCCCTTGGCTAAATTGCCTTCCTCCTCTGATTTGGTACCTTTGTTCTTTCAGCATGTGGTTCGGTTGCATGGCATTCCTGAGAATATTGTTTCTGACAGAGGTTCCCAGTTTGTTTCAAGGTTTTGGCGAGCCTTTTGTGGTAGGATGGGCATTGACCTATCCTTTTCCTCGGCTTTCCATCCTCAGACTAATGGCCAGACCGAACGAACCAATCAGACCTTGGAAACATATCTGAGATGTTTTGTTTCTGCAGACCAGGATGATTGGGTGTCCTTTTTGCTGTTGGCTGAGTTCGCCCTTAATAATCGGGCCAGCTCGGCTACCTTGGTTTCTCCATTTTTTTGCAATTCTGGGTTCCATCCTCGTTTCTCTTCAGGACAGGTTGAGTCTTCGGACTGTCCTGGTGTGGATTCTGTGGTGGATAGGTTGCAGCAGATCTGGACTCAGGTAGTGGACAATTTGATCTTGTCCCAGGAGAAAGCTCAACTTTTCGCTAATCGCAGACGCCGTGTGGGTCCCCGACTTCGTGTTGGGGATCTGGTTTGGTTATCTTCTCGTCATATTCCTATGAAGGTTTCCTCTCCTAAATTTAAACCTTGTTTTATTGGTCTGTATAGGATTTCTGAGGTTCTCAATCCTGTGTCTTTTCGTTTGACCCTCCCAGACTCCTTTTCCATACATAATGTATTCCATAGGTCGTTGTTGCGGAGATACGTGGCACCTATGGTTCCATCTGTTGAGCCTCCTGCCCCGGTTTTGGTATAGGGGGAATTGGAGTATATTGTGGAGAAGATTTTGGATTCTCGTGTTTCTAGACGGAAACTCCAGTATCTGGTTAAATGGAAGGGTTATGCTCAGGAAGATAATTCCTGGGTTTTTGCCTCTGATGTTCATGCTTCCGATCTTGTTCGTGCCTTTCATGCGGCTCATCCTGGTCGGCCTGGGGGCTCTGGTGAGGGTTCGGTGACCCCTCCTCAAGGGGGGGGGGGGTACTGTTGTGAATTCTGTGGCTGAATTCACTCCTGTGGTCACAAGTGGTACTGCAGCTTCTGAGCTTCCTCCCTCAGGTGTTCTGGTGAGCTCGTTAACTGCTTCATTATTTAACTCCGCCTGATGCTGCTATCCTTGCTCCTTGTCAATGTTTCAGTGTTGGATCTGAGCTTCTCCTGATTGTTCCTGTGACCTGCTGCTCTGTATAGCTAAGTGCTTTTTGCTTTTTTGTTGCTTTTTTTCTGTCCAGCTTGTCTTTTGTTTTGCTGGAAGCTCTGAGACGCAAAGGGTGTACCGCCGTGCCGTTAGTTCGGCACGGTGGGTTTTTTTTGCTCCCTTTGCGTGGTTTTGCTTTAGGGTTTTTTGTAGACTGCAAAGTTCGCTTTACTGTCCTCGCTCTGTCCTAGAATATCGGGCCCCACTTTGCTGAATCTATTTCATCCCTACGTTTTGTCTTTTCATCTTACTCACAGTCATTATATGTGGGGGGCTGCCTTTTCCTTTGGGGAATTTCTCTGGGGCAAGTCAGGCCTATTTTTCTATCTTCAGGCTAGCTAGTTTCTTAGGCTGTGCCGAGTTGCCTAGGTAGTTGTTAGGCGCAATCCACAGCCGCTTTTAGTTGTGTTTAGGATAGGATCAGGTGTGCAGTCTACAGAGTTTCCACGTCTCAGAGCTCGTTCTTGTATTTTTGGGTATTTGTCAGATCACTGTGTGCGCTCTGATCGCTAAGCACACTGTGTTTCTGGATTGCCTTCATAACACCTGTCATTAGCAAAACATAACACTCCGCACCGACTCACGGTGCGGGGGTGCCACCCTGCATCCCAGAGCTTCCAGCTAGCAAGACAAAATCAAGAAACCAGCTGGACAAAGAAACAAAAACAATAATAACAATCAGGAACTTAGCTTCTGCAGGAGAAGACAGGATACCAGACAGATCCAGGAGCGAACTGAACCAATGCTAAAACATTGACAGCTGGCATGGAGAAACGATCTGAGTGGAGTTAAATAGAGAAACCAACCAAAGGATAAACCACGTCACCTGTGTAAGGAACCTCAGAAGCAGCAGCTCTACTCACAGCCACCAGAGGGAGCCCACGGACCGAACTCACCGAAGTACCATTCATGACCACAGGAGGGAGCTCGACAACAGAATTCACAACAATTATGGGATTAAAGTTTGGTCAGATGTATATATATATATATATATATATATATATGTGTATATATATATATATATATATATATATATATACAGAGTGGGCCATTTATATGGATACACCTGGGTGGGTCATGTATATGGATGCAGCTAAATAAAATGGGAATGGTTGGTAATATCAACTTCCTGTTTGTGGCAAATTAGTATATGGGAGGGGGAAAACTTTTCAAGATGGGTGGTGACCATAGCGGCCATTTTGAAGTCAGCCATTTTGGATGCAACTGTGTAAATGGCCCATCCAGGTGTATCCATATACATGGCCCACCCTGTATATATCATAGAGCATAAAGTAATATAACTTTCATACTTTCATTACAAAATCTTCAGTGTTCCTCAAATTAATTTATGAAAACATGAATACACCTCACATCAAAAACTACTACATCTAGTATTTTGTATGACCTCCATGATTTTTAAGAACAGCACCAAGTCTTCTGGACATGGAATGAACAGTTTGGTGATATATTGCAACATCTGTCTGTTTCCATTCTTCAAGAACAACCTCTTTTATAGCCAGGATTCTGGATGGAGACTGATGCTCAACTTGTCTTTTTTGAATTCCCTATAGGTGTTCGGTTGGGTTCAGATCAGGAGACACTTGGTCACTGAATTACTTTCACCCTGTTCTTCAGAAATTTGTGTTTTTGTTCATTGTCATGTTGGAAAAGTGCAAGTCTCCCAAGGGCACAGAGATATGGTAGCATATTCTCTTTCAATTTAGAACTATACATCTGGGAATTCATCTATTTATATAATTGCCTTGTAGTGTTTTCATTTCCTGTTCTGTCCAGATGTCACTGTATCCCAGAACTCCAAGCAAAATAAGTTCACCGACCTCCATATTGGGACACCCAAGTGATGGGTGTCTCAATATGGAAACTACTGCTGGTACCAACCTATTGCACGGTACCACCAGCGGAACACGTCGCACCACACACACACCCACACACTCTATATGTGGTACGCACCACACACTCACACACACTCACAGACACACACACACACTCACACTTTCACACCCACACACTCACACACTCACGCAGCCTCTTGCACGGTACCACCAGCAGAACACCGTCACGAACACGCCGTCGCCAGAATCAGCCGAATGATTCACTGACTGCCGCCATCTTTGTACAGGAGGAGCGCATGCGCAGTTTTAATGTGACTGCCGCTATCTGTCTGCACAAAGATGGCGGCGGTCTGATTTACTGCACTTGTGCAGATGCGCGGCGTGTCCACAGGCAGAGGAAGCTGGTCATAGTAAAGGGGTTTTCCCCATGAACTAAAGTTCATTTTAAAAATTGACAGTGTCTGACCATGTGCGGAGCACACCACATCTCCTGGGCAGGGGAGGAAGCAAAAGATAATACTGACATTACAGCAGGGGATCACAGTGGATTCATATTGTGAGGTAAAATATTTCACTGACAGTTTTTAAAAAATATTTATCGTCACAAAATGTATCCTCTGCGATCTCCTGCTGTAATGTCAGTATTGTCTTTTGCTTCCTCCCCTGCCCAGGAGCTGTGGTATGTTCGGTACACGGTCAGACACAGACAATTTTTAAAATGAACTTTTGTTCGTGGGAAAACGCCTTTAAAAAGCCTCTCTCAACTTTTTAAGTGAGAAAACTTGCACAATTGGTGGCTGACTAAATACATTTTTTCCAGACTGTATATACAGTGCCTTGCGAAAGTATTCGGCTCCCTGGAACTTTTCAACCTTTTCCCATATATCATGCTTCAAACATAAAGATACCAAATGTAAATTTTTGGTGACGAATCAACAACAAGTAGGACACAATTGTAAAGTTGAACGAAATTTATTGGTTACTTAAAATTTTTGCAGAAAATCAAAATATTTAGAATTGAGAGTCCTCAGTGGTTGATACCTTTTAATGGCTAACTGAAAAGATGGTAACAAATTGCAAGCTTTCGAGACTACATACGTCTCTTCATCAGGCAAAGACTAAAACAAATTCGTCTTTGCCTGATGAAGAGATGTATGTAGTCTGGAAAGCTTGCAATTTGTTACCATCTTTTCAGTTAGCCATTAAAAGGTATCAACCACTGAGGACTCTCAATTCTAAATATTTTTCTATCTACTGGCTAACACGGTACCAAGATATATTTCTTTCCTGTGCAGAAAATCAAAACTGAAAAGTGGGGCGTGCAATATTATTCGGCCCCCTTAACTTAATACTTTGTTGCGCCATCTTTTGCTGAGATTACAGCTGCAAGTCGCTTGGGGTATGTCTCTAACAGTTTTGTACATCAAGATACTGAAATTCTTGCCCATTCTTCCTTGGCAAACAGCTCGAGCTCAGTGAGGTTTGATGAAGATCGTTTGTGAACAGCAGTTTTCAGCTCTTTCCACAGTATCTCGAATGGATTGAAGTCTGGACTTTGACTTGGCCATTCTAACACCTGGATACGTTTATTTGTGAACCATTCCTTTGTAGATTTTGCTTCATGTTTATGATCATTGTCTTGTTGGAAGGCAAATCTCCATCCCAGTCTCAGGTCTTTTGCAGACTCCAACAGGTTTTCTTCAAGAATGGTCCTGTATTTGGCTCCATCCATCTTCCCATCAATTTTAACCATCTTCCCTGTCCCTGCTGAAGAAAAGCAGGCCCAAACCAAGATGCTGCCACCACCATGTTTGACAGTGGGGATGGTGTGTTCAGGGTGATGAGCTGTGTTGCCTTTACGCAAAACATATCGTTTGGAATTGTTCCCAAAAAGTTTGATTTTGGTTTCATCTGACCAGGGCACCTTCTTCCACATGTTTGGTGTGTCTCCCAGGTGGCTTGTTGCAAACTTTAAACAACACTTTTTATGGATATTTTTGAGAAATGCTTTCTTCTTGCCACTCTTCCATAAAGGCCAGATTTGTGCAGTGTATGACTGATTGTTGTCCTATGGAAAGAGTGTCCCACCTCAGCTGTAGATCTCTGCAGTTCATCCAGAGTGATCATGGGCCACTTGGCTGCATCTCTGATCTGTCTTCTCCTTGTTTGTGATGAAAATTTAGAGGGACAGCCAGGTCTTGGTAGATTTGCAGTGGTATGATACTCTTTCCATTTCAATATGATCGCATGCACAGTGCTCCTTGGGATGTTTAAAGTTCTGGAAATCTTTTTGTATCGAAATCCGGCTTTAAACTTCTCCACAACTGTATCACTGACCTGCCTGTTGTGTCCCTTGGTCTTCATGATGCTCTCTGTTCTTCAAACAGAACCCTGAGATTATCACAGAGCAGGTGCATTTATATGGAGACTTGATTACACACAGGTGGATTATATTTATCATCATTAGGCATTTAGAACAACATTGGATCATTCAGAGATCCACAATGAACTTCTGGAGTGAGTTTGTTGCACTGAAAGTAAAGGGGCCGAATAATATTGCATGCCCCACTTTTCAGTTTTTGATTTTCCACAAAAATTTAAAATAACCAATAAATTTTGTTCAACTTTACAATTGTGATCCAGTTGTTGTTGATTCTTCACCAAAAATTTACATTTGGTATCTCTATGTTTGAAGCATGATATGTGGGAAAAGTTTGAAAAATTCCAAGGAGTTGAATTCTTTCGCAAGGCACTGTATGTATATATATTACATAGGCAGAAGAAAAGCCAGCAATTCAGCAGAGTAAAATCATAGCACGAGTCTGCAGGATAGAAAAAATGGATTACATACAGTAAATACTCATTGAATAGATAGTTATATAGATGTCAGTGACATATACAATTAGTACAGTGTGTGGGGAGATTACTGTACATGTATTTAATTATTAAAAGATTATTTTTCTGAAAAAAATGATGTGCGCTCCCACATAGTTTTCTTAACCAGCAAAGGAAAAGCCGATGGCTGGGGGCAGATGTTTATAGCCTGGGAAGGGGATAATACCCCTGGAGCTTCCCAGGCTATTAATATCAGCTCACAGCTATATATGTAGCCTTTACTGGCTTTTAAAATGACGTAGGGTCCTCCTATAATTAATAACCAGCTAAGGCTATGTAGACAGCTGTGAGCCGATATTAATAGCCTAGGAAGGATCCATGGATATTGCCCCCCAGAATAAAAAGATCAGCTCTCAGCCACCCAGAAAAGGAGCATCTATAAGATGTGCCAATTCTGGCACTTAGCCTCGCTCTTCCCACTTGCCCTGTAGCGGTGGCAAGTGGGGTGATAATTGGGTTGATGTCACCTTTGTATTGTCAGATGACATCAAGCTCAGAGGTTAGTAATGGAGAGGTGTCTATAAGACACCCCCATTACTAACCCCATAGTCATATTGTATTAAAACAGACACACCAAGAGTAAAGTCCTTTAATTGAAAGAATGACACAGAATCCTTTAACGTCATTGTCTCCTGCAAGAGAATTAAAATAAAAAACAACAATATTCCTCACCTCTCTGCCGTTCTGTCCCATGGTGTAATCCATGTCTAGGGGATAAACAGTTTTCAACCTGGATGGTGCCAAGATGTGGCCATCCAGGCTGAGAACCACTGGTGAATGAGCTGCTGCGAGCGCAACCTCAGTGACTAGCGGTGATGTCACTGAGGCTGCATTCAAAAGCCGGGCTGGACTGCGGTGAACTCAGTGAGATGCCCACTAGCACAGTAAGAATGTGCACAGTGAGGAGGCAAGTTCAGCGAAGTTCAAATTCACTGCAGTGAATTTTTCCTGTGAACTGCGGTGAACTCGCCTCTGCACTGTGCGACTTTCTCATGGTATGAGCAGGGATCTCACTATGGTCACTACAGTTCCGCCCAGCTTAAAATTTTTGCAGAAAATCAAAATATTTAGAATTGAGAGTCCTCAGTGGTTGATACCTTTTAATGGCTAACTGAAAAGATGGTAACAAATTGCAAGCTTTCGAGACTACATACGTCTCTTCATCAGGCAAAGACTAAAACAAATTCGTCTTTGCCTGATGAAGAGATGTATGTAGTCTGGAAAGCTTGCAATTTGTTACCATCTTTTCAGTTAGCCATTAAAAGGTATCAACCACTGAGGACTCTCAATTCTAAATATTTTTCTATCTACTGGCTAACACGGTACCAAGATATATTTCTTTCCTGTGCAGAAAATCAAAACTGAAAAGTGGGGCGTGCAATATTATTCGGCCCCCTTAACTTAATACTTTGTTGCGCCATCTTTTGCTGAGATTACAGCTGCAAGTCGCTTGGGGTATGTCTCTAACAGTTTTGTACATCAAGATACTGAAATTCTTGCCCATTCTTCCTTGGCAAACAGCTCGAGCTCAGTGAGGTTTGATGAAGATCGTTTGTGAACAGCAGTTTTCAGCTCTTTCCACAGTATCTCGAATGGATTGAAGTCTGGACTTTGACTTGGCCATTCTAACACCTGGATACGTTTATTTGTGAACCATTCCTTTGTAGATTTTGCTTCATGTTTATGATCATTGTCTTGTTGGAAGGCAAATCTCCATCCCAGTCTCAGGTCTTTTGCAGACTCCAACAGGTTTTCTTCAAGAATGGTCCTGTATTTGGCTCCATCCATCTTCCCATCAATTTTAACCATCTTCCCTGTCCCTGCTGAAGAAAAGCAGGCCCAAACCAAGATGCTGCCACCACCATGTTTGACAGTGGGGATGGTGTGTTCAGGGTGATGAGCTGTGTTGCCTTTACGCAAAACATATCGTTTGGAATTGTTCCCAAAAAGTTTGATTTTGGTTTCATCTGACCAGGGCACCTTCTTCCACATGTTTGGTGTGTCTCCCAGGTGGCTTGTTGCAAACTTTAAACAACACTTTTTATGGATATTTTTGAGAAATGCTTTCTTCTTGCCACTCTTCCATAAAGGCCAGATTTGTGCAGTGTATGACTGATTGTTGTCCTATGGAAAGAGTGTCCCACCTCAGCTGTAGATCTCTGCAGTTCATCCAGAGTGATCATGGGCCACTTGGCTGCATCTCTGATCTGTCTTCTCCTTGTTTGTGATGAAAATTTAGAGGGACAGCCAGGTCTTGGTAGATTTGCAGTGGTATGATACTCTTTCCATTTCAATATGATCGCATGCACAGTGCTCCTTGGGATGTTTAAAGTTCTGGAAATCTTTTTGTATCGAAATCCGGCTTTAAACTTCTCCACAACTGTATCACTGACCTGCCTGTTGTGTCCCTTGGTCTTCATGATGCTCTCTGTTCTTCAAACAGAACCCTGAGATTATCACAGAGCAGGTGCATTTATATGGAGACTTGATTACACACAGGTGGATTATATTTATCATCATTAGGCATTTAGAACAACATTGGATCATTCAGAGATCCACAATGAACTTCTGGAGTGAGTTTGTTGCACTGAAAGTAAAGGGGCCGAATAATATTGCATGCCCCACTTTTCAGTTTTTGATTTTCCACAAAAATTTAAAATAACCAATAAATTTTGTTCAACTTTACAATTGTGATCCAGTTGTTGTTGATTCTTCACCAAAAATTTACATTTGGTATCTCTATGTTTGAAGCATGATATGTGGGAAAAGTTTGAAAAATTCCAAGGAGTTGAATTCTTTCGCAAGGCACTGTATGTATATATATTACATAGGCAGAAGAAAAGCCAGCAATTCAGCAGAGTAAAATCATAGCACGAGTCTGCAGGATAGAAAAAATGGATTACATACAGTAAATACTCATTGAATAGATAGTTATATAGATGTCAGTGACATATACAATTAGTACAGTGTGTGGGGAGATTACTGTACATGTATTTAATTATTAAAAGATTATTTTTCTGAAAAAAATGATGTGCGCTCCCACATAGTTTTCTTAACCAGCAAAGGAAAAGCCGATGGCTGGGGGCAGATGTTTATAGCCTGGGAAGGGGATAATACCCCTGGAGCTTCCCAGGCTATTAATATCAGCTCACAGCTATATATGTAGCCTTTACTGGCTTTTAAAATGACGTAGGGTCCTCCTATAATTAATAACCAGCTAAGGCTATGTAGACAGCTGTGAGCCGATATTAATAGCCTAGGAAGGATCCATGGATATTGCCCCCCAGAATAAAAAGATCAGCTCTCAGCCACCCAGAAAAGGAGCATCTATAAGATGTGCCAATTCTGGCACTTAGCCTCGCTCTTCCCACTTGCCCTGTAGCGGTGGCAAGTGGGGTGATAATTGGGTTGATGTCACCTTTGTATTGTCAGATGACATCAAGCTCAGAGGTTAGTAATGGAGAGGTGTCTATAAGACACCCCCATTACTAACCCCATAGTCATATTGTATTAAAACAGACACACCAAGAGTAAAGTCCTTTAATTGAAAGAATGACACAGAATCCTTTAACGTCATTGTCTCCTGCAAGAGAATTAAAATAAAAAACAACAATATTCCTCACCTCTCTGCCGTTCTGTCCCATGGTGTAATCCATGTCTAGGGGATAAACAGTTTTCAACCTGGATGGTGCCAAGATGTGGCCATCCAGGCTGAGAACCACTGGTGAATGAGCTGCTGCGAGCGCAACCTCAGTGACTAGCGGTGATGTCACTGAGGCTGCATTCAAAAGCCGGGCTGGACTGCGGTGAACTCAGTGAGATGCCCACTAGCACAGTAAGAATGTGCACAGTGAGGAGGCAAGTTCAGCGAAGTTCAAATTCACTGCAGTGAATTTTTCCTGTGAACTGCGGTGAACTCGCCTCTGCACTGTGCGACTTTCTCATGGTATGAGCAGGGATCTCACTATGGTCACTACAGTTCCGCCCAGCTGGGAACGCACATTCAGTGATGTCACAGCTAGTCACTGCATCTGCACTCACAGCTGCTCATTCACCAGTAGTTCTCAGCCTGGAGGATCGCACCTCTGCACCGTTGAAAACTGTTTATCCCCCAGACATGGATTACGGCATGGGACAGAATGACGGAGAGGTGAGGGATATGGTTGTTTTTTATTTTTGTTTTATTTCAAAAGACAAGGGCTTCAGTGTAAATGTTAGAATCTGTTTTGTTTTTGACCATCCGCCATCTTTTTGTGGTTTTCTGGCTGCCCGGTCTTTTTGCCCTGGTGCTGGGTTGTCTTAGGTCAGGTGATTGTATCACCCTTTATTACCCAGCACCTGCCTCCCAGTCCTTGCTGGACAACAGTGTTAATCCGCTAGAGTTCTCGCTAGGTGCTTTGATAGCTTTCTGTGTTTGATATTGTGCAGTTCTGGGACCCCCGGTTCTGCTATCCATAGTTTCTGTTTTCTGTTGGTTTCTGCAGCCTTCTCTGTATTTTCTATTAGGAGGTTACCTGTTTTTATACCAAGTCCTTCAATCTTTTAGGGATCTCCTTCCCCCTATCTATAGGTCTTTGCTTGAGATTAACCTAGGATCGTCGGTGGGTCTATTTGCAAGGAATGGGTCGCCCACTCCATCATAGGGTATCAGCCTAGTCTCAGTGCAGGGTCAGTTTTTTCCCTTCTATCCTAGTTCAATGTTGCAGTTCTGTAACAGTAATTAGGCATTAGGTTAGTATAACCGTATTTGTTATTTTTAAATAAAAAAGTAAAAGTGTGTTATGTTTTATTTGAAATAAAGAACTTTATTCTGGCTGTGTGTTTATTTACCATGTATCTATAGGATTAGTAATGGATAAGTGTCTTATAGATGCCTCTACATTACTAAACTGTGGTCTTGATGTCACCAGACAATACAAAGGTGACATCAACCACACAAATATGAACCCCACTTGCCACCGCTACAGGACAAGTGGGAAGAGCCAGGCAAAGTGCCAGAATTGGCCCATCTAATAGGTGCGCCTTTTCTGGGTGGCTGTGGGCTGCTAGTTTTAGGCTGGGGGGCAATATTCTTGGCCCCTTACCAGCCTGAGAATACCAGCCCCCAGCTGTGAGCTTTAGCAAGGTTAGTTGTCAAAGATGGGGGGACTACATGCGATTTTTTAAATTATTTATTTAAATAATGAAAAAAATAGCGTGGGGTCCCCTCTATTCTTGATAACCAGCCTTGCAAAAGCTGACAACTGAGGGTTGCAGCCCCCAGCTGTGAGTTTTGCCTGGCTGGTTATCAAAAATGCAGAGAAACCCAAGCAGGTTTTTTTTTAATTATTTATTTACAGCTCAGGAGCCGGCTGATGAATACTCCCATCAGCCACTCCTGCTCTCACTGTTATTAGCTGCAGGCGTAGGCTGATGGGAGCTGTAATCCTATCAGCTGACACCAGTGATTCGGGTCGGTTTTTACCATCCCCAGGTAAACTTTATATCTACAATCAAAGCTGCTGTCTCACGCTGTCTTTTGACAGCGTGGGAACCACGGCTGTCTAAATGGCAGGGATGGTTTCACCGCCGATCAGAAGCAGTGTTTGCCGTGCAGCACATAACAGTGTGGCAAACACTGTACTGTTGGGCCCCCATTCAAGTGAATGGTGGTTGGGGTCTGCTGCTCAGTGTCTCTGCTGGATGACAGGCTGTATGGACGCATCGTGCAACCATGCAGCCTGCCATCTAGAGGTAGCAGAGCTGACTGTGAGGTCACATCCTGCTGTCCTTGACTTTTCTGCAGCAAATACGCTTCAAAAAAAGTCAACTTGCGTATTTGCTGTGTTTTTTCACCATCCATTCAAGTGAATGAACACTGAAAAAACACTGAAAGAAGTGACATGCTGTATGTAAAAAAAAAACACTGCAAAGCACAAAATCCTGATGACAAAAAAAAAAACAATGTGTATGCATGATATTTCTGAAATCTCATAGGCTTTGTGGGTACTGTAAAAAGCAGCTGAAAATTAGTATAAAAAAAATGCAGCAAAAACGCCCAGTGTGAACATACCATAAGTCAGGAATCTCACATATCTTGCATATCAGTATACTGGTAGTTCCTGCCATGCAAAACATAAGGAGCACTCCATGCAATCAATGCTGATAAATCTCCGGCTGCAGGTGTAATCTATACATGATTGTTAATGGAAATTATGTTCATTATTCATCATTGATTCAGAAAGGGCACTTACAGGTGAGAGGACTTCCTTTGATTTGCATGAATAATAATGGTACTGCTGGTGCTTCAGTAAAAGGATAATTTAAAAATCAAGTGATTAGCAACTAAATAATATGTTTCAGGTGTGAATCGCACAAACATGAGGCTGTCATTTAGCTTATACTAGGAGCTTATATAAGGACTTTCGATTACATTTATATTTTTCCTATTGAAATATATTTTTTGTTTTTTCTTAACCCATTAACGACTGCCGATATGCCTTTTAACGGTAGCCGCTAAGGGGCCTTATTCCCCAGCACCACTTTTTAACGGCGCTGAGAAATAAGGATTTAATGCCCCCCAGGGTCTTGGCTACCGGGAATAACTGAGACCCCGGAGAACATGATTCGGGTCGGTTTTTACCATCCCCAGTGAAGTGATCACCGTTATTCACCAAATAACGGCTATAACAAAGCCAGATTTTCCTTTCATTTTTCTCTCCTTTGATATGATCTAGCATATCAGAGGAGAGAGAAATAAGTCCCCCGAGCCCTCCCAGTACCCCTGCCATTCTCAGACCCTCCTGCTCCGTCTCCTGGCCCTCTGCATCATCCTCCTGGAAGAAAAAGGCGGGCGCATGCGCAGTGCACTCGATGAGGTCTGCCGGACGGTACACGGCAACAATAGGAGATTTTTCCTGTGGGTTAAAACCCCCCTTTGTCACAAGCCATAGTTAGATAAAAATAATACATTTTTAAAAATTTGTTTTTCCATTCTTTGCAGCTAGGTTTAGGGCTGGGGTTAGAGCTGTGGTTAGGGTTGTGGTAGGGTTAGGGTTGTGTTGGGGTTACGCTTGGGGTTACAATTGTGTTGTGGTTACAGTTGTGTTGGTGTTACGGTTGTGTTGGGGTTACGGTTGTGTTGGGGTTAGGGTTGTGATGGTGGGGTTAGAGTTGCTTTGGGGTTAGGGTTGGGGTTGTGGTTAGGGTTGTGTTGAGGTTTGGGTTGTGGTTATGGTTAGGTTTGGGATTAGGGTTAGGGCTGTGTTGGGGTTAGGTTTGGGGTTAGGGCTGTGTTAGGGTTGGAGTTAGAATTGTTTTTTTTTTTCACTGTTTAGGCACATCAGCAGATCTTCAAACACGACATGGTGCCCACCATCAATTCCAGCCAATTTTGCATTCAAAAAGTCAAACAGTGCTCCCTCCCTTCTGCACCCTGCTGTGCTCCCAAACAGTGGCTTTCCCCACATACGGGGTATCAGTGTACTCAGGAGAAACTGCACTAAAGTACATTTTTTGTGAAAAATGTTAAATGTTAATTCCTCATTGCTTTAGTTCTCGTGAAGCACCTGAAGGATTAATAAACTTCTTTAATGTGGTTCTGTGCACCTTGGGGGGTGCAGTTTTTAGAATGTTGTCCCTTTTGGGTATTTTCTGTCATGTTGACCCCCCCAAAGTCACTTCAAATGTGAGGTGCTCCCTAAAAAAATGGTGTTGTAAAAATGAGAAATCGCTGGTCAAATTTAACCCTTATAACGTCCTAACAAAAATTAATTATGTTTCCAAAATTGTGCTGATGTAAAGATGAAATGTGGGAAGTGTTATTTATTAACTATTTTGTGTGACACGACTCTCTGATTTAAGGGCACAAAAATTAAAAGTTTGAAAATTGCAGATAGCAAAATTGCAGCAGGCAATAGCTAGTACAACACAGAGGTTCTAGAAGGTTAATGGTGCAACATTTTTTTATAAAACCCAAATGGGAAAATGTTTTGCATTCATTTAAGTAAACATGAATTAAAGAGATCATTATTTTTAGACAGTGTGTATCTAATTGCCTCAGGTGTTATAATAGGTGAGAAGTAGTGATGAACGAATATACTCAGATAAGGAGTTATCCAAGCATGCTCGAGTGCTAACCGAGTGTCTTCGGCATGCTCGAATAATATTGTCGAGTCCCCGCGGCTGCAACACATGCATGGATTGCCTGTTTTTTAGACAATCCCTTCTTGTGTTGCAGCCATGAGACATGCAGCCGCCGGGACTTGAATATGGTATTCGAGCACACCGAAGTCACCAGGTTAGCACTCGACAGGGGTGCCACCAGGAATTTCAGGGCCCCATACTGGCAAACTTTTCTGGGCCCCCTTGAGACTCCGCCCGGTCTCCACCCTAGCCCCTCCTCCACCCCTCAAACCTTCCACAGTCCCACCACCATCTCTTGGAAAAACTTCACTTCTGCACTACGTCCCCACCAATCACACATTAACAGTTCACATCACCAGATCACATACATAGCCAGTAGCTTTTGTTTTGGCCAAATTATTTTTTAATCCTCCACCAAAACAAGGTAGACTCTTTTGGCGAGACCCTGCTCTACTGTAACTTATTAAACATTTGTTAAAATATCCAATGTTCTTTAGGTATATTTTTATTTATTTTTCAATATTTAAAATTGCCAATACAAGGGACAAATACCACTATACCATGGCCAAACCACATATTACCACCACAGTGACCGAATACTACAATACTGATCTGCACTTAGTATACAGTGTCAGGTAATATAGTGAATTTATACAAAGGAGCTCTGTATATAGTGTCAGTGTACAGGTAATACTGTGATAACCAGTGACATTATACACAGGAGCTTTGTATATAGTGCCAGTGTACAGGTCTCATCGGTGACATTATACACAAGAGCTCTGTATATAATATGCAGTGTATAGTGTGCATGTACATGTATTATACTGACTCACCAGTGACTAGTTGAAGTCCTTTATCTTTGCTTTTCTTCCTGCCAGGCCTTATGTCTGCAGGAAATAACACATATATCTAGAGCACCGCTTGCAGTGCACATTACTTAATTTTTTCCCAACTTCTACACTACACCAGATAAAGAAAAAGTCGACATAGTGTCGCTCTGCACAGTAACAGGACCCCCCATTGAAAACAGTATCCTCAAAATTAAAATACATCACTGCAGTAATAATATCCCTTAATTAGCCTCTACAGTAGTAATATCCCCATCCTGGCCCCCTTGTGTCTCCTGGCTCCATCTATATGTTTTCTCATCCTGGCCCCATATGTTTTTCCATTCTGCCCTCATGTGTCTCTATTCTTCCCCCATGTGATGTCCTAACCTGCCCCATATAATCTCTGTCATGGCTCCTGGGTAATACTGCTGCGGGGAGAGCTGCACACAGCAACAAGGGAGCTGAGCAAAGCATCAGGTTACTAACCAGGTAACAACTAGGACCTGAACCATGTGACAGAGTAGGAGGTGGTCAGGGGTGGAGCCAGACGCTGGGGTGCAGAGGAGAGATAAACACAGAAGAGTAGTCAAACAAGCTAAGATCTGAACCAGGAGATCACGAGGTACCAAAGGAGTGAGACAGGGGATTGTCTAGTGAAGCCAGAGGTCAGAAATCCAGAAGAACAAACAGACAGAGTAACGCACGGAGAGCAAGGAAAGCAATTGCAAACCGTGCACACACTCCTGGGGTCAGGCACACAGACTAGAACGAACGTATAGCTAATAGGGAATCCTAGTCTGGAGTTAGTATAAATACCCCTCCCAAATCGAAAGGGAGGCCAGCGAAGTTAACCCTGAGAGAACAGGACATTAACCATGTCCTAACCATGACAGTAGCCCCCTCTTAACGGGGGGCCACTAGACCCCCAGGCTTCTCAGGGTATCTGGCATAAAAAGCCCACATCGGTCGATCAGCGTGCACAGAACAGGCCGGAACCCATGACCGATCCTTAATGGAATATCCCTTCCAGTGGATTAGGTACTGAAACCTCCGGCACACCCACCGTGAATCAATGATGCACCCTACCTCATACTCTAGCTGACCCTCTACCAACACTGGCAGAACATTGGATGAGGAATCTTCTCTAACCGTCCCCACAGGTTTTAATAGGGACCTGTGGAAGACATTAGATATTTTGAAGGAGGTGGGCAACTGTAATCTATAGGCCTCCGGGTTGATCACCTCTATAATCTTGTATGGACCTATAAACCTGGGGCCCAACTTCATAGAGGGTATCTTAAGTTTGATGTTACGGGTAGACAACCACACCTTCTCCCCAACAGCCAACACAGGAGCTCACCCCCTCCTCCTGTCCGCAAAATGTTTGTACTTCTTCTGGGCTTTGGAGATGTTCCACTGAACCTCCCTTCAAAGGGTTCTTAACTGTTGCACCAAACCCTCGGCACCAGGGCAACCAGAATCCATGCAGGATAATTCTCCAAGCTGCGGAACAAACCCATAATTGACCTGGAAGGGAGATTTGCCAGTAGACTGATTAATACGACAGTTGAATGCAAATTCTGCCATGGGCAATACCTCACATCAGTCCTCCTGTCTGGAAGATGCAAGGCATTTCAAAATTTGTTCCAAATACTGGTTGGTGCGTTCAGTCTGTCTGTTAGATTCCGGGTGATAAGCAGAGGAGAATGACAACGTAACCCCCAACTTCTTACAAAAAGCCCTCCAAAACTTGGCCACAAATTGCACACCACTGTCTGATACCACATTCACCGGTACCCCATGCAACCCAACAATGTGCGGAATAAACAAGCAAGCCAAGGTTTCATCAGAAGGTAACGCAGGTAATGGCACAAAGTGGGCTTGCTTCGAAAACCTATCAACCACTACCCATACTACTGAGTTGCCCTTGGAAGACAGAAGATTAGTGGTAAAGTCCATGGACAGGTGTGTCCATGGTTTATTTGGAATTGGCAATGGTATCAATTCCCTGGCCGGCCGGACCAGAGAGCTCTTAGAGCGAGCGCACACCCCACAATTATTTACAAACATTTTGATATCAGTACCCATAGAGGGCCACCAAAAACTTCTAGCTACTGACCCCGAGTGCCTGCAATCCCAGGGTGTGCACTTAGCACAGAATCATGAAATTTTTGCACGAGTGTGAGACAGAAGTGTTCGGGTACAAACAATTTACCTGGGGGTTTATTCCTGGGAGCTTGTGCTTCCAAAATCTCTCTCTGTAACTCAGATGAGACTTCTGCCACAATCACTCCCGGTTGAAGAATGGAGGAAGGGAGTTCTGGAGGGGACACAGAGTCAAAACTTTGGAATAAGGCATCCGCCTTTACATTTTTAGACCCTGGTCAGAATGTAATGGTAAAACGAAATCGAGAAAATAAAGTGCCCACCGAGCCTGTCTGGGGGTCAATCTCTTAGCGGACTCAATTTAGGCCAGGTTTTTATTATCAGTGATGACCGTAATGGGATGAACAACCCCCTCTAGAAAATGCCTCCATTCTTCGAAGGCCACTTTAACTGCCAACAATTCCCTGTTGCCGACATCATAATTTCTCTAGGCCGAAGAGAATTTTTTAGAGAAAATAGGACAGGGTTTAAGGTTAGTAAGGGTGGATGGACCCTGTGACAACACTGCTCCCACCCCCACCTCCGAAGCGTTGACCTCCATGATAAAAGATCTTGGATCTCGGGTTGTATCAACACGGGTGCTGAAGTAAAACATTTCTTCAGTGTCTGGATGGAATTTTTTGCAGCCACAGACCAATTTTTTACATCTGCCCCTTTGAGTGTGAGGTCCATTAAGGGATTCACCACCTGCAAAAACCCTTTAATGAACTTATTATAATAATTAGCAAAGCCCAGGAATCATTGCAACCACTTCAAGTCATGAGGTTGCACCCAATCAGAAATGTCCTGAACCTTCCCCGGATCCATATGGAATCTCTCCCCAGATACAATTAAACCCAGAAAAGATTGTTCTTGCATAAAGAATGAACAATTCTCCAGCGTATAAATGGTTCTCCCTGAGTCTCATAAGAACCGTACGTAGATGGTGTAAGTGTGACTGAGTGTCCTTTAAGTATAGCAAGTTGTCATCCAGGTAAATGACCACATAGTGCCAAATCACGTCAGAAATAACAACATTAACGAAATTTTAGAAAACAGCAAGGGCGTTAGTGAGACCGAAGGGCATAACCAAATTTTCAAACAACCCCTCGGTCATCAGAAACGCTGTTTTCCTGTCATCTTCCTCCCGGATCCTTATAAGGTTATAAGCCCCTCGTAAGTCAAGCTTAAAAAACCATTTGGCCCCCATGAGTTGATTGCATAAATCGGGAATCAGAGGAAGTGGAGACGTTTTCTTCACAGTAATCTTATTCAGTTCCTTAAAGTCGAGGCATGGTCGCAATCCACCATCTTTTTTCTTCACAAAGAAAAACCCTGCTGCCACGGGTGAGACAGAGTGCCGAATATGTCCCTTGCGGAAGCTTTCTGTGATGTACCTGTCATGGCCACCTCTGCTGCCGGGTCCACCGCCGCTTCAGCTCATACTTACCTGCTCCGGCGCGCTCCTCCTGTTCCTCCAGCTGCCGGGTCCGCCGCCGTCTTCTCCGCTTCTTCTCACCCACGGTGGCGCGCTTCTCCTGCAGGCAAACGTCCTCTTCCTGGTTCTCGGTGGGTGCGCATGCGCACTCCTCGCTCCAGCACCTCTCTGTGCACACGCACCTCGCTTTCCTGAACTACAGGCGCTCCATACCTTTTCTCTATGATCCTGGGAGGACTCTGACCCAGAAGTCCTTCAGCACGTCTTGTATATAAGGTAATTCCTTCCTCTGCTCTTTGCCTGTTTGTCAATTGTCCTCATTTGACCCAGGTCCTCTATACCTTGCTCCGTCCTGTGTCTCTGCCAATCCCTGCCAGTCCTGGGCGTTCGCCATATCCAGTCCGTCCTGTGTCTCTGCCATTCCCTGTCTGTCCTGGTCGTCCACCATATCCAGTCCACTCTGTGTTTCAGTCACTGTCACTCAGTCCTGTGTCTCCGCCTTAGCCACTTCCGCGTCCTTCCTCTCCTGCATCCTGTTCCCCGGTATCAGCTTCCGTGGCAATAGTCTCCCTCGGGCCTGCCCCTAACGCTCCCTGTATAAGAGGTGGTCCATCTGGTAAGCTCGCCTTTGGGAGGTTCGTTGTCGCAGTACTGTGGGTTCACTCTTTGGGTTCGGAAGTTCTGATAGTACCCTTTCATGGTTTGGCGCTCAGGCCCGGACAAATTGTACAGACGAGCCTTGGGTAATTTGGCTTCTGGGACTAAATCAATAGCACAATCACGAGGTCGATGTGGTGGGAGCGCCGCAGCCTCCCTTTCAGAAAACACATCTTCGAAGTCCTTCAGGTAATCCGGAATACCCTCCAGACCGACAGATGACACAGATACAAACTTTACTAAGTTAACACAAGGTCCCAGGTTACAACACGGACCATTACCATTACATCCCCATTGAGTGATCTCCCTCGCCATCCAATCAATGACAGGATTGTGGTGTTGCAGCCATGGCATCCCCAGTACCAGTCCAGCAGGCAGATTATTCATAATAAAACAACTTAATTTTTCCACGTGAGTGGAGCCCACTTTCAGAGAAAAGACATCAGTCCTGAAACAAATTCCATCCCGGGTAAGAGGGGATGAATCAACAGCCACAATTTTAACAGGGTCTTTCAGCCCGACTGTCCCTATCATATTTCAAGTCACAACTTGGGCATCAATCAAATTAATGGAAGAACCACAGTCAACAAAGGTGGTGGTCACCACAGGACCACCAGCAAGTTCCAATTTCACTTGGAGCACAATTTTTGCAAGTGAAAAAAAATGTACCTGGGAGTATGGACAACCTCCTCGATTGTTGCCCAGACTCAGTCGTTTCTCTGACGGCTTCGCTGAAGAAGGGCAAGAGCAGCAGTACAATGTCCAAAGGCTCCACAGTAAAAGCATAGTTGGTTGTCTCTACGGTGACTTCTCTCTTTCTCCATAACCGAGACTAACCCAATCTCCATGGGCTCAGATACAGGTGCAGAGTCACACAATTTGGAGTACAAGTTGTTGCATCACTCCTCTAGCACGGAGTCTCCATTCCATATGGACCGTCTGCGTTGTGGCGTCCACCAGGGTATCAGGAGGAGGATGTAATGCCAGAGTATCCAGTAGGTGGTCAGACAGGCCCTTGCAGAACAGCCCCCTCAGGGCGGTGGCATTCCAAGATACTTCGGCTGCCCAACGCCTAAACTCTGAGCAGAACCATTCAGCGTAGTGCCTCCCCTGTGTCACACTCATCACCATATTCTCTGCCAGACGCACTCTATCAGGTTCATCATAAATGTGCCCCAGAGCCTCAAAGAACAGATCCACAGACATATGTTCATTCAGGAGCAGAGGAAGAGAGAGAGAAAACCCATGCCTGTGGAGCCCCCCTTAACAAGGACATTACGTCCTCCACCCTGCCTTTCATTTCCAGAGACCCAGGGACGCAATTTAAAGAACAACTTGCATCCCTCCTTAAAGACCCTAAACAGTTTTTTTAGCTCTGGAGAAACTGTTGGGTAACTTAACCGGTGGCTCGGGGTCTGCCAGGGATACATCAGTGGGGCCCCCCTCCCGGAACCCCAACAGAGCAGACCCCTGTAAAGCACCAGTCACATCTCTCTGCATCTGTTAATGTGAGTGGACCAGGGCTTGCTGCTCCATGGACAGCTTCTGCATAAGCTGGGAGAGCTCATTAATCTGCCCCGTGAGAGCCTGTACCAGATCCATAGCATACTAACACCCCCCACCATGGAAAAGACTGTATGGTCAGGTATAATGTCACGGCTCCCGGGTAATACTGCTGCGGGGAGTGCTGCACACAGCAGCAAGGAAGCTGAGCAAAGTGTCGGGTTACTAACCAGGTAACAACTAGGACCTGAACCATGTGACAAAGTAGGAGGTGGTCAGGGTGGAGTCAGACGCCGGGGTGCAGAGGAGAGATAAACACAGGAGAGTAGTCAAACAAGCTAAGATCTGAACCAGGAGATCACGATGTACCAAAGGGGTGAGACAGGGGATTGTCTGAAGTGAAGCCAGAGGTCAGAAATCCAGAAGAACAAACAGACAGAGTAACGCACGGAGAGCAAGGAAAACAATTGCAAACCGGGCACACACTCCACGGGTCAGGCACACAGACTAGAATGGAAGTATAGCTGACAGAGAATCCTAGTCTGGAGTGAGTATAAATACCCCTCCCAAATTGAAAGGAAGGCCAGCAAAATTAGCCCTGAGAGAACAGGACATTAACCATGTCCTAACCATGACAATCTCCCCATGATCCTGTCCCATCTATCCCATGATCCTGCCCCATGTGTCTCCATCATATCTATCCTGCCCCATGATCCTGCCCCATCTGTCTCCATCCTACCCCATCTATCTCCATCCTGCCACATAATCCTGCCCAATTTGTCTTCATCCTACCCCATCTGTCTCCATCCTGCCCTATCTATCTCCATCCTACCCCATAATCCTGCACCACGTGTCTCCATCCTGCAACATGATCCTACCCCATCTGTCTCCATCCTTCCTCATCTGTCTCCATCCTGCCCCATCTGTCTCCATCCTGCCCCATGTTCCTGCTCCATCTTGCCCCATGATCCTGCACCATGTCTCTATCCTGCACCATGATCCTGCCCCATCTGTCTAAATCCTGCCTCATCTGTCTCCATCCTGCCCCATCTGTCTCCATCCTTCCCCTTGTTCCTGCCCCATCTGTCTCCATCCTGCCCCATAATCCTGCACCATGTGTCTCCATCCTGCCTCATCTGTCTCCATCCTGCCCCATCTGTCACATGGTGCAGGACCATGGGGCAGGATGGAGACACATTGTCCATGTCTCTCCATCCTGCCACCCAAACATATAAACTTATTGCAGCTTGCCGCTTTCAATAAGAATAAATAGGAAAAAATGCACTTTCTCCTTACATGGCCACGGTCCAGCGGCGATGCCTCCTCCATCCATTTCAAGCGCGCACTCGCCGGTGAATGACAATGACATCATACGCCGGCAATGTGTGCGCTGTTTTGGATGCAGGTTCAGTTACTGCACCTGCAGAATCCTGCTGCTGGGGCCTCGTGAGAAGAAGAGGGGGAACCCGCTGCAGGCCCCCTCTGCTCACCTGGCCCCATACACCAGTGAGGTCAGTAATGTCCTGATGGCGGCCCTGGTGCCTGAGCATGCTTGGATAACAACTTATCACAGTACGTTCGCTCGTCATCACTAGTGTGAAGGTAGCATCACTTGGTCTGGTCTCCTTTGGAGAAGTATTATCTTATTGCTCCCTTGTGATCGAGTTTTGAAGTAAAAGTGTTCACGTTTCGATCCTTACATGTTTACTTCCATTAGGAACTATGGTTTTCTTCAATGCTGACAGTTATATATAAGCAATATTGCCATGAGTCAGGCTCATCCATGGCATGTGACATCTCATGGGATTATGTACTGCTTCATCCATGGCCTCAATCCCTTTGCACGCATTTGTTGTATTAAACTGCATATGCCTAAGATCATGAACAAAGCAGTGACATGATGATATCATGAGACCTCTATCACATTACGTCACAAGGACGAGCTTCATCCATAATGTTTACATACAGTCTGCGGAGCTGGAAATGTCACTATGTTTGTATAAGTACAACAGTGACTGAAGCATCTGCTCTTAATAGAAAAGATTTTCTATGACCAGAAAACCCCTGAGAACTCTCATGTTCAGTCTAAAATATGATAGGGCTAAATGAATATAAATCTATGAATTGAAAATAAAGGTAATGCACTTTAGGAATTAGATTTAATGCTCTAGTTCTAGGTCCCCAACCTTTCTTACTTTGAGAGCCAAATTCAAATCTGAGAGATGGTCTTGATCCACATCCAGCGCTCCGCTCCAAAGTAGTGACACCCCAAGCCCATTATTACCGGTATAATGACAGCCAACGTTTCCACACAGGAAGCGCACTGAGATTTTGTGCCACCTCCCATACAGGTTGTACAATTATAAGTGTTCCCAAGTTACCCCATTGGGTATTCTTGTATTCAGCACACGCATAACACTATTGCATCAAATTTCAAGCTCCCCTCTAAGGCTAGTTTCACATTTGCGGTTTAGTCCGCAGCATATTGTCCGCAACCGCAAACGCATGCAAAAACGCATGCAAACGTCTGGTAGCGCAGCGTTTATTATCCGCATCAGCTTACACATGATGGTAAAAAAAACAGAGCGTTTGCATGCGTTTTACATGTGTTTGTGCTTTTTATGCGCACGCATTTGGTATTTCCAGGACGGTGTGTCTTTAATGGGCATGTCTTAATCAGTTCCTGAACATGCGCAGTCCGAAGTACGCAAGCGCATATGTCTTTGCGTATGCATGCGTTCCCATAGACAGTAATGCGTTTTTTTGCCGCATTCCTTGCGCTAACAACCGCATACGTTTCTAGGCGGAAAATTGACGCCTCTAAAATTACTACATGCTGCGTTTACTGCACCAAACCGCAGACGACGAAACAACGCATGCGTCGTCAAACGCGGCAAAATGCAACCAATCGCAGACGCATGCGTCCCTAATGTTAAATATAGGAAAACACAACACATGCGGATAATTGCGGAAGAAACCCTGCGGACACAACCGCAAATGTGAAACTGGCCTAACAGCGCCATTCTTTCTCCTGCTTAGATTTATTTCTCTCAAGCATATGTACATTCAGGTATGCTCATTTGTGCAGGGCTACTAATAAAAGTCACCATCTGTAGACCTTTTCTTCATAGCTGGTTTGAGCTGATTTGGTGGACCTAGTGTTAATGCACCAGGCTCGCAGACAGTCATGAGCCACACATCATGGTCTCATGAGCCACATATTGCTCCTGAGCCACAGGTTGGGGACCCCTGCTTTAGTTGATAGCTATAGCATATGTACCCCAATATTCAAACTGATTGCAACATTACTTAAAGTGTAGCCTTTGTTTTAATATTAATTTAATAAATTAATAGTATGCAAAAAAAACAACAACTTTTTTTTTAAATTTTTATATAGCGCTAACATATTCCGCAGCGCTTTACAGTTTGCACACATTATCATCGCTGTCCCTGATGGGGCTCACAATCTAAAATCCCTATCAGTATGTCTTTGGAATGTGGGAGGAAACCGGAGTGCCTGGAGGAAACCCACACAAACACGGAGAGAACATACAAACTCTTTGCAGATGTTGACCTAGGTGGGATTAGAACCCAGGACTCCAGCACTGCAAGGCTGCTGTGCTAACCACTGCACCACCGTGCTGCCCATATGTCTTATGAGAGATGTTTCCTTCTCTCACTTTCTGGATTAATCTTTTACTCTCAATTCAAATCTGTAAAACCTGTATTTAGTCAAATCTGACTAAATCTGTCAGGCTATTAACCTGTAGAAATAAGGTTAATTTGCAGGCCAATAGCACTATGAAGGTGCCCTGCACTTGGGAGAAAAATAATTTTACTTCTTCCTAGAGTTACTGGCTTTCAGTCATGCAGGCTTGTCAGCGCGGCTTAAGTCATTGCTCACTGCACTGTGAGCGGTGGCTGTAACTATGTCCTGGCTCTTTGACTGACAGACGGCCCAGTAATACATCGGTGCATATTCGGGTGTTAGACAAAGTGCCAGGGTATGGTTAGAGCCACCACTCACGGTATAGTAAGTGATGACTGAAGTCGTGCCAGCACTCCTGCGTGACTGAAAGCCAACAGCTACTAGGAGAAGTAAAGTAGCCAGCTGTGCGCTTTCAGTACATTGGACGGGCACCTTCATAATGTTATTACCTGCAGATTAAACCTACTGTATATCTGCAGGTAAATAGCATTATCTGACTGGACAGGTTCCCTTTAAGTTATATTTTCATATTAATAAGAGAGGAGATAATAACCATTGGTGCTCTTAAAATTCTATGACAAAGTGAGAGGGAGGAACTAGAGGCAGACACAGACATTCTGCTGCAGGTTCTCCCGACACCTCAGTTACAGCTCTACAGTTACAGCATGCTTTTCTCAATATATGACTTGAAATCAGAATAAAGCTTTCCCATTTTTGGTCAATTAGGATTAACATAATTATTAATATTTGTCAAATGCCAGAATAATGAGAGGGAATGTTTTAAAGCACTTTTATTACTTACTGTAAAGTCAAACGTTTACATACATTTCATTAGCATTTGGTATCTTTGCCCTTAAACTCATTGACTTGAGTCAAACGTTTGGGATATCCTTCCACAAGCTTCTGTATTTGTCACATGATGAACACAAAAACCATCATATCCCTTTATTTATAAGGGGGTCTGTTTATTTTCCTTGAGGGTTTTTGCCAAATGCTGGATTCCTTAATTGAAACCAAACAGCCCTGATTATACAGTAGTTACCCTTTATTAGTTTCCATAACTTTCCTTAGGTTCTACATGTAAAATATAGGACGTCAGGGATGAATATTGCTATTTTTCCCCTGTGTTGTGTAAAAAATGATTATGTATCTGACTTTGAAATTGCAATCCTTGTTAAGTCACATCCCTAATGTACACCACTTTTTTTTTTACTTTTGATTAAAAAAAATTATGAAAAAGGTAACAATTCTAGTGGAAGTGGTCATCAGAGTTTGCTACCTAACTCATCGGAAGGGAAGGGGGATGTGCATTAGGGGTCCTGTTCCATTAGTCTCTGAGCCATTACTTGGCTTTAAGGTGGCGGGGCGACATTGGCTTCATCTGCCTAGGCCCCCAAACACTTTTTCTTGGCCCTGTCACTAGGACATTATCATTGCTGGGACTAGCTGGCTTGTACCTCCAGGTCCTACTCCGCCCCTTCCTGTTATAAGCAGCTCACTGTCAATAGACTATGTATATAGAAAGCTGTGATGTGGGCGGGGTTAGCTTTCTGAGCTCTGCTTCCTGTTACATCTAAGAACTCTGATTGTGTCACAACTGCTGCACCCAGTAACCTAAGTGATACATCACTGAAATCAGGGTCTCTTTTCTCACATTATGCTGCTCTCTGATGAGGTAGCAAAAACCTGTTGACAAATTCCCTTAAATTGTAAAGTGCTGTGGAATATGCTTACGCTTTATAAATAAAATCATCTTATTACTATTATCAGCTCCGTATTGCTACAAAATTCAGCTAGACTTCAGTTGAGGAGTCTGGGAAAGCTTTATGAGAATACATGTGTAAGAAAGCAACATCTTCATATCAAAGAACTTCTTCAGGAAAACCCTTTTGAGAGCAGTAATGACTGCCATAGTGGTTATCATCAATTTTCCCTCCATACAGATACAATAACAAATAACAATAATGAAATAACATTGATCAATATCACTGCCTTTATATTATACAGATTGCAGAAGATCAGTTAATCAATTGAAACTACAGCGACCAAAAGCTGCTATACTGTATGTGTAGAAGAAACATCGTTGGTGATAGAGCTGATTGCATGCAGGTATTAAAGTGATCGATTATTTACCAGTGTGATGTTTTATGGTGAAATGTAATTTACGATTGGATTCTATAATCATACAAACTATTGGACACAAGAGGACCATAAGCACAATCCTCTAATCAGCATAAACTATAAATGCACTATACATATTATACACTAGAGGAATTGGTACGTGCAAATACTCAGCGTTAATAAGGCATTAGAAATGTGTATGGTGGTCATTTACTGAATCCTCTGTACGTATGATTCTGTTGTAATTGCATTGCACTTGCATTTCATATCGTTAGAAGAAAACTACTGTTATCGGTCAAGTTTTTTTTTTTTACACATTTACACCATTTTTATAGCAGCTGATTTAAGTGTTTAACCCTTCCTGTTCCAGATATTAATATTTTTTATCATGTTATTTTTTCCTCCACCTCTTCCAAGATTCATAGTACAGTGTTGCAGTATAAAGGGGAAAAGTATGCTTTTCTATTAAAGGGGTATGGCCATCTCCAAGATGTGGTAGGCGTAATTATAATACCTCCAATTAGAAATGCAGTGTAGTTCTTCGGATTCACTATGTCGCTTAGCTGCTTTCACACATCAGTTTTTTGCCATCAGTCACAATCCAGCGAATTTTGAAAAAAAAACGGATCAGGCAAAAGTTGCCTCGGGATCTGTTTTTTTTCTTATAGACTTGTATTAGCAACGGATTGCGATGGATGGCCTCACGTTTCATCGTTTTTCGCCGGACCCGTCAAAATTTGCTTTTCAGTGGCCAGAGAAAATGAACTTAGCAACGTTTCTTGTGTCCATTGAAAAAACAGACAGCGATGGATCTGTCGCCGTCTGTCGTTTTTTCCTACAATGGAACCCCATGACAAGGGATCCATCAAATGATGGAATCCGGCGACGGATTCCATTTTTTTTAACTGAGCATGCTCCAATTATTTTAAGGATCCAATTATTTGAATCAGCTAGTCGGATTCGTCGAAAAAACGGATCCGTTGCATCAGTTTTTCACAATCTGTGACTGATCCATTTTTTTCAACATTCAACGGTTTGAGACGATGGCAAAAAACTGATGTGTGATAGCAGCCTTACCCAATGTGCAGGGCATTGCAGCAGCGTAGGTATCCATAAAAATGATTATTTTTATCAAAATGCTCACTTTCCTAATAATTGTTTACACAGTGCATTGAATTCTGGTGTGTAATGGAATAATGAGGTGTCACGTTCTTGTTCACATTCTTGTTCCATTCCAATAGTATTTGCTGTGAAATGTAGAATAGCATCAATGCAGAGCACTTCTAATATATAATTGCCTAGAATACTACTTCCTGCAATTTGTGCCAACTTCCGTGGCTTTGTCCGGAGCTAATGTCCGGAGCTAATGTCCGGAGATAAGTGACGTCAACAGTGTCCAGTGTCTGATTGGTTGCCGCCTGCTGCGAGCGACCAATCAGAAACGTGCCGTACTGTGACACACTCCGCCCGCCATTTTGGTGTGATTTTTGAATTTTTACCTCACAGCAAGTTTCTACTGCGTGGAGGCGGGCCCAGTGACGTTGCTCTTCAAGCTCCTGCCGAATTTCGTCAAAAAAATGATAATACCATTTACCAAAACTATATATATTTAGTTGTGAAGTGGTTCAGTGACATTTTCACACCAATTTTGAACTTTTGTTTGGTGTTTTCTCCATATACTGCCTATTATTCACTGACTGTTATACTGAGAGACTGCCGTTTATTAACCTCTTCTTTGCCACATTGGGTATATTGCTCTATTATTTGCCACATAAGGACATTGTCCATTATTGCCCAGCAATTTCTCTGCAATGTAAACTGCCTATTTATTAATATCTGCATTCCTGCAAAGAACTATTGCCTATTATTAACTGGCTATTTTCCTACTACCTGACACTGCCTCTTATTAACCTGTTGTTTGCCACCACGCTTAAAGCTGTTTAGCTTAGCCAACATGAGCTCTAATAGTAAGGATACTAATGACACAGAGCCCAAAGCTGCTGATGGCGCACGTAAGATTAGGTCTGATAGAAAGTATACTAATAATGCAGAGCAAAAAGACGCCGATGCCGCACGTAAGCGCAAACAGCGTGCTAACAAGAGTACAGAGGATAGATGCAAGTGCATGGACACTGTTAAGTATACTAATGACACATAGTCCAAAGCTTATGATGGCGCACGTAAGATCAGGTCTGATATAAAGTATGGTAATGATGCAGAGCGAAAAGCCGCCGATGCCGGACGTAAGCGCAAACAGCGTGTTAACAAGAGTACAGAGGATAGATGCAAGTGCCTGGATACTGTTAAGTATACTAATGACACAGAGCCCAAAGCTGCTGATGGCGCACGTAAGATCAGGTCTGATATAAAGTATGGTAATGATGCAGAGCGAAAAGCCGTCGATGCCGCACGTAAGCGCAAACAGCGTGTTAACAAGAGTACAGAGGATAGATGCAAGCGCCTGGATACTGTTAAGTATACTAATGACACAGAGTCCAAAGCTGCTGATGGCGCACGTAAGATCAGGTCTGATATAAAGTATGGTAATGATGCAGAGCGAAAAGCCGCCGATGCCGCACGTAAGCGCAAACAGCGTGCTAACAAGAGTACAGAGGAGAGATGCAAGCGCCTGGACACTGTTAAGTATACTAATGACACAGAGCCCAAAGCTGCTGATGGCGCACGTAACATCAGGTCTGATAATAAGTATACCAATGACGCTGAGCGAAAAGCCGCCGATGCCGCACGTAAGCACAAACAGCGTGCTAACGAGACTACAGAGGACAGACATAAGCGCCTGGACACTGTTAATGCTGCTTGCAATAAACGCATTACTAATGAGTCTTTTGAGGACAAAACTAATCGATTAAGTAATAAAGCTGCTGCTGCACGCTCTCAACGTTGCGAACATAATATTTCCACGTCCTCAGTCATAGATTCTGCCCACAATACAGCTTCTTTGTCTCCATTTATAGAATGTGTGCAGCTTGAAGCTCCTTTAACCGTTGGTAAATCTGCACGTAAGCGCAAACACTGTCCTACTTACACTCCAAATGATAAACGCCGTCGCCTGCACACTGTTAAGTCTGCTTATAAGACATGCTTCACACCTGACTATTCTAAGGCAACAAACAAACCATTACCAAATGCAGCTGGTGCACGCCGTGAATGGCGCAAAAAAACCGCTTGCACCTCCATATTAATAAACTCTGACCACGATACACCTTCAAACTCCTCAGTGATTGAATCTGTGGACAGTGAAGATCCTCTACCAGGTCCACGCTTTATATACAGGTCCTTCTCAAAAAATTAGCATATAGTGTTAAATTTCATTATTTACCATAATGTAATGATTACAATTAAACTTTCATATATTATAGATTCATTATCCACCAACTGAAATTTGTCAGGTCTTTTATTGTTTTAATACTGATGATTTTGGCATACAACTCCTGATAACCCAAAAAACCTGTCTCAATAAATTAGCATATTTCACCCATCCAATCAAATAAAAGTGTTTTTTAATAACAAACAAAAAAACCAACAAATAATAATGTTCAGTTATGCACTCAATACTTGGTCGGGAATCCTTTGGCAGAAATGACTGCTTCAATGCGGCGTGGCATGGAGGCAATCAGCCTGTGACACTGCTGAGATGTTATGGAGGCCCAGGATGCTTCAATAGCGGCCTTAAGCTCATCCAGAGTGTTGGGTCTTGCGTCTCTCAACTTTCTCTTCACAATATCCCACAGATTCTCTATGGGGTTCAGGTCAGGAGAGTTGGCAGGCCAATTGAGCACAGTAATACCATGGTCAGTAAACCATTTACCAGTGGTTTTGGCACTGTGAGCAGGTGCCAGGTCGTGCTGAAAAATGAAATCTTCATCTCCATAAAGCATTTCAGCCGATGGAAGCATGAAGTGCTCCAAAATCTCCTGATAGCTAGCTGCATTGACCCTGCCCTTGATGAAACACAGTGGACCAACACCAGCAGCTGACATGGCACCCCACACCATCACTGACTGTGGGTACTTGACACTGGACTTCAGGCATTTTGGCATTTCCTTCTCCCCAGTCTTCCTCCAGACTCTGGCACCTTGATTTCCGAATGACATGCAAAATGTGCTTTCATCAGAAAAAAGTACTTGGGACCACTTAGCAACAGTCCAGTGCTGCTTCTCTGTAGCCCAGGTCAGGCGCCTCTGCCGCTGTTTATGGTTCAAAAGTGGCTTTACCTGGGGAATGCGGCACCTGTAGCCCATTTCCTGCACACGCCTGTGCACGGTGGCTCTGGATGTTTCCACACCAGACTCAGTCCACTGCTTCCTCAGGTTCCCCAAGGTCTGGAATCGGTCCTTCTCCACAATCTTCCTCAGGGTCCGGTCTCCTCTTCTCGTTGTACAGCGTTTTCTGCCACATTGTTTCCTTCCAACAGACTTACCATTGAGGTGCCTTGATACAGCACTCTGGGAACAGCCTATTTGTTGAGAAATTTCTTTCTGGGTCTTACCCTCTTGCTTGAGGGTGTCAATGATGGCCTTCTTGACATCTGTCAGGTCGCTAGTCTTACCCATGATGGGGGTTTTGAGTAATGAACCAGGCAGGGAGTTTATAAAAGCCTCAGGTATCTTTTGCATGTGTTTAGAGTTAATTAGCTGATTCAGAAGATTAGGGTAATAGGTCGTTTAGAGAACCTTTTCTTGATATGCTAATTTATTGAGACAGGTTTTTTGGGTTATCAGGAGTTGTATGCCAAAATCATCAGTATTAAAACAATAAAAGACCTGACAAATTTCAGTTGGTGGATAATGAATCTATAATATATGAAAGTTTAATTGTAATCATTACATTATGGTAAATAATGAAATTTAACACTATATGCTAATTTTTTGAGAAGGACCTGTATGTTGGCTTACAGAAACATTCCAGTATGGGTACTAAGAGCCTTTCCACATAATAATGAAATATTTTAAAATGTCATAGAACATACCAATATACATAGTTATTGATACATATTATTTATTATTTACATTATTGTTCTTAAGCAAAGAACCGTTGTTGTGGCATTTGCCACAACACGCAAAGTTGTCGTCTGATGTCTTTCATCCCTCCCCTCATAAGCATGTTCATGGATCCTGTGTAACTGTACCTTAAATAACAAGAATTGTCAAGAGCTGGTGAGTGCAGCCATTTTTTGTTCTTTCTTACTATTATTTATTAATTGTATTATTCTTACATTTGAATAAATAAAGTATATATGGATTCTAGACTCCCGATTCTTTAGAATCGGGCTGCCATCTAGTGTATTCATAACTGTCAATTGTAATTTCCCAGGTTGGCATGAATGAAGGTCAACTCAAAACGTGTTCCATTATAAACACGTATGAAGGAGATATAATGGATATCCCGGACCATTATCAAATGTAAAGGGATCATGGTAGGAGATTTTTAATTATTTAAACACCAGATTGTGTATTATGAGGAAGATAGCAGACCATATCCGTTACACCATATCCCTATGGCTTCTTCAGGGGTAAAGAAAATGACGTAACGCGTAGGGTGTGCTACCCTCCTCATTCCTTTGTGCGGTGGTCTGTATTACTTTATTGTCTCAACCATCTATTATACTTAACCTATTCTATCACCACCTGGACAATTTATATTTCTGTATTTTACATGAGGTTTTGGTTTCTCCACACTTGTCCACTTGATGTTCTTATATGGTTGCATATAATCCCTTTGTGGACCTTCCAGCCCATGAAACCTTCTGCTTTGAGGAGACCTGCCTTCCTTGTTCAATATTCTAGTTATAGCCATTAGGTTGTCATTATATTTGATCTACAAGGGTTAATCTTTTTTTCTGTTTTTAAATGTTTTTAATATTTTGCACTAGTGGTTGTGTGTTGCATTAATAAATATTCTGTTTGTTGCAATTTACCCTGCGTTGTTATCATCTTTACCATTCCGTCCATTCTTTGATGTACATATATCTAACACTCTCTTGGGTTTGGTGCCTTGTATACACCCCACTTTGTTGCTCTCAGAGAAAAAAAGACTCGTCAAGAACTGGACAACAGGCTGTTGGGGCAGTAAAACAGGTGAGCAATGGGATGAATATGATTTTTTTTGTCAAATTCTACATTTATTATGTTCTAGAGTTTGGAGATGAATGCCAAAACATAATAAGGTACATTTGATTCATCGTGATTAACTTCACTGCAAATCAAATTTCCCAATAAAATCCACATGATTTGCCTAATTTTAATCTTGGCAAATCTGCTCATCTCTATCTTCTATTAACCGATTGCATTTATCAGTTCTTGAGTGATCACTCTTTCTGCCCCAGCACTTTATCTCGGCCCACCAATGGACAAAGTGTTGTTAATTAATTTATAAGACATTCACTACGACTAAAGATGTAATTTTATAGTTAATATCCCTTGGTATGAGATGTCTGCTGGCATTGTGATGCACAAATAACAATGTATGAGGCACTACAATTGACAGTTCCCCTTAATCCATACCCTTTGTTTCATATGTTCTAATTCATGAAAAAGCCCTCAAACACCACTTTATACAATCAATAACATAAATTGTTATGTGATGGCTGACTAGATGATAAGCTGAACATTGGACAACAGTTTGGGTTGATAAACAGCGGTTTGTGGACAGCACTTTGGTCAGTGGAACAACAGAGCTGGATAGGCTGGACTGTGCCTGAGGAGTCGATGAGCTGAGCTAAAAATACTGGATGGCACTTTGGTTGTAGTCCGAAAGAGCTGAATATGCTGTATATCACCCTGGTTTTGGAACAGAAGAACTAGATATCATACATGGCATCTAGATTATAGAAAGTCAGAATTGGATATGCTGACAATCACCTTGGAATAGGAGTTCCAACTATACAGACAACAAGTATGGTTCAGCAGAGCTCAATATCCTGTGACAAAACACTCTGGGATCGCCTTTGCTGGGGTCAAAGGTCACGTGGTTTGTGCATTGAATCTGAGGCGTACCGCAGGTTTCTGAGCAGGCTGACCTCAGGTCAGATTTATTAACGTGAAAGCAACATGAACAAAACAAAACATAAAAATAAATCCTAGCCTTTCCGGCACTAACTAAACAAATACGTCATTATCTCAACAACCGGGGGGGCTTCTCCCACCCAGCTAACATCACACAGATCTTGAGCAGAGCTCTTCACTCACGTTTGTCTCACACAGGCAGGCAATCTGTGTGCCCCAGGCAGACGCTGAAAACCCCCAGCTGGTCATCTTTTATTCCTGCAACCATTAACCCATTAGCACCCTGAAAATACTGAGTGGCCTAATTCACATAGGACAAACACCTGGGCGAGATATACCTGCCTCCAACTATCACACCAGCAAGAGTCTTACATATCCCCCCCCCCTTGCTCAGACCACTCTGGTCGAGCAAGAACACTTTTGAAACAGTGCACTCGGGATAGGGCATCGGCGTTCCCCATCTGCACCCCAGGTCGGTGCTCCACCGTAAAAGAGTAAGCCTGCAGGGCAAGGAACCACCGGGTTACCCGACTATTACGGTCTTTGTGAAGGTGCATCCACTTGAGAGGGGCATGGTCTGTGACCAGCCTAAACTTCCTACCAGCCAGGTAATACTTGAGGGAGTCAAGAGCCCATTTAATGGCTAGGCACTCTTTTTCAACCACCGCATACCTCTGCTCATGTACATTCAGTTTCCGACTGAGATAGAGGACCGGGTGTTCGACTCCGTCCCTCACCTGGGAAAGTACAGCTCCGACACCAGTATCAGAGGCATCAGTTTGTACCACAAACTCGCTGCTGAAATCAGGAGTCACTAGTACGGGCTGAGAGCACAAAGCCCGTTTCAGGCTGTGGAAGGCCTCTTCAGCAGCTGAGGTCCATTTTACCATGATGGAACCCTTCCCCTTGGTAAGATCCGTCAAGGGAGTAGCCATGGCTGCAAAATTGGGTATGAACAGGCGATAATAGTCGGCAATCCCCAGGAAAGCCTGTACTTGTTTTTTGTTCACTGGTTGTGGCCAGCCCTGAATTGCCTGTATTTTGTCGATCTGGGGTTTAACCACTCCTCGGCCAATCACGTAGCCCAAGTATCAGGCTTCTTCAAGCCCGATGTGGCATTTCTTGGGGTTTGCCGTTAAACCTGCATCTCGCAGGTCATCAATCACCGCTTGTACCTTCTGGAGATGAGTTTCCCAGTCCATGCTGTAAATTACGATGTCATCCAGGTAGGCAGAAGCGTACTGTCTGTGAGGCCTCAAGACTCGATCCATCAATCTCTGGAACGTTGCGGGAGCTCCGTGAAGTCCAAACGGCATATAGACATACTGGAACAGACCTTCCGGTGTAGCAAATGCCGTCTTCTCTCTGGCCGCCTCGGCCAGAGGAATCTGCCAGTACCCCTTTGTTAAATCCAGCGTCGTAATGTATCGGGCTTTACCAAGCCGGTGGATCAACTCATCGACCCGGGGCATAGGGTACGCATCAAATTTAGAAACTGCATTCAGTTTCCTAAAGTCATTACAAAACCGGATGGAGCCATCCGGTTTAGGTATCAACGCAATTGGACTGGACCAGGCGCTGTGCGACTCCTCAATGACTCCTAAGTCCAACATTGCCATCACTTCCCGGGAGACGGCTTCACGGCGGGCTTCCGGAATCCGGTAGGGCTTCACATGAACAGTGACGCCAGGCTCTGTGACAATCTCATGTTTCACCAACTTAGTCCGGCCAGGTTTTTCGGAGAAAAACTGTCGGTTCTGTAACAAAAATTGCTTAACCTCAGATTTTTGTCATTCTGAGAGAGTCTCGGCAACCTGCACCTCCGGTACAGTAGGTGAACAAACCGGACGGGGCAGATCCGCCGTTAGGGCAGAGCGGTCTTTCCAGGATTTTATCAGATTCACATGATAAATCTGTTCCGGTTTTCTCTTACCCGGCTGGTACACTTTATAGTTCACTTCACCAACTCTTTCTCGGACCTCAAATGGGCCCTGCCATTTCGCCAGGAATTTACTATCCACCGTAGGGACCTTAGCGCCTCTATCATAACTTTGCCTCTGGGCTCCCTGGGCCTGTAACATATGGTCTCTAACAATGGGCATGACAGCGGCAATACGATCCTGCATTTGTGTTACATGGTCGATCACCATTTTAAAGGGAGTGACTTGACCTTCCCAGGTTTCTTTTGCGACGTCCAGCAGTCCCCGGGGACGACGAGCGTACAACAGTTCGAAAGGCGAAAACCCTGTGGAAGACTGGGGAACTTCCCTATTGGCAAACAGCAAATAGGGTAACAAGTAATCCCAGTTCTTCCCATCTTTGCCTATCGCCTTCTGGAGCATCTGTTTTAAGGTTTTGTTGAAGCGCTCAACCAGGCCATCTGTTTGAGGGTGATAGACAGACATACGCAACGGGTCTATTTGTAAGAGCCTGCAGAGCTCCTTCATTACCCTCGACATAAAGGGAGTCCCCTGGTCGGTGAGTATCTGTTTTGGAATTCCCACCCGACTAAACACTTGTACCAATTCCTTGGCGATCGTCTTGGTAGCTGTGTTACGCAAAGGGATGGCTTCCGGGTAACGAGTGGCATAGTCCACGATGACGAGGATATGTTGGTGCCCACGTGCGGATCGGGGAAGGGGCCCAACCAAATCCATCCCAATTCTCTCAAAAGGGACCCCGATGATAGGAAGGGGTACCAAAGGGCTACGGAACTGAGATTTAGGGGCCGCGATTTGGCACTCTGGACAGGACTCACAATAGTTACGCACATCATAATGTATTCCAGGCCACACAAAACAATGCAATATCCTTTCTGTGGTTTTCTGTACCCCCAGATGTCCCCCCATTATATGTCCGTGGGCCAAATCCAGTACCTTCCGCCGATAAGGTTTGGGTACCACTAACCGTTGCACTGTGTCTTCCCCTTTTTTTTCTACCTGGTAGAGCAAATCATTTTCAAGAACCATATACGGGTACGCTAGCCTAGTGTCAGGTTCTACGGGTACCCCATCTATCATTTTTACATTTTTCCTAGCCGGAGTCAGGGTAGGATCTTTCATTTGCTCACTGTGGAAGTCATCCACCTGGACTCCCAAATCTGGCAGGCAGGGTGCCGGATGGCTGTCTGCCTCCGCCTCTCGCTGAGGTTCCTCAGTTTCCTCCGTTTCCCCCGCCATGACGGAGAAGGGGTACTGAAGGTTAGATTCACTAACCTCCCCAGCAACATCTTCCTGTTGGGTCTCCTCTAGGGACTCGGGACCTCCAGATGGCATGGGAGAAGATTCACGGGTACAGCTACCGTGAAGGAGCAACTGATTCTCCCACAACTGCCAGAAATAGGGAAAATCCCTGCCCAGGATTACATCCTGTAACAATGCGGGAACGAGTCCCACTTTGTGCTGCACTGACCCATAGGGAGTAGAAATCCATATGACCGCTGTTAAGTACGAGCGGGTGTCACCATGCACAAACGTCACAGAAAACTTGTCAGACGGACCAGACGGAAGTGCCACCAGACTAGCTTTCACCAGAGTCACCACACTTCCGGAGTCTAGTAATGCCACAACATTTTTCCCATCAACAGATAATTCACACAGGTGTTTCACTGTATCATTTTGACCCGCATTCACATTCACTAGCTGTGTAACCAAAGACATGCGTTTTCTAGAGTCTATAACGTCGCACTGCATGGGTTCAGCGGTAACAGGACAGTTCGCAGAAACATGACCCTTCTCATGGCAGCGGAAACACCTAACAGGTCCCCTACTGAGACCACCGTCCAATACTCTTGGTCTCGGAGTGCGAACAGTCCCGGACTCCTCCCCCACAGTTTTAAGCGATTTTCCTTCACCCGTGGTCCCTGGAACAGTCTTACCGGTTCCATGAGGAGGAGGCACAGACCGGGGGTTGGCGGTGTCGTCGGGAAGTCCTTCTGCCACGGAATAACGCTCGACCAACTCCACAAGTTGATCCGCTGTCGTGGGATTTCCTTGGCTTACCCACCTTTTCAGCGCTGGGGGTAGTACTCTCAGGTACTTGTCCAGGACAACCCGCTGGATTATTTCGGGTATTGTCAGTACCTCGGGTTGCAGCCATTTCTTTGTTAAGTAGATCAGGTCGAACATCTGAGACCGCGCCGGTTTATCTTGCTGGTATGTCCACTGATGTACCCTCTGTGCCCGGACAGCCGTCGTCACACCCAGCCGGGCCAGGATCTCAGCTTTCAGTTTCTCAAAGTCCTGAGCGACCTCCGGGTCCAAATCATGGTAAGCTTTTTGGGCCTCGCCGGAGAGAAACGGGGCAATCAAGTCGGCCCATCGTGCCTTCGGCCACTTCTCTCTCAACGCCGTCCGCTCAAACGTTGTCAGGTATGCCTCGATGTCATCTTCTGCAGTCAGCTTTTGCCAGTATCGACTCACATGGATCCTTCTGGACTCTGCTTCCGGGTCAGCGTCAGGCATGCTCACCAGGCGCTGCGCCACCTGTTGGAGAAGTTGGCGGTCTGCAACCGTCATGTCCACTAACTCCTTCAGCTGTGCGGCCATCAAGCGATTAGCTTCATGCTGTGCGGCAGTGGCCTGCTGCTGTACGGCAGTGGACTGTACTAAGGCTTTCACCACGTCTTCCATGCTGTCGCCTGTGCCACGGTATGCCCGCGTTCTCCACCATAATGTGACAAAACACTCTGGGATCGCCTTTACTGGGGTCAAAGGTAACGTGGTTTGTGCATTGAATCTGAGGCGTACAGCAGGTTTCTGAGCAGGCTGACCTCAGGTCAGATTTATTGACGTGAAAGCAACATGAACAAAACAAAACATAAAAATAAATCCTAGCCTGTCCGGCACTAACTAAACAAATACGTTGCTATCTCAACAACTGGGGGGGCTTCTCCCACCCAGCTAACATCACACAGATCTTGAGCAGAGCTCTTCACTCACGTTTGTCTCACACAGGCAGGCAATCTGTGTGCCCCAGGCAGACGCTGAAAACCCCCAGCTGGTCATCTTTTATTCCTGCAACCATTAACCCATTAGCACCCTGAAAATACTGAGTGGCCTAATTCACATAGGGCAAACACCTGGGCGAGATATACCTGCCTCCAACTACCACACCAGCATGAGTCTTACAATCCAGACACTTTGGAACAGTAGAACCGAGTATGTAGAAAGGTATCTAGGACCTGCAGAGGTGGGAATCTGGACAGGGAATTTGGCATAGCAGTGTAAAGGTTGCGGCCAAGATCTTGGAATGCAGAGATGATCATGCAAAGCGGACAGACTTCTTGTAGCAGCAGAAGCAAGACAGATCCGAGTTTGTCTGGAGGCTCACTTTAGGGCAGGGGCGGGGAACCTCAGGCTCCAGGGCCATTTACGCCCCTCGATGACCTTATATCAAGCCCCCAAGCAGATTCTCAGGGACCGCATTCTTGGGCAAGGAGCTGTATTTTGATTGCCACCAGCTCATTAATTCCTTCTTGCTCTGTTAGCACACACATGCAGTGTTCATTACTGAACATTGAAGGGAATGCAGTAAAAGATTACGTCCTGACACCGGTACCAGAGTCAGGATGTACTTTGTGGGTGGTTTGTACGGACCCCAAAGGATGGTATAAATTTGCAAATGGCCCTTGCAGAAAAAAGATTCCCCACCCCTGCTTTAGGGCATATGCAGTAGAGCACTCTGATAAAGTAGAGCTAGGTTTGTCATGTGGCAAACTATAGAACAAGAGCAGCAGACTTCAGCCATCTAGCACAGGAGAGGACCATATTTACCTGAATACTCAGGAGGTATAGCAACACCTGAGCTGGCCTATAAGGCTTTAACATGTGACTGCAGAGGTGTGTGCTGGATTAACTTGTAACTCAAAGTGCATGGGAGCACAGGGAGCCGGAAGCCAGAGAGAGAGGATGGAGTGCCTGATGCTGAAAATGGCAAAGGTGGGTAACGTGTTCCTCATTGATATATGTCCATTGGCCCTCCATCTCTCAGCAATTAATATTAACATGTTAATAACCAAACTATTAACAAAATTAATTACCCTAACTATATCTGGATTATTATTTGTTAATTTCTAAACTATGCAGCATATTGTATGTTAATGCTGTAATGATTTAGTTGAATTTACTCTTGTCCCCACCAACCTCTATAGTCCCCATGTTTTTTCTCCCCATTGTCTTGAGTTTTTAGGAAGTTTTTTGGTTGTATTGTTATACTTCTTGCCATCTGTCCACTACTTATTGCTAATGTTCCAAAATAGTTAATAAAAAAGTAGGTGACTCAAGAAAGGGAGTGTTTGTAACCTGTACTCATGGAGATACACAGGTCTGCAAAAGAGCAGTAAGCGCAAAATAGTATATCGATTCATAGAATTTTTCTCTGCAAAGTTGCTTCATTTTCTTATTTTAAACGCAGCTGGACATTAAACTTTGACATGCAATTTAAGTATCCTGTAAGTCTTACTATTGTGAGTCTGGCTACTCATTTTTTGTGTAGAGTGATAGATACATTTTTATACAAGGATCGGTCATAAATCCAGTCCTGCTGGTCACTTACTGAAACCAATCATTCATGAGTTAGAAAATAAGAGAGCACATAAGATTAATAAAGACAAGTTTATCTTTGATATGTGGAGACTTGATTTCCCCAGAGAAAGCAAAGATTAAGTGTACAACTAATGACTTGGAAAATGCATATCAGCACTCTGCAGCTGTGTGTGGGGTGCATGTAAAGTTTTTAATGTAGGAAGATACTTGTATCTTATTCCATAAGATCCTGTAAAAAATAAACTTAAAGGAATATTACGGCCTCGATAAAAGAAAGTTATTGTATAATGAAAAGTTACATGGGTTTCTAAGAATTTTCTGCAAGAGTTTTACAGAGTTTTAAAGATGATGCATTGTGTTCTTACAGTGCATAAAAATGCTTCCTGATCATATGAAGAAATGCCATGCATCTGTGAGCTACAAGTCCATGTTCACATAATGGGCATTCTGCAGATTTGAAAATTTTAGCATGTGGGACGTGGGAGGAAGATGATGGCAGTTACACTGAGTAGCAAACTCTATGGGGATGCAAAATTTGGCCTCACACAGCATAGGAGCTTAGTGAATACCCTCACCGTGGCCGACGACCTAGATGATTAAAGCAGCCAGTAGCTTCTTTGACATCTATGTTGGGGTCACAGAGCTGGGCAGTTGAGAAGAGTTTTTCATTGGCTGCTGCGCTCAGTATAGTCAGCGACTGAGAAAACAAAGCACTCAGGATGTTGTAATGAGCACAGCCGCTGATGACAAACTCACATCAACTACAGCATTCTGCATAGCCAACATCTCGGGTGTGAAAGGCTTCATTGTGATGTCCTATAGTTCCTTGCCTCTCATTTCACTTGCAATTTTGTGAGTGTAGAGACAAAGACATGCTGGGGGAGCTGTCTCAAATTTAAGAAAAATTGTCTGTTAGGACTGGCGGAAAGCACCAAATAATATTAAATAGGATATAAGGTGCATTCGCAGCCCGGGGTCTACCGTGCAGCGATGACACCTACTGCTTAGTAATGACGGACAGTATATGGTGGTATAACATAAACACACGGTTAACTTCACCCGGTATGTAGGAGGCGAACCCTGTTGCCTCACAGGGCCGCAATACTGCAGAGTGAACGCTAATGTTAGAGTCCCTCTAGACCCACTAGCGTTCGGCGCCGCAACTGTGGTGCCAGAGAAAAACTAACTAAAGAGTTACCGCACTATGTGCATACAGTGCGGATGCCACTAACCATCCTAAGCTTGGGCCAGTAAAGTGCACTATTTGCGCACGGCACCGCTCTGACAGACACTGCTGTAGACGCAGTACTGCCGTGCCTTGTGCTGGATGACACAATCTGGTGCTAGTTAGCTCCCGACACCCACACTTAGTCAAAAACACTAGGGAAGGGGATCAATTAAGAGCTTTCATCAGATTGCATACACACATTCACACATACATGATTTTGGATTTATACTAGTGCATGGCCGAGCGGCCATGCAAACCTTTTTTAGCTGCATCCTTCTGGGACCTTCCCTGTGGTACATTGAGAGGTTGTCCCGCGGGCATTCTCAGTTGACAAAAAGCAGGACTTAGTCCCTGGAGCGTGTGCTCGCTGCTGATTAATGCTGATTATAATAGCAGAACCTGGGACGGCAGCAGTAACCAGACATTCAGCATCAGCTTGTGCAAGACGCTGGGACCGACATCTCTGCTGAGCAAGCTGCTCTGCTGCTGGGGAAGAATGGGAGACCGCAGAGGACATGGTTCGAGATTCCCCCTGTGCAGTGGCAGGAGCTTGACACCTAACATTGTCCTCTATAAAAAAAAAAAACATTTCTAACAGTAGGGTTAGGGCTAGGACTGGGAATACAAATAGGCTACTTTCACACTAGCATTTTTTTAATACATCGCAATGCGTCGTTTAGGGGAATAAACATATCCTGCAAAGTTGTTTGCAGGATGCGTTTTTGCCCCATAGAGTAACATTACCGACGCATTGCGACGTATTGACACACGTCGCAACCGTCATGCGACGGTTGCGCCGTGTTGTGGCGGACTGCCGGGAGCAAAAAACGTTACATGTAGCATTTTTTGCTGCTGACGGACTGCTTTTTCCGACCGCGCATGCGTGGCCGGAACTCCGCCCCCACCTCCTTGCACCTCACAATGGGGCAGCGGATGCGCAGGAAAAATGCATCCGCTGCCTCCGTTGTGCGGCGCACTGCGACAGGCCGAATCCGACGCTAGTGTGTAAGTAGCCTAAGTCTAAAGTTAAGGTCAGGGATAAGGTTAGGACTAATGTTTGGTTTATGGTTAGAACTAGCATTGTGTGTTAAAACAGCTGCATGTGTTGAGGCTGTGTGACACTCACAACAACAGTTGCATGGAGAGCCCAATAAACAGGCACTCCAAGCATGTGTTGTGACTGTCACACAGCCACGACACATGCAGCTGCATCGCTGAACAGCTGATCCTCAGGACTTCTGCAGGTATCCGGGTTCCTAATGCAGCTATTCAGTAATTGCTATAGCTATTTAGTTAATAATAAAGACCTTCATTTAAAAACTGCATTTTGTGTTTACTTGTGTTATCTTTCTTTGTCTAATATTTAAATTTGTTTGGTGATCTGAAACATTTAAGTGTGACAAATGTGCAAAAGAGTAGGAAATCTGGAGGGGGGGTCAAACAATTTTTCACACAGCTTTAATCTGTATATATTTATATATACCTGAATACTGCTGTTGCTTATAAATGGTTACCATTCATTTTTCTCTAGCCAGATAGTTTGAGGACATTAACAAGGCTGTGTTTGCATTAAATACAGTCCTAGAAGACCTTATATGTAGTGTTAAACACGTATTTTCCAGGCAATAAGAGGATTTGCAGTATTGAGATTTGTGGATCAAATTTTGAGGAAAAATTTGGCAAAGATGGCAACTCCAAGTTTCAAGCGATCTGCTCATCTTGACCCCTCAGGCATCTTTATGTATGCTAAATGAAAAGCCATATTGCATACATAAAAATAGTGATTGCATAGTAAGTCTATGGATGACTAAACTGCACTTTAATTGATCATGGATTTTTGTAATATTATCATACAATAATTTAGCAGAAAATATATGTTTTCCCACATTTAAAAATACGCTTAATAAGTAGTGATGAGCGAATATACTCGTTACTCGACATTTCTCGAGCACGCTCGGGGGTCCTCCGAGTATTTTTAGTGCTCGGAGATTTCATTTTCATCACCGCAGCTGAATGATTTACATCTGTTAGCCAGGATAAGTACCGTATATACTCGAGTATAAGCCGACCCGAGTATAAGCCGACCCCCCTAATTTTGCCACAAAAAACTGGGAAAACTTATTGACTCGAGTATAAGCCTAGGGTAGAAAATACAGCATTTACCGGTGAATTTCAAAAATAAAAATAGATGCTCCATACCGTTCATTATTGCCCCATAGATGCTCCATATACAACTGTGCTATATAGAATGCTCTGCACCGTTCATTATGGCCCCATAGATGCTCCTTATAATGCTGTGCCATATATGCTCTGCACCTTTGATTATGGCCCCATAGGTGCTCCTTATAATGCTGTGCCCCATATATGCTCTGCACCTTTATGGCCCCATAGGTGCTCCTTATAATGCTGTGCCCCTTATATGCTCTGCACCTTTATGGCCCCATAGGTGCTCCTTATAATGCTGTGCCCCTTATATGCTCTGCACCTTTATGGCCCCATAGATGCTCCTTATAATGCTGTGCCCCATATATGCTCTGCACCTTTATGGCCCCATAGGTGCTCCTTATAATGCTGTGCCCCTTATATGCTCTGCACCTTTATGGCCCCATAGGTGCTCCTTATAATGCTGTGCCCCATATATGCTCTGCACCTTTATGGCCCCATAGGTGCTCCTTATAATGCTGTGCCCCTTATATGCTCTGCACCTTTATGGCCCCATAGGTGCTCCTTAGAATGCTGTGCCCCATATATGCTCTGCACCTTTATGGCCCCATAGGTGCTCCTTATAATGCTGTGCCCCATATATGCTCTGCACCTTTATGGCCCCATAGGTGCTCCTTATAATGCTGTGCCCCATATATGCTCTGCACCTTTATGGCCCCATAGGTGCTCCTTATAATGCTGTGCCCCATATATGCTCTGCACCTTTATGGCCCCATAGGTGCTCCTTATAATGCTGTGCCCCATATATGCTCTGCACCTTTATGGCCCCATAGGTGCTCCTTATAATGCTGTGCCCCATATATGCTCTGCACCTTTATGGCCCCATAGGTGCTCCTTATAATGCTGTGCCCCATATATGCTCTGCACCTTTATGGCCCCATAGGTGCTCCTTATAATGCTGTGCCCCATATATGCTCTGCACCTTTATGGCCCCATAGGTGCTCCTTAGAATGCTGCTGGTGCTGCCATAAAAAAAAAAAATCACATACTCACCTCTCTTCTCAGGACGCCGGCGCTTTCAATAATTACCTGCTCCTCTGCGGCTCCGTCTCCAGCACTGACGCTCAGCAGAGGGCGCGCACTGACTACGTCACAGCGCCCTCTAACCTGAGCGTCATTGCTAGAGGACGCTGCAGACGGAGCCGGAGCGAGGAGCAGGTAAATATAGCGCTGCGCTCCCCTTACCTGCTGCGGCGCGGTCCCTGCAGTCCCTGGCTTCTCCGGCGCTGCAGCTTCTTCCTGTAATTGAGCGGTCACATGGCACCGATCATTTACAGCAATGAATATGCGGCTCCTCCCCTATGGGGGTGGAGCTGCCTATTCATTTCTGTAATGAGTGGTGCCATGTGACCGCTCAGTGCAGGAAGAATCTGCAGCGCCGGAGAAGCCAGGGACTGCAGGGACCGCGCCGCAGCAGGTAAGTATTGACTACACAACCCCCGCTCCCCCTCCCCTGCTGACACCCGGGTATATGACTCGAGTATAAGCCGAGAGGGGGACTTTCAGCCCCAAAAAATGGGCTGAAAATCTCGGCTTATACTCGAGTATATACGGTACATGTGGAAGTTGCCTAGTTGCTAGGGATTCCCCACATGTACTTATGCTGGCTAACAGATGTAAATCATTCAGCTGCGGCAAGAAAAACTAAATCTCCGAGCACTAATAAATACTCGGAGGACACCCGAGCGTGCTCGAGAAATCTCGAGTAACGAGTATATTCGCTCATCACTATAAATAAGAGATTTTCTTGTAGTCCACCATCAAAGTGGCGTCACATTAAGTTTTTGCTCGCCTTTGAAACTAAAATCAAATTAGTGAAAGCTGCATGAGGAGAACACTGCCAGACGTGATAACGACACATATCTCAGTGCATCGGAAATCACAAACAGTGTGAAATGGTTTTCCATTATAGAACATATTGAAGGAGCTAATGATTAATTGCATGCAGAACGGTTTCAAAATCGTTTTGTTTGTTCTAATACCCAAGTATACTTTATCATGAAAAGCATACAAGATTACTAGCAATGCAAGGCCCTGGGGCAAAAATAATCTGCATGTGTTAACTAACGTTAAATGATGTGTCCTCGCTATTATTTGGAAAGATTACAGAGCTTAATTGTCAGTCAATACCATTCACTTGGTCACGTTTTATACAGCACTGCTATGTTATGGGAAAAAATTGCTGGCAACAATTACCATTTAGAAAATCTTTTATTCATCCATGTGTAAAGAAAAGGATGCGATTCTCTTGTGGATAATAATGTATATTTTCAGAATACTTAAAAAAGGTTATGCTGCATTTTGAGATATATTAATGTGTACAGCATGCACTATCCAAACTTATTAAAATACATCAGTGACACAAAGGGTATATCTCCGATAAAAGAAAACGTTAACATTTTTAATATGGTTTCAATTTTAAGGTTTTCTGTTATTGTTATATTTTTTTGCATTTATTTTGGGATTCATATCTGGTCTTAGCATAAGTTCTTTACAATTAGTTGTATAACTGTGAGCAATACAGCAGACTATAGTGAGTTTTTTTCTGATATTAAAATAGAATAAAATGTAATCTTTTTTTCTCTTGCATTTAAAAATTATTGATTTCATGTATACACATATATGATTTTTTGTTAATGCGTGTAGCTGTTTTTAAGCTCGGTGTTATGACGTGGAGTCACAACTGTGACGCTAAGTCACTTTCCATGGACAAGCCGAGAGCCAGGGAAGGCAAGAGGTCCGGAGTCAGATACCAAGAGAGGTCGTCATAAATAGAGGGTTAAGAAAAATGTGTAGTCAGGTCACAGTCCGAGGTCTGAATTCTAGGAAGGTAGCGGATTAAGACAAAGAGACTAGGCAAATAGATGGTCAAAGGCACGTTCCAATGTTGGGCAGCAAAAGATCAGAAACAGAGTGCTGCAAAACAAGGCACACACACCACCAAGCTAAAACTATGACTGCCAATAATAAGACACTGACAGCCAGCTAAATGCCAGGTAATCACCCAGAACAAGTGACACGTGGAAGAAACCCAGCACGCCCCTGCCCTGATTGACTGTTGGGTCGGTGTCACACTTGCGCGTGCAATGCGAGAAACTCGCATCAATTCCTGGCACTGCCGCAGGCGGTTCGGACCGGAGCACTCAGCTGCATAGAAATACACGCAGCCGCACACTCCGGTCCCGAGTGCCGGCGGCAGTGTCGGGAATTGATGCGAGAGACTCGCAAGTGTGACACCGGTCTTGGACTGTCACTCACGATACTGACAAGTCAGCTCACCCCTGCTCCAGATTGGATGGCTGAACTGTCACAATACTGACAGCTCACAACAACCCTGATTATGTAAGGCGGCTGAGCTCTAACTCGCTGCGTCCAAGGCACAGTGAGTTGTCGAATCATGACAGGAGTGAGAGCTGTCCATGGAGTGAAAGAGATCTTGGAGAGTATGGAGCTGACTCATCAAGACTGGCATAGCACAAGCTTGCGCTATGCCAGTCTTGAGAGAATATGTGGCATCAGATTCATTTTTGTCATATAAATGCCAGCAGATTTTGATGTAGTCGACAGCGGAATAGAGCCATGCTCCGTCCCACCCTGGCTCCTTCCCAGCTCTTCAGATTGTGGTGGTGCTGGTGCAAAGTGGTGCGTAAATACACCAAAGATCGCAACATATTTTGCAATTTTTCAAAGCTTTTACACCATCTTTATAGCGTAAAAGGTTTGACGAATTAATCCCTATATTTATAATTTAGGGCCATAAGAGTGCACCATGTGTAGACAGTGGGGCCATATTGTACCTTTGTTTCTTGTACATCTAAGGCTACGTTCACATTTGCTGTGCGTCGGGCGCAACCGCGGCGACGCATGCGCCATGCACCCCTATATTTAACATGGGGGCGCATGGACATGCGTTGTGTTGCGTTTTGTGACGCATGCGTTTTTTTTGCGCAAGTGTCAGGGCGCAGAGGACGCTGCTTGTTGCATTTTTTTACGCTATAAAAATGAACGCATGCGTCACAAAACGCATGCGTTTTTGCGTGCGTTGTGCGTTGCGTCGCAGACGCAGCACACAACAACGCAAATGTGAACGTAGCCTAATTCATTGCAGCCTGTGCTTTAGTGTGGTATATAAAAGGAGAAACTCCTAGTTCTCCTAATAGTTGCTTTGATAGCAGAAAACTCTTTTTGGGTACGTGCAAACGTCACGTTTTTGTCCCTTTCTTTCAGTTAAAAATGCAGAAAAGAAAAGCATGCTGCTTATTTTTTACTTGTAGATTTGCAGCAGTTTAGAATTTGCAGCATGTCAATTCTTTCAGCTCTTTTGCAGCATTTTTCAAGCATTCTAACGACTGGGAAAAAGCTATGAAAAAACCATGCAAAGACAATACAGAAACGGGTTTTTTTATGCAGCGTATTTCTTGTTTAGAGACATGTTTGATGTAGAAATGCCTGCTACAAAAACTTAAAATGTGCACATACACTTACAGGGTATATTAAACACATGAAGTGCTATGAATGAACTTTAATAATAGCAATGAAGGGATGGATATTACATGTTAAATAATTGCTATTATGGACTTGTCTGTCTGTGTGTTTACAAAATGTTAGAACATTTTGTTGTGCCTTCCGACAAGTTATCGCATGACTATATGACTATAATACATAATAAATTAAAGTGCCCTTTACTCATCCATATACTTATCTTTTCGCTCTGCATAACGACCTTTTTTTAAGATATGTATTTAAAAGATGCTGCAATAGTTGACATGACTCTCTGCAGGATAGTCACAGCAGCTCCCTGATAAGAGCCTATAGTACTCTGATGTACAGTATTACCTGATTATTTAACCTCACCATGGACTCTCCAGTGCTGGAGTTGTGGGGGAATGAATAAGTGAGTATTGGTTCTTTTAGTATTTTAACACATTTATTGCTTTAAGACTTTTAAAAAAAATGGCAATTGCTTTAAGCTGTTGTTCAGGTGCACATAAATTGTCAATTATTAGTATTGTATGCTATTGTGTGGAAACCTATTATTTGGTTTTTCTATTATAGTTCTATATTTTTCAATTCAGTCTTTGATACATTATCTGATGACAGTGAGTAAACCCCTCACATTTTTGTAAATATTTTATTATATCTTTTCATAGGACGACACTGAAGAAATGACACTTTGAAACAATGTTATTATTATTATTATTATTTATTTATATAGCACCATTAATTCCATGGTGCTGTACATGAGAAAAGGGGTTACGTACAGGGTTATAGATATCATTAACAGTAAACAAATTTACAATGACAGACTGGTATGTAGGGGAGAGGACCCTGTCCTTGCAGACATACATTCTTCGGGACTTTACAATGTAAAGTAGTAAGTGTTCAGCTAGTATAACAGTGTAAATTTGGTGTCCTCTAAATAACTCAACACACTGCCAATAATGTCTAAATCTCTGGCAACAATAGTGAGTACACCCCTTAGTGAAAATGATCAAATTGTGCCCAAATAACTATTTTCTCTCCCCGGTATCATGTGACTGTTTAGTGTTACTGGTCTCAGGTGTGAATGGGGAGAAGGTGTGGTAAATTTGGTGTTTTAATCGCTCTCACACTCTCTTATACTAGTCACTGGAAGTTCGACTTGGCACCTCATGGCAAAGAACTCTCTGAGGATCTGAAAAAAAAAATTGTTGCCCTCATCCCAAAAGGAAGCCTCTTTTACAGATAATGCACAAGAAAACCTGCAAACAGTTTTGAAGAAAACAAGCAGACTAAAGACATGGATTACTAGAGCCATGTCCTGAGGTCTGATGAGACCAAGATAAACTTACGTGTTTCAGATTGTGTCAAGTGTGTGTGGTGGCAACCAGGTGAGGAATACAAAGGCAAGTGTTTCTTGCCTACAGTAAAGCATGGTGGTGGGAGTGTAATGGTTTGGGGCTGCATGAGTGCTGCCGTCTGTGGGAATCTACTGTTCATTGAGGGAACAATAAATGTCAACATGTACTGTGATGTGGTGAAGCAGACCATGATCTCCTCCCTTCAGAAACTGAGCTGTAGGGCAGTATTCAAATATGATAATGACCCAAACGCTCCTCCAAGATGACCACTTACCTGCTAAAAAAACTGGGGGTAAAGGTGCTGGACTGCACAAGTATGTCTCCAGACCAACACCCTGGTGAGCATCTGTGGGGCATCCTTAAATGGAAATTGCTAGAGCGCAAGGTCTGTAACATACACAAACGTCGCAATCTCGTCATGTAGGATGGGAAGAAGATTCCAGAGGCGACCAGTGAAGCTCTAGTGAACTCCACACCCAAGATAGTTGATACAGTGCTTGAAAATAATGGTGGCTACAGAAAATATTCACACTTCGGGCACAATTTGGTCATTCTCACTTATGGGTGTACTCACTTTTGTTGCCGACGGATTAGACATTAATGGCTGTGTGTGTCTAAATAACTCAAAATAATAAATAATTTAAACTGTTATTTATACAAGCTGTACACTGACTACTTTGCACTGTATCAAAGTGTCATACATTAAGTATTGTCCCATGAAAATATATAATAAAATATTTACAAAAATGTGAGGGGTCAATTCACTTTTGTGAGATACTATATAGCTTGTGCACCATGTATTGTTATTACTTTTGGTAGTACAAGGAGCCAGAGTTCTATTTTCGTGATGATTTTGAGTGTATTTTTGTAAATAATTATACAATACCAATATTGTATTAAATATTGCCCAGCAACCAACGACAAGGCATTCTCCGGTTAGCTGGGAACCTACGTGTCTACTGTGACTACCTTTCTGAAGCTAATTACTGAATTTATGGGTAGGAAGCCGAAGAGAGGTATTCACACTAGACACCTATGTTCCCAGTAAACAGGAGAGCACCTTGTCGTTGGCTGCTGGGCCCAAAAGAATTGGCCACATTATGTGCTAAGTATCTCTATTTTTTCTTATTATCTGTAGCAGTAATGATATTTATATTTCATAGATTTCATATTTACATGGTTTAGAGGAGCGCCCCCAGACACAGGGCCACGCGTTTCGGTACCGGGCCTCTCTGGTTTGGTTCTGAGGCTGTCACGGTGGCTAGACCCGGTCCGAGACCCTGCTAAGGGTGGTCCAATGAAAACAGTAAAGCAGTCTGTCAGGGGGTCTGTTAAGAACAGGTAATTCAGAACCACAATGGACCTTGAAGTTCAGAGCACACAAAGTGACCTGACAATTACCAAAAACATAGGACAAGCTCTGAGACGTGGGAACTCTGCTGACCGCAATCCCTAATCCTATCCAACCACACTAGAGGTAGCCGTGGAGCGCTCCTGACCAGTCCTATGCGCCTCGAGCACAGCCTGAGAAACTAGCTAGCCCTAAGAAAGAAAAATAAGCCTAGCTTGCCTCAGAGAAATACCCCAAAGGAAAAGGCAGCCCCCCACATATAATGACTGTGAGTTGAGATGAAAATACAAACGCAGAGATGAAATAGATTTAGCAAAGTGAGGCCCAACTTACTGAACAGACCGAAGATAGGAAAGATTGCTTTGTGGTCAACACAAAACCCTACAAACAACCACGCAGAGGGGGCAAAAAGACCCTCCGCACCGACTAACGGTACGGAGGTGCTCCCTCTGCGTCCCAGAACTTCCAGCAAGCAAGAAAAACCAATATAGCAAGCTGGACAGAAAAAATAGCAAACAAAAATAACACAAACAAAACTTAGCTTATGCAGGATAGACAGGCCACAGGAACGATCCAGGAGAAAGCAAGACCAATACTAGAACATTGACTGGAGGCCAGGATCAAAGCACTAGGTGGAGTTAAATAGAGCAGCACCAAACGACTTAACCTCATCACCTGAGGAAGGAAACTCAGAAGCCGCAGTACCACTCCCATCCACCAAAGGAAGCTCATAGACAGAACCAGCCAAAGTACCACTCACGACCACAGGAGGGAGCTTGGCCACAGAATTCACAACAGGGGTCGTGACGCCACCTGTGGTGTTCGGTCAGGGTGACCGACGCTGCTATGGGGTCCACTGGGGTGATGGAATGGCAGCTGGATGGTATACCTTCCCACAGGTGAAGTATGTCCCCAGGGCTTCCCAGCAAGGTGGATGGTGATGGTGTGAGGTACAGTCAATAATGAGGACACAAGGTTGCAGTCTCTTTACCTCTTTACTGAAGGCTTCGGGATCCTCGTAGTCCTATCCTGCTGAGCATTCGGAATAGTCCTCACAACTGCTGTTCTCGTTCATTCGTTCTCTACAGCTCTCTCTCGTTCTTTGGTTCCAGATGTTACTAGTTTCTAACGTCCCCCAGGTATGTTATGGCGTATGACGCCCGTATGACGGGAAGGCTTGGAGGTCTTCCTGGACCCTAGAGACGCCCCTCTCCCAATGCTGCCCCCTATGTCTTCGTAGGTGTAGTAAGGTAGACAGCCAACCTATGACTAACTGTCCAGCGGAGTTTGAAGTAAGGCCTGAAGTCAGTTACTCCTACGGTGTTCCGGCCACCGACTACGTGCCTCAGTAAGATGTTGCCTATCTCTCTCTCGGCACTACTCTTACTGGCTCTCCTTTGTGCTGATCTCGTTTACACGGTTCCACAATATTCTTCCCCTCTTGTCTCTTCCTTAGGATACCGCCGCAAGGTGTGCAGGCGCGGTTCCGTTACGTTCTGTTCTGTTTGCTAGGCACCTGCCAGGTTCCCACGCCCGACAGGGGCCCCCCTGTGCCTTCTCCCTGCAACACCCCCTGCCATGGGATGTTGCCTGAATCCAACCCAGTCAGCTTCTGACTAACTTCCTCCCCAGCCCCTAGTTTTACCAGTGTGAGGAGTGGCCCAATAAATAAAGCCTTTTTCTCCCCCTAGTGGCCGGAGTGTGAAGTGTAATGTGTTCTGGTGATACCTAGTCAGGAGAACTCCTTAGTGCCATCAGACGTACCGCTACTCCCCTTAGCGGCAGAGTGCCAAACTGCAACGACCAGGTCTCTGGGGCGCTGCATTAGCACTACAGAATGCAACTTTAATTGTTTGTTAAAACCTGACAAATGGACATAATTGATTTCTACACTGGGTTCTACGTTATTGGATTCTAGCCTACCGTACTTTTCTGAAACTCATGAAATTAGTGTCCCCAGTACACCACCATACAATTCACTGATTGGTGATGTTCAAATCAGATGAAAAATGCTCTATATATAACATATATATATATATATATATATATATATATATATAAAACCTATGCCATCTGTTCACCTTCTGATCACCGTGCTTTCTGTCAGCATTTTAAAAAAACCTCTAGTGGTAAAATATTGAAATTGCGACTCTAAAGAGAATATCTTTCATAGAAACCTTATTATGTTACATGATTAATAATGATAAGTTACAAGCTCTAGAGGAAAGGTATGTTTTGATACAATAAAACAAGCATATGTTGTGGGATCTATAATCCCAAGGCTTGGCATTGTAACACTAATTCTTCACAAAAATAATTGCTGTAAATCATTGTGGCTCATTATACCTTTGTACTCTAAAATTAGGAATGTATGTAAAATTTCCATTCCAGTTTACACACCCATAGGTTATTACAATCAGAACTCTAAAACACCAGAAACTTGATGAGAATACGAGCTCTGGGATTTAATTTCCTTGTACGGCAAGTTGGGTATTTTAAGGGATCAAAGGGGCTTTGTGCTTTGTGCATGATCTATGATAACACACAGAGAGATTATGATCCCCGTCACTCATTTGTGTTCCCAGGCAATATCCAATTCTAAAAATACTGCATACAGCACGTGAAGCAGAATTCAAACATTAATGGAAATGTCTGTACATTCTAAATTTGATATTTTATGTTTGCTCCAACTTATCATCTTTACAAAATGCACTGTACATGTGCAAATGTTTCTGTTTTTCTAGAATTTGTTAAAGTGTCAGTGCATGGGATTAAATGTAATAATTAACCTGCAAAGGGAATTGTGAAGATGAAATATTTTGAATAAGAAAAAACAAAACAAGAAAAATGTGTCACATTATATTTAACTTCCAGAGACAATGCAAATTAGCAAATGTTTGCCAAAGACTTTTTTCAATATTTGTCAGATATGTCTCTAGCCAATAAGTACTTTTATGTTACGAAGTATGTTACATTGCTTAAAATAGTTGTATGCATATGCCAGTGAGGGTATATTTTTATATTTAATAAACTGGGCTTCCAAGTTAACTTCTTTTAAAAATCTAATCTGTACAAATAGTTCCATTTCTGCCAAACTCGAGCTATCTGCAAGGTAGGTCAGAGTGGGTTGGCATAGTAGGAATGGTCCAGGAGCAGACAGAGACAGAAGAGGTCCTTGTACAAGAACAAAATATGGACCCTGTGCAGCCTAATAGTATCATCATGATGCACAATTCTTCCTGCTTTAACGATGGATGTTGGCCCCCTTTCCTCTTGAACCCCTGTGTGGTTGCATAGGTTTCACCAATGGTATGTCCACCCCTGGAATGATTTCCACAAAAAAATTTCATGTCATCAAATATAACAGAAAGCATGGAAAGTCTACTTCTAAAGCAGATAGATGAAGCTGCAACCCATAATGAGGTCCTGGTTATGGGGGACTTTAACTACCCGGATATTAACTGGGAAACAGAAACCTGTGAAACCCATAAAGGCAACAGGTTTCTGCTAATAACCAAGAAAAATTATCTTTCACAATTGGTGCAGAATCCAACCAGAGGAGCAGCACTTTTAGACCTAATACTATCTAATAGACCTGACAGAATAACAAATCTGCAGGTGGTTGGGCATTTAGGAAATAGCGACCACAATATTGTGCAGTTTCACCTGTCTTTCACTAGGGGGACTTGTCAGGGAGTCACAAAAACATTGAACTTTAGGAAGGCAAAGTTTGAACAGCTTAGAGATGCCCTTAATCTGGTAGACTGGGACAATATCCTCAGAAATAAGAATACAGATAATAAATGGGAAATGTTTAAGAACATCCTAAATAGGCAGTGTAAGCGGTTTATACCTTGTGGGAATAAAAGGACTAGAAATAGGAAAAACCCAATGTGGCTAAACAAAGAAGTAAGACAGGCAATTAACAGTAAAAAGAAAGCATTTGCACTACTAAAGCAGGATGGCACCATTGAAGCTCTAAAAAACTATAGGGAGAAAAATACTTTATCTAAAAAACTAATTAAAGCTGCCAAAAAGGAAACAGAGAAGCACATTGCTAAGGAGAGTAAAACTAATCCCAAACTGTTCTTCAACTATATCAATAGTAAAAGAATAAAAACTGAAAATGTAGGCCCCTTAAAAAATAGTGAGGAAAGAACGGTTGTAGATGACGAGGAAAAAGCTAACATATTAAACACCTTCTTCTCCACGGTATTCACGGTGGAAAATGAAATGCTAGGTGAAATCCCAAGAAACAATGAAAACCCTATATTAAGAGTCACCAATCTAACCCAAGAAGAGGTGCGAAACCGGCTAAATAAGATTAAAATAGATAAATCTCCGGGTCCGGATGGCATACACCCACGAGTACTAAGAGAACTAAGTAATGTACTAGATAAACCATTATTTCTTATTTTTAGTGACTCTATAGCGACAGGGTCTGTTCCGCAGGACTGGCGCATAGCAAATGTGGTGCCACTATTCAAAAAGGGCTCTAAAAGTGAACCTGGAAATTATAGGCCAGTAAGTCTAACCTCTATTGTTGGTAAAATATTTGAAGGGTTTCTGAGGGATGTTATTCTGGATTATCTCAATGAGAATAACTGTTTAACTCCATATCAGCATGGGTTTATGAGAAATCGCTCCTGTCAAACCAATCTAATCAGTTTTTATGAAGAGGTAAGCTATAGACTGGACCACGGTGAGTCATTGGACGTGGTATATCTCGATTTTTCCAAAGCGTTTGATACCGTGCCGCACAAGAGGTTGGTACACAAAATGAGAATGCTTGGTCTGGGGGAAAATGTGTGTAAATGGGTTAGTAACTGGCTTAGTGATAGAAAGCAGAGGGTGGTTATAAATGGTATAGTCTCTAACTGGGTCGCTGTGACCAGTGGGGTACCGCAGGGGTCAGTATTGGGACCTGTTCTCTTCAACATATTCATTAATGATCTGGTAGAAGGTTTACACAGTAAAATATCGATATTTGCAGATTATACAAAACTATGTAAAGCAGTTAATACAAGAGAAGATAGTATTCTGCTACAGATGGATCTGGATAAGTTGGAAACTTGGGCTGAAAGGTGGCAGATGAGGTTTAACAATGATAAATGTAAGGTTATACACATGGGAAGAGGGAATCAATATCACCATTACACACTGAACGGGAAACCACTGGGTAAATCTGACAGGGAGAAGGACTTGGGGATCCTAGTTAATGATAAACTTACCTGGAGCAGCCAGTGCCAGGCAGCAGCTGCCAAGGCAAACAGGATCATGGGGTGCATTAAAAGAGGTCTGGATACACATGATGAGAGCATTATACTGCCTCTGTACAAATCCCTAGTTAGACCGCACATGGAGTACTGTGTCCAGTTTTGGGCACCGGTGCTCAGGAAGGATATAATGGAACTAGAGAGAGTACAAAGGAGGGCAACAAAATTAATAAAGGGGATGGGAGAACTACAATACCCAGATAGATTAGCGAAATTAGGATTATTTAGTCTAGAAAAAAGACGACTGAGGGGCGATCTAATAACCATGTATAAGTATATAAGGGGACAATACAAATATCTCGCTGAGGATCTGTTTATACCAAGGAAGGTGACGGGTACAAGGGGGCATTCTTTGCGTCTGGAGGAGAGAAGGTTTTTCCACCAACATAGAAGAGGATTCTTTACTGTTAGGGCAGTGAGAATCTGGAATTGCTTGCCTGAGGAGGTGGTGATGGCGAACTCAGTCGAGGGGTTCAAGAGAGGCCTGGATGTCTTCCTGGAGCAGAACAATATTGTATCATACAATTATTATGTTCTGTAGAAGGACGTAGATCTGGGGATTTATTATGATGGAATATAGGCTGAACTGGATGGACAAATGTCTTTTTTCGGCCTTACTAACTATGTTACTATGTTACTATGTTACTATCATAGTAGGTTGCTGACAAATGAAGTTTACTTGGTCTTCAGGGATCTTTCCATGGTAGTGCACACTATATGTTAAGATTTCAAACAGCCTAATGGCCACAGCAATAGCAAACTATGTTTAGATTGTTTTTGACTAACAGACTTCTTTCTAAAAACATATTGACTTATTACTGTAATGTGCTGCTGCAGTGTAGTATAGTGCAACCTCCACCAGGGGGGACTGGTTAAGGAAAAGAGGTTGTACACACAGCGCAGCAATACTGAACAACAACACAGGTGTCACAGGTAATGAAAGAGAAGTCAGACAAGCCAAGGTCATACACAGAGAGATCAGTGCAGTACACAGGGGGAGTTGTTGTGAATTCTGTTGTCGGGCTCCCTCCTGTGGTCATGAATGGTACTTCGGCTGGTTCTGTCCATGGACTTCCTCTGGTGGGTGTTTCTGAGTTTCCTTCCACAGGTGACGAGGTTAATTCGTTAGCTGGCTGCTCTATTTAACTCCACTTAGATCTTTGCTCCATGCCACCTGTCAATGTTCCAGTATTGGTCTAGTTCACTCCTGGATCGTTCTTGTGACCTGTCTTCCCAGCAGAAGCTAAGTTCCAGCTTGTATTTCTTTGGTTTGTATTTTTCTGTCCAGCTTGCTATTTTTATTGTTGTCTTGCTTGCTGGAAGCTCTGGGACGCAAAGGGAGCGCCTCCGCACCGTGAGTCGGTGCGGAGGGTCTTTTTGCGCCCTCTGCGTGGTCTTTTTGTAGGTTTTTGTGCTGACCGCAAAGTAACCTTTCCTATCCTCGGTCTGTTCAGTAAGTCGGGCCTCACTTTGCTAAATCTATTTCATCTCTGTGTTTGTATTTTCATCTTTACTCACAGTCATTATATGTGGGGGGCTGCCTTTTCCTTTGGGGAATTTCTCTGAGGCAAGGTAGGCTTTATTTTTCTATCTTCAGGGCTAGCTAGTTCCTTAGGCTGTGCCGAGCTGCATAGGGAGCGTTAGGCGCAATCCACGGCTATTTCTAGTGTGTTTGATAGGATTAGGGATTGCGGTCAGCAGAGTTCCCACGTCCCAGAGCTCGTCCTTTATTATCAGTAACTATCAGGTCATTCCGTGTGCGCTTAACCACCAGGTCCATTATTGTCCTGACTACCAGGTCATAACAGGGAGTCAGAGGAAAGGTCGGGGACAAACAAGAAGTCAGAGCCTACTGGGAACATGGTAACCAAAACATGAGATGTAAGACGAAGTCGGGATACAAGCCAGAGGTCAGAACAAGTCATAAATGGGTACAGGCAGTCAGAGGCAAAACAGAGGCATGACATCTTCCGAGAGTACCTGGATAAATTCCTGATTGTGTATTTGGATGATATTTTGGTCTTTTCGGATGATTGGGAGTCTCATGTGAAGCAGGTCAGAATGGTGTTCCAGGTCCTTCGTGCGAATTCCTTGTTTGTGAAGGGGTCAAAGTGTCTCTTTGGAGTTCAGATGGTTTCATTTTTGGGGCTCATTTTTTCCCCTTCTACTATCGAGATGGACCCTGTTAAAGTCCAGGCCATTTACGATTGGACTCAGCCGACATCTGTGAAGAGCCTGCAAAAGTTCCGGGGCTTTGCTAATTTTTATCGGCGCTTCATCGCTAAGTTTTCTACTGTTGCTAAACCGTTGACTGATTTGACCAAGAAGGGTGCTGATGTGGTCAATTGGTCTTCTGCAGCTGTAGGGGCTTTTCAGGAGTTGAAGCATCGTTTTTCTTCTGCCCCTGTGTTGTGCCAGCCAGATGTTTCGCTCCCGTTTCAGGTTGAGGTTGATGCTTCTGAGATTGGAGCAGGGGCTGTTTTGTCGCAAAGAAGTTCTGATGGCTCGGTGATGAAGCCATGTGCTTTCTTTTCTAGAAAGTTTTCGCCTGCTGAGCGTAATTATGATGTTGGTAATCGTGAGTTGTTGGCCATGAAGTGGGCATTCGAGGAGTGGCGTCATTGGCTTGAAGGAGCCAAGCATCGCGTGGTGGTCTTGACAGATCACAAGAATTTGACTTATCTTGAGTCTGCCAAATGGTTGAATCCGAGACAGGCTCGATGGTCGTTATTTTTCTTTTGATTTTGTGGTTTCGTAACTTCCGGGCTCTAAGAATGTGAAGGCTGATGCCCTGTCAAGGAGTTTTGTGCCTGACTCTCCGGGTGTTCCTGAGCCGGCGGGTATTCTCAAAGAGGGGGTAATTTTGTCTGCCATCTCCCCTGATTTGCGGCGGGTGCTGCAAAAATTTCAGGCTGATAGACCTGACCGTTGCCCAGCGGAGAAACTGTTTGTCCCTGATAGATGGACTAGTAGAGTTATCTCTGAGATTTATTGTTCAGTGTTGGCTGGGCATCCTGGAATCTTTGGTACCAGAGATTTGGTGTCTAGATCCTTTTGGTGGCCATCTTTGTCACGGGATGTGTGTTCTTTTGTGCAGTCCTGTGGGACTTGTGCTCGGGCTAAGCCCTGCTGTTCTCGTGCCAGTGGGTTGCTTTTGCCCTTGCCGGTCCCAAAGAGGCGCTGGACGCATATTTCTATGGATTTTATTTTGGATCTCCCCGTCTCTCAAAAGATGTCGGTCATTTGGGTGGTTTGTGATCGTTTTTCTAAGATGGTCCATTTGGTACCTTTGTCTAAATTGCCTTCCTCCTCTGATTTGGTGCCATTATTTTTCCAGCATGTGGTTCGTTTACATGGTATTCCGGAGAACATCGTTTCTGACAGAGGTTCCCAGTTTGTTTCGAGGTTTTGGCGATCCTTTTGTGCAAGGATGGGCATTGATTTGTCTTTTTCCTCGGCTTTCCATCCTCAGACAAATGGCCAAACCGAACGAACTAATCAAACTTTGGAAACATATCTGAGATGCTTTGTTTCTGCTGATCAGGATGATTGGGTGTCCTTTTTGCCGTTGGCTGAGTTCGCCCTTAATAATCGGGCCAGCTCGGCTACTTTGGTTTCGCTGTTTTTCTGCAATTCTGGTTTCCATCCTCGTTTCTCTTCAGGGCAGGTTGAGTCTTCGGACTGTCCTGGTGTAGATACTGTGGTGGATAGGTTGCAGCAGATTTGGACTCATGTGGTGGACAATTTAACATTGTCCCAGGAGAAGGCTCAACGTTTCGCTAACCACCGGCGCTGTGTGGGTCCCCGACTTCGTGTTGGGGATTTGGTTTGGTTGTCGTCTCGTTATGTTCCTATGAAGGTTTCCTCTCCTAAGTTTAAGCCTCGTTTCATTGGTCCGTATAAGATTTCTGAGGTTCTTAATCCTGTGTCATTTCGTTTGGCCCTTCCTGCTTCTTTTGCCATCCATAATGTGTTCCATAGGTCGTTATTGCGGAGATACGTGGTGCCTGTGGTTCCATCCGTTGATCCTCCTGCCCCGGTGTTGGTTGAGGGGGAGTTGGAGTATGTGGTGGAGAAGATTTTGGATTCTCGTATTTCGAGACGGAAACTCCAGTACCTGGTCAAGTGGAAGGGTTATGGTCAGGAAGGTAATTCCTGGGTTTTTGCCTCCGATGTTCATGCTGCCGATCTGGTTCGTGCCTTTCATTTGGCTCATCCTGGTCGGCCTGGGGGCTCTGGTGAGGGTTCGGTGACCCCTCCTCAAGGGGGGGTACTGTTGTGAATTCTGTTGTCGGGCTCCCTCCTGTGGTCATGAATGGTACTTCGGCTGGTTCTGTCCATGGACTTCCTCTGGTGGGTGTTTCTGAGTTTCTTTCCACAGGTGACGAGGTTAATTCGTTAGCTGGCTGCTCTATTTAACTCCACTTAGATCGTTGCTCCATGCCACCTGTCAATGTTCCAGTATTGGTCTAGTTCACTCCTGGATCGTTCTTGTGACCTGTCTTCCCAGCAGAAGCTAAGTTCCAGCTTGTATTTCTTTGGTTTGCAATTTTTCTGTCCAGCTTGCTATTTTTATTGTTGTCTTGCTTGCTGGAAGCTCTGGGACACAGAGGGAGCGCCTCCGCACCGTGAGTCGGTGCGGAGGGTCTTTTTGCGCCCTCTGCGTGGTCTTTTTGTAGGTTTTTGTGCTGACCGCAAAGTAACCTTTCCTATCCTCGGTCTGTTCAGTAAGTCGGGCCTCACTTTGCTAAATCTATTTAATCTCTGTGTTTGTATTTTCATCTTTACTCACAGTCATTATATGTGGGGGGCTGTCTTTTCCTTTGGGGAATTTCTCTGAGGCAAGGTAGGCTTTATTTTTCTATCTTCAGGGCTAGCTAGTTCCTTAGGCTGTGCCGAGTTGTATAGGGAGCGTTAGGCGCAATCCACGGCTATTTCTAGTGTGTTTGATAGGATTAGGGATTGCGGTCAGCAGAGTTCCCACGTCCCAGAGCTCGTCCTTTATTATCAGTAACTATCAGGTCATTCCGTGTGCGCTTAACCACCAGGTCCATTATTGTCCTGACCACCAGGTCATAACAGGGAGTCAGAGTAAAGGTCGGGGACAAACAAGAAGTCAGAGCCTACTGGGAACATGGTAACCAAAACATGAGATGTAAGACGAAGTCGGGATACAAGCCAGAGGTCAGAACAAGTCATAAACGGGTACAGGCAGTCAGAGGCAAAAAGGAACACTAGTACAAGTGAACAGGTCAGGTGCTCAAGTCGTGCAGCATGAACTATAGCTGACACTGTCCCACGGGCTACAGAGGACTTAAATAGCTCAGCCAGCTTCAAAGTGAGGCAGGTGGGGATTAACTCCCACATGACCAGTCCAGAGACAAGACAGCTGAACACAAACTCAGAACTCATGACAATTACTACATGGGCAAAGACTATAAAAGAGCCTTCATCCTAAGCCTCTCTTCAAAGTCTTTCATTGTGGGGCTATTGCTTATAACAAGGGCACCGATCACCATTAGCAAAGGTTGCCCAAACCAAGATGCTGGGAAATCAGCTGACCAGCCATGAGGACTCATTTTGAAGGTTAACTCTGATGAGACTATCCCTTTAATCTTTGTATGGCTACTCTTTACATGCCAGATATTTTCTTAGGTTTTGTTCACATGGAAATACTCTATATACCATGCGTTTATAGGCTCCAATTAGAATTGCCCTTTAGCAGCAAATGCAGACAATGTTACACGTAAAAAAAATGGCTGCCTCTCCGATGTAAAAAAAAATCCCTATTTTATATACTAAATAGAAAAATGTTAACAAAAGTTATACTATACATCAAAATAGTATGTACTGTATAAATATCCAGTATTCATTTATATTATATTAAGCTATAAAGGTTTATTTTCCATTATATTTTCAGAAGATGTCATTGCTATACCTAAACTGGTATATGGAAATAGAACTATGTCATTCATGCAGGAGCGCTGGCTACAATCGGTCCTCAACCATGATGCTTTCACCAGCTCTTCCAAATACAGAATGAATTAAGATTTAAGAGCTCAAAACTGGACACCAAAAGAAGACACATCTCTAGAGAAAAGGATGATATAGATTATTATTTACCTAGAATGCTCTGTAACATAACCTTATAGATTTTGGATCAAGACAAAAAATTTCCATAGGCATAAATAAGCACAATTTAATCTTGGAAAAATTGAAAATATTTTCCCTATACCTGACCTAATTGTCAAATCAGTCAATGAAACAGACCAACTAGTCACTGTGTATAAGATCGGCCTTAGACTATTTTCAGAAAACTTTAATAAAGGTATCCACGTCATTAGCATAAGTACACTGTGCGCACCTGACCACCAGTGAACAAGACCCTGAAATTGAAATGTCAAAACTGGGCCAAGAAATACCTGAAGACGAGTTTTTCATAAGTTTTATGGACTGATGAGATGAGAGTGACTCTTGATGGAACAGATGGATGGGCTCGTGGCTGAATCATTAACGGGCATAGACCTTCACTTTGACACCAGCAAGGTGGAGGTATGGTACTGCTATAGGCTGGCATTACTAAAGATAAGCTAATTTGACCTTTTCAGGTTGGAGATGGACTCAAAATCAACTCCCAAACCTACTGTTATTTTCTAGAAGACACTTTTTTAAAACCGTGGTACAGAAAATGTGTGCAGCTTTCAAGAAAAAAAGATTTTTATGCAGGGCAATTCTCTATAACATGGCTTCAAGTCTCCACTGCTTGGCTGCTAGTAAAGCCCTTAAAGATGACCGAGCCCCTTCCTCGCCTGAGATAAACTCTATTGAGAACTTGTGGGCCTTTCTTAAATGGGAGATTTACAGTGAATGAAAACAGTCACATCTCTGAACAGTGTCTGGGAGTCTGTGGTTGGTGCTGCCCAAAAAGTTGATCATAAATAGAGTAAAAAGCTGGCAGACACAATGAATGGAAGTATGATAACTGTTGTTGAAAAGAAGGGTGACAACATTGGTCACTGATATTTTTTTAGCCCCTTAACGATCGCCGATGTGCCTTTTTACAGTGGCAGTTAAGGGTACTTATTCCTCAGTGCCACTTTTTAATGGCCTGAGAAATAAGGTTATAGTGCCCCCAGCATCAGAAAATCTGTGGGGTCTCGGCTACAAAGGAGGGCAACAAAATTAATAAAGGGGATGGGAGAACTACAATACCCAGATAGATTAGCGAAATTAGGATTATTTAGTCTAGAAAAAAGACGACTGAGGGGCGATCTAATAACCATGTATAAGTATATAAGAGGACAATACAAATATCTCGCTGAGGATCTGTTTATACCAAGGAAGGTGACGGGCACAAGGGGGCATTATTTGCGTCTGCAGGATAGAAGGTTTTTCCACCAACATAGAAGAGGATTCTTTACTGTTAGGGCAGTGAAAATCTGGAATTGCTTGCCTGAGGAGGTGGTGATGGCGAACTCAGTCGAGGGGTTCAAGAGAGGCCTGGATGTCTTCCTGGAGCAGAACAATATTGTATCATACAATTATTAGGTTCTGTAGAAGGACGTAGATCTGGGGATTTATTATGATGGAATATAGGCTGAACTGGATGGACAAATGTCTTTTTTCGGCCTTACTAACTATGTTACTATGTTACTGGGGGTAGCCGAGACCCTGGAGAATGTGATTCAGGTCAGTTTTTACCGTTCCCAGTGCCTATTGTTGCAATCGCCGTTATTCATCGAATAACGGCGACCGCAAAAATGGTCAGATTTCCCATTTATTTCTCTCTCCTCTGATATGATCTAGCACATCAAAGGAGAAAGAAATGGGATAAGCCCAGCCCCCAGGTACCTCCGGCATCAACATGGTCGCTCCGGTTCTGTTCCCTGGCCCTCAGCATCTTCTTCCGGGAAGAAAATGGCTGGCGCATGTGCAGTGCGCCCTTCGAGATCTGCTGGCTGGCAGCCGGCAACAATAAGAGATTTTTCCTATTGGTTCATTTTGATCACTGTGATAGACCTTATCATAGTGATCAAAGTAAAAACAATAGTAAATCAAACCCCCTTTCTCACCCCCTTAGGTAAAATAATAAAATAAAAGTATTTTTTTTTTCATTTTTCCATTAGGGTCAGGGTTGGGGCTAAGGTTCATGTTCATTTTTCCTTCTGGATGGTGGTCGTAGTAAGTGAGTAATTCTGCTACATACAGGCGATCTGATCATTGCCTGTGTGTAGCAGAGCCGATCGGTTTATGGCAGCTTCTAGTCTCCCATGGAGACTATTGAAGCATGCCAAAAGTAAAAAAATGTTTTTAAAAATATAAAACTTCAAGTTTTGCCCCATTCAAAATAAAGCAAGAAAAAAATCAAACGTACGCATATTTGGTATAGCCGCGTTGGGAATCGCCTGAAAGGATTAACCTGATAAACCTTAGATAAAAAAGAGCCTATACATGTTTGGTGTCTATGAACTCATAATAACCTGGGGAATCATAATGGTAGATCAGTTTTAGCATTTAGTGAACATAGTAAAAAAGCAAAACAATAAACAACTGTGGGATTGCACTTTTTTGCAATTTAACAGCTCATGGAATTTTTTTCCTGTTTTCCAGTACATGATATGCTAAAAACAATGATGTTGTTCAAAAGTACAACTTGTTCCACATAAAACAAGCCCTCACTTGGCCATATTGATAAAAAATGTTATGGAGGGGTTAAGGGCACAAAAATTAAAAGTTTGAAAATTGCTAAATTTTCAAAATTTTTGCCAATTTTCTGTTTTTTTCATAAATAAACGCAATTTATAGTGTAGAAATATTACCACTAACACGAAGTACAATATGTTAAAAAAAAACTATCTCAGAATCAGTGGGATCCGTTGAAGAGTCCCAGAGCTATAACCTGACAGTGACAGTGGTCAGAATTATAAAAATTGGCTCGGTCATTAAGTACAAAATTGGCTCTGTCACTAAGGGGTTAAAGAAAGTTAGAAATTTATTTTTGTACATTTTGAGATGTTTGGTTGTTATTCTCACTTTGACAGCTAAAAATAAACAATTAAGAATAATTAAGTTTTTAATTTAGTTGTATAATAATTCTGCTCATGCAGTTGTCAGTGGATTTCAGTGACAACCTCATAGGAATGGCCTGGTCAGGAAACCTGTGATCAGTCTGTGCATTAGTGGTCCCTGCTTGGACAGATTTGCATGGACATCTGAATGAGTTCTAATAGTTGACCTATAATCAGGTACATATAGACATTCTCTTAAGAAAGACAAAACCTTACTTTTGTCTTTTTTAAATATTCAGGTTTATTAACCTTCGGATTGATCAACAGCCCTGTAATTCAACAATAAAATTAATCATCCAAAATACAAATTGCCTAATAAGTGTAGCATAGAACTCCTAACTTATAATTTTTGAACAGAAGCTTGAATTTAAAAACTGAGGTCTCCGGAGATATGGTTTAAATCTAGAACACAAACAAGATTAAGTTTCAGATATAGAAAATAAATCATGTGGAATCTGTGTCAGTAGGTGTCACAACCCCAAATGTTGAGAACTACTAAATTAATAAATGATCCCTTTGGAGATGAAAGGTTTATTTAATAAAAACACTTAACACTGTGTGAGGAAGGTAATTAATGGCAATGAAAAAATGCAAATGAATAAAATATCAAAGAACCTTCAATTTATTTCTGGAATATCTGACGGCTTCATTTAATGTCAAGAATAAGAGAGAAAGATAGTCTGCAAAGGAATTCACAAACTGGAAGTAAAGTATTGATTTAATTCGATTTAATGAGGAAAGAAGACTGGTTTAGATAACAATAACAAATAGCTTGACAAATTGAGTTTTTTTTAGGGAATGATTTAGGTTACCATTAAACAAGAATCTTCCCTTGAGTGAAATTAGTAGGTATTGCTGCTGTGCGAAATACTCTGAAAGCACATTAAATGTGTACTATCCTCACATATAATATCTGCACTTCAGAGCTAAGAGCTAAAGATGATGGAACACTTTGAAATTAGAATAAGACAGTTTTGGAGATTTTTTTCCCAAAATTTATTTTGCAGCAAATTTATTGTAGTGCAATGGCATTGGAACAATGTGTAGAACACTTTGTCATTCCTCAATACTGTATCCAATTTGTTTTATTGCTAATATAGCATTAGGGGAGAGAGAAAAATAGAGAAGAGAAGAAAGAGAGGAGAGAGAGAAGAGAGCGAGAAGAGCGAGAGCAGAGACAAGAGAGTTAAGAGATAGAGAGAAGAGAGAGACCCATCTTTTAAGCTGGCTGTGATAGTCCCTCTTGATGGGCTGCCATTAGACACTCTTTGGCAGTGTGCTAAATGGTTCTGGGCATTTTGCGGAATCCGCTCAAATTCAATCGCAAACTTTTTGAATTCTCTGGGAACTGCCAATTTCAGGAAATTAACAGTCCTATGTTTGCTTATCCATAGAAGTATCAATAATTCACATGTATTAGAAACAAGTGGCTCCTATTCTCAAAACGGTTATAACAATCAGGTTGCTGCTAACCAGGTTTCATATTTCATTAATCTGGTAAAATAGCAGTTTCAAATATAAACAATATTGCAGTTTGCTGCTATGGACCTACAGATGTTATGTGTGGTGACAGTTAGAGAATCAGCATTCAGTAACCCTGGTGTCATGATCCGTTCCAGGGTTTATTAGTGCCTGCCCTTTTTCTGGACGGATCATGTCAAGGGTTAACTTTGCTCTGCCTCATTCTGGGTTCAGGTTTACTATTTAGCTCCAATGAATCTTGCTGGCAGTGTCAGCTACAGTTCTGCCTTCGGTGTGTTAACTTGACCCTGCTGGTAGCTCTTGATTTGCCCTGCTGTGAACCCTGACTTGTCCTGTGTCTGTTAACTCCCTCTGTCTGCCCTTTTCCCAGTATTTCTCTGTCTGTTTGTCTGCTTGATTCTCCAGTTCTGATCTCATGGCTTGCTTATTTACTTCGTTGCTGTGTGTCCCTATTGTACCGTATATTGCCCGTTCTGGATTACTGATCTCTGGCTACGTTCTGACTATCCATCTGTCTAATCCTATTATACTGTCGTGCTATCTCGTGCTTTTGACTCGGCTTGTCTGACCAATCTCTCGCCACTTGGTGGCGTCTGTTCTGCTGGCCTGTGTGCAGTCTCACTTTCCTCTCAAGCTCCCCCTGGTGGAGGTTGCGCTGTACTGCACTGCAGCAGCCTGACACCTGGCTAGCATGTGTAATCTTTCACTTATCTTCTACAGAGGAAAAATCAAGCTAACCGCATAGAAAAAAATCCCATAAAACAATCAGAGCAAGGATATAATCATAAAAAATATTTATTTATTTAATATCAAATAGACCATACAATACAAACATTAAAGAGCAAAAAATTACATATATATATATATATATATATAAAATGTATGTATATATAAAAACGTATGTACAGTATATATAAGTGCCTGTAGTTAGCTGGTGTCCTATTTATATAAATCCTGTGTCCATCATGTCATACCACATGGCCCATAAAAGCAGAAAAAATAATAATAAAAAGAAAAAGAAACCAAGTGCCAGGTAAATGCAGGAAAAAACTGCAAGAAAATCATGAAGGTGTAAGAGGGGTACTCAATATATATGTGCGTCCGAAACGCACGTCGGGGTGCCCTGAATAGCTACTAGTGGTCCCTGGAATCATATATTACTAAGTAAGTGTCCCCTTATATTGCTCATTGGCTCATTCACTCCTTGCTATTTTGCCACCTAGTTTTGTGCACATTTGCTTCACGCCCATACACTTTGTGTTGCACATATATATTGAGTACCCCTCTTACACCTTCATGATTTTCTTGCAGTTTTTTCCTGCATTTACCTGGCACTTGGTTTCTTTTTCTTTTTATTACTATTTTTTCTGCTTTTATGGGCCATGTGGTATGACATGATGGACACAGGATTTATATAAATAGGACACCAGCTAACTACAGGCACTTATATATACATACGTTTTTATATATACTTACATTTTTTATATACTGTATATATATGTAATTTTTTGCTCTTTAACATTTGTATTGTATTGTCTATTTGATATTAAATAAATAAATATTTTTATGATTATATCCTTGCTCTGATTGTTTTATGGGATTTTTTTCTATGCGGTTAGCTTGATTTTTCCTCTTCATCAAACGTAGTGTTATACTACAATATTTACACACTGGGTGTCCTCGGGGTATTCAATTTATTTTTTATATATTAATATTGAAGTATATGTATTTTAGCTATTTTTTCCCTGTGTACATTAGTGTGTTTTACTAATTATTACTTATCTTCTACAGTACAGATCAAAAGTTTGGACACACCTTCTCATTTAAAGATTTTTCTGTATTTTCATGACTATGAAAATTGTACATTCACACTAAAGGCATCAAAACTATGAATTAACACATGTGAAATTATATACTTAACAAAAAAGTGTGAAACAACTGAAATTATGTCTTATATTCTAGGTTCTTCAAAGTAGCCACCTTTTGCTTTGATGACTGCTTTGCACACTCTTGGCATTCTCTTGATGAGCTTCAAGAGGTAGTCCAAATTTTTGGTCTGTACTGTATATCCATGGGAATTTGGTTGCGGTAATTGATGTTTCTTACCTGTCTCTGTTCTAGCTCACTGCAGGCTAGTGGTGTCTCTTCTCCTGATGCACCATGTAGCGATATGCTTAAAGAGGATGTCCAATAGTTTGTATTAATGACCTATCCTCTGGATAGACCATCAATATCAGATCAATGGAGTAATACACTGAGCATACCCACTGATCATCTGTTCTCTGTGTCGGAGATGGTCAGCTGTGATCAATTGTGGTGCAAAGCAGAATAGCTCTATGAAACATAGTGGCGGAGGTCACGTATTATACTTCTACCTCTACTCAAATGAATATTATTATTATTATTTATTATTATAGCGCCATTTATTCCATGGCGCTTTACATGTGAGGAGGGGTATTCATAATAAAACAAGTACAATAATCTTGAACAATACAAGTCACAACTGGTACAGGAGGAGAGAGGACCCTGCCCGCGAGGGCTCACAATCTACAAGGGATGGGTGAGGATACAGTAGGTGAAGGTAGAGCTGGCCGTGCAGCGGTTTGGTCAATCGGTGGTTACTGCAGGTTGTAGGCTTGTCGGAAGAGGTGGGTCTTCAGGTTCTTTTTGAAGGTTTCGATGGTAGGCGAGAGTCTGATATGTTGTGGTAGAGAATTCCAGAGTAGGGGGGATGCACGAGAGAAATCTTGTATCCGATTGTGGGAAGAGGAGATAGTAGGGGAGTAGAGAAGGAGATCTTGTGAGGATCGGAGGTTGCGTGCAGGAAAGTACCGGGAGACGAGGTCACAGATGTATGGAGGAGACAGGTTGTGGATGGCTTTGTATGTCATGGTTAGGCTTTTGTACTGGAGTCTCTGGGTGATGGGGAGCCAGTGCAGGGATTGACAGAGGGGAGAGGCCGGGAAATAGCGGGGGGACAGGTGGATTAGTCGGGCAGCAGAGTTTAGAATAGATTGGAGGGGTGCAAGAGTGTTAGAGGGGAGGCCACAGAGCAGGAGGTTACAGTAGTCAAGGCGGGAGGTGATGAGGGCATGGACTAGGGTCTTTGCAGATTCTTGGTTTAGGAATGTGCGGATCCGTGAAATATTTTTGAGTTGGAGGCGGCAGGAAGTGGAAAGGGTTTGGATATGTGGTTTAAAGGAGAGATCAGTGTCAAGGATTACCCCAAGACAGCGGGCTTGTGGGACTGGGGAGAGTGGGCAGCCGTTTACTGTAATGGATAGGTTCGTTGGGGAGGTCGTGTGAGATGGGGGAAAGATGATGAATTCTGTTTTGTCCATGTTAAGTTTTAGAAATCTAGTGGAGAAGAAGGATGAAATAGCAGACAGACATTGAGGGATTCTGGTTAGTAGGGAGGTGATATCTGGTCCAGAGATGTAGATCTGTGTGTCGTCAGCATAGAGATGATACTGAAAGCCGTGAGATTCTATGAGCTGTCCCAGGCCAAAGGTGTAAATGGAGAAGAGCAGGGGTCCTAGAACTGAACCTTGCGGGACTCCGACAGATAGGGGGCGAGATGAGGAGGTGGTGTGTGAGTGGGAGACGCTGAATGTACGGTCAGTTAGGTATGACGAGATCCAGGATAGGGCCAATTCTGTGATTCCAAGGGATGAGAGGGTCTGCAGCAGCAGGGAATGGTCCACTGTGTCAAAGGCAGAGGACAGGTCCAGGAGGAGGAGGATAGAGTAGTGTCGCTTGCTCTTGGCGGTTAATAGGTCATTGGTGACCTTAGTTAGGGCAGTTTCAGTGGAGTGGTGTGACCGGAAGCCTGATTGAAAGCGGTCGAAGAAGGAGCAGGAAGATAGATGGGAGGACAGTTCAAGATGGACATGTTGTTCCAGTAGTTTTGAGGCAAAAGGGAGAAGTGATATAGGGCGATAGCTAGATACAGAGGATGGGTCAAGAGAGGGCTTTTTGAGGATAGGTGTGATTGACGCATGTTTAAAGCTTGAGGGGAAAATGCCAGTTGTTAGTGATAGGTTGAAGAGATGGGTTAGGGTTGGGATGAAGACTGTGGTGAGGTTTGGGATGAAGTGGGATGGGAGTGGGTCAAGTGCACAGGTGGTGAGATGCGATCTTGAGAGTAGAGTGTAGATTCCGTCTTCTGTAATGGTGGAGAAGTTGGTTTTGGAGGTGGAGGGCTGGGTAGTTGGGAGGAAGGGTTCTGGGGGTTGTTTACTAAAACTGTCTCTGATGTTCTCAATTTTCTGCTTGAAAAATGAGGCAAAGTCTTCAGCTGAGATGAGTGGGGAGGGAGGAGGTGCTGGGGGACGGAGGAGAGAGTTGAAGGTGTTGAATAACTGTTTGGGGTTGTGAGACAGGGAGGACATGAGAGATGAGAAGTAAGTTTGTTTTGCTGTGGCGAGTGTGGTTTTGAAAGTAGTGAGGGACTGTTTGAATGCGATGAAGTGCTCGATGGAGTGGGATCTTTTCCATCTGTGCTCAGCAGCTCTGGAAGCTCGCCTCAGTTCTTTGGTCATGCTGGTGTGCCAGGGTTGTCTGTTGATTTTGCGAGCTTTGGTATGTGTGAGAGGGGCAAGAGATTCCAAAGCTGCAGCTATTGTGGTTTTATATAGAGCGGCAGCATCATCCGCATTGTGTAGGGAGCTTATGTCTGTGAGAGGGAGGAGGGATTCAGAAAGTGAGTGAAGATCAAGGTGTTTAAGATTTCTGCGAGGGTGTGAGAGTTTGTGGGGTGGGGGTTGTAGACAGGGAGTGGAAAGGGAAGAGAATGTAAGTAGGTTGTGGTCAGAAAGAGGAAGAGGTGAGTTTGAGAGGTTAGATAGGGAGCAGAGGCGGGTGAAAATGAGGTCCAGTGTGTGACCATCTTTGTGGGTGGCTGTAGAAGACCATAGAGTGAGGCCAAAGGAGGAAGTGAGGGATAGAAGTTTAGTGGCAGTTGAGAGGGAAGTGTCAATGGGGATGTTGAAGTCGCCCATGATGATAGTGGGGATGTCAGCGGCAAGGAAATGGAGTAGCCAGGTGGTGAAGTGGTCAAAGAAGGTGGTGGCTGGCTCTGGGGGGCGGTAAATGACAGCCAGTTGGAGGTTGGAGGGGGAGTAGATGCGCACAGAGTGCACCGCAAAGGAAGGGAGGGTAACAGAGGGTGGCAGTGGGATTGGGGTGAAGGAGCAGTTATCTGACAGGAGAAAACCAACTCCTCCGCCATGCTTGCTGCTGGGGCGGGGTGTGTGAGAAAGGTGGAAGCCACCGTAAGAGAGTGCCGCAGGGGAGGCTGTGTCAGAAGGGCTGAGCCAGGTTTCAGTGATGCCGAGGAAGGAGAGTTTGTTATTGATAAAGAGGTCATGGATAAATGAAAGTTTATTGCAGACAGAGCGTGCGTTCCATAGTGCTCCAGATAGGGAAATTGGGGGTGTGGGGGCTGGATGAATGGGTATGAGGTTACTGTGGTTGCGAGGACGTGTAGAGGATTGTGGCAGGGGATTAGAAATGAGTGTGGGAATGTGATGAGGAGGGCCAGGATTTGGGGATATGTCGCCAGCAATGAGGAGCAGCAGACTGAGCGTTAGAAGGTGTGAGCTGTATAGGTCATGATGTGGCCGTGTGTGCCTGGAGAGAAAGGATTGTATGTGGAGGAATAGTTCTGTGGAGAAGGTGAGGTGGCTGGGGAGGATGGAGGAAGAAATGACTAGTTCCTTACTGGGTGGAGGGACTGCAGGAGATAGGAAGAAATAAAGTAGTATGGGGGTGAATGTTAATAGAAACTGAAACATTATAGTGGTTTTCTATTCCTTTACCTTCCAGTCAATTCCAGTCCAATTCTAGTCTAATTCATAGCAATTAAAAAACTGCAATTTAAAAATGCAATTTCTAAAATGGTCAGACACGTCTGGTCAGACTCATGGCTATGAATTTATGTGCACCTAAGGGCTCACAGCTGAGAGGGAGGATGTGGGCGTGTGTGTCCAGAGCACATGTTCACAGTTAAGCCAGGTCATAAAGATGGGTGGATCTTCAGTACCCTGTTGTGTTGCCTGCTTTGTGAAGTTAAGTAGTCCAAGAGAAGGGTCCCCAGTGAGTTCTTTGCACTTTCACCCCTTTGAATGGCAAATCTCTATACACACATAGGAAGAGTCCTGTCATTCCAGGGAAGGTGGGTAGAAGCTGCCCGGAGACCTGCCCCTTGGACTCATCATCCAAGATGCACAATCCCAAGTTGGCTATTGAAAGTATATTTTTTTCTGAAAGCTACAGAGTAAAAATGTAGCCAGGGTCTGATTCATGCTAATCGTGGTTAAGGTAGCATGAATAAGATGACAGGTTACCTTTAAGAATGGACTGCTACTTGTGGCGTGATACTATGTGCATTTCCCCCTGACTTAAATTTGCAAGTCAGTCCCTGCTGCTACCCATGTCAATATTGTGGCAGTGAGACAGCAGAAAAGACCTGGAGGAAAAATTGTAGGGAAAACGTCAGCTCACCATGTCTTGCAGCACCTTGCTGGATGAAGTAACATCGCCGGGAGCCATCTCAGTCTTGGACGTCAGCAAATGGGAAGAAGGTGGAGAAAAAGAACCTCCAGCGATGAAATCAAGAAGGAAAATAACTTTTTATTAAATATAAATATGAAAATATTTTTATTCAGTACAGTAGTACATTATAAAGATCCTGGTCACCACAACTTGGGATGAACAACCAACGCGTTTCAGCTGGGAGCCTTAATCATGGTATGTCATACCATGTCATGCCATGTCTCTTAGTTTTGTACATTCTGTTCCCTCCTGGTTCTGACTTGGCTACCTGACCATTCTTGCCAGCCTGCATAACTTACCAGCAGCTATCTCCATGGCCCCAGCCCAGGAGCCCCTGTGTATGTCCAGATCATTGTACAGGGATTAAAGTGTGAAGGCTAGGACAACCTCTGGGATATGCTTGCGCTAAGCCTGTTTTTAGAGCTGCCAGGTGACCACTGACAGAGCCTCATTACAATAGGTTTCATTTAGGAGACCAATAGTTTGTGGAGTCTTATTACAAAAGTCTGTGGGAAAAAAAGTATGTAAATTAGCTGTTTCTCAGAATGAAATATCACCAGTAATAGAATAGTGTGATTTTCCAACTTTATTCCAACACTTTTGAGTCAATGATAAAAGTCATGCAGTCAACACACCTTTGAAGCACTGTTCACATTATCTGAAATTTATATGTGTTGGCAGAAGTGGTATATGGACTTTAAAAAATAAATATTAATACATCCACAAAAAAAAATTAAACAAAAAATCGAGATTTCCTTTCTCCATGGAGTTCATTCTCAATAATCCTCTTACGTAATCCTAAAAATGTTCCATGCTGAAAACTAATTAAGCATACTGTTTTATAACAAACAACCCATACACGGGCTATTCCCCTGACCCCAATTATTGACTGCAGCTGTGCATCCTCTTAGCTCTACAGGAAAACAGCTGGCAATGCTTAAACAATGTTCATGATTTCTACGTACATAGGTGTATATGTTCAATGCATCAATGAATGATGTTCACAATATGCAATTTACAATATTTACTAGAAAACAAAACATTGGCTAAATAATACATACAATTAAGTGAATACACTTGTCTTTACATAGGCAAGTACAGCTTTTATTTACTCTTCTCATTTTAGTATGACTTTTTAAGGCTAGGGCTACCTAAATTGAGTAGCTTGAAAATCTCTTAGAAATCACTGTACTCAAGCAAATATCAAGCAATTTCTTTTAAAATATCAACATGGGATTTTTCAACAATTTTAAAACAGCAGTATTTTTTTCATAGCATATGGATGTCTCTTGAAAAATATTTTTTTTACGTTCTGATTACCATGATAAAAGGTCTTACTTGAAAGGTCTAGGTAATAGCATAGCTCTAACATTACCAAAGGAGTTAATAGAAAGTGACATACCGTATATCTTTTGGATACAATTGGTTTTAATAGTACATTTTATCTCTATTAGGCTGGAGTCACACTACAGCGAGATACGGCCGAGTCTCGCAGGTTAAAAACAAGCTCTGGCACCGGCACTTCGGAGCGGAGCGTGCGGCTCCATGTATTGCTATGCGGCCGCACGCTCCGCTCCGGAGTGCCGACGCCAGAGCTTGGTTTTAACCTGCGAGACTCGGCCGTATCTCGCTGTGTGTGATCCCGGCCTTAAAGGAGTAAAGTTTAATTTATTGTTCTCAGCTAAAAAAAAATATGACGTGTCTAATACAAAGGAAGGACCTGCTAAAGGGTGCTGAATTGGTGTGGTGTGTATGAATGTAAAATTTGACTAATATGTGCAAAAATAAAGCATTTGCAGTATTCACACTTTGACCGTTGCAGTTAAATGTCTGGTCATAAAGAAACCGGAACAAGGATAAAACCCAAGATTACAGAAAAACTAATTGGCCAACATACATTTTGGTGCATCTAATTTTAGAGCTGTTTCTGAGTATATTTGATTTGTTGATTTCAAAAATGGCACCAGTTTTCCCTTTCAGCTCTAGTTTTGAAGATATGGAACATTTGCCATATACCACTCCACAGTCTGCTTGCCCATAAAAAAATCTGTACATTTTAATGTAGTGTTTAAATTAATATGGTTTAAGCAGGTAGGAAACATATTCAAAATTAAAATAAAAGTGTGCTACATGACAATCTGTTTATTTCATACCGAAAGAACAGATTTATGATACAAACTTTGCTGTCATTCGACATATAAGACATATAGGAAGCTCCTTATGTAAGACTTCCAAGAGTGAGATTTGGAAGGGCAATCCTGCATAAGATTCCAACAATAGTCCGCCATCAAGTGTGCATCCCATCTTCATCTTCCTTGAAATCTGGCTTCATTTTTTACCTTATTTGAATTATTTCACCTTGTTCTTCACTCATGTCACCAAGGTTGTATACAGGAAAGATATATATCTTGGTACCGTGTTAGCCAGTAGATAGAAAAATATTTAGAATTGGGAGATAGAAAAATATTTAGAATTGAGTGATAGAAAAATACTTAGAATTGAGGGGTAGAAAAATATTTAGAATTGAGGGATAGAAAAATATTTAGAATTGAGGGATAGAAAAATATTTAGAATTGAGAGATAGGTTGGTTGCATAGAAAGTGATCTAAGTGACTGTGCAGATAATGGACTTTAATACTCGCGTTACAGCCAAGCCAGTTGAAATGAAAAAGCACATGCTCTACTAATTGTGTGCATTTGTCTGCCTTCTTGTTGCCATGAACATTTTTCACAAGAACACATGAAGACCATCACATGAATTTCATTCATTCATGCCATGAAATGTGGGTCATTTATAAGTTGTCTTATCTGTGGACCATTGAAAATTCCTGCCATTAGTTTTCATGTAACTTATGCCTTATGTACTCAATGCACAAACCATCTTTTTTCATTGGCTATACAAGTTGTTTCATCAGGATGAGCTTTATATGTATTAGTGGCAGTCTGTCTCATGCAACCAAAGGTTCATTGATTACATTATATCCTCCAACCATCATACATTCCCACAAAGGCCAATCTTTTCTTGCCCAATGTTCATGCTAGTCTCTGCTATCCTAATGCCATAAAAAGCAAAGATACTTTGTGTAGCCACTTTGACAGACAATGTGGTCTATCCAGTACAATTTTCTGAATCAGTGCCCCAAATAACAGGCCTAATATGTTAATAATAGCAAAATTTGTCTAACGAGATGTCCCGCCCTGTCAATCTGATGGTCTGAGATTTAACACTCAAGATATCGAAGATATTTCTCAAGCGTTTGATTGACACGTTCTGTCTGACCATTGGTCTCTGGGCGATATCCAGAAATAAAAGATAACTTAATATTGTTCTTTAAACAGAATGTCCTTGAAAATTTAGAAATAAACTGGGTCCCCAGTTGGAAGCTATATTTTACGTAATACCATATAAACATAGTAGGTAACCCAGACAGAGAGGCAAAATGACATGATTTACTGAACCTGTCAACTTGCCACCCAGAAAACCATGTTCACTTCTGAGAGTGAGAGTTCAGTAATGACGTCCATAGAGAGGTAGGTGCAAGGACTTTTAGGGGTGAGTAAGGACTGGAGAAAACCAGCAGGATGGGTTCAGGGTGTCTTGGCTTGGGAACAAGTTTCACAGGCAAGCAGATATTCCCCATAGTCCTGAACTATAGCCACCAAAACTTCCTTGTGATCAGTCACATAGTATTGTTATTTCCAAGGTGATCAGCAAGCACAGACTCATGGGACACCTAGAGAATATGTAGACGAAACTAGGGAGGAGCAAATCATTTTTGGGTAGTAGTAATATATGGATCTCATCTACAATATCAAGTAAAACAGAATACACGACAAATACCTTTGGCGGGAATAGGAACTGAAAACCTACAAAACTGGTCAAAACCACTGAGCCATGGGTAAATCAAGTGTACATATTGCAGTCAATAATACAATTATTAAACATATAAAGAATAACTACACATACCTTAAATAGTTCAGAAACATGTAGCTTTAATATTAACATACATTTTTAAACATATATATATATATATATATATATATATATATATATAAATATATTTTAAGCTTTTTTATTGATATATATTGTCATAATTTACAACATATTGACAATCAATCAGTGAACATCATCATGACTAACAGATATATATATACAATATCTATAACTATCTACATATAATACAAGTTCTTAGCATATAAATTAGTAATTCATAGAAAATTAATTGAACTAATAATAAACTAGTATAGCACTCTATACAGATATCCAATAAAGTACAAGAGGTTATAGAAAGTATGCAAAGTGAAAAAGGAGTGCTACATATAATATGTTGCATACTCTGGCATAAATTACTATGTCACCTGAATAACCATATGATGGGTGAGTCGGAGTCCTGTTGTATCCACATAAAAGAAGTCACACATGGAAAAAAAATATTAAACAGTAGAGATAGTAAGATTGGATCAAACAAACCACATCTCCTTATGTCCTTATGCCCGATGCACGTTTCACTGTCGCTTCATCTGCCCCAAACCAGTTCATCTCTCTTCACTTCCTAAAAAGAGTGTGGAATATTAAAGTCCCCATACACATTAGACTAAGGTAGGCAACGCTTGCATAGACGATAACAGCTGACAATTTCTTGTGTGTAGGAGCCTCCTGACTCAGAATGATCTGGCCATTGGGATTTCAATAGCCGATACTTGTGTTCTCATGAACGATAAGCTACTGCCAGAGGTGTCTGGCAGCGGCTCTCTTATAGAAAATATAGAAACAATTGGGTAACATGAGTTTTCTTGTATATGGGGAGTCAGGAATGATAGCGCTTGGCCAAATGATTATTCGGTCAACAGCTATTTAATGGGTATGAGGCCATTTAGATTTAGTTAATTGATTCAAAAGCTAGTAGATATAGCAAGTGCTATAGAGTCAAAATCACAAGATACGCAATCAAAATCAAGAAGAATTACCTCAGGGATTCTATAGATACAGTATGAAAATGAGCTGAATCCAAGACTTGGAACAGTGTCTGTAGAATATTAACTAAGTAATGTAACATGGAAGGGCCCATCCGCTAGAGATTATAGTCTACTGAGCCCGACAAACTTAGCGGGCTCAGAATTTGGGCTCGCTCACACGAGAGTATAACATTGCCGAGTGCTATATGATGTTTTATCGGATAGAGCTCAAATGAGCGTTATTCTATGGGGCAGCTCAGATCTGCAATTTTTGCTTCTCATGCTGGGAAAAAATTGCAGCATGCTGTGATTGGCAGCAAGATTCGGTTCATATGCACCCATACAAGTCTATGGGTCTGTGTGAAACATCGGACTACACTCGAATGTTATCCAAGGGCAGTCTAATATACTGGAACACAGATAATGGAAAAGTGGGAGAAATTAAGTTCTCCATCTCCTCCTCACCTGGGCTGTGATTCTCTTATGCACGAGAAACAGAGAACAGTGAACTGAAACTCGGATCAAAGGCTGACAGACTTTGTTCTGAGAGTATCTGCATAATCTGCCTGATTCTCTCACATGAGAGAATTAATGGCTGCGTGACCCTGGCCTTATGTTCTGAGTTCAAATGCCTGATCCTTTTTGTCACAACAAACACGGGTAAGTCCAGTGAATGACACATCAAACACCAACAATGGGATGGAAAAAGAGAGGGGAAGGTTCTAACAGTGAAAGCGAGGTATGGGGCACCTCCTACAAGGGCCGGCATTTGGGTCAGGCAAACAAGGCAGCGGCCTGGGGCCCCCAACCACAAAGGGGACCCCCTGTGTCTGCAGCCCCTTTATGAAGTGCCCAGAGGATGTACAGCATTACTTACAGTGAAGAACCCTGTGCATCCTCTGCAGTCCTTAGAAGTTGAGAGTGAGGGGGAGGGGCAGTCTCACAGCAGAGGTCAGAACTGGGGCAGGACAATGTCTGCAGCCCTGTGTGTGTGTCACCTCCTCATGGCTGCTCCTACATCACTGTCCTGGGATCTGCACAAGTGACATCAGGACCTGGTAAGTATACATATATAGGTATATCTGTGTGTACATGGGTAGTATACAGTGTGTGTGTATTTATATGTGTATATAGTATATGTGTGCATATATTCAGTATATAGTATGATTGTGAATATCTGTGGTGCATTTGTGTGTGTACATATATATGCATGTACATACAGTATACAGTATGTGTGTCTATGTATATTATATATGTATACTGCATGTGTGCAGTATATTGTGAAATATATGTATAAAGTGTATATGTATGTGAGCATACCATATATACTGTATATAAACTGAATGTTTCCGTGTGTATATACCTTCTATTTTTCCTTGTACACACTGTATGTGTCTGTATACTGTATATACAATATGTAGTGTATGTTTCTATATTTATAAAGTATATATAATGTGTGTACATGTATAGTATATACAGTATGTGCTGCATATATAGTTCTGCAATTGTAGTGTCGCCATAATAGGGATCAGCAGTTTATGTCTAATGCCTGTGTTTTACATTAGGGTCTGCTCACACTGTCTTTCTTTATTGCACTCGGTGGGTTCTGCCTGAATCCCCTATAGAACCATAGATTGCAATGACATGTGATGTTTTTTTTTCTGAACGTGTCCATGTGTTCCAACAGCCACAGAAAAGTGGACACTTTTAGATGAAAAAACAGAAACAGACTCTGAGGGTAGGTGCACACGGTCAGTAATCGCTGCGGATTGGAAGCTGCGTACTTGGGCAGCATCCAGATGTTACAGCATAGTGGATGGGATTCCAACAAACCCCGAGCCCACTATACATCCACAGACACCCTTAGCTCACCCGCAGAGACGGACATGCGGCTCATCTTCTGAAAACGCAGCATGCCTATTTATCTTGCAGAGAGACACAAGATAAATCTTCCCCCTATACTGTATTGAACGCAGTGAATTCACGCGGTTCAGTGATCACAAGGAGTCTCCTGCGTTCAATAGCCGGCAGCAGATACGTTCTACATCCAAAGTGCTGCCAATTCCTGACCATGTGCAGATACCCGAAGAAAATAAATCAGTCAATTTCAGAAAAAAAAGAAATTCATTTGACCTCTGCTTGTGCAGTCTGTGGCCCCGTCGGGGACTTATGTGAATCCTGGACGCACCGCGAAAGTGCAGTGTGAACAGGGCTTAAAATACTATTGGATGGAATAGTGCAGTCTACTATGCTATTCCGCGCTATCCCAGTACTGCGGCCAGACACGGACAGCGACCAGAAGACACTTTTTTTAAAATAAATCTGTTGCTGTCATTCTGTTTCTGCATTTCTGTGGCGTTTTCCCCCCCAAATGAATGGGAAACAAAACTGCAAGTGAAAAAGCTGCAAAAACGCTGAATATTTCCTGCCAACACTGTAGATCAATTCGCAGCAAAAATGGTGCGTGTGAACAGACACTACAGGGGTTTCCTGAGAGTGTAAAAATAATTAGCATGAAATGAGAGATCCCCCACGGCTCCAGCACCGATACTCAGGGGGTCTCTGCCAGTCTCAGTGAAAATATGAAACCTGGCGCACAACCTAATGCTGTGAGAAATTTAGAAATTTATTTCCAACTGTAGTACAGAAAAATGTTTCGGTCACCTGGACTTTTGTCAGTTACGTACTATTGGATTGAGGTAGTTGTCTATGCACGCTTTAGTTTACGCTGATGTATCATCATCCTTAATGATTAAATTAGGAGGGTAGCTTACTGTTATACTGTAGATAATCTTATTGCAGATGAAGAGCGCGTGTGCATCTTCCCAAGACGCAGTATCCACCGCTAGTCTCAGGAGGTGACCGAAATGTTTTTCTGTACTGCAGTTGGAAATAAATTTCTCATAGCATTAAGTTGAGTGCCAGGTTTCATATTTTCACTGTTATACAGTTTGGGAACCTACCTTGTCACCTCTTACAGTAGTGCTCACGGTGTTTGTGCTGCCATCTCAGCACTGGTCTGCAGTGGTCTTGTGGCTCCGTGGGTATCTGCCAGTCTTAGCACTGGTCTGCAGTGGTCTTGTGGCTCCGTGGGTATCTGCCAGTCTTAGCACTGGGCTGCAGTGGTCTTGTGGCTGCACCTTATATTATAGCAGCAAAGTGAATAATAACCATCAGGGACCCCGAACCATCGGCCTCGGAGCCAGAGGGGGCTTAGCAGAGTAGTTTGGGGTGTTATTCTGCTGTTTGTGAGGTAGGATGTAGAAAAAGATGGCAGTTCTGCTGTTTTCTATTATGTGACTGTACGGCCCCTTCACACAACCGTGTGTCATGTTTTTCATGGATGCCATGTGTACGCTATTTAACCTACGGTGCTGCACTCATGTCTGTGTTTTCCAAGCAGCACAGATGACAAGGGCCAGTACAAGTCTATGGGTCCATGTAAACATGCCGTCCATATGCCGTACGTGTGCCATCTGTGTTTCACATGGAAAGTATGTGAAAAGCTTTATAATTTCATTTCCAGCATCCATACTGGAAAAACACGGATGGCACATGGACGACACACTGATTGAAAACACTGGTGACACCGATATCAGTGTAACACATACGTGTTTTATATGGACGTGTGAAGGGGGTCTAACAGTGTCATTGGTGAAATATTTCAGGATTGGGGGCCCCATTTTGAATTTTGCCCAGGGCCCCAATTTGTCTAAAACCGGTACTGCTCCTAACCACAACCTGTGCCTATCCCTAAGCTCCCCCAACACCCTATGCGGGTCCTTCCACCCCACCACCGTCACATGCCTAGTCCCTAGCTGTCACCTCACAATTTTCTGGTTAGTACGCTGGTTGGCAAGGACACTAACCTCACCACTGCAGATGGTATATACACAGGGGGTAGTGACATGACAAGCATGAGACAGACAAGGAAAGGGAACAAGAAACTTAGCTCCAGCCTCTGCTGCCATGCTCCACACAGCATAGGACACGGAATCAGGAAGCTGAACTCCAGAGAAGTAGCAGATAAACCGCTAGCACCAAAGAGATCCAAACTTTTAGGCTGGTCTTCATAGAATAACTCTATTACCAACAGTCAGCTGATGCGTAATGTGACTTTAAAGGATGGAGGGAGTGGTTACTACTCACATCAGCTGACCAGCAACAAAACAAGTGCCAGCAATGAAATTGACATTAACCTTTGTTGGCCCAAAAGGGAAAAAAGCCACATTTAAATTATAGCAGAACCAGAGCTGCCACAAAACCAAATGAATCATGACACTTTTGTTCTCACACAAAAGGGAAAAGAAAATATATTGTGATATATATATATGAACGCATCCTCTTTATTTGTGGTTTGCACATATTCATGACAGAGCCACATATTGCATTTAATAAAGATGAATATAAGTAGTAGATAATTACTGGAGGCGACAGGTGCAGGCATAAAACACTGGCATCCCAAACAAGTATTTTACATCATTTACACCAGTCTGTGCTTTGAAGAAGTAATTACAGGGACATCTTAAGAACACACACACATTGTATGAGCTGGCAGTGCCATTACTCTTAGTATTTTTAATTTGGAATCTGCAAAAAAAATCTGCAAAATTCTCTGCCAGGTCTGACTTAATACACATTTCTGCTTGTAATAACAAATACATCATTTTCAATGGCAAAGATGCAAAATAAAATGATAAAGAGGTTTTTATACAAATGAGATTCAGTCATGAAATCCAGGTCCCTGATATTTTGCTTTAAAGCTCCACTCCAGTAATTTTTTTAATTGCAGCATTGCTGTGGTTCTATAAGTTCCCTGCACTTAAGCTGGAGTCACACATAACGATATCGTCAACGATATCGTTGCAACGTCACGCTTTTGGTGACGTAGCAACGATCCCGCTAACGATCTCGTTATATGTGACAGCGACCAACGATCAGGCCCCTGCTGGGAGATCGTTGGTCGTTGGGGAATGATCAGGACCATTTTTTGGTCGCTGATCACCCGCTGTCATCACTGGATTGGCGTGTGTGATGCCGATCCAGCAATGTGTTCACTTGTAACCAGGGTAAATATTGGGTTACTAAGTGCAGGGCCGCACTTAGTAACCCGATATTTACCCTGGTTACCATTGTAAAAGTTAAAAAAACAAACAGTACTTACTCACATTCTGATGTCTGTCACATCCCCTGGCGTCCACAGGGTTAAAACTGCTTTCAGCAGGAGCGCTGCTAATGGGTCAGCCGCTGTTACTGCTGGCGCTGACACATTGCAGGGAAGCTCTCAGTAGAAGAAAACAGTTTTAACCCTGTGGACGCCGGCGGGGGACGTAATAGACATCAGAATGTGAGTATGTAGTGTTTTTTTTTACTTTTACAATGGTAACCAGGGTAAATATCGGGTTACTAAGCGCGGCCCTGCACTTAGTAACCCAATGTTTACCCTGGTTACCCGGGTGCTGCAGGAGGACTTCGGCATCGTTGAAGACAGTTTCAACGATGCCGAAGTCTTTCCCCTGATCGTTGGTCGCTGGAGAGAGCTGTCTGTGTGACAGCTCCCCAGCGACCACACAATGACTTACCAACGATCACGGCCAGGTCGTATCGCTGGTCGTGATCGTTGGTAAGTCATGTAGTGTGACTAAAGCTTTAGTCACCGACTTTCCAGCCATTGTCTTCATATTTTATCAGCACCATTCTAAATGGCCTCCTGCAGTTTGTGACCTGCCAGATTGCTTCATTGCTTGCCAAGGGAGCTGGAAGTCACAACTCAATGTAAGTCTATATACTCCCATTGAGAGCTTGTGACCGTTACCACTGACTTCCAGTCAGTCAGAAGTTGTGGCCACAAAATGGCGACGCGGGACTGGAGCAGTGACAGAAACAGCTGAAGATGGGGGCTGGTGACTATAATAGGGTCAGCGAAGTTAGATTACTAACACTATTCTCAGAGGTGTATCTAGGTTTTCTGGCACCCATGGCAAGAATTCAGTTTGGCGCCCCCCTCCCAAGGACATATGCAATTTGCACACTTAGTCATGTATCCACGAGCTCCTCTCCCTAATGTTCTCAATGTTTAGGAAGAGAAGCTCGTTGTCACAGGACCATAAGTGTGAAAGTCGCATATGAGAGAAGTGTCCATGTGATGACTACTGGAACCTGCAGAGCTGAATCCTGACATTGCAGGCTTCTGAATTCTCACAACGAATGCACTGCACACTTTTAGGATTCTCCCTTGCCGGTGGACAGTCATGTTAGCACAAGCATGCGATTTGTATACTTCTGACCACATTCCGACTAGACATGCCCAGCCTCACTCAGTTCATTTTCATTTACAGTTGCCACACAAGTCTAGTCAGCACGTGACTGCATATATGTAAATCGCCAGCACAAGAGAATCCTGACAGCGTGTAGTGCGCACTTTGAGAATTCAGAAGTCTGCAGTCACAAAGAATGACTGCAGATTCATTACAAACCTGGACATTCCCTTTAATGCTCCTAACATAAATAAAATCATGAGAATTAGTATCACAAATAACATTTACATCCAGGTACCTTATAGATGACGTCGTCTCTGGAGTCGTTCTCCTTCTTTTCTTCATCTTGTCCAGACCCCATGGTGAGTTTTCTCATCCACAGCTCGTCTCTGCAGACTTCCATCTTCTCAACTCTTGCAGAAAATCTCCACATGACGCCCTTAAAGATACAAGTGTCATTATAATGCTCCTGAATAAAAAATTGCCCCTCACTATATTGTCTGCACAAAATATGACACCACATTGTCCCTCTTATGGTACATGCTCTTCACACTGACCTCTCCTTTCCATACCGGCCCCCTCGTCACACTGTCCTCTCACACTGTGTCCCCCCTATAGGGCCCAGTATTTATACTGTACTTTCTCATCACACTCCCTCTCCTTGGTATACTGTCTCCTCCTGGCTGTGCCCTTACACTGTCCCTCCATGCTACGCCCCCACTACTCAGTTTCTATTCTGTGCCCACTCACTTTTCTCCCCCCATACTGTCTCCTCAAACTATTTCCCTCCCTCCTCATACTGTCTCCTCTCACATCCCCCTGTTCACCATACTGTCTCCTCATATATTTACCCCTCACTTTCTATACTGCCTGTTCACCTGACTCCTGAAACAGTGTGTGCACACATCCCATCACCCTCATTCCCCGTATTCTGTCCACATACATTTTTCACATCGCTACTCATACTGTGTCCGCATACATTCCCCGTTCGCTCCCCATAGTGTCTGCACCCATCCCCCATACTGTTTCCTCATATATGCCCCTCATTCCCCCACACCGTTTCCTCATACATGCCCCCCATTGCCCCGTACTGTTTCCTCATATATGCCCCTCATTGCCCAGTACTGTTTCCTCATACATGCTCTCATCTCCCCCTTTTTTCTTCATTTTGTGTCCTCAAATCTCTCCCACACATTAAATCCCCCCATCCCCACTACAAATCTCCTCTCACACAATAACCCCATCTCCACTCCAAATCTCCCCACACACAATAAATCCCCCACCCCCACTCCAATTCTCCCTACACACATTAAACACCCCCATCCCCACACCAATTCTCCCCATACATTAAATCCCCCATCCCCACTCCAATTCTCCCCGCACACAATAAATCCCCCATCCCCTCTCCAATTCTCCCCACACACTTTAAACACCCCATCCCCACTCCAATTCTCGCCATACATTAAATCCCCCACCCCCACTCCAATTCTCCCCATACATTAAATCCCCCATCCCCACTCCAATTCTCCCCGCACACAATAAATCCCCCATCCCCACTCCAATTCTCCCCACACACTTTAAACACCTCCATCCCCACACCAATTCTCCCTATACATTAAATCCCCTATCCCCACTTCAATTCTCCCCGCACACAATAAACCCCCATCCCCACTCCAATTCTCCCCACACACATTAAACACCCCCATCCCCACACCAATTCTCCCCATACATTAAATACCCATCCCCACTCCAATTCTCCCCACACATAATAAATCCCCTCATCCTCACTCAAATTCTCCCCACAAATAATAAATCCCCCTGTGCACTTAATCTTCGATGTCTTCAGCTCCACTGGAGCACTTACCACCAGTGTTCGCCTCTGCAGCGCAGGCAAGTGACGTTAGCAGCATCATCACATGATCTGATCATGCTGCTCGCGTCGCTCTGACCTGGCAGTCAGAGCCTCAATTGTACTCGCTTCTGTAAGATGCGAATACAATTGATCCCTGGGAGGCGGCGCGCTGCAGCTTCTCTGTGCCAGTTGACAGTTTGACAGTCGGCACAGAGAACAGCCGACTCTCAGTACTGGAGGTGGCAGATTGCAGCCGCCAGGGGAGACACTATGGACCGCTGCATTAGGCAGCCCCGCTGCCCCCCTAGATATGCCTCTGACTATTCCAGTGCTGAAATAAAAACTCCGGAGTGTTGCTTTAGGTGTTGCATTCAAGCTTCACTTTTACAACGGAAGCTCCCCCAATGTAGGATTATATGGTATCTGTCATTACAATAAATGTATATCCATTTAGTGTTTTGCTATTTAGTATACTCAATAGCAAAATTATTAATCACATTATTTACAGAAACTGCTGTCTCATCCCCTATGTTGGACCGGAGAACACAGGGCCCACCAGAGAACATCATTCTTGGGGCTCACCATCTATTTAACATAGAAATAAGAAAGGATAATGTCTGCAACAAAAAGTAGGACACCGCTATGTACATTAACACATTGGCCGCTACCCACTTATATGTCAGTAGCGAAGTTTTTTCTTTCAGCGCTGCCTACTGATATATATGTATCCCAATGAATCAAAATTACACAGTATTATATGAACAATATTAGCATCCTAGGGACTTTCCCTAAGCATCTCAGTAATGTCTTCAGCAAATAGTCAGTGATTAGGGGGCAATAATGACGTCAGCAGTCAATGTGTTAAGATAAAGCGTGTGAGGCTAAACATCAGAGATTTCTTTCATTTTTCCTATCACTATATGAACTAGATTGGATTTGATGGACTATGTTGGACCAACATGGGATCTAGTTGGTTAGTAAATTGACCAAAGAGGGATGGTGTAGGGTAGTGGTTTTTTTTTAACCACTTCACCCCAAAGCCTGTTTTCAACTTCCTGACCAGGCCATTTTTTTCAATTCTGACCACTGTCACTTTATGAGGTCTTAACAATGAAACGCTTCAACGGATCTTGGTGATTCTGAGACTGTTTTCTCCTGACATATTGTACTTTATGATAGTGGTAACATTTCTTCCATATGACTTGCGTTTATTTGTGAAAAAAATGAAAAGTGGCTAATATTTGGAAAATTTTGCAATTTTCAAACTTTTAGTTTTTATGCCCTTAAATCAGAGAGATGTGTCACATAAAATAGTTAGTAAATAACATTTCCCACATGTCTGCTTTAAATCAGCACAATTTTGGAAACATAATTTTTTTGTTAGGAAGTTAGTTGACCAGCAATTTCTCATTTTTACAACAAAATTTGCAAAACCATTTTTTTTAAGGACCACCTCACAGTTGAAGTGACTTTCAGGGGCCTATATGACAGAAAATGCCCAAAAGTGACACCATTCTAAAAACTGCACCCCTCAAGGTACTTAAAATCACATTCAAGAAGTTTATTAACCCTTCAGGTGCTTCACAGGAATTCTGGAAATGTTTAAAAAAAAATAACTTTTTTCACAAAACAATTACTTCAGATCCAATTTGTCTTATTTTACTAATTGTAACAGGAGAAATTGGACCCCAAAGTGGTCCTGAGTATGCTGATACCCCAGATATGCAGGTAAACCACTGTTTGGTTGCATGGCAGAGCTTGGAAGGGAAGGAGCGCCGTTTGACTTTTCAATGCAAAATTGGCTGGAATTAAGATCGGATGCCATGTTGCATTTGGAGAGCCCCTGATGTGCCTAAACAGTGGAAATCCCCCAATTCTAACTCCAACCCTAACCCCAACACATGCCTAACCCTAATCCCAACCCTAACCACAAACCTAACCCCAGCCCCTGATGTGCCTAAACAGTGGAAACTCCCCACAAATGACACCATTTTGGAAAGTAGACCCCGTAAGAAACTTATCTAGATTTGTGGTGAGCACTTTGAACCCTCAAGTGCTTCACAGAAGTTTTCTATGTAGAGCCGTAAAAATAAAAAATCATATTTTTTTCACAAAAATGATCTTTTTGCCCCCAATATTTTATTTTCTCAAGGGTAACAGGAGAAATTGGACCTCAAAAGTTGTTGTACATTTTGTCCTGAGTACCCCGATACCCCATATGTGGGGGTAAACCACTGTTCCCAACCCTAACCATAACCCTAACCACAAACCTAACCCCAGCACACCCCTATCCCTAATCCCAACCCTAACCATAACCCTAACTACAAACCTTACCTTAACACACTCCTAACCCTAATCCCAACCCTAGCCCTAATCCCAACCTTAACCCTAATTCCAACCATAGCCCTAATTCCAACCCTAACCCTAATCCCAACCCTAACCCTAAGTTTAGCCCCGACCCTAACTCTAACCCTAATGGGAAAATGGAAATAAATATATTTTTTAAATTTTATTATTTTTCCCTAACTAAGGGGTTGATGAAGGGGGTTTGATTTACTATTTACAGCATGTTTTTATAGCGGGTTTTTATGTTTGACAGCTGTCACACACTAAAAGACGCTTTTTATTGCAAAAAATAGTTTTTGCATCACCACATTTTGAGAGCTATCCATATAGTTATCCATATTTTGGCCACAGAGTCATGTGAGGTCTTGTTTTTTGCGGGCCGAGTTGACATTTTTGTTGGTACCTTTTTCGGGCATGCAACATTTTTTGATTGCCTTTTATTACGATTTTTGGGAGGCAGAATGAACAAAAACCATTTATACTGTTCCACGTGTGGTAAAATTAATAAAGCAGTTTTATTCTTCGGGTCAGTCCGATTACAGCGATACCTCATTTATTTAATTTTTATGTTTTGGTGCTTTACACAATTAAAAACTATTTTATAGAAAAAATTATTATTTTTGCATTGCTTTATTCTGAGAGCAAGAACTCTCTGTATGGCAGCTTGTTTTTTGCGGGACAAGATGACGTTTTCAGCTATACCCTTTTTATTTACATCCGTCTTTTTGATCGTGTTTTATTGCACTTTTTGTTCGGCAGTATGATGATAAAGCATTGTTTTTTGCCTCGTTTTTTTTACGGTGTTCACTGAAGGGGTTAATTAGTGGGACAGTTTTATAGAGCGGGTGATTATGGATGCGGTGATACCAAACGTGTACTTTTATTGTTTTTTTAATTTACATAAATAAATGGATTTATTGGAAAAATATTTATTTTTTTATCTTTATTTGGGGATTTAAAAAAAAAAATATTTTTACACATTCTAATTTTTTTTTAACTTTATAACATTGTCGCAGCTTGGGACATCACTATATTATGTCAGGTTGCTGATCCGACACTTTGCATAACACAGTGTCAGACAAGCAATCTGACAGGCAGTGTAGGAGGCTTGCCGATGCCTGCTCTTAGCAGGTGCTAACAAGCCACCTCTCTGAAGGACCCAGAAAGACCCCTCGGCCATCTTGGAACCAGGGGTCTCCATGGAGACAACTGGAACAACGCGATCGCCATTCTAGTACTGCTCGGGGCAGAAATGCAGTTGCCGCAGAGCAGTACTAGCATGGTGCATGTCGGGAAGGGGTTAATTAAGCATTTTTGATTTTTAGAACACTTTATTATAGTATTAGTAATGGAGGTATCTGACAGACACCTTTCAATTATTCTTGCTGGGGCTTAATGTCAGTCAGGGTTCCTTTGTTGTCTTCAAAACTGATGCTCCCTCACTATTAATTCACTGCCGGGTGAATGGGGAAATGGGAAGGAGTTGGTTACGTCCAGTAACAGAGCATCCAATGTGAGAGTTTGTGCTGGTGATGGCTGCAAGCTATTATATTTAGATTAGGAAACAGCCAGTATCTAAGGACCTTCCCATCCCGAGGATCAATTTGCTGGTGTTGCTTTTGCATTTTCTGGTTATGAAAATGTGCTGACCCCCATAAAAATGAGTAAATAATAAATTAAGTTATTTCACATGTCAACATATTATCATGTGTTAGCTTGAAAAGATAACCAAGGGCTCAAGAAGTTAAACATTATCTACTTCTAACCATTAGAAATAAAATAAATGAACCCAGTATAGTAGAATACAGATACCACACTTACCAAATAATATGATGTGTGGGAGAGCCCTTACTGATGGAGATACTGGATGGGAGGGGGCTCTTAACCAGTTATGGCTTTATTAGTATAGAAAGTCTCCACCAATGTTTGAAAAGTTCTGTTTCGATATCACCCACTGTATAGGGTCACAACAGATTGAGGGTCCATAGCTCAACCCCATTAAGTGTGAGTGTGTACATGCATCCCTTTGTCATCCACACAGTCTCCTTGGCACAGTGCTCCCTGACAAGGGCAGAGCAAAGTACTGCAGTGCACATGCATCGGGACTCTTTGACCTTTCCCTGCACCTGCACACTGAAGTACTTTGCTCTGCTCTCAACAGGGCAGAGAAGTACGACTTCAGGAGCGTGGTGCCGAGGAGACACGTCATCCACACGAACAAGCAGGAGGGCGGCATCGCAAGAAGAAGCGAGGTGCGAAACCAAGACCAGCAACACCTCTCAGGCCGGACCGTCCTGTAGGTGAGTATTATAAAAGTTATTTTTATTCTCTTGCAGGTCGAGTTGGGGGCAGATATACAGCATTATAGACACTGCTCATAGAAGTGCGGATAAGGCACCTGTACCTGCGTGAGTGCACAGCGCATGCGCTGGATTACGGTGCCGCAACTGCACGTGACAGGTCAGTGTGACATGCATGGGGGGACGTGGTATTTTAATGAGGGGTAAGTGGGACATTTTTGGTATTGTTAACACTCAGCCGGGTGCCCTTGAGCAGATGCAGTGTTGCTGAGGGCGATGTGGAGGAGCTCTTTTTAGCAATTTTTGAACTTTCAATCTGCCACTCCTTTCTGGTGGCTATGCTATGTATACATATTGATCTGTAATTAACGTTATATTAATGCTATATTTTATTGTGTGCTTTAATCACCCTAACTTGTTACCTACTAAGCAAAGATAACATTTGTACCACACGTTTTAACCAGGACATCCCCACCTCCTCTTCCTCTTCCCCAACACCCATCTCCATCCCTTTTCCCCCTACTAGTTTCCCTTCACAGCCTTTCCATGTTATTTTTTTTTTATAAAATGAATGTTGATATCCTTTATTATGGTTATAATAAAATCTTGATGTCTTTTTGAACATTCAAAAATACAGAATTTATATATATATATATATATATATATATATATATATATATATATACACAGTACAGACCAAAAGTTTGGACACATCTGCTCATTTAAAGATTTTTCTGTATTTTCATTTTCATGACTATGAAAATTGTAGATTCACACTGAAGGCATCAAAACTATGAATTAACAAATGTGGAATTATATACTTAACAAAAAAGTGTGAAACATCTGAAAATATGTCTTATATTCTAGGTTCTTCAAAGTAGCCACCTTTTGCTTTAATGACTGCTTTGCACACTCTTGGCATTCTCTTGATGAGCTTCAAGAGGTAGTCACTGGGAATGGTCTTCCAACAATCTTGAAGGAGTTCCCAGAGATGCTTAGCACTTGTTGGCCCTTTTGCCTTCACTCTGCGGTCCAGCTCACCCCAAACCATCTCGATTGGTTCAGGTCTGGTGACTGTGGAGGCCAGGTCATCTGGCGTAGCACCCCATCACTCTCCTTCTTGGTCAAATAGCTCTTACACAGCCTGGTAGTGTGTTTGGGGTCATTGTCCTGTTGAAAAATAAATGATGGTCCAGCTAAATGCAAACCGGATGGAATAGCATGCTGCTGCAAGATCCTGTGGTAGCCATGCTGGTTCAGTATGCCTTCAATTTTGAATAAATCCCCAACAGTTTCACCAGCAAAGCACACCCACACCATCACACCTCCTCCTCCATGCTTCACGGTGGGAACCAGGCATGTAGAGTCCATCCATTCACCTTTTCTGCGACGCACAAAGACACGGTGGTTGGAACCAAAGATCTCAAATTTGGACTCATTAGACCAAAGCACAGATTTCCACTGGTCTAATGTCCATTCCTTATGTTCTTTAGCCCAAACAAGTCTCTTCTGATTGTTGCCTATCCTTGGCAGTAGTTTCCTAGCAGCTATTTTACCATGAAGGCCTGCTGCACAAAGTCTCCTCTTAACAGTTGTTGTAGGATGTGTCTGCTGCTAGAACTCTGTGTGGCATTGACCTGGTCTCTAATCTGAGCTGCTGTTAACCTGCGATTTCTGAGGCTGGTGACTTGGATGAACTTATCCTCAGAAGCAGAGGTGACTCTTGGTCTTCCTTTCCTGGGGCGGTCCTCATGTGTGCCAGTTTCTTTGTAGCGCTTGATGGTTTTTGCCAATGCACTTGGGGACAAGTTTTCCCAATTTTTCAGACTGACTGACCTCCATTTCTTAAAGTAATGATGGCCACTCGTTTTTCTTTACTTAGCTGCTTTTTTCTTGCCATAATACAAATTCTAACAGTCTATTCAGTAGGACTATCAGCTGTGTATCCACCAGACTTCTGCACAACACAACTGATGGTCCCAACCCCATTTATAACGCAAGAAATCCCACTTATTAAACCTGACAGGGCACACCTGTGAAGTGAAAACCATTCCAGCTCATCAAGAGAATGCCAAGAGAGTGAAAAGCAGTAATCAAAGCAAAAGGTGGCTACTTTGAAGAACCTAGAATAAAAGACATATTTTCAGTTGTTTCACATTTTTTAAAGTATATAATTCTCTATGTGTTAATTCATAGTTTTGATGCCTTCAGATTGAATGTCCAATTTTCATAGTCAGAAAAATACTGAAAAATGAGAAGGTGTGTCCAAACTTTTGGTCTGTACTGTATATATGCAGTATATATTTTTATTTGCTGTTATTCAATATAACGAGGCTGCTGTGGGCAATACATCCAACATCACTCAGTGTAGTGCTCTAGTTCAAAGGATCCTGTCATGTAAAATAACACTATTAACTTGCAGATATGTGGTTAATCTGCAGGTTAATAGCATTCTGTCACCTTGAGGTGCCGCCACTGAGAGACCCTCTGCCAGGAGGAAAAGAACTTTATTCCCCAAGGCAGCATTTGCCTTCCTGTCATAGGGGCGGTGCCAACACAATTTCAGTCACTGCTCTGTGTTCCCTCGGCACTGATTGACAGCCGGCCCTAAGGATGAGCTGCTGTCAGTCAGTGCAGTCCATTGGACTCCATTTGTGTTTCCCATGTGAATGATCTTTTTCCTGCAAAAGTTCAGTTTTTCTGTTTCTATTACCAAAACATAAAGATGGAACTTAGAACACTAATGTGAACCGAGTCTGACATTTGCAATCAAGGCTGTTTTTTAACGCTATTGACTTTTTTTTTATAGTATAGATACATTGGAGCATTGGTTGAAAAAGATTATATACCCTAAGTGTGTTACAAATTGACTTTACTGTATATGCATTACTATTAATACACAGTTCATTCTTTCTATAGTTTGAACATTTGAGTTATTCAGGCTTATTATGAATAAAGAATAATAATAGCTAGGATGCTAAATAATATTCCAAATTAATTAAATACAAATATTATATCAGACACGTCAATGTCTAAATGTCACTTTTGTAGTCAGCTTCCATCAATTCCAATGTTTATTCATGCTGCCTATGTGTTCTTGTCATTGTCTTCCTGGACATCTCAGTCAGTTTGGATTGTTATGTGGAACAATTCTATGTCTAAGTCTCCTAGCAAGATTTTTGGAAACAGAAACCTTCATCCAAAATCCTGACATTGTTTAATGTCATTGTGAAATAAAGTCTTATCTGGATAGTCCAAAATGTCAATTTTCATAGTTCATTGCACTTGTTCCCTTGAAACCAAGTTGCGTAGATTGAAAATAATATAAAAGTGGCATCATATGAAATATAATTAAGAACAAGCTGTAACATCCAAGTAAAAAAACCTTTTCATCTCTGCAATAAGAACATCAATCTTAGTGATCAGAGCTGTCTGAACACTTTCTTATCTTTTATTTCTTTAGTGCTTTGCTTGTTTGCTTTAAAATAAGGATACAATATCCTGAACTCATATCCCCTCTACGACCAGTGCGTTGTGTAGAGCCCCACCTACAAAATTGTATTTGTGGATCATGAGGAGATCAAAACATAGGACTGAAACAAAGTAAATTGTTCCAATGGGAATTTAATTATAGGGATTCTAAAAAAAAACTATTTATTATTCATCAGTGAAGTTAAAATACTGTTATGTGTGTCAAAAATTGCGAATGAAATAAATTAACATTTTAAAGAAAAATAAAATATTTGGATGATAATTGTGGACGTATACCTAAAAGAGATGGAGCAAAAAAATATTTTTAAAGGTTCACTTGATAAACTAGATTCTCTTAGGGTACTTTCACACTAGCGTTTTTTTAAATCCGTCACAATGCGTCGTTTTGCAGAAAAAACGCATCCTGCAAAAGTGCTTGCAGGATGCGTTTTTTCCCCATAGACTTCTATTGACGACGCATTTGCGACGGATTGCCACACTTCGCATCCGTCTTGCGACGGATGCGTCGTGCTTTGGCGGACCGTCGGGAGAAAAAAACGCTACATGTAACGTTTTTTTCTCCTGATGGACCGCTTTTTCCGACCGCGCATGCGCGGCCGGAACTCCGCCCCCACCTCCCCGCACCTTACAATGGGGCAGCGGATGCGCCGGAAAAATGCATCCGCTGCACCCATTGTGCAATGCAGCAAACGCTAGCGTCGGAATCTCTCCCCGACGCATTGTGACGGGAAGATTCCGACGCTAGTGTGAAAGAAGCCTTAGATATAGTTTAGGATTAATAACATTGTCTGGTGGTGATGGAGCAGCCGAGCGGTCTCACTGGATGGCAGACAGAGAAGCGGAGCAGGAAGCACCAAGTGAAGCAGAGCCAGATGCAAGGGTACACAGTAGATGTATAGAAAATGGTTAATTGCAATGATATATGCAACCAGAAACTTATACCAAATACCAAGGAAATAGCTAAATGCAGAATAGCAATTAATTCATTTATCTGGTTCTTGCATGCAGAGGTAAGTTTCGCATATAATTCGCCAAAATATATAGGCAAACTAGAATCTAACTTGCAGTGATGCATTACCTTGATGACAGTGACTGAGGTATAGACAGTGTAGAAAACAGTTACAAAAATTGGTAATCTGGAAACTTGATTGCAAAGATAGGTGTGGACTACATTTAGTTAAATTGGACTGAGCTTGGAAAAAAAATGTTGGTAATTGAATGGTAGTCAGGAGTAGGAGAAGATAATTAGGTACCAGGCTAGAGATTTAGCTAAGTGAAAGATGAAACAACTCCTAACAAGCACATGGTTGCTGAGAGAGCAATGCTGTCTCAATGCTCAGAGAGAACATGGCTGGCTGAGCTTGCCTTAAAAGTCCTTTGTTAACTATGTCAGTGCTGTGTACCAGGCTACCACAGTAACCCAACAAGGCCTAGCAGAAATGGAAACAGTTATGAAGCAAGGCCCAGCAATAGGGCTGGGACGGGTGAGCAACAATAACAGGTACCGTATATACTCGAGTATAAGCCAACCCGAGTATAAGCCGACCCCCTAATTTTGCCACAAAAAACTGGGAAAACTTATTGACTCGAGTATAAGCCTAGGGTGGAAATGCAGCATTTACCGGTGAATTTCAAAAATAAAAATAGATAATTATTTCCCCATGGCTGTGCCATATAGTGCTCTGCATGTTCATTATTGCCCCATAGCTGTGCCATATAGTGCTCTGCACCGTTCATATTTTTCCATAGCTGTGCCATATAGTGCTCTGCACCGTTCATATTTCCCCATATCTGTGCCATATAGTGCTCTGCACCGTTCATATTTCCCCATAGCTGTGCCCCATATAGTGCTCTGCACCGTTCACATTTCCCCATATCTGTGCCCCATATATTGCTCTGCACTGTTCATATTTCCCCATATCTGTGCCCCATATAGTGCTCTGCACCGTTCATATTGCCCCATATCTGTGCCCCATATAATGCTCTGCACCGTTCATATTGCCCCATATCTGTGCCCTATATAGTGCTCTGCACCGCTCATACTGTCCCATAGCTGTGCCATATAGTGCTCTGCACCATTCATACTGTCCCATAGCTCTGCCATATAGTGCTCTGCACCATTCATATTGCCCCATATCTGTGCCTTATATAGTGCTCTGCACCGTTCATACTGCCCCATAGCTGTGCCCCATATAGTGCTCTGCACCGTTCATACTGTCCCATAGCTCTGCCATATAGTGCTCTGCACGATTCATATTGCCCCATATCTGTGCCCCATATAGTGCTCTGCACCGTTCATACTGCCCCATAGCTGTGCCCCATATAGTGCTCTGGACCATTCATACTGTCCCATAGCTCTGCCATATAGTGCTCTGCACCATTCATATTGCCCCATATCTGTGCCCCATATAGTGCTCTGCACCGTTCATACTGCCCCATAGCTGTGCCCCATATAGTGCTCTGGACCGTTCATACTGTCCCATAGCTCTGCCATATAGTGCTCTGCACCATTCATATTGCCCCATATCTGTGCCCCATATAGTGCTCTGCACCGTTCATACTGTTCCATAGCTGTGCCCCATATAGTGCTCTGCACCGTTCATACTGTCCCATAGCTGTGCCCCATATAGTGCTCTGCACCGTTCATACTGTCCCATAGCTGTGCCCCATATAGTGCTCTGCACCGTTCATACTGTCCCATAGCTGTGCCCCATATAGTGCTCTGCACCGTTCATACTGTCCCATAGCTCTGCCATATAGTGCTCTGCACCATTCATATTGCCCCACAGATGCTCCACATAAATCTGTACCGCTGCTGCTGCAATAAAAAAAAAAAATGCCATACTCACCTCTCTTGATTGCAGCTCCTGGCGTCTCGTCCCGGCGTCTCTCCGCTCTGACTGATCAGGCAGAGGGCGCCGCGCACACTATATGCGTCATCGCGCCCTCTGACCAGCACAGTGAGAGCGCAGATAGACGCCGGGAAGATGGAGCGGCGCCCGGCGGCTGGAACGTGGACAGGTGACTATGACATACTTACCTAGTCCCAGCGATCCTGATGCTCCCCGCCTGTCCCACGGTCTTCTGTGCTGCAGCCTCTTCCTCTATCAGCGGTCACCGGCACCGCTGATTAGAGAAATGAATAGGCGGCTCCAACCCTATGGGAGGTGGAGCCGCTTATTCATTTCTCTAATGAGCGTTCCCACGTGACCGCTGAAGAGGGGAAGAAGCTGCAGCACAGAAGACCGTGGGACAGGCGGGGAGCGCCAGGATCGCTGGGACTAGGTAAGTATACCTCAGCGCCCTCACCCCCTCACCCGCCGACCCCACCGCTACCGTGACTCGAGTATAAGCCGAGAGGGGCACTTTCAGCCCAAAAATTTGGGCTGAAAATCTCGGCTTATACTCGAGTATATACGGTAATACATACAGTTTCATAAAGTTTTTATCAAGTAGTATTTTTGGCAACTCATGTACTCCTAAAAAGAAAGCAACAACATTGCAATAAAATTATTCTAGCCTTCTCAGAAATCCTGGGGATCAATCTGGGAGAGAGTGGGAGGAGAATGGTAAGATACAGTCCTGGTGAAGGTGAAAGAGAATGAGCCCTACGGAGCTGTTTGTGAAAAAATGGGGGAAAAATGTATTTAGTCAGCCACCAATTGTGCAAGTTCTCCCACTTAAAAAGAAGAGAGCGGCCTGTAATTGACATCATAGGTAGACCACAACTATGAGAGTCAGAATGAGAAAACAAATCCAGAAAATCGCCTTGTCTGATTTGGCAAGATTTTGCATATTATGGTGGAAAATAAGCATTTGGTCATTAGCAAAAGTTAATCTCAATATTTTGTTATATATCCTTTGTTGGCAATGACAGAGGTCAAACGTTTTCTGCAAGTCTTCACAAGGTTGGCACACACTGTTGGTGGTATATTGGCCCATTCGTCCATGTAAATCTCCTCTAGAGCAGTGATGTTTTGGGCCTGTTGCTGGGCAACACTGACTTTCAACTCCCTCCAAAGGTTTTCTATGGGGTTGAGATCTGGACACTGGCTAGACCACTCCAGAATCTTTATATGCTTCTTATGAAGCCACTCCTTTGTTGCCCAGGCGGTGTGCTTGGGATCATTATCAAGCTTAATGACACATCCACGTTTCATCTTCAATGTCCTTGCTGATGGAAGCAGGTTTGCACTCAAAATCTCACGATACATGGCACCATTCTTTCTTTCATGTGCACGGATCAGTCGTCCAGGTACCTTTGCAGAGAAACAGCCCCAAAGCATGATTTTGCAACCCCCATGCTTCACAGTAGGTATGGTGTTCTTTGGATGCAACTCAGCATTCTGTCTCCTCCAAACACGACGAGTTTTGTTTCTACCAAACAGTTCTACTTTGGTTTCATCAGACCATATGACATTCTCTCAATACTCTTCTGGATAATCCAAATGCTCTCTAGCAAACTTCAGACGTCCCCGGCATATACTGGCTTAAACAGGGGGACACGTCTGGTACTGCAGGATCTGAGTCCCTAGGTCCCTCCGTGTGGTTCTGGGATTTTTGCTCACCGTTCTTGTGATCATTTTGACCCTACGGAGTGAGATCCCCCCAGATCGAGGGAGATAATCAGTGGTCTTGTATGTCCACCAACATTACTTGACTTGACTGCATCCTAAGAAGATAAAAAATGACATGAGGTATGAGTTGATATTTTGGCTCAAATACAACCCATGTCAAGGATCTTCTTGTAAGTAAAATAAAAAGCAATTCACTGAAAAGGACTTTAAATCCACAACATATCATTGAAAAAAAACATAATTGCAAATAAATGGTTAAAATACTAGTTCACTACAAGATGAGGACAGTTCTCAATTATATAAGATGGATGTGGCTAATTGACTGTTAGCCAGCTTGGTTTACTATCTGCATCTGTCTGACTGGCACCTTATACAAGCTTTATGTATGTGCATTTAAATAACTAGGCCCATGGAAGATAGATGTGTGTGTTAGGATGTTCATTAGTATTTTGCAGAACTTCACCATATACCCGTCATTAGCAGGTCACTTCCTTTTGGGAGATCTGAGGTTATAAAGTCATTGTGTATTGTGAATCTCAAATCTTCCATTTAGCCAATGTGTTTGTGCTTCATATTAAAGGTATTTAGTTTGCTTTGGTGCTCAAGAAGTTAACGACCATTTCTGTGCTGGTTTGAAACTTGCAGGTCCATCCCACAGCTGTTCCTGTTATGGTCATTTCCCGTCTGTATAAAATCTGCTGAGACTTCTCTTCCATGCCAGTGAACGCCTTGCTTCCTTTCTCCTTGGAGAGGCTGTCCTGCATTAGAGATTGTTGCTGCTACTGGAGATTGTTGCATGCTGTTTTGGGGTGTCTGCTTTCCTCATTGTCTTATTCCCATTTGGTACATTCCCATCCCTCCCTCGATACCTCTCTAACTGGTGAATTCTTTTTGTATGTTACGGATCTGCAACACAGAACTAAGGTAGAAGGGGGAAAACTGACCCTGCACTATGACTAGGCTGAAACCCTACGATGGAGTGGGTGACCCATTCCTTGCGAATAGACCCACCGACGATCCTAGGTTAATCTCAAGCGAAGACCTATAGATAATGGGAAGGGGTACCCTGAAAGAACTAAGGACTGGGTATAAAAACAGGTCACTTCCTAGTAGAAAACACAGAGAATGCTGCAGAAACCAATAGAAAACAGAAACTAAGGCTAGAAGAACCAGAGGTACCAGCACTGCACACACAGAAGACAAAGCAAAGCACCAAGCTTGAGCTCAAGCAGATTAACACTGTTGTCCAGCAAGGACTGGGAGGCAGGTGCTGGTTAATAAAGAGTGAAACAAACACCTGACCCAAGACAAACCCAGCACCAGAGGAAAAAGACCAGCAGCCAGAACTCCACAAGAAAATGGCGGATAGTCACAAACTAAACAGATTCTAACGTTGTATGTCTGTTGCTTTCTGTTATCCCTATCTGTTTTACATGTTAATGCACTAGCATTTCTGTCCCAACTCCCAAGCCTCCTGGCAAAGGGGGAGCAGACAGCTCAGGGAATAACAGGAGAACAGTAAGGCTGGTGGCTTAAAAACCTCCTCACCTTCACAGGTACCTTTGGGAGAAGGGATAGTTAGGGCCACAGTCTGAGGGATGGTTCAGGGCCTCTTTCCCTAAGACCACTGAGGTCTGTTTGTATTTAGCAACTGGAATTTTGCCTTTGATTACTTCTGATGAATATTTGATGTATTGCTATCATACCAATAAATGATCACTGTATTCAATTTTTAGCAAAGTGATAATTTTGATATTCTTGTAGTGTGTTTTTCATTTGTAAGGAAGTGGACATGCTGGCCACCCTCCTCCATGAAGATATATGTTGTGATTTTGTCTGTTTAGTAATTTGCATGCACTTAGTTGGGTAATAGACAGAGTTAACAGTTGGGACTAGCCCAGAAGGGGAGGGGCTATGTGGGAAGACAGAAGACTTCCTGATAGTGAGTCAGATAGAGCCCAGTGTTCTGTAGAGAAATACCTAAGGTCTAACAGTTGGCAGGCAGACATGTCATAGTGTGCAAAGAGGGAGGACCATAGGACATCAGATGATACATTCAAAGGACCAAGGAAACATAACAATACATTTGAAAGATTGGAACCCTGGTCAGGGAGACCACTTAAGTGGTACTGAACTTATCCCAGGGGAAGTAGGAGGTCCACTTAAAGCAGACTGAATGAGAAGGAATTATATCAGAAAGACCTTAGTGAACAGTTATCTACGGTGAAAGGAAGCTCAAATGTGTATATTGAAATTAGGCAATGGTCCCCATATTAAGACTTATATATGAGCAGTGAACTTTCAGGATCCAAGTGAGGAGTCATACCAACTAGAGAAGAATGGACCTCTCAAGGTTCGGTTTGTTTCGATTTCAGCAAATGGCCCGTTGTTCACCGTACATGTTCTATGAAAGGTTCGTTAAACACACCTGAACCCCATTGAATTCAATGGGAGGCAAAACCAAACGCATACACAACACCTTCAGGGGGGGCCAAAAAGCTGCCAAAAAAAGCTCAAATTACGGACAGACACCAGAAAGAGTGGCGTCAATTGACCCAGAGTACAAATAGCATAATTGCGCAGCATGGATGCATGGGATAACTTTCCTCCGTACCTTTAGAACTTGCTGACTTACAACTTTGGAAAAAAAAACTTTAATCTTCTAATACAGCAGGTAATTGTTTTACAGAGCAGATTAGTTATTTATGTTTCTATTTACAATATAAAACGCAATTTCTTGCAGAAGATATTTTATGAGTCTCTCTTGAAACTGTAAGCTAGTTCTGTGCTTTAATTGGTCATAACGATTATAGATCACTAGAAGGAACACATTTGAAGAAGACAAAATGAACGAATACACTGCCTACTGCACAAACCATCATTTATCTTCAGTAATTTAGAATAAGTACCCAGCGCACCTGTCAGAAGAGCCCATGATTGAAATACTGTAATATAATGCGAGCAGTTGGATTTAATTACATTACATCAATTTATACCAGGTTCATGTTCAGATGTCACACTGAAGTCCAGATGTACTGTGCAATTCATGAATCGTTCTTTTTATTTTTCTGTAGCATGCATACTGCTTTCATTCTGGCAATTTGCAGTAAAAATGGTTTGGATGGAAATATTTTCAAGGAAGGATCATTGTTTTGTGATACGGATATTGTTACTGATCTTATACATTTCCACTGACCTCTGTGACTTACTGCAAACGAACTATATGCATAGAACAGAAAATCTACATACACATACATAATTAGACAGGGCCGGGACAAGGTATTTTGGTGTCCTAGGAGGATGAGGCAAATGGCTCTCCCAATATGTCAAGAAACAATTAATGGGTCCGGTGGGGGTCAGCACGCATGTCATGCATGTCTGAAGTACAGCTGCTGAGAAGCCGATTCCTTAAAGAGGTGGTTTAGAGCATTTATTTGAATTCTAAATGTTTCTAAATTTAATATCATGATCTAATATCTGCTATACTTGAACTCCTTCAGTACCTGGCAATTTTCAGAATTTTCAGAATTTCAAATTTTTCCTTTACATGAGGCTAACAGGAGAAAATACACCATACAATTTGTTGTGCAATTTCTCCTCAGTACACAGATATCCAAAATGTGTGGGGAAACTACTGTTTGGGTGCATGGCACGGCTCGGAAGGGAATGATCACCGTTTGACTTTTTGAATGCAAAATTGGCTGGAATCATTAGCAAACGCCATGTCGTGTTTGGAGAGCCTTGATGTGCCTAAACAATGGAAACCTCACACAAGTGACCCCATTTTGAAAACTAGACCCCTCAAGGAATGTATCTTGATGTGTGTTGAGCATTCAAGGTGCTCACCAAAGTTTATAACATTAAGCTCTGAAAATAAAAAATCAAATTTTTCCCCCCAATTTTTATTTTAGCCCCATTTCTTTTATTTTCACAAGAGTAACAGGAGAAATTGCAGCATGCAAATTGTTGTGAAATTTCTCCTGAGCACATGGATGCTCAATATGTGAGGGAAAAAGTACTGTTTTGGCGCACAGCAGAGCTCGGACAGGGAGGAGTGCTATTTGACTTTTTAAATGCAAAATTTGTTGGAATCATTAGCAAATGCCATGTTTGCTTGGAGAACCCCTGATGTGCCTAAACAGTGGAAACCCCAAACAGGTGACCCATTTTTGGAAAATAGACCCCTCAAGGATCTAGATGTGTGGTGAGCTCCTTGACCCTCCAGGTGCTTCACAGAAGTTTGTAGCATTGAGCTGTGAAAATTAAAAATCACATTTTTACACAAAAATGTTATTTTAGTCCCAATTTTTTTATCAGGGCAACAGGAGAAATTGCACTATACAAATTGTTGTGCAATTTCTCCTAAGTATTCTCTGGGGCAGCACGATGGCTCAGCCAATAGCCTTGCAGCGCTGGAGTCCTGGGTTCAAGTCCCACCATGGACAACATCTGCAAGAAGTTTGTATGTTCTCCCCGTGTTTGCGTGGGTTTCCTCAGGGTACTCTGGGTTCCTCCCACATTCCAAAGACATACTGATAGGGAATTTAGATTCAGAGCCCCATCGGAGACAGTGATGATAATGTGTGCAAACTGTAAAGCGCTGAGGAATATGTTAGCGCTATATAAAAAAATAAATAAAGAAAAGAAAGATTATACCCCATTTGTGGAGGAAAACTACTGTTTGAGCGCATGGCATAGCTCAGAAAGGTAGAAGTGATGTTTTGGAACATAATCATTCATGAAATTGTGTGCGGGTGTCATGTCGTGTTTGGAGACTCCTTGGCAATCTTGCCTTGCGCAGGCGTGTGCTATTGAGGACAGAGAATGAACTTCAATCCAATATTGCAGCCAGCATGCAGCCAGCGGGTAAGGAAAGGGTGAATCAAACACCTGAAAACCCCGCCCCTATGGCTGAAGATTGTTCCCTCCAAATTCAGGTGACAGAGTCCCTTTAAGTGTTTTCTTCAGCATGATATGTGCTGAGAGCAATCCAGTTGCTATAAGGGCCTGGCTTCCATGGTGGGTAGGTCAGAGATGGGAGGGACCCCTTCCACCATATCTCCACGTCAAGAGTGTGGCTGGAGGGAGTTAAATGTCCAGCCAGTTTTTTTCTCTGTCTGTGTTGTGTGGAGGACAGAAAGCCTCCATACTGAGGGAACTGCCATATGTGATGTCCCAAAAGTATTGGGCAAGACTGTGTATGAACTGTTTACTTTCTTTTGAGCTAAAAAGGTTGTTTTGCTATTACCAGATTGGGTTTTTGGTTTATGAAGTAATAAACCACCCAGAGACTTTAACCAAATGTGGTTATATAGAAAATGTTCAGCACAGCCAAAAGGAGGAGGTGCACGGTCATAGGTTCCCAAGCCTTTATGTAAAATGCAAGTGACTAGCACACTCCAAAAGTGTTGTGCTGCAAAGTGGGGGTTTTATTTACATACAGTATTCACAAACGTTTCGGTCGTTACTGGACCTTCATCAGTGTGCTAATATACTAGTATGCTTAGAGAAGCCCCGAGTAGCAAAGTTAGATTGCATCAATAAGAAGCCTGAAGACATATAGGTCGCGGGGGTAGGCACAAGCCGCAGAGATACAATGGTGTGTCACAAGTGACACTAACTGCTGGATGGAGCAGGAGCCACGCGGAATGTACTGCCAGTATGGGCTGCAAAATAGTGCGCATGAGGTAGAAACAAGCTACTGAGATAGGGTAGTGTGTCACGGACTGACACTACCTGCGGAATGAAGCAGGAGGCACGTGGTATGTACCGCCAGTATGGGCTGCAAAATAGTGCTCAAGGGGTATGCACAAACTGCTGAATGAAGCAGGGGCCACACGGTATACACCGCCAGTCTGGGCTGCAAGAATAGTGCGCACTATCTGCCTCATCAGCAACAGGAAGCACGCAGTGTCCACCGCAAGTGCAGGCTCTGCAGTTTGTGCCTACACACTACCCTATCTCAGTAGCTTGTTTCTACCTCATGCGCACTATTTTGCAGCCCATACTGGCAGTACATTCCGCGTGGCTCCTGCTCCATCCAGCAGTTAGTGTCACTTGTGACACACCATTGTATCTCTGCGGCTTGTGCCTACCCCCTCGTGGCTCTTGCTCCATCCAGCAGTTAGTGTCACTTGTGACACACCATTGTATCTCTGCGGCTTGTGCCTACCCCCGCGACCTATATGTCTTCAGGCTTCTTATTGATGCAATCTAACTTTGCTACTCGGGGCTTCTCTAAGCATACTAGTATATTAGCACACTGATGAAGGTCCAGTAACGACCGAAACGTTTGTGAATACTGTTTGTAAATAAAACCCCCACTTTGCATCACAACACTTTTGGAGTGTGCTAGTCACTTGCATTTAACCAAACGTGGTCCTGTGTCTACCTCGAGGAACAGCTAAGTGAGCCGACCTTTCACAGTGTTAAAAAAAAATCCCCCCAAAATTGTGCCATTTTCCAAGACCTGTAGCATCTCCATTTTTTGTGATCTGGGGCTAGGTGATGGCTTATTTTTTGTGCGCCGATTTGATGTTTTTATTGACACCATTTTGGTGTGAATATGATATTTTGATTCTAAAATGTTGAATTTTTTTCTTGTTGCACTGTTTAGCGATTGAGTTATTTTTTACATTGATAGATTGGGCGATTCTGAATGTGGCAATACTAGATATGTGCATATTTGAATTTTTTCATTGTTTTATTTTGAATGGGGCGAAAGGGGGGTGATTTGAACTTTTATATTTTTTTATTTTTTTAATATTTTTAAAAACTTTTTTTACTTTTTGCATACTTCAATAGTCTCCATGGGAGACTAGAAGCTGCAGTACTTCGATCGCCTCTGCTACACACAGGCGATAATCAGATCGCCTACATGTAGCAGAAATGCTCACTTGCTATGAATGCCGACGACGGGGCGGCGCTCATCGCAATTTGGTTATGACAACCGTAGAGGTCTGTTGGAGAACTCTGGTTGTCGTGCTGACCCATAGGTGACCCGCAATCATGTTTCAGGGTCACTGATGAGCGAGATTAGTGATTCTCTTCCCTCAGGATTAACAATAGAATATATCTATGGAGGATATCCCAATATTAGAACTGAACTTTTAATAATATATTAAAAATCTTGGACACCCAACAACAACATTGATTATTATGATCTTTTACAGGTAAATGGGCGGAAGTGACGCACACATAATAGTGTCGCGACAACAGGTAAGTATGCGCTCCAGTTACTGCAGCGCAACTACCAGATGGGAACGCTTGTGCTTGCACGTGTTGTAAGTACTTAACACCGCCCTCTTTTTATCCATACAGGGGACAACCGCAGATATTAATGGTTGTTATATTTTACAACGTCACACACTATGGGCGGACCTTAAATCTCAGACGCAACTTAAAAGGAGATTACTTTGAGACGGCATTGAGGATTCACTTTAGACTGCAAACACAGACAGTCATCTTGACCCATGGGCACCTAGCCACTGCAGGACCTATGATACATACGGACTTTTTGCTGGACTTTTATGCCTATTGGCACCTATTTCTGCATGAACTCCCCTGATGATTTTCCATTATTGGAGTTGAAACGCGTAAGGAGAAGAGAAACATCGGGTATCTACATTTTATGGTGGTGGTCCATAGCAGGGTCCACTTGGGGCCTGTCCTTCTTAGGACAGGAGTCTTACAGGGTCACACAGGGAAGATAGCATAAACAACCTTTCCCCGCATTTATACCCGTGGACCTGTACTCTCCAACATGAGAGACTAAGAAGCAAAACTACCATATTGATTTGTCCGTCTACTATTGATGAGACCGATCAAATGTTTATTTTTCGAGCACTGGTTCACTTGAGCACTTTGTCTATGTTTGTGTTGTTGTTGGGTGTCCAAGATTTTTAATATATTATTAAAAGTTTTGTTTTAATATTGGGATATCCTCCATAGCTATATTCTACTTTTTACCTCTACTCAGTTTTTTTTAATGAAAAGTTGGCCTGAGTCCTTTGCAGTGTCAAAAAAGGCCCAGGCCAGGCAACCCTTGGCACTCCTGCAAGCTGCAGACCTGCGGACGTTGCTGGTCACAGCCACAATTGCTGTGGATTCATTGCTCTTCAAGGCTGCATCACTACATGTCTGTGACGCAAGGTGCAACAAAGTCTCCTTGTTTTCCTCCTCATATTACCTACTCAGCTGTGTGCCTCTGTATTCACACCAACTGGGATCTACCATCTCATCATCATCATCCTCTGTGTTATTACATTCCTCACCCTTGGAGTCACCTTCCTCCTTTTCCTGCCCTGACAGCACAGTACAGTCCGCGTGAGCCTCAGATATCTGAGTCTCATTAGGATCACCTCCCACCCAGGGGTTAACGTCTGGTGACGAGGATCAGGATAATGCTCGGACCCTTCTTCGTCCCGCACCGGATCCAAGCTAAAAAAAATTTGGGCTTCGGTGCAGATTTCCTCCTCTCGACTCTGTGAAGCCTTTGAGAACACTTCTGATGACTATGGCATAGAATGTGTGAGCAGCTCTTCAGACTCATCCATCTGTGGTTCTGTACAGTCAGTTGTACGGTTGGAGATTTGGGACGCGGGTGGAAGCAAGGGTAATTTGAGTGCCACCCCTTGGACTGTACTGGATGTGATGTTGAGGTGGATGAAGAGGAGGAGAGGTCACTTGAAGCTTCACTTGCCATCAACTTGAGCACATGCTCTTTCTTGGCCTCATCAACAAGGCATACCACCATGCGTCTGCTGAAGAAAGTTAGTGGAGTAACCTGTCCAGTAATAGAAGTGACTCCACCACAGCTGTCTACCTCTACACATATCACAAGCCCCTAACGGGATTCTTGTACCATTAATGCACAATTTCTCTTCATGACCTTCCATATGAGAAAGATTTGAAAAAGAACCAAGAAAGGGTCAAATGTTAACTTTGCCTTCCTCATTTGACCTGACTGTGGTGAATTTTTTGCACTTTTTTGTAATTGAAATAAATCTTTTTCTTTACTAAAAATATGATTTTTTGAGTGTGACTGTTTATCTTTATGATGTCGTTTGTGGATTAAATCCACGTCCAGTTTGCACCTCCATTATAGCAAAAGTGCACATCTTTCTCTCCTACAGTAATAGAAGTTGTCAGTTGTATTTGCATAGGACATGAGTGCTTTCACAAACATTACCACCTACCTCATGTACACTTTGAACACCAAGCATAATCCCTGTTCTACCAATGCCTCGCTTTTTCCCAGTCATGTTGCTTAGATAGTGTGGTAGGACCACAGTATTAGCAACAAAAAATAGATTTTAAACTCTGCACCAGCTCTGCAAACAACTGAATTGCAGCGGCAGTAAATGACAAGGTGAAATATGTCGTGTGGAATCGCATTAGTCACAGAAGAAAGAATTGTTTGAGTGTGGAGAGGCCTGTATGACAAAGAAGATATGCTCAATCCAATTTTATAATGAGCTCTCCCCTACTGAATGACATTAGTAACACAAGAATTTTTGGGGGCCTGTGGATCAGCCTCTATAACAGACTTGATGCTACAAATAATTTGAAAGTGAGATGTCCCCTACTGTACGACATTAGTAACAGAAGAATTTTTCTGTTACCAGTGGATAAGGTTTCTATAACAGACTAGATGCTACAAAGAATTTGAAAGTAAGATGTCTCCTACTGTATGACATTAGTAAGAAAAGAATTTGGGGGGGGCTGTGGATCAGGCCTCTATCACAGACTAGATGCTGCAAACAATTTGTAAGTGAGATGTCCCCTACTGTACGACATTAGTAACAGAAGAATTTTTCTGTTACCAGTGGATTAGGTTTCTATAACAGACTACATGCTACAAACAATTTGAAAGTAAGATGTCCCCTACTGTCTGACATTAGTAAGAAAAGAATTTGGGGGGCTGTGGATCAGGCCTCCATCACAGACTAGATGCTGCAAACAATTTGAAAGTGAGATGTCCCCTACTGTATGACATTAGTAACAGAAGAATTTTTTGGGACCTGTGGACCGTGCCTCTATAACAGACTTGATGCTACAAACAATTTGAAAGTGAGGTGTCCCCTACTGTACGATGTTAGTAACAGAAGATATTTTTGGGACCTGTGGATCAGTCCTCTATAACAGACTAGATGCTACAAACAATTTGAAAGAGATGTCCCCCAGTGTACAACATTAGTACCAGAAGAATTTTTTGGGGCCTGTGGATCAGGCCTCTATAACAGATTAGATGCTACAAACAATTTGAAAGTGAGATGTCCCCTACTGTACGACGTTAGTAACAGAAGAATGTTTTTTAGTGTGGGTGACGCCAGTATAACCTAGAAAAAATGCTCTGAACAATTTCAAATTTGGATTTAGCCTGCTGTATCACGTTTGTAAAACCCCAAAATTGTTGTTTTTCCTTTGCACACACAAACAATTTCACCGCCACTAAATTACAACGTGGGATATAGTGGGCTGTATCACGTTTAGAAACAGAAAAATGTTTTTTGCTATGTGCTTGAGGTCTGGAGGCAGCTTAATTTCAACCTAACAAAATATGGGAGATGGCAAGTTGTACCACATTTTGCAACTGAAAAAGTGATAATTTTTTTTTTAATGTGCGTTAGGTCTGCAGACAGTTTCATATCACCGCCACAAAATTACAAAGTTGAAAACGATGGGCTGTAATACATTTTGCAACAGAAAAAATATATATTTTTTCAATGTGCGTGAGGGCTGCAGACAGCTTAATATCACAGCAACAAAATTACAATGTGCAGTATGTCGGCCTGTATCATGTTTAGCAACAGAATTTTTTTTAATGTGCATGAGCTATGCACACTGTGGAATTTCACCACCACTAAATCACAAGGTGAGATATGGCATGGTGAATCACGCTAGCAACTGCACCCAAAAAATATTTCTTCATGCACAACAGCTCAAATCACAGAACAATCTCACCACAGCACTAAATGACAAAGTGGGATATGGCATGCTGTTTCACATTTAGCTAGTCAAAAATAAGATTTAGAACACTATATTCATGCATGGAGCACAATAGAAGCAGTGCACAAGACACAAAATGCTGGAAGGTCAATTTCACAGCCACATTGGACATTACCTAGCTGAACTATCTGAGTAAGAAACAACCGCCTAGCTACAGTAAGTACCTAAAAATCTAGCTGCTTACACTGCAAGCATCAGGACAGAGCAGCCTCTCTGCGCTGTTATAGTGTCAAAATGGCGCTAAAACAAAATGTCAGCTTCTTATATGGAGAGGGACATGATATTTCAGCAGCCAAAGGACACTAGCCATTGTGGATGTTTCCTGCACCCTGATTGGCTAGTCGCAATGTGCACACATTAAGATAGAAAGCAATAATTACTGTTTAAAAGCACATCGCGGCTCTGAGCTCTGCAAACTCTCTCCCCTCATCAAACATGTGCCTCACGCTCATGATACACCACCATTATCATAGGAAAAGTGCTGAAAATACTTTTGTGGCAGCGCAAATATTTTCCTGCACTTTTTACCGAATGTTTTCGATTTTTCCCGATTTTATAACACTATAATCATATTTCCGATCATGAATCCTAATGTGCCATATTCATGCCGAATTAATGTTTGGCGATCGTTTTCCAAACAAATTCGCTCATCACTACATTTAGGATTAAAATTAATGTTAGTTTCAGACCACCCCTTTAACCCCTTCCCGACCTTTGACGCCACGTAGGCGTCATGAAAGTCGGTGCCAATCCGACCCATGACGCCTATGTGGCGTCATGGAAAGATCGCGTCCCTGCAGATCCGGTGAAAGGGTTAACTCCAATTTCACCCGATCTGCAGGGACAGGGGGAGTGGTAGTTTAGCCCAGGGGGGGTGGCTTCACCCCCTCGTGGCTACGATCGCTCTGATTGGCTGTTGAAAGTGAAACTGCCAATCATAGCGATTTGTAATATTTCACCTATTATAACGGGTGAAATATTACAATCCAGCCATGGCCGATGCTGCAATATCATCGGCCATGGCTGGAAACACTAATGTGCCGATCTGGCCGGTACACTGCTCCGGCTCCCCTCCATCCAGTGCTCCGCTCCCCCCCGTGCTCTTATCCGCTCCCCCCGTGCTCCAATCACCCCCCGTGCTCCAATCACCCCCACTGCATTCCGATCCACCCCCCGTGCTCCGTTCCACCCCCCCGTGCTCCGTTCTACCCCCCCGTGCTCCGTTCCACCCCTCCCACGCTCCGATTCACCCCCCCATGCTCCGATCACCCCCCATGCTCTGATCCCCCCCCGTGGTCCCCCCCACCCCATCATACTTACCGATCCTGCCGGGGTCCCGTCCGTCTTCTCCCTGGGCGCCGCCATCTTCCAAAATGGCGGGTGCATGCGCAGTGCGCCCGCCGAATCTGCCGGCCGGCAGATTCGTTCCAAAGTGCATTTTGATCACTGAGATAGATTATATCTCAGTGATCAAAATAAAAAAAATAATAAATGACCCCCCCCTTTGTCACCCCCATAGGTAGGGACAATAAAAAAATAAAGAAATTTTTTTTTTCCACTAATGTTAGAATAGGGTTAGGGTTAGGGGTAGGGTTAGGGGTAGGGTTAGGGCTAGGGTTAGGGGTAGGGTTAGGGGTAGGGTTAGGGGTAGGGTTAGGGGTAGGGTTAGGGGTAGGGTTAGAGGTAGGGGTAGGGTTAGGGTTAGGGTTAGGGGTAGGGCTAGGGCTAGGGTTAGGGGTAGGGTTAGGGGTAGGGGTAGGGTTAGGGCTAGGGTTAGGGTTTCGGTATGTGCACACGTATTCTGGTCCTCTGCGGATTTGATAAATCCGCAGTGCTAAACCACTGCGGATTTATGGCGGATTTACCGCGTTTTTTTCTGCGCATTTCACTGCGGTTTTACAATTGCGATTTTCTATTTGAGCAGTTGTAAAACCGCTGTGCAATCCGCACAAAGAAGTGACATGCTGCGGAATGTAAACCGCTGCGTTTCCGTGCAGTTTTTCCGCAGCATGTGTACAGCGATTTTTGTTTCCCATAGGTCTACATTGAACTGTAAACTCATGGGAAACTGCTGCGGATCTGCAGCGCTTTCCGCAGTGTGCACATACCTTTAGAATTAGGCTATGTGCACACGGTGCGGATTTGGCTGTGGATTGGCCGCTGCGGATTCGCAGCAGTATTCCATCAGGTTTACAGTACCATGTAAACATATGAAAAACCAAATCCGCTGTGCCCATGGTGCAGAAAATACAGCGCGGAAACGCTGCGTTTTATTTTCCGCAGCATGTCAATTCTTTGTGCGGATTCCGCGGCGTTTTACACCTGTTCCTCAATAGGAATCCGCAGGTGAAATCCGCACAAAAAACACTGGAAATCCGTGGAAAATCCGCAGGTAAAAAGCAGTGCCTTTTACCCGCGGATTTTTCAAAAATGGTGCGGAAATATCTCACACGAATCCGCAACGTGGGCACATAGCCTTAGGGTTAGGGTTGGAATTAGGGTTGTGGTTAGGGTTGTTATTAGGGTTATGGCTACAGTTGGGATTAGGGTTAGGGGTGTGTTGGGGTTAGTGTTGGAGGTAGAATTGAGGGGTTACCACTGTTTAGGCACATCAGGGGTCTCCAAACGCAACATGGCGCCACCATTGATTCCAGCCAATCTCGTATTCAAAAAGTCAAATGGTGCTCCCTCACTTCCGAGCCCTGACGTGTGCCCAAACAGTGGTTTACCCCCACATATGGGGTATCAGTGTACTCAGGATAAACTGCGCAACAATTACTGGGGTCCAATTTCTCCTGTTACCCTTGTGAATCTAAAAAAATGCTTGCTAAAACATCATTTTTGAGGAAAGAAAAATGATTTTTTATTTTCACGGCTCTGCGTTGTAAACGTCTGTGAAGCACTTGGGGGATCAAAGTGCTCACCACATATCTAGATAAGTTCCTTGGGGGGTCTAGTTTCTAAAATGGGGTCACTTGTGGGGGGTTTCTACTGTTTAGGCACACCAGGGGCTCTGCAAACGCAACGTGATGCCCGCAGACCATTCCATCAAAGTCTGCATTTCAAAAGTCACTACTTCCTTTCTGAGCCCCGACGTGTGCCCAAACAGTGGTTTACCCCCACACATGGGGTATCAGCGTACTCAAGAGAAACTGGACAACAACTTTTGGGGTCCAATTTCTCCTGTAACCCTTGGGAAAATAAAAAATTCTGGGCTAAATAATTATTTTTGAGGAAAGAAAACGTATTTATTATTTTCACGGCTCTGCATTATAAACTTCTATGAAGCACTTGGGGGTTCAAAGTGCTCACCACACATCTAGATAAGTTCCTTTCGGGGTCTAGTTTCCAAAATGGGGTCACTTGTGGGGGGTTTCTACTGTTTAGGCACATCAGGGGCTCTGCAAACGCAACGTGATGCCCGCAGAGCATTCCATCAAAGTCTGCATTTCAAAACGTCACTACTTCACTTCTGAGCCCCAACGTGTGCCCAAACAGTGGTTTACCCCCACATATGGGGTATCACCATACTCAGGAGCAACTGGACAACAAATATTGGGGTCAAATTTCTCCTGTTACCCTTGGGAAAATTAAAAAATTCTGGGCTAAATAATTATTTTTGAGGAAAGAAAACGTATTTATTATTTTCACGGCTCTGCATTATAAACTTCTATGAAGCACTTGGGGGTTCAAAGTGCTCACCACACATCTAGATAAGTTCCTTTCGGGGTCTAGTTTCCAAAATGGGGTCACTTGTGGGGGGTTTCTACTGTTAAGCCACATCAGGGGCTCTGCAAACGAAACGTGACGCCCACAGAGCATTCCATCAAAGTCTGCATTTCAAAACGTCACTACTTCACTTCCGAGCCTCGGCATGTGCCCAAACAGTGGTTTACCCCCACATATGGGGTATCAGCGTACTCAGGAGAAACAGGACAACAACTTATGGGGTCCAATTTCTCCTGTAACCCTTTGGAAAATAAAAAATTCTGGGCTAAATAATTATTTTTGAGGAAAGAAAACGTATTTATTATTTATTTTCACGGCTCTGCATTATAAACTTCTATGAAGCACTTGGGGGTTCAAAGTGCTCACCACACATCTAGATAAGTTCCTTTGGGGGTCTAGTTTCCAAAATGGGGTCACTTGTGGGGGGTTTCTACTGTTAAGCCACATCAGGGGCTCTGCAAACGCAACGTGACGCCCACAGAGCATTCCATCAAAGTCTGCATTTCAAAACGTCACTACTTCACTTCCGAGCCCCGGCATGTGCCCAAACAGTGATTTACCCCCACATATGGGGTATCAGCGTACTCAGGAGAAACTGGACAACAACTTTTGGGGTCAAATTTCTCCTGTTACCCTTGGGAAAATAAAAAATTGCAGGCTAAAAGATCATTTTTGAGAAAATAATTTTTTATTTTTATTTTCATGGCTCTGCGTTATAAACTTCTGTGAAGCACTTGGGGGTTCAAAGTCCTCACCACACATCTAGATTAGTTCCTTTGGGGGTCTAGTTTCCAAAATGGGGTCATTTCTGGGGGATCTCCAATGTTTAGGCACACAGGGGCTCTCCAAACGTGACATGGTGTCCGCTAATGATTGGAGCTAATTTTCCATTTAAAAAGCCAAATGGCGTGCCATCCCTTCCGAGCACTGCCGTGCGCCCAAACAGTGGTTTACCCCCACATATGGGGTATCAGCGTACTCAGGACAAACTGGACAACAATATTTGGGGTCCAATTTCTCCTATTATCCTTGGCAAAATAGGAAATTCCAGGCTAAAAATCATTTTTGACGAAAGAAAAATTATTTTTTATTTTCATGGCTCTGCGTTATAAACTTCTGTGAAGCACCTGGGGGTTTAAAGTGCTCAATATGCATCTAGGTAAGTTCCTTGGGGGGTCTAGTTTCCAAAATGGGGTCACTTGTGGGGGAGCTCCAATGTTTAGGCACACAGGGGCTCTCCAAACGCGACATGGTGTCCGCTAACAATTGGAGCTAATTTTCCATTCAAAAAGTCAAATGGCGCGCCTTCCCTTCCGAGCCCTGCCGAGTGCCCAAACAGTGGTTTACCCCCACATATGAGGTATTGGCGTACTCGGGAGAAATTGCCCAACAAATTTTATGATCCATTTTATCCTACTACCCATGTGAAAATGAAAAAATTGAGGCGAAAATAATTTTTTTGTGAAAAAAAAGTACTTTTTCATTTTTACAGATCAATTTGTGAAGCACCTGAGGGTTTAAAGTGCTCACTAGGCATCTAAATAAGTTCCTTGGGGGGTCTAGTTTCCAAAATGGGGTCACTTGTGGGGGAGCGCCAATGTTTAGGCACACAGGAGCTATCCAAACGCGACATGGTGTCCGCTAACGATGGAAATAATTTTTCATTCAAAAAGTCAAATGGCGCTCCTTCCCTTCCGAGCCTTACCATGTGCCCAAACAGTGGTTTACCCCCACATGTGAGGTATTGGTGTACTCAGGAGAAATTGCCCAACACATTTTAGGATCCATTTTATCCTGTTGCCCATGTGAAAATGAAAAAATTGAGGCTAAAAAATTTTTTTGTGAAAAAAAAGTACTTTTTCATTTTTACGGATCAATTTGTGAAGCACCTGGGGGTTCAAAGTGCTCACTATGCATCTAGATAAGTTCCTTGGGGCATCTAGTTTCCAAAATGTGGTCACTTGTGGGGGAGCTCCAATTTTTAGGCACACGGGTGCTCTCCAAACGTGACATGGTGTCCGCTAAAGAGTGGAGCCAATTTTTGATTCAATAAGTCAAATGGCGCTCCTTTCCTTCCAAGCCCTGCCGTGCGCCCAAACAGTGGTTTACCCCCACATATGAGGTATCAGCGTACTCAGGACAAATTGGACAACAACTTTCGTGGTTCAGTTTCTCCTTTTACCATTGGGAAAATAAAAAAATTGTTGCTAAAAGATAATTTTTGTGACTAAAAAGTTAAATGTTCATTTTTTCCTTCCATGTTGCTTCTGCTGCTGTGAAGCACCTGAAGGGTTAATAAACTTCTTGAATGTGATTTTGAGTACCTTGAGGGGTGCAGTTTTTAGAATGGTGTCACTTTTGGGTATTTTCAGCCATATAGACCCCTCAAACTGACTTCAAATGTGAGGTGGTCCCTAAAAAAAATGGTTTTGTAAATTTCGCTGTAAAAATGACAAATCGCTGGTCAAATTTTAACCCTTATAACTTCCTAACAAAAAAAATTTTTGGTTCCAAAATTGTGCTGATGTAAAGTAAACATGTGGGAAATGTTATTTATTAACTATTTTGTGTCACATATCTCTCTGGTTTAACAGAATAAAAATTCAAAATGTGAAAATTGCGAAATTTTCAAAATTTTCGCCAAATTTCCGTTTTTATCACAAATAAACGCAGAATTTATTGACCTAAATTTACCACTGACATGAAGCCCAATATGTCACGAAAAAACAATCTCAGAACCGCTAGGATCTGTTGAAGCGTTCCTGAGTTATTACCTCATGAAGGGACACTGGTCAGAATTGCAAAAAACGGCAAGGTCTTTAAGGTCAAAATAGGCTGGGTCATGAAGGGGTTAATGTCTCAGCAGCTTTTTGTGGCATCACTCAAAATGAATTGCTAATGGCTTTCTAATTGAGGGTGAGCAGGCAGTGTTGAAGAATGAATGTAGGTAGATTTATGGCACTCATAAGTATAGGTAGATATATGGCATGGGGCCAAGTTTACATTATTCCAATACAGATATAGGGTATGTGCACACATTGCGGATTTGGCCCTGCAGATCCGCATCAGTTTTCCATGCGGTGTACAGTACCATGTATACCTATGGAAAACAAAATCCGCAGTGCACATACTGTGGAAAATTCAGCGCAGAAATGCTGCGGTTTATTTTCCGCAGCATGTCAATTCTTTGTGCGAATTCTGCAGCGTTTTATACCTGTTCCATAATAGGAATCCGCAGGTGTAAAAACGCAGGTGAAATCCACATAAAAACGCACAAAATCCGTAGGTAATCCGCAGTGAATCCGCAGGTAAAACGCAGGATTTTACCTGCGGATTCTGCAGAATCTGCCTGGAAAACTCTGCAATGGAATCCGCAACGTGTGCACATAGCCATACAGTACAAGAGATTTTTCATTTATTTTTTGCCTTTATTGCACAGAACAGCATTTTACTCTATTTCCTTAAGGCCTCATTTAGACATCCAATTTTTATGTACAACTGCGACATATCATAGTCTATGAGGAAATTCATGTCAGATTTTTTACTCGGACCAAGTGGTCAGCGGAAAAACATGTCCAATTTTGATGCAAGGTTAGATCAAAATCGGCAATGCAAGTCAATGGGTCCGTGAAAAAATCCTAAAGCACTCAGATTACATCCGAATGTGGTACGATTTTCACCCACTGACAGATTGGAGACGGAGGAGACTTTTTTTTTTAAATTTCTCAAAGTCTGAGAAAATCTGAAGACATTTGTACTACAGTCCTATCAAACTCTGATCAGAATATTCGATCCGATTCTCCTGTACGCAAAAATTTGAATGTCTGAACGAGACCTAAAATGGTGCTATTTTATTATTCTCACAAGCAAAGCATGATATCGGGTTCCCCAAAATAATTTAATCCAGTTCTCTTTTATATCATAAATGACCGGTGTAATATTCCTTTTCTTTGGTTTAACTATTTATAAAAACTGTAAGAACTATTTTTTTTTATTATTTTAATTAAAAAAATGTCAAATATTGCAAGTTCATTACAAAGATTTTTCGATTATAAGATGCTTTTCTGTTTTATTTAGTTATTTTTTAACTTCAGTTCAACAATCTAATTTAAATTTATGGCAACTTCCAAATCTTTTTCTCTGATTATGAAGAAACAATCACAACAGGAAGTCCAATTATCTCTTAGTTGAGTTTTGTCTAGTCTAAATCCATATCAAGTATCAGGCAAATTGCTATTCAATTTACCGTTAGTATTTTTATTTCCATTATTAATATTGGAAAGATTCTTATTTGTGAATTACCATTAACATTTTTACAATTAAATCTTCTAATGAGAATTTCTTATTTGTTACCAAACAGTAAAATATAATTGTTTTACTTCATGGTTTAAAGACCTTGATTAAAGTTCAATGAAAATGTTTTGAAGATCATATAATGACTTCCAAAAATAAAATAAATAATTGAAAAAAAATGTTTGTCTGAAGTGACAGGTTCCCTTTAAATGTAATCACATACTCTACTCATCATTTGGTTTCTCCTGTATCCTAGGTGAACTGTAATGCTAGATTTCCATCATGCTGCAGATCTAGCACAGCTCAGTAGTTAAGCTGTATATAACCCTGCCCATACCACAGCTTTCTGTATACAATGTATAGTGACAGAGAGCTGCTGATCAGTGCTAGGAGTAGGGTTGGACTAGGAGGTAAGAGGCAGCTTGTTATGTAGTGATAATCTACTTAAAAAACACTGATTGTATTAAGGAATGGGCGAACACAAACAGTAATGTTTGGGGTCCATGCCGAACACTTAGTGTCCATGCATGTGCCCTGAAAAGGACTTATTTAGGAAATCTGGGTTGCTATTTGGGTTTGGTAGCCCAAGCAAAGCTTGTTGAAAGGCTGCAGCTAATCAACAAGTCTTACTGTGTGGGCACTTCCGGCTCAATCACAGCCATGTCAAGTATTCACATGGCTGTGATTTACTTGTGCACACTGTGTAAAAAAAATATGCAGTCACTTCTATTTTTGATAACCAGCTCATGCAAGCCCCCAGCTGTCAGCTTCGTCTTGGCTGGTTATAAAAAAAATTGAGAGATCCCCATGCATTTTTTTTTAAATTATTTAAAAAAAAACATTTAAAATAAATGCTTGGAGTCCCCCCCAATTTTGATAACCAGCCAAGCTGAAGCACACAGCTGTGGGATGTTGTTCTCAGACTAGAAAGGGGCCATGGATTTTGGCCCCTCATCCTAAAAATAGCTGCCTGCAGCACCCCAGAAAAGGCGCATCCATTTGATGTTCCAATTTTGGTGCTTTGCCCAGCTCTTCCTACTTGCCCTGGTGTGATAGCAAGTGGGGCAATAGTTGTGGGTTTGTTGCCAGCTGTATTATCGGCTGACATCAAGCCCATGGGTCAGTAATGGATCAGACGCCCGCTTTTGACCAGCGGTAACATTAATGACATCACCGCAGGTCACATGCAGCAGTGTTCTCTGTTATGACCTGGTGGTTAGGAGCACCCGGAATGACCTGATAGTTAAACCTCATACAGGACGAGCTCTGGGATGTGGGAGCTCTGCTGACCGCAAGCCCTAATCCTATCACACACACTAGAAATAGCCGTGGAGCGCTCCTGACCAGACCTAGGCGCCTCGTCACAGCCTAAGAACTATCTAGCCCTAGAGATAGAAAATAAAGCCTACCTTGCCTCAGAGAAATTCCCCAAAGGTAAAGGAAGCCCCCCACATATATTGACTGTGAGTAAAGATGAAAGTCACAAACGCAGAAATGAAACAGGTTTCAGCAAAGGGAGGCCAGACTTACTAAATAGACAGAGGATAGGAAAGGTAACTTTGCGATCAGCACTAAAACCTACAAAAGACCACGCAGAGTGTGCAAAAAGAACCTCCACACCGACTCACGGTGCGGAGGGGCCACTCTGCATCCCAGAGCTTCCAGCTAGCAAGACAAAATCATGATAACCAGCTGGACAAGAAAACAGTGAACAAATAATGACTATCAGGAACTTAGCTTCTGCAGGAGAAGGCAGGTCACCAGAGAGATCCAGGAGCGAACTGAACAAATGCAAAAACATTGACAGCTGGCATGGAGTAACGATCTGAGAGGAGTTAAATAGAGCAGCCAACCAAAGGATAAACCACGTCACCTGTGTAAGGAACCTCAGAAGCAGCAGCTTCACTCATAGCCACCAGAGGGAGCCCATAGACAGAACTCGCCGAAGTACCATTCACGACCACAGGAGGGAGTTCGACAACAGAATTCACAACAGTTCTCATGCTCTGCTCAGTGTCAGCTGGCATGGAGAGAGGTTACGTCACTGATGTGACTGCTCTCTAAACCATCCAGATGGGATATGGCCATTAATGGATTATTGGCGAAAAGGTGAGTACGCACTTTTCTATTTTAATTTTTGGTGAATAAATGGATAAAATAGAGTGGGGAGTTTTTATTTCAAATAAAGGAGTCTGTTTATTTATTTCAATTAAAGGATTTCACTCTTGTTCTGTATTTATTACAGTTAACCACAGGGTTAGTAATGGGGGCGTCAGATAGACACCTCTTCATTACTAACTCGTGGGTTTGATGTCAGCGGACAGAAAAAATATAGACTTTAAATATCTGCCTGGGGAACATAGCCGGTATAAATAAGAACACCCAGAATAAAATTAATAAAAATCAGCTCTGTTAAAAACAGGCATAAAACATACTCCAAAATATAATTATAAACAGAAAAAGAGGAGTACGAGACTACCCATATAAAATATATGAAATATTTATTAGTTATCAATATAAAAAGAGTAACACCAAATACACAGTTATAATAAAAGATTATATGGGCAAATACTATATAATACTAGTCTGGCTCCGTCCATCATTGGCTTCTTCCAGCGCTGCTGCAGTTGATAGGCAGGTCTCTCCCTACCAATCACCTCTAGCAGTGCTGGGAAGAGGCATCTTGGAGTGGCGTTAAACTAATCTGGTCTCTGGATAGTCCCTGGACAGATTATTAAATTGTATATTTTTTTAAAATGCGGTTTGTTTCAGAGAAAAATAGACCTGGCTATAATTGTGCTGCCAGGCTCTGATTCATGATGCCCGAGGTTTGAGCAGAATTAAATAAGTGACAGGTTCCCTTAATGAACAAGCTAAAACCCACCATTTACATACGATAGCTGATGGCCAAGCTCTCATTTCACAATCAGCTCACTCCCAATTTCCCCATGTACATAAATGTTCTGCTTGAGTGAACGTTCAAGTGTTTTCAAAGGGGAGATAGGGGGAAGGAAATGTTTTGGCACTCGCTCATCTACTGAATAACAAAAGGGTTGGATGTTAAAATTCAAAAACTCCCGGCCAATTGACATCAACTGTCCAGGTGTCAAGGGAGAATCTTAAGGTGCACATACATTTTAGATTGACAATCGATGTCGCTCATATCAACCAGCTTGACTGACTTCAGTTTAATGTGTAGGGGTGGCCTTTAGATACAAGAACCTATAAGCTACTACCTTTAAAATACATGAGTAACAAGTATTCATTTAGCATAGTCAAAGGGAATCTATCAGCAGGATTTTGCTACCTCATCTGAGGCAACTGTCATGACTCGTCGAACAGGTATCTCTGCACTATGGACCTGGACATATAGCACTATTCGCCTGCAACTAAGTTGCCCCTGTCTGAAGCGCTCCTCTCGCCTTGCGGTATCCAGCAGCCTTCCAGCACATACCTACTACAGCAGGCTCCCACTATACAGATGCTCAATTGCTCATACAGAGCGTTCCTTTACATCCAGTTCATGTTAAAGAATGTTCTGATGAAGGTTCTATGAGAGATCAAAAACGTTCACCAATAATTTTTGTCTGCATGCACAATAAAAGGAATCTCTATTTTTGCATATACTGAGTGCCAAGTTCGTTATTATATATTGACGGGTTGGATACCTGACTTGGGCACCAACAACACCATAACCTAAGAGTACCGTGTTTTTCTATATTATGTAACCAATTGTCAGGGGCCAAATGGTTTTCAAAATTAGATTTGCGGGGGGCATACAACCTCACCCAGGTGCGGGAGGGGGATGAGTGGAAATCTATGTTTCTCACCTCAGAAGTGCTGTTTGAAAATTTAGTTATGTCATTTGGTCTGACCAATGCCCCTGCGGTTTTCCAAAACATCATCAATCATGTGTTCTCTGATTGTATTGGGAGGTTTGTGGTTGTATACTTGGATGACATTCTGGTTTATTCACTTGATAAGCAATCACATATTGGTCACTAGAGTTGAGCGACCTTGACCTTTTTAGAGTCGAGCCGGGTTTCGCGAAACCCGACTATCTCAAAAGTCGGGTCGAGTGAAATCGGCCGATTATGACGTAAAGTCGGGATCGACCGAAACACGAAACCCAATGCAAGTCAATGGGGCAGCATAGTCGGCAGTGAGTGGGGGCCAGGAAAACACCTAGAGTGCCCATTTTAATGTCAAAACCATCCATTCTTCTTAATGAAGCTTGTCAAGCGTAATTTACCTTATAATAATTGGAAGGCATTTGAAATTGGGGGTCATTTGGCTAAAGTTGTGGTGGGTAGGGCTGGTTCAAGTAATTAGTGGGCCCAGGAAATCTGGACCACCTCACGGCAGTGGAGCAGGGAGAGGTAAGTATTTCAACTTTGCAAGTGCTGTGAACCTGAGCAAGCAGGGGGGGCCCACTCGTTGGCATTGGCACTGGCACAGGGCCCCTCAAAGTACAGCGGTGTGTTTGCACGGCAGGGGCGCCTCCCACCGGCAGCAACACTTTTGCGTACTATGAGAGGCCCTGTGCCAGTGACGTCGCCAACTAGTATTCCTCCCCCCACCTGATGAAGGAACCTGCACTTTCATCTGCACCTTCCTCTTTGTCCCCGTGTAAGGTGGTATGGTATGCGGGAAGAGCAATCTGACTTTCAGCAGGGTCACAATGTTGTTGTGTAGCGTGCACGGGGAATGTTGCGTTATGGGTCAATGTACCAGCAGACTCATCTATCACTGGCTGGGCAATGGGCAGGATGAGGAGGAAACACAGATATAGGCCCAAAGAATAAAGTTGGCTAAATGCAGTTCAAAATTGGTAACACAGGAATAACCAGGGGGCATTGCAGTGGAGGACAACTGGAATGAGAGGCTGACACAGAGAGTAGGCCCAAATCAGTAAGTAGTCGAAATGCAGTTCAAAATTGGCAACCGTAGTAAACAGGCGGCACAGCTTTGTTCAGTGGAGGAGAACAGCAAGGAGTGGCAGACACCGATAGTAGGCCCCAACCCAACTAGTAGGCCAAATGCAGTCTAACATTAACAACTACTTAACGAGCGCCTGAAAACGGAATTTCAGGACAGGAAACCAGGAGAACAGCAAGGAGCGGCAGACACTGTTAGTAGGCCCCAAACCAACTAGTACGCCAAATGCAGTTGTTCCATTTAACCACAATTTAACGAGAGCCTGAAGATAGAAGCTCAGGAAAGGCAACCTGGAGAACACCTTGGAGTGGAACACACCATCTCTCTCCACCCCATACCCATTTTGTAGGCCTAATGCAGTGTAGTTTTCTACAACTACTAAACGAGAGTCGGAAGACCGAAGCAATGGCAAGGAAACCTGGGGAACACCTTGGAGTGTAACACACCATCTCTCTCCACCCGATACCCATTTTGTAGGCCTAATGCAGTGTAGTTTTCTACAACTACTAAACGAGAGTCTGAAGATCGAAGCAATGGCGAGGAAACCTGGAGAACACCTTGGAGTGTAACACACCATCTCTCTCCACCCGATACCCATTTTGTAGGCCTAATGCAGTGTAGTTTTCTACAACTACTAAACGAGAGTCTGAAGATCGAAGCAATGGCGAGGAAACCTGGAGAACACCTTGGAGTATAACACACCATCTCTCTCCACCCCATAGCCAATTTGGAGGCCTAATGCAGTGTAGTTTCCAACAACTACTAAATGAGAGCATTAAGATCGAAGCTCTGGAAAGGCAACCTGGAGAACACCTTGGAGTGGAACACACCATCTCTCTCCACCCTATACCCATTTTGTAGGCCTAATGCAGTGTAGTTTTCTACAACTACTAAACGAGAGTCGGAAGACCGAAGCAATGGCAAGGAAACCTGGGGAACACCTTGGAGTGTAACACACCATCTCTCTCCACCCGATACCCATTTTGTAGGCCTAATGCAGTGTAGTTTTCTACAACTACTAAACGAGAGTCTGAAGATCGAAGCAATGGCGAGGAAACCTGGAGAACACCTTGGAGTGTAACACACCATCTCTCTCCACCCCATAGCCAATTTGGAGGCCTAATGTAGTGTAGTTTCCAACAACTACTAAACGAGAGCATTAAGATCGAAGCTCTGGAAAGGCAACCTGGAGAACACCTTGGAGTGGAACACACCATCTCTCTCCACCCTATACCCATTTTGTAGGCCTAATGCAGTGTAGTTTTCTACAACTACTAAACGAGAGTCGGAAGACCGAAGCAATGGCAAGGAAACCTGGGGAACACCTTGGAGTGTAACACACCATCTCTCTCCACCCGATACCCATTTTGTAGGCCTAATGCAGTGTAGTTTTCTACAACTACTAAACGAGAGTCTGAAGATCGAAGCAATGGCGAGGAAACCTGGAGAACACCTTGGAGTGTAACACACCATCTCTCTCCACCCCATAGCCAATTTGGAGGCCTAATGCAGTGTAGTTTCCAACAACTACTAAACGAGAGCATTAAGATCGAAGCTCTGGAAAGGCAACCTGGAGAACACCTTGGAGTGGAACACACCATCTCTCTCCACCCTATACCCATGTTGTAGGCCTAATGCAGTGTAGTTTTCTACAACTACTAAACGAGAGTCGGAAGACCGAAGCAATGGCAAGGAAACCTGGGGAACACCTTGGAGTGTAACACACCATCTCTCTCCACCCCATACCCAATTTGTAGGCCTAATGCAGCCTACTTTCCGACAACTACTAAACGAGAGCATGAAGATCGAAGCTCAGGAAAGGCAACCTGGGGAACACCTTGGAGTGTAACACACCCTCTCTCTACACCACGGAAGGGCTGATTCTTAGGAAGGAAGGCTGTCGGAAGGAAGCAGGGCGCGTCCGAGGGTGATTATATTCTTATTAGGTATATACTCACCCTCGGACGCACCCTGCTTCTTTATTTGTAATGAATGTTTATTTGCAATGTGGTTTTGACTTACTCTATTTTTTTGGTAAATAATGATTTTATTATTTTCATTGTTTTGCATCTTCTTGGCAATAATATAAAGAAGACGCGACAGGACAACACTCGGTGGATGCCATATCTGTGTTTTAAATTGAAAAAAACTTTCAGTTAACTACTTGCAGGAGAAAGTTATTGTAGCTGGTGGCCATTTTTAGTACTGTACCAGATATTTGTTGTATGTGTTTGTTTTTAATGTTAAAATGTCTGCATTTGATATCTCTCCAGTATTTTCTTTTTTATAAGCAAAATACTTGTTTTTATATTTTCTGATGTTGGTTCCAGGGGAACACGGGCAGCAGTAGACAGGTCAGTGGAGGCCTAGTGGAAGGAGGGACCGCAGACAGGCTTCGAAGCCCTAACATAATAAATTGGGCTGGCTGTAGGCAATTTAAAATTGGTTCCAGGGGAACACGGGCAGCAGTAGACAGGTCAGTGGAGGCCTAGTGGAAGGAGGGACTGCAGACAGGCTTCGAAGCCCTAACATAATAAATTGGGCTGGCTGTAGGCAATTTAAAATTGGTTCCAGGGGAACACGGGCGGCAGTAGCCAGGTCAGTGTAGTAGTAGTGGAAAGAACGGGCCGCAGACAGGCTTCGAAGGCCTATCATAACAAAAATTGGGCTGTAGGCAATTTAAAATTGGTTCCAGGGGAACACGGGCGGCAGTAGACAGGTCAGTGGAGGCCTAGTGGAAGGAGGGACCGCAGACAGGCTTCGAAGCCCTAACATAATAAATTGGGCTGGCTGTAGGCAATTTAAAATTGGTTCCAGGGGAACACGGGCAGCAGTAGACAGGTCAGTGGAGGCCTAGTGGAAGGAGTGACCGCAGACAGGCTTCGAAGGCCTAACATAAGAAAAATGTCAATACAATGGTATTGACAGTGCCAGGCATTGAAGGATGTCAGCGCATAGACTAAACATTGGTGGAGCTGTGAGAGAAAATTTTGCAAGTGGTAGAGCACTGTTTGACCTGGGGGGGGGGACTGTCTTGTGGCCGGCGGTACAGGCCCAGGGCCCCTCATATTACAACGGTGTGTCTGACGTTGGGTGCGCACCACCACCGCCAGACACTTTATTGTACTATGAGGGACCTAGTGGCAGTGCCGTCGACCAAAAGCGGGCACACCCACCTCTTCAGACAAACAGTACTCTCACGGGTGCTGGCGCCAAGTGGCGATACCACGGCCCCGTGTGGGGACTTTGGCCATTTAGGGAGGTGTTAACATGTCGGATGCTGGACAATCAGGTGCTGCAAATTACGAGATTGGAAAAGTCGTTCAGAATAGTCCACAGGCAAGACCTTTACATAGGAAAGCTAGGTGTCAGCCGGGCAAGGTGGGGCAAAAGATTTCGAAATCCAGTTGTGGTTCATTTTAATGAAGGTTAGATCATCTACATTTTGGGTAGCCAGACGAGTCCTTTTTTCTGTTAGTATTGAACCTGCAGCACTGAATACTCTTTCTGATAGGACACTAGCTGCCGGGCAAGCAAGCTCCTGCAATGCATATTCTGCCAATTCTGGCCAGGTGTCTAATTTTGATGCCCAGTAATCAAATGGGAATGACGGTTGAGGGAGAACGTCGATAAGGGATGAAAAATAGTTAGTAACCATACTGGACAAATGTTGTCTCCTGTCACTTTGAATTGCTGCTGCAGTACCTGTCCTGTCTGCGGTCATAGCAAAATCACTCCACAACCTGGTCAGAAAACCCCTCTGGCCAACGCCACTTCTGATTTCTGCCCCTCTAACACCTCTGGTCTGCTGGCCCCTGCAGCTCGTGTTAGAACGATCACGGGCGCTGTGTGCAGGGAATGCCAGAAGCAAACGGTCAATAAGAGTTGATTGTTTGGTTGCTAATATTAGTTCCAAGTTCTCATGTGGCATTATATTTTGCAATTTGCCTTTATAGCGAGGATCAAGGAGGCAGGCCAACCAGTAATCGTCATCGTTCATCATTTTTGTTATGCGTGTGTCCCTTTTGAGGATACGTAAGGCATAATCCGCCATGTGGCCCAAAGTTCCAGTTCTCAAATCTGTGGCTGTGCTTGGTTGAGGGGCAGTTTCAGGCAAATCCACGTCACTTGTGTCCCTCCAAAAACCAGAACCCGGCCTTGCCGCGCCAACAATTTCCACTGGCCCCGGAAAAGCTTCCTCATTAAAAATATAATCATCCCCATCATCCTCCTCGTCCTCCTCCTCCTCTTCGCCCGCTACCTCGTCCTGTACACTGCCCTGGCCAGACAATGGCTGACTGTCATCAAGGCTTTCCTCTTCCTCAGCTGCAGACGCCTGATCCTTTATGTGCGTCAAACTTTGCATCAGCAGACGCATTAGGGGGATGCTCATGCTTATTATGGCGTTGTCTGCACTAACCAGCCGTGTGCATTCCTCAAAACACTGAAGGACTTGACACATGTCTTGAATCTTCGACCACTGCACACCTGACAACTCCATGTCTGCCATCCTACTGCCTGCCCGTGTATGTGTATCCTCCCACAAAAACATAACAGCCCGCCTCTGTTCACACAGTCTCTGAAGCATGTGCAGTGTTGAGTTCCACCTTGTTGCAACGTCTATGATTAGGCGATGCTGGGGAAGGTTCAAAGAACGCTGATAGGTCTGCATACGGCTGGAGTGTACGGGCGAACGGCGGATATGTGAGCAAAGTCCACGCACTTTGAGGAGCAGGTCGGATAACCCCGGATAACTTTTCAGGAAGCACTGCACCATCAGGTTTAAGGTGTGAGCCAGGCAAGGAATGTGTTTCAGTTGGGAAAGGGAGATGGCAGCCATGAAATTCCTTCCGTTATCACTCACTACCTTGCCTGCCTCAAGATCTACAGTGCCCAGCCACGACTGCGTTTCTTTCTGCAAGAACTCGGACAGAACTTCAGCGGTGTGTCTGTTGTCGCCCAAACACTTCATAGCCAATACAGCCTGCTGACGTTTGCCAGTAGCTGCCCCATAATGGGAGACCTGGTGTGCAACAGTGGCAGCTGCGGATGGAGTGGTTGTGCGACTGCGGTCTGTGGACGAGGTCTCGCTTCTGCAGGAGGACGAGGAGGAGGAGGAGGGGGTGCGAACGGCTACAGCCAACTGTTTCCTAGACCGTGGGCTAGGCAGAACTGTCCCAAACTTGCTGTCCCCTGTGGACCCTGCATCCACCACATTTACCCAGTGTGCCGTGATGGACACGTAACGTCCCTGGCCATGCCTACTGGTCCATGCATCTGTTGTCAGGTGCACCTTTGTGCTCACAGATTGCCTGAGTGCATGGACGATGCGCTCTTTAACATGCTGGTGGAGGGCTGGGATGGCTTTTCTGGAAAAAAAGTGTCGACTGGGTAGCTCGTAGCGTGGTACAGCGTAGTCCATCAGGGCTTTGAAAGCTTCGCTTTCAACTAACCGGTAGGGCATCATCTCTAACGAGATTAGTCTAGCTATGTGGGCGTTCAAACCCTGTGTGCGCGGATGCGAGGCTAAGTACTTCCTTTTTCTAACCATAGTCTCATGTAGGGTGAGCTGGACTGGAGAGCTGGAGATCGTGGAACTAGCGGGGGTGCCGGTGGACATGGCAGACTGAGAGACGGTGGGAGATGGTATTGTTGCCGCCGGTGCCCTAGATGCAGTGTTTCCTACTACGAAACTGGTGATTCCCTGACCCTGACTGCTTTGGCCTGGCAAAGAAACCTGCACAGATACTGCAGGTGGTGCAGAAAATGGTGGCCCTACACTGCCGGAAGGGATGTTGCGTTGATGACTAGCTTCATTGGCCGAGGGTGCTACAACCTTAAGGGACGTTTGGTAGTTAGTCCAAGCTTGCAAATGCATGGTGGTTAAATGTCTATGCATGCAACTTGTATTGAGACTTTTCAGATTCTGCCCTCTGCTTAAGGTAGTTGAACATTTTTGACAGATGACTTTGCGCTGATCAATTGGATGTTGTTTAAAAAAATGCCAGACTGCACTCTTTCTAGCATCGGATACCTTTTCAGGCATTGCAGACTGAGCTTTAACCGGATGGCCACGCTGTCCTCCAACAGGTTTTGACTTTGCCACGCGTTTTGGGCAAGATACGGGCCCGGCAGATGGAACCTGTTTCGATGTTGATGCCTGCTGCGGCCCCTCCTCCTCCGCTTCAGAACTGCTGCCGCCTGCACCCTGTTCCCCCAATGGCTGCCAATCGGGGTCAAGAACTGGGTCATCTATTACCTCTTCTTGTAGCTCGTGTGCAACTTCGTCTGTGTCACCGTGTCGGTCGGTGGTATAGCGTTCGTGATGGGGCAACATAGTCTCATCAGGGTCTGATTCTTGATCAGCACCCTGCGAGGGCAATGTTGTGGTCTGAGTCAAAGGACCAGCATAGTAGTCTGGCTGTGGCTGTGCATCAGTGCACTCCATGTCAGATTCAACTTGTAATGGGCATGGACTGTTAACTGCTTCACTTTCTAAGCCAGGGACGGTATGTGTAAAGAGCTCCATGGAGTAACCCGTTGTGTCGCCTGCTGCATTCTTCTCTGTTGTTGTTTTTGCTGAAGAGGACAAGGAAGCGACTTGTCCCTGACCGTGAACATCCACTAACGACGCGCTGCTTTTACTTTTACCAGTTTCATGAGAGGAGGCAAAAGAGCTAGAGGCTGAGTCAGCAAGATAAGCCAAAACTTGCTCTTGCTGCTCCGGCTTTAAAAGCGGTTTTCCTACTCCCAGAAAAGGGAGCGTTCGAGGCCTTGTGTAGCCAGACGACGAACCTGGCTCCACAGCTCCAGACTTAGGTGCAATATTTTCTTTCCCACGACCACCTGATGCTCCACCACTACCACTACCCTCATTACCAGCTGACAATGAACGCCCCCGGCCACGACCTCTTCCACCAGACTTCCTCATTGTTTTAAAAACGTTACCAAACTAACGGTATTTGTTGCTGTCACACAACTTACACGGTGAGCTATAACTTCAGTATGATTTAGCTACCCCTTTACAGGTGGGTGAGACCACAACGAAAATCAGGCACAATGTTACACACTCTGTTGTTGGTGGCAACAAATGAGAGAGATGCCACACACGCAGGACTGTCACTGAAGCGCAAATGTAAATATTAATCTCCCACTGATTTGTTTTTTTTTTTTAAAAGGGAGACTTTAGAAAAAAAAAATAATAAAAAAAAATGATTTTTTAAGGAAGAATTTATAAACCAAATAAAATGAAATTATTGTTCCAGGGAGAATTTAGAAAACAAATAAAAAAAAAAATAGGCTTTCTATGGCCCACTGAGTGAGAGAGAGGACGCACACAGGAGTCAGGAGTGGCACACAAGCCCAGAGGCCAATATTTATCTCCCACTGATTGATTTATTGATTTTTTCAGGTAGAATTTAGAACCCAAATCAACCAAAAAAATAAATAGGCTTTCTATGGCCCACTATTTGTGAGAGAGATGGCACGCTCAGGACTGGCACACAAGCCCAGAGGCCAATATTAATCTCCCACTTTTTTTTTTTTTTCCCAGGGAAAATTTATAAACCCAATAAAAAAAATAATAAATAGGCTTTCTATGGCCCACTATCTGAGAGAGAGAGATGGCACGCTTAGGACTGGCACACAAGCCCAAAGGCCAATATTAATCTCCCACTGATTGATTTATTGATTTTTTCAGGTAGAGTTTAGAACCCAAATCAACCAAAAAAATAAATAGGCTTTCTATGGCCCACTATTTGTGAGAGAGATGGCACGCTCAGGACTGGCACACAAGCCCAGAGGCCAATATTAATCTCCCACTTTTTTTTTTTTTTTCCAGGGAAAATTTATAAACCCAATAAAAAAAATAATAAATAGGCTTTCTATGGCCCACTATCTGAGAGAGAGAGATGGCACGCTTAGGACTGGCACACAAGCCCAAAGGCCAATATTAATCTCCCACTGATTGATTTATTGATTTTTTCAGGTAGAATTTAGAACCCAAATCAAGGAAAAAAATTAATAGGCTTTCTATGGCCCACTGAGTGAGAGATGGCACACACAGGAGTCAGGAGTGGCACACAAGCCCTGAGGCCAATATTTTTCTCCCACTGATTGATGTTGTGATTTTTTCAGGTAGATTTTGGAACCCAAATCAAGCAAAAAAATAAATAGGCTTTCTATGGCCCACTGAGTGAGAGATGGCACACACAGGAGTAAGGAGTGGCACACAAGCCCTGAGGCCAATATTTTTCTCCCACTGATTGATGTAGTGATTTTTTCAGGTAGATTTTAGAACCCAAATCAAGCAAAAGAATAAATAGGCTTTCTATGGCCCACTGAGTGAAAGATGGCACACACAGGAGTAAGGAGTGGCACACAAGCCCTGAGGCCAATATTTTTCTCCCACTGATTGATGTAGTGATTTTTTCAGGTAGATTTTAGAACCCAAATCAAGCAAAAAAATAAATAGGCTTTCTATGGCCCACTGAGTGAGAGATGACACAGACAGGGATGGCACTCTAGCAGAAATGCCAATCTTAATCTCCCACAAAAAAAAAAAAAAAAAAAAAAAAAAAAAGGAACTGTCCTTCAATTACTATCTCCCTGCAGTAATCTCAGCCAGGTATGGCAGGCAGCAATAAGGAGTGGACTGATTCACAAATTAAATAAAAAGTGTGGACAAACAAACAAGATAGCTGTGCAGAAAGGAAGGAACAAGAGGATTTGTGCTTTGAAAAAAGCAGTTGGTTTGCACAGCGGCGTGCACACAGCAATGCTGCTATCAGGGAGCCTTCTAGGGCAGCCCAATGAGCTACAGCGCTGAGAAAAAAAAAATGTAGCTTCCACTATCCCTGCACACCGAAGGTGGTGTTGGACAGTGCAAATCGCTACAGCACAAGCGGTTTGGTGGTTAATGGATCCTGCCTAACGCTATCCCTGCTTCTGACGAAGCGGCAGCAACCTCTCCCTAAGCTCAGATCAGCAGCAGTAACATGGCGGTCGGCGGGAACGCCCCTTTATAGCCCCTGTGACGCCGCGGACAGCAAGCCAATCACTGCAATGCCCTTCTCTAAGATGGTGGGGACCAGGACCTATGTCATCACGCTGCCCACACTCTGCGTTTACCTTCATTGGCTGAGAAATGGCGCTTTTCGCGTCATTGAAACGCGACTTTGGCGCGAAAGTCGCGTACCGCATGGCCGACCCCGCACAGGGGTCGGATCGGGTTTCATGAAACCCGACTTTGTCAAAAGTCGGCGACTTTTGAAAATGTTCGACCCGTTTCGCTCAACCCTATTGGTCACCTTCGGGTGGTTCTTCAGAGACTCAGGGATAGCCAACTTTTCACCAACCTAGAGAAATGCTAATTTTTTGCCCAGGAATTGCCTTTCTCGGGGTTCATTATCTCTAGTGAGAGCTTTCGTATGGATCCCAAAAAGGTGCAGGCCATTGTTGATTGGGTTCAACCCCGGGACCTGAAGGGCCTTCAGCGCTTCTTGGGATTCGCCATTTATTACCAGAAGTTTATTAAAGGGTTCTCTCAGGTGGTCAAGCCCCTCACTGACTTGACACAGAAGGTGGCAGATGTTAAGAACTGGTCGGCCTCAGCCTGTGAAGTTTGTCCCCACACTAAGAGCTGTCATAACCGTCCGGCCGGGGAATTGTTACCTTTGCCAGTTCCTGATAGACCATGGACAAATCTGTCCATGGACTTTATCACCAATCTTCCTCCCTGCAAGGGTAAGACTGTCGTCTGGGTGGTGGTGGACAGGTTGTCCAAGCAAGCTCACTTTGTACCCTTAGTGGCACTACACTCTGCTGAGACCTTGTCTAGGTTGTTCGTTCAACATTTGGTTCGTTTGTATGGAGTGTCCTTGAATGTTGTGTCTGACCGAGGCATGCAGTTTGTGTCCAAGTTTTGGATGGTGTTCTGTAAAAGATTGGGTTTTGAGTTGTCTTTCTCATCTGCTTACCATCCAGAGACCAATGGTCAGACCGAATGGACCAATCAGTCGTAAGAACAGATATTGAACTGCCTTGCCACTTTCAGTCAAGAGGATTGGTCCGATGCCTTAGGGTACTGTTACACTATACGATTTACCAACGATCACGACCAGCGATCCGACCTGGCCGTGATCGTTGGTAAGTCGTTGTGTGGTCGATGGAGAGCGCTGTGCTCTGTTTTCACTTTACGGCCGGCAGTCAGTCAGTGCGGGAAGCAGACGGCAAGGGACCTGACGGACACCGGAATGTAAGTATGTACTGTTTGGTTTTTTTTACGCTGGTAACCAGGGTAAACATCGGGTTACTAAGCACGGCCCTGCGCTTAGTAACCCGATGTTTACCCTGGTTACAAGCGAAATCCAGCGACGAAAGAATGTTCCAAACGATCTGCTACGACGTACGATTCTCAGCAGGGTCCCTAATCGCTGCTGCGTGTCAGACACAGCGATATCGTATGGATATCGCTGGAACGTCACGAATCGTACCGTCATAGCGATCAAAATGGCACTGTGTGACGGTACCCTAACCTTTAGCAGAATTTGCATTTAATAACCTTGTTAACCACTCCACAGGTAACTCCCCTTTCTTCTGTAACTATGGGTTTAATACACACTTTGAGGAGTTTTCTCACCTGGACTCCGGTTGCCCGGGGACTGATTTAGCTGTACAGCAGTTGGGGAATTAATGGCGGGAGGTCTAAAAGAATATTAGGGAGGGTCAGAGGAAATTTAAGCCTTTTGCAGACAGAAGACAGACTGTAGGGCCCACCCTTCGGGATTGGGATAAAGTATAGCTGTCCACCAGGAACATTAATCTTAAGGTTCCTTTGGCTAAATTGGGGCCTAAGTTTATTGGCCCTTATGAGATCACAGAGGTGGTTAATCCAGTGGTGTCTTCCTGCGTCTTTTAAGATACCCAATGTGTTCCATAGGGCCCTGCTGAAACCATTGGGGGCTGTGGAAGAAGCATCATTGGGTCCCTCACCGTCTGTGTTGGTAGATAGTCAGGAGGAGTTCGAGGTGGAGCGCATTGTGGATTCCCGGTTGGTCCGCTGTTCCCTCCAGTATCTTGTACATTGGAAAGGGTATGGACCTGAGGACCGATCCTGGGTTCCTGCCTGATTGGTTCATGCCGATCGTCTGGTGCGCTCCTTTCATGCCTGGTTTCCTGGCAAAGCAGGGGGTCCAGTGGCCCCATGTTGAGAGGGGGGTACTGTCATGACTCTGGACAAGATGGTTCCGCCTCCATCCTGGTCAGGCCAGGATTAATTCAGTCTGCCCCTCTTTGGTTTTGGGGTGGCTATTTAATGTTGGCAGTACCTGCATTTAGTGTCGGTGATACTTCCGTATACTCAGTTAGTGGTTGCTGACCCAGGTGACTTGTCCTTAAACGTGTACCTCTGTGCTTGTGTGCCTTGCTGCGTATGATTCGGTTTGTCCCCTGACTTCTGCCTCTGAATTCTGCCTTTGTACTGCTCTGTCTCTCCTGGTTATCTGACCTTCTTGGCTTGTCCCGGATTACTCTTTGTCTTGTCCCTAGGTAAAGCACGTTCGTCTGGCTTCTGACTCTCGGCTCTCCTTGACCACATTTACTGTCTTTGCCCTGTGCTCTGCATGCTCAGTGTCCTTCCCTGCACTCACGTGTGGTGGCTGCGTCCCCTGGTCACGTGATCACTCAATGCCAGGTCCTGTGCTCACTACACCAGTCTAAGGTCCTTGTGCACTGCGTTCCTGCTGCCTGCACTCCCTGCGCTCATTCACGCGCCCTCTGATTGCGCCCCCTGGACAGCGCTAGTGTCACCTTAGATGTCATTACAGCAACATTATGTAGGCGAAGAGAAGCTGAATCCAATGATGAATCACTTAGATTACTGGGTGCAGCTGTTCTGACACAATCAGAGCTTTTAGATTTAGAATGAAGCAGAGCTGAGAAAGCTAACCCTGCCCATACCAGGCTCTCCATGTACAAAGTTCATAGATAGAAAGGTGTTTAGTTGCTGGACTAGTCTGGCAATGCTAATTAATTTAGTGATAAATCCTTCATAGTTAGTAAACAACAGCACTGCACTTTGACAAGTGACACATCCCTGAATTATGTGTTTCAGCCTCTATATCCTGATCTCTTCAGATTACATAGCAAAAACCTGCTGACAGATTCTTTTTAATGTATAAATATCAATGTCTTATTAGGTTGCATTCACAGTGAACAATGAAGATCTGTTGATGATATTATCTTTGCAATTATAAACTAAATTTACTGTAAAATGTGTGCTTATAAGTGTATGGAAAAATACTATATAATACCTGTATTTCAGTTCTTTCAGTGCAGACTACACTATATAATATTGATTTATTATGCTCAGACTTGAAAGTTATCTAGAGCAGAGTGATGCTACTATGGATTCTGCAGAATAGGCTTATATGAGTGCAGAGATTTTAGCTATTGCTAAGTATCATTTATTTAGCTAATATCCCATATGCTTCATGCATCTTCTATCGTTTGTCTATTCATTATCAAATTACACAGTGCTTCTTATTGCCATTCTGTGCTAAATGTCAACAAAGTCAGTTAGAAATGTAGAAAATGTTGTTGGGAGCTCAGATCAATAGGCAATTGCCTTCTTGCATGTGTGAAGATATCTTGGCATAATGATGGAGTGTTCAAGCAGTTTTTCAATCATCTTGGACATTCATAGAACAGGTCAAGCTAGATGTTGATTTTCTTTCTTGGAAAAATAGAAAAACAGAAACCATTCTCGTTGAATTAAGAGTGATAGATCTATCTATAAGGATGAGCAAACATGCTCGGTGATACTCGGTTATCACTCGAGTATCACGCTGCTTGGATGTTCTTGTTAATCGGCGAGCAATGGGTGGTGATTGAGTTCAAGCTCGAATCTCCTCCCCGCATCTTTGATGCCTCTTACGCAGCCAATCAGCATGCAAGGATTCTGTGAGTCACTGTAATGCTCTAGCCATCTTGGTTGTGGAATTACTGTGATTAGCTGACATCTGACATCATCAGGCATTGTAAAAGGACAGGCACCACCTGGCTTGGCACACTGACAGCATTGAACATCTCTATGACACTTCGCATTGGTGGCAGAGAGTGCTTGTCTAGACCTGTGTGCAGGGCTGGCTTCAGAACCCGGCGTACCCAGGCAAGTGTCGGGGCCCTGGAAAGACAGGTGGGCCCATTCAGGGCCGGCGTTAGGAGCAGGCAGCTGCCAGTGCCTAGGGCCCCGCTCCCCCAGGGGCCCTCAGCTAGCGACACATCACGCAGCCATTATGGGGCCCCTGTGAGGCAGGGGGGCCCGCCAACCACCAGCGCCAACTCCCCTGCTGCAATGAACTATACCGGCATCTGCCGGTAAAGTTCAAAGCAAATGATGGAGAAGAGAGCGTCACCTGACGCTCCCTCTCACATCATTCCCCGCTCTGCCTCTGACACTGCGGGTGCGCATTGATGTCATCGTGCACTCGCTGTGTGTCAGGCAGTGCAGCGGAAGCAGCCGAGACCGGAGCAGGGATCAGTGCGGGCACGTTGAGAGGTGAGGAGTTTTTTTTTTTAACTATAACAGTGAGTGCTGGACTGGACTATGGGGCCATTCTTGGAGGGAGGGGGCTGTGCTGTATACTACATGTCTGTGCTATATACTACATGGCTGTTCTATATACTACGTGGGCTGTGTTATATACTACGTGTGCTGTGCTATGTACTACGTGGGCTGTGTTATATAATATGTGGCTGTGCTATATACTATATGGGCTGTTATATGCTACGTGGGCTGTGCTATATACTACATGGCTGTTCTATATACTGCATTGGCCATGTTATATACTATGAGGCTGTGCTATATACTATATGGGCTGTTATATGCTACATGGGCTGTGCTATATACTACGTGGCTGTGTTATATGCTTTGTGGGCTGTTATATACTACATGGCTGTGTTATATGCTACATGGCTGTGTTATTTGCTACGTGGGCTGTTATATACCACATGGCTGTGTTATATGCTATGTGGCTGTGTTATATGTTAAGTGGCTGTGTTATATGCGATCATGAATCGTGGTATGTGTTAAAGGGGAGGCCCACTGAGACTCTTTCGCCCGGGCCCTCAAAAACCTGCAGCCGACCCTGCTTGTGCACACAGTTTAATGAATGAGAAGCCTGTAGTCTTGATTCTGAAACTGAAGCTGAGACATCATACTAAGGCCAGAGTCACACTAAACCGTAATACGGCCGAGTGCAATGCGATAAAAAATCGTATAGCACTTGGCCCAATGTTAATCTATGGGGCAGCTCCTATTATCCGTTTTTTTCTCAGCCGTATTCAGGATCCGAGTGAAATCGCAGCATGCTGCGATTGTCAGCATATCTCGGCCGAGAATCGCCAATGCAAGTCTATGGGTGCGAGAAAAAATCGTATTACACACGGATCATGCGTGTGAATTGCGAGAAATGCCGAAGACTTCTCCAGGTGACAGGAAATTGAATCATCCATTATCAGGAAGCTTTGGCATGCAAATTTCTTGGCCACGCTGTAGAGCAAACCAGGAAGCACGCCTCCATGGAGTGTAGCAGCATGGCCAGACATATAAATGTAGAGATGCTGATAGCTCTGGTCCATGATAGACCAGAATTATGGGACTAACGTGATGCACATTATGCGGACCATGCACGTAAAGATGCAGCATAGAGGGCAATCTGTCGCCACATGTTCCCCGATTTTGATGAGCAACCTCATGAGGTGCAGCAAGAATTTTGTAAGTACCATCCTTTACCAAAATATCTTAAAAATTGCCTTCATGAGAAAAATTACCATGAACACATCATATGTGATGTGGTTATTAGTGAGGTTACTGTTAAACTCTTGTTTGCGGATGCGAAATCAGCAACATGACACCCAAATATGTGTTGCATTTAATAGCAATAGTCCTTTTATATAGGACAAAGGGATTTTTATTTCTCTCTAGGCTGCAGGGCCCGTGTGCGATTGCAAACCCTATACCTGTTGGAGTTATGTGCTTGATAGTTAAAACAATGCTTGTGTTTCTTTGCAGTGAATGATGTCAATAGACACTGGCGGAGTTGCAGGGACCAATACTTGCGTGAACGTCAACTTTTTGGGTGTAGTGGTGATGCAGCCCCCCCAAAAGAAAATATGTCTATTTAGAGCATCTTAATTTTCTTGCACAGATTATGGAGCTCAGACTGCAAGTGGAGCACCCCGTGGGCAGTGGGGTACTCGGTACCGTGTCCTTCGGTTCTCAAGGGGGATGTGTTGTGAGTTCTGTTTTTGGGCTCCCTCTGGTGGTTACTGATGGTACTGGGTGACTTGTGTTCTCTGCGGTCTCTGGTGTCCACCTGTTCCATCAGGTTATGGGAGTTTCCTATTTAACCTGGCTTTTTTGTCATTTCCTCGCCGGCTATCAATGTAATCAGCGTGTCTTTTTACCTCTGCTCCCTGCGTCTGTTATCTTCAGGACAAGCTAAGTTTTGATTTTCCTGTTCCACGTTTTGCTTAATTTTTGTCTTAGTCCAGCTTGCAGAGATGTGATTCTTTGCTGCTGGTTGCTCTAGTGGGCTGAAATTACTCCTCATGTTCCATGAGTTGGCACATGAGTTCAAGTAATTTCAGGATGGTTTTTTGAAGGGTTTTTCGCTGACCGCGCAGTTCACTTTTGTGTCCTCTGCTATCTAGCTTTAGCGGGCCTCATTTTTGCTGATTCTATTTTCATAACTACGTATGTGCTTTCCTCTCATTTCACCGTTATTACATGTGGGGGGCTGCTATTTCTGTGGGGTGTTTCTCTGGAGGCAAGTGAGGTCTGTGTTTCTTCTTATAGGGGAAGTTAATCCTTCGGCTGGCGCGAGACGTCTAGGAATCATCGTAGGCACGTTCCCCGGCTACTGCTAGTTGTGTGTTTAGGTTCAGGATCGCGGTCAGCTCAGGTTCCATCACCCTAGAGCTTGTTTTGTTTTTGTGCTTGTCCTTTTGTGATCCCCTGCCATTGGGATCATGACAGGGATGTCACGGTGGTTGACCCGGTCCGTGGCCCTCAGGAGGTCCGTTTAAAAGGGAAAAGGTCTTTAAAGGGTAAATGTTCGTGACGCCACCTGTGGTATTCGGTCAGGGTGACCGACGCTGCTTTGAGGGGTCCGCTGGGGTGATGTTATGGCAGCTAGATGGTATACCTTCCCACAGGTGAAGTATGTCCCCAGGGCTTCCCAGTGTGTAGATGGTGGATGGTGTGAGGCGCAGTGCAGAACGAGGACACAAGGTTGCAGTCTCTTTACCTTTTACTAAAGGCTTCAGCATCCACAGTGCAGTGCACAGATCACAGGGCAGGCAGAGTCCAGCCGGTTTGGAGGCAATTCCAGAGTCCCCTTATCCAGGTGGAAATCAGTAGCCTTCCTCTAGCGCCTGGGTGTTGTAGTACCTTATTGCTGAGCCTCTCATAAGGTCCTCACAACTGTTGTAGATGTTCTAGATGTTATGTCTCTCTCTGTTCCCCAGATGTATAGGACAACCCGTATGACTGGTGGCCTGAGGCTTTTTACAGGGACTCCAGCACGCCTCAGCCTCTCGTGGGTGCCACCTTGCCTCCTGGGTATGGGCGGATCAGTAACTTGCAATTAGCTGTCCTGCCGGTTTCTGGAGCAAGGCATAAAGGACTGTTGCTCCCTCGGTGTTCCAGCTACCGGGATCAGGCGCTTCAGAAGGAGGCAGCCTGTGCAGGGCAGAACTCCTTCTGGTTTCCACTCCTTTTGCTATGACTTCTTTCTCATATTCTGCAATACAGTTCACTGTTCGTGTCCTTTCTTAGGAACTGCCGCACGTGGGGCAGGCGCAGCTCCGTTACCTTTTATCTGGGCCTCTGACAGGATCCCACCCCTGTCAGGGACCAACTACCTGAACCGAAGCTCAGCCAGCAACTACCTAACTTCCTATCCAGGCCACCAGTTTTACCTAATTGTGAAGAGTGCCCTAATAAATAGGAGCATAGCTCCCCCTGGTGGACTGGACTCTGTGGTGTTAAAAGTTAGTAGATATGACATGTTGCTCAGAAAGAAGAAATACACCAACACAAGCAGGGACTCTACTGCATTGATTGGTTGCTGCCACCTGTTTTAGTGCCATTAAATAGTGTTCTTGATGATTATTTAAATTACTTTCAGGTTAAAAAACCGTTATATGTCCATTTTGCAAGCCAGACTCCCTCTGTAACACATACCGGCCATTTACAATTATGCCGGACACAGTTTCATTATCACCATTACAGATATGCCTCCATGCGTATCCTGAGGAGCATATACAGCGCCCCCTGGTTGTAACATGGGTAACTGCAACACACCCCACATATGGGGTATTAACGTACTGAGGACAAATTGCATAACAACTTTTGGAGTCCAATTTCTCCTGTTACTGTTGGGAAAATAAAAAATTTGGGGTGAAAATATCATTTTTGTGAAAAAAATATGATTTTTTAATTTTTACGGCTCTACATTATAAACTTCTGTGAAGCACTTGAGGTTTCAAAATGCTCAGCAAACATCTAGATAAGTTCTTTAGGGGGTCTACATTCCAAAATGGTGTAACTTGTGGGGGCTTCCACTGTTTAGGCACATCAGGGGCTCTCCAAATGCAACATGGCGTCCGATCTCAATTCCAGCCAATTTTGCATTGAAAAAGTCAAACGGAACTCCTTCTCTTCCAAGCTCTGCCATGCACCCAAACAGTGGTTTACCCCCACATATGGGGTATCGGCGTACCCAGAAAAAAAATGCATAACAACTTTTGGGGTCTAATTTCTCCTGTTACCCTGGGTAAAATAAAACAAATTGGATCTGAAGTAAATTTTTTGTAAAACAAAAGTTAAATGTTCATTTTTTTTAAACATTCCAAATATTCCTGTGAAATACCTGAAGGGTTAATAAACTTCTTGAATGTGGTTTTGAGTACCTTGAGGGGTGCAGTTTTTAGAATGGTGTCACTTTTGGGCATTTTGTGTCATATAGGCCCCTCAAAGTCACTTCAAGTGTGAGGTGGTCCCTAAAAAAAATTTGCAAATTTTGGAAAAATGAGAAATTGCTGGTCAACTTTTAACCCTTATAACTTTCTAACAAAAAAAATTATGTATCCAAGAATGTGCTGATGTAAAGCAGACATGCGGGAAATGTTACTTATTAGCTATTTTATGTGATATGACTCTCTAATTTAAGGGTATAAAAACTAAAATTTAGAAAATTGCACCATTTTCAAAATTTTCACAAAATTTACATTTTTTTCACAAATAAACGCAAGTCATATTGAATTTTTTTTTACCACTATCATAAAGTACAATGCGTCATGAGAAATCTCAGAATCACCAGGATCCGTTGAAGCGTTTCAGAGTTATGACGTCATAAAGTGACAGTGGTCAGAATTGAAATAAATGGCCTGGTTAGGAAGTTGAAAACAGGCTTCAGGGTGAAGGGGTTAAAGAAGATGAATATTCACTGCTTCCCATAGTCTCATCCACCTCTCAGCACCAGCTTTAGTGCAAAGAGGTGGGAGAGACTATGTGCATGAGGTGCAGTGAATATTCATTTTCTTTAATAGCATGCACAGGTGTTAGCCGCAGCAGCCGGTTCCTGACTCCTGTAACCCGCTGCTGCTCCCCCACCTTCCCATCGATTATATTGCTCACCCATAGACTATTCCATGGTCTGGAGTACATTTCTTTGCTATATAAACCTCATAAGTGCATAGCCTTATGAGTCTATGAGTACCAATACATGACAATTTGAACAGAATGAGTATGAGGCCCTCCTTTATGTCTAATAAAGGGTGTATCTGAGTTTCTTATTTTTGGCAGACCTTGCTTCCTTCATAAATGAAACTGAAATTTCCGATATTTTAATTTAAAAAAAATAAATTTTGGTTGACTTAAATTATAAATTTTTACATTCTTTTTAAATTTTGCCTTACATACAAGTCATTATACAGGAAAAAATGTTTCTTAACATTTTTTCCTTGGAAAATGCAGTTTCTTGTCAGTTTTGAATGTTTTATTGTCACTCTTTAAAGTGGAGTAAAGAATGAACAAAAAAGCAATGTAGTTTAAATCAACATTTGGTGTGTCTGTCCCTTGAATTCAAAATGGCAACTCTTCTTCTAGGTAACTTGCCCTCAGTGAGATGTATGAGTAGCAAACATACTACAGACTTCCAAAAGAGGTAAAGGGTGTAACTATATAAAAGATGGACCCTGTGGGACAACAGGGGTGCTAATGATCGCGACATAAACTTTATGCCAAGTAGTAAAGCTATCTCATGGCATTTGAGGGTCATAAGAAAACTGCATTATCAGATTATATTAATCATGTTCCACTCTCCAAGAACCTCTGTCATAAATGTTCTTTGAGAAAAACGGTCAAAGCTTGGCCCCGAGTACCATGGTCAGTTTCTTACATTACACTGACACATTTTTGGTTTTACTTCTAAAGCAAGATGTTAAACCATAGAAATACAGATGGTAATTTTTAGTTTAGGAGCTTAATTTCAAGCTATACCCCAGTTTCATGTTTTGTGCCTGGTAACTTGACGATAGACAGCTTGCAGAATGTGGACCGCTGAGAGCATTGATCTTACAGCTGGTATGTTCTGCATATGTTTCAGTTAGACACTGTCTTTGATGTGAATGTTCTTAGGAACGTCACAGCCTGTTTCTTTTTACTAATCACGCAATGGGCTGTGTTTTGAACAATGTTATCAAGTATAGGCATGATATAGTCAACACGCTTTAACATGGCGAAAATTATTATTATTCCTCATTTATAAAGATTCATCATCTTTTGTTGCAATGTCTAAAATAAGGGAAAGTATGGACGAGAACATAACGGCACAAGTACTATAAGCATAATAAAATACGATAGGATACAAAGCCTTTCCTGTACATACTCAAGGTTCTGTGCTGTCAGTAAACAGTATATTAATGAATATGGCAATTAAATGAGCTTTTCAGCTAGCTAAAATTATTGTGCGCTAGTGTTTGATGGTTTTCTGGCTCATATGCTGATGCTGTTAGCGCTCACCAGGTCAGGTGGATCCTCTGAGCCTCAGATCTGTGTAGGCACATGGACCCTGGGCATCAATGCAGGAAGTCACAAGGGCAGTGAGGACTGTAAATGCTCACCAGAAATCACAGGATCAGTAGGATGGATGAAGTGGAACCCATCAGGGATGAATGTCAGCACAAACACAAATAGCACAGATGGTGGAGCACACCTAATATAGGACTAGGAGTCTTAGAAGTCCTTACAAAGGTTTTGGGAGATGATGTCATTGATCCACTCCGGGCAACTTTCAAAACACTTGTGAAGAGCACAACACTGGGCAGCGGACCCAAGGGAAGGAAGCAAATTCCGCGATACCCGGGACTGGTATGTAACAGATGTAGAATTGAATATTACATTCCTCTCTTAATAATATGCACCTCTGTCTCTAGAGACAAAATCTTACAACATATCTACGGAGGTCTTATGTGCCCATTTTGTGCAGGGCTTTCATACAAACTGAATTAAAATTGAGATCAATTGAACACTGTAATTAATGTAACTTTCTATCTTGTAAGCAATATTTTGTTGGAAAGATAATTCTCCACAAAAAGAAACTGAAGGAACCCATATGGCAATAGAAGCTGTTCTCATCTGTAGCAAGGAACAGTGAAGGTTCTGTCGATCACCGCTGTTTCTTGTACATGAGTCACAATATCCCTCAATCATCTGGGCTAGTTAGACTTTTTAAAGGCAAATGTTATTCAAAGTGTTTACCTCAGTTGAACACAATGATAGAAAGTTTCTCTAGAATGTATAGTTGTGGTTATTCATCACCATAATTTAACCACCAATGTGAGATCAACCCTATAGCGGACCCTTTTTTAGCTGATGGTGTGAAAGCATGTCTAAACAACATATTCTACTATTCAAGGAAATAATTCATTTTTATGAATGAAGGTTTGAATGTTCTTATGAGCCATAAAACAGTATACAGCAGGGGCAAATTTATAAGTTTATCTCAGCACAGGAAATATGTTTCAACACATCCAATTCTGGAACTTATTATTATTCCAAGATCTATTGATTAACCCCTTTATGACATTGGGTATAATAGTATGCCAATGTCGGACTCCCTCCCTGTGATGTGGGCTCCGGCACTGAGCCCTCATCTTTCAGGCACATTTCAGCTGTTTTGAACAGCTGACATGTGCCTCTAACAGCCGCGGGTGGAATTGCGATCCACCCGTGGCTGTTAACCTGTCAAATGCTGCTGCCAATCTCTGACAGCGGCATTTAAATTGCGCTTCCGGCAAATGTGACCGAAATGCTGCCCATCCTGCCCATCGGTGACCCAGTTACGTAATCGCGGGTAGTAGTTTTCCAATAAATGGCTACACCCAAGCACTAACCATGAGTGGAGAAAACGTTTTGGTGTTATCATTCATATTCTCTGAAAAAGGGCTAGAAAGCAAAAAAGTCTGCCGGGGTATATAAACTTTTGAACACAACTGTATGTAGTGTATATGCTCCAGCTCCAGTGTTTCCTATATCCTATGTGATGTATATGCTCCAGCCACAGAAGTGTTTAAGCAATAGGTCATGTTCTGATGACATCTTCACTTTAAGATCCTTTTTTCACAGGCTTAAACAAACATTACAGGGCCGAATGCTTGCAAGACAAACAGGCTGGAGGGCACTGACAGTGAATGCTGTTCCACTCCTGTTGCAGCAGAGTCAATGGATTGGAAGCATCATACTTTCCATAGACTCTGCACTTGTCTTAGTAAGCCGGGGCAAGTGATATCCTTTTCTTGATGACAGGGGTTGGCTGCTTACTCCACATTACTACATGACATGTCAGGCAGCAGGCAGTGATCAAGAACATCACTACATCACACTTCAGAATGGAGACGGTAACCGAGAAAACACGCATCCACAGGAGGTGGTGACCAAAGATGCGTCATTCCCAATGTTATATGACATACTGAGCAGGGAGCTGGGACAAGACATGTCATAAAAGGTAGGAGGGCTCATTTGATAAAACAAGCTGTATATAAGTATAGGCTTTATGTTGATAAATGATGGCGTCCCTATCACCAAGGATGTGATGTCACTAGTCCCGGCTTTTTGAGACGTGCACAGAGGCTATGGAATGCACAATGCATTCCATTCATCGATTCTGCAGCCACAAGAGGGAAATAGTGCTCCCTGTCCGCACCCTCAGCTTGACTATCTTGCTTCTTCCCTAGACAGGCTCTAGAGAGCCTCCAAACTATTAGGAAAAACATGGACCTTTTGGAAGGAGATAACTCATTGTTCTTTATAATTTTTTATGTGTCTCTTTTCCATCTACTACTTGATGTTTTTGTGGACATAACCACCTACTTGGTATTGATAATTGTTAGTGTTTGCTAAGAGTCACACATAGGGTCAGTCTACATTGTGCAACGGCATCACATTGCATTTATTAGTGTGCCAACATCTGTTACCAGAAATAACTTGTTTCTTTTAGGTTTAATATTGACAGTCCCCTACAATTTCGGTGATTACAGCAGCCCTGGATGATTACTTAGGGATAATTTTGCTCTGTCGCATCCTGTTCCCTATTTATACTATTTACTTAGTGTGCAAATTTTTCTGCTTAAACACTTGTTTTTATTGATAATTTGCACCTAATCTTTTAACGCGCATTTGATAAAATATATACTTTTTTTGTGATAAAAAACCCAAAGGTGTGGTGTTTATATAGATTTTGTTTGTTCACAGAGGCCAAAGAACAAGTCCCTTTTTCCTGCTCCCTACTTTTCCTGCTCATGCTGATGTCAATTAAACCGTTGTGGGTGTGATGTCAGCGCATTGTTGAAATCAATGACAGCGGCTCCGGACTAGTCCAGGTACGTGCACTCCAGCATTAAACATCTTTTGTTTTAACAAACTGCAGTCACAGGGATCAGTAAAAATTATATCAGGGGGCTGATAAAGTCCTCCTAATACGCTATATAAATAAAAATTATTATTAAAATTATTATTATTACAGAGGTAAATCCTGCTGTCAGGTTCACTTTAAATGAAATGCACTGAATATTTAATGTATTTATAAAGTTAGAGTTAATTACTGAATGCCGATTTCACGAAGTCATTTCTATCTGCATAGAGGTGCAGTTCAAGAACAAAACTCATTCATCCATTCAGCGTACATAAATACAGGATAATGCGCTCTATATAACTACATACAAGTAGCACTTTATCTAGATTTCTATATGTCGCATTCCAACTGCAAAGTTCAGTCTTTTCTCTCTAAGTATTGGAGTTAGCATTGTTACAGTAATACGGTATTTAATCTTTTTGTCTTCTCCTTTCTGGCGACAGACTCAGGTTTCATGTACTGAAGTGTAGATCCTGTATTGCTGTCATGGACAAGGTCAGAGGTCTGTTAGACTTCCTTAAGGCTTGTGAAGTAAATAACATTGGAAAAGTTAGGACAGGGGCTTTAATGTTGGATCTGGTTTAGGTTGCGTGTCAGCTCCTTGGGGAAATCATTTCACCTCTCATTGCTTTTCACACCGAGAATAGATTGTATGTTCTTAGATCAGGGGCCTTACTGTGACTGCATAACTGGATACAATGCTACTATTGTTTCAATTAAAAATAATATTGTCCAACAAAACGAGAGACTATACAAGAGGTGGTCAACCTGGAGGTCCTAAGATGTTTTAAAACTATAGTTTTCATTCCCTCAAGAAACTTGTGACTGCAATTTTGGAATTTATAGCAAAATTGGAACTTGCAGTTCAGTTAGGGTGAAGATACCTATTATAGAATGAAGGATGTAGCTAATGAATGTTAGTAAAAAAAATGATGCGTGAAAAATGGGAACTAATTATGATGTGTAAAATGGCTGACAGCACAAACTATCTACGTCAATGCACATGACAATTTATCCATACAATTCCAGGAGGAGAAACAAGAATAATGCCACACAGTGATCTAGGTTAATAATAATAATAATCTTTATTTTTATATAGCGCTAACATATTCCGCAGCGCTTTACATCACATTATCATCACTGTCCCCGATTGGGCTCACAATCTAGAATTCCTATCAGTATGTCTTTGGAATGTGGGAGGAAACCGGAGTGCCCGGAGGAAACCCACGCAAACACGGAGAGAACATACAAACTCTTTGCAGATGTTGTCCTGGGTGGGATTAGAACCCAGGACCCCAGCGCTGCAAGGCTGCTGTGCTAACCACTGCGCCACCATGCTGCCCGTAGGTTAGCGCTGTAGTCTTGAAGCACTGGGGTCCTGGGTTCAAATCCCACCAAGGACAAGATCTGTAAGGAGTTTGTATCTTCTCCCTATGTTTTCATAGTTTTCTACCAGGTTCTCCAGTTTCCACACACTCCAAAGACATACTGATAGGGAATTTTAGATTGTGAGCCCCATTGGGGACAATGATGATGATGTTTGTAAAGCGCTGTGGAATATGATGGCGCTTTATGAGCAACGCATAATAAATCTAGGGAATGCTGCTCCAAAATTATTATTTTACGGCGAATTCAAGTAGTTACTAACAGACATGTCTGGGTGGCTGATAGGTCATCATTCATAGCAAGCTTTATAAGAAAATGTTTGTCTTGAGAACATGTGAAATCCATATATTACAAGGAGCAAAGAAAAATTCATTAAATCCGCAGTGCAAATAATAATAATCTTTATATAGCGCTAACCTATTCCGCAGCGCTTTACATACATTATCATCACTGTCCTCAATGGGGCTCACAATCTAAATTCCCTATCAGTATGTCTTTGGAATGTGGGAGGAAACCGGAGGAAACCCACGCAAACACGGAGAGAACATACAAGCTCCTTGCAGATGTTGTCCAAGGTGGGATTAGAGCCCAGGATTCCAGCGGTGCAAGGCTGCAATGCTAACCACTGCGCTACCGTGCTGCCCAGGGCAAGTATTAAAACTTTATCGTTGGTTTTCTGGAGTCAAAAAGCTGTATATAAGAAAAATAAATAAATGTGCAGCTTTTGCCATGTTATGCTAGTCTTAAAATTTTTCAACATTGAGTATTATTAACAATGCAAATTAGGTTTTTGCCAGATTTGTGAACTGCAACTTTTTAAAAAGAGATTGAAAACCAAAATTGAAAACTCACGCCAGGAAGGCAATGGCATGAAAAGTGTAGTAAATTTCTATACAGAAGTATAATAACTAGAGATGAGCGGATCATACAAAATTCACATTGGCTTGTTTGTGTATTTTTTTCCCTAGAAATTAGATTCGGGGGAAAGGTAATTTAATTTATTGTCCCTTATTATGATTTGGGGTCTCCCCACAGAGCATGTTAAATGTAATATGTAAAACATTTTAAAAAACTCCTTATACTCCCCTTACCACTCATTTGTCTGGCCCCCATGCCACTCACATCGATGTGATCCTCAAGTGCCTTTCAAGCACTTGTGCAGAATCCTTCTAGACCTCATGAAAACCAGACATCCCGGTTGAGTGTAAAAGACTAAGGACGGTTCTGTTCAAGTGCACAGAGGGCCACGGTCACGTGACGTCATGACATGCGCAGTGACCTTTAGCATGCATATCGGGGATTCCAGCGCATGTGGTTGGGGATAAGAGGATTTGTCAAGGATTGAACTGATGGTGGAAAGTAGCAGAGGTTTGAGAGAGGTGAGCAAGAAAGTGAGTGTAAGGTCTTTTTTAACTTTTTGGTGGCCCATTATGATTCAGAAAAATAGTGGCCAGTGGCTGTCATTTTATTGAGTCCGTGAGAAAATGGGCAGCACGGTGGCGCACTGGATAGCACAGCAGCCTTGCAGCGCTGAGTCCTGCGTTCAAACCCCACTAAGGACAACATCTGTAAAGAGTTTGTATGTTCTCTCCGTGTTTGCGTGGGTCTCCTCTGGGTACTCTGGTTTCCTCCTCACATTCCAAAAACATACTGATAGAGAATTTAGATTGTGAGCCCCAACAGTGACAGCGATGATAATGTGTGCAAAACTGTAAAGCGCTGCGGAATATGTTAGCGCTATATAAAAATAAAGATTATTATTATTAAAATGAATTGCAAAACATCCATAATTTGGTGAAAGCCGATTTTTGTTAAATTTAATAGAATTCGGCTCTACTCGAATTTATTTGCTCATCTCTAATAACTTATAATGTGCCAAATTTATTAAACATTGTGAAACACTTTTCACGCATCATTTCACATAACCTCATCAAAGCCAACTATGGATATGTAGGATAAAGATGGGTCGTTTTATGTCAAATTTCATATTTAAGATGATTCATAGGTTGTTATGTTTTTTTTTGTTATTTTAGTGCTTTATATAATGTGTATAGTTTTGAAACATACACACGCATGCATCTGTCAATGATTCTTGATATTTTTATTAGTCTTGCAAAAATATCACACTAAAGTAACTTTGACGAAGGCACACAGGTGTGAGGCGAAAATAGAATTTGTTTACTGCATTTTCTGGTTTGATTTATGTTGCATTGTATGATGTATTACTTTATTAAGTGCTTAATTAACGAAATCGAAATGTTAGGTAGTTCTTTGTGGAGACTTGCATTTGTATGCAGTTTTTGAAAAACAAAAGTTTCACATTTGGACACAGCACAAAAAATGAATAAAATTATAAATTGTAGCAATGTGCTTCATCTTAAAGAGAATCTGTCAGCAATTTTGCATGTTAAAGTAAAAGCATGGCCATGATGGAGTAGTTATACCGATTACATAGGTACCTTTAGTGAAAAAATCTGCATCCTGGTTGTTGTATAATCAGCATTTGAAGTTTGGTGTAATTGAGTAGGACTGTCAGTAGGGTCTTTGACTCCCATCCCAGCCCCGCTGCTATCTGTATCTGCCTCCTGTTTTAAAGTTCATGTGTCATGGCTCAGTTGGGGGATTTGATCCTAACACCTGTTGCTTCGTGGATTGCTCATCTGCCTGTCGAGCTATGGCTCTTTTCGTTCCCTTACCAAATGATGATTTTGCTTTTGTCCTCATTTTCCCATTTTGCTTTGCCCTATCACTTTATATAGTATCCCTTTTCTTCTCTTCTTTGTAGGCTTTATTTCCTGGTGGATGTATATTTATTAGTTCCAACTCTTTATCTTAGGGGTTTACCTTGCTGGGTAAACTCCAGTTGTATTCTTGCTGAAAGTTGGTTTACTTTCACTCCCAGCATCTTTTTCCTTTTACCACTGTTAAGTTCTTGGGAGGTCTTTTATGTTTGGTACGCCTTAGACTCCACCCCTCCAACTTATTAAAATGTGTCTAAGTTTCTGACCTTAGATTCTTGCATTTCACTTCACACTTTCCATTCTCCTTGTTGTAGTGTGTCGCGGCCTCTCTTCTGGTTCCTCAGGAGGTACAAGAAATCCCTAAACAGCCTTTTAGGGATCCAGGTCCAAGGTGGGTTATTTTTGTTGTGCGGCTAGGACCTTTCTGATCTGTAAAGGACCAGTTAGGTGTAGGTGCAGCGTTTCTTTGTTGTGTGTAAACATGTTAATAAGATCGCATTTGAGAAATATTTGATGTCTCGCAACATATAGACCCAGTGTCCTTATGCTACTATTGGCTTTTAATTTATTTTTCTTTTAAACTAATTCAAAATGAAATGTGAGCATCAGGGGGATAGTGCGACAAAGAGGGGCCAGGAGATCGTGGCGTTTAGTTACAAGAACTCCTGCACTTACTAGAACTGCTTAAGCATCTTATTAAACAGTACTGGTTTCCTTGCTGTCATGACAAGTGTATCTCCTGGAGCTCTCCATCCTGAATTGTCTCAGCTGTTTTGTGTTGGCCACTCCCCTGTGGTATATATGCTCGCCACAGCCCTTGGGAGTTGCCAGCGATAGTTCTACTTCCTGGTTTGGTGGTGAAGGATAGAGTTCACTGTTTGGAATTGGTGGTGTCTGGCCTTGGGGGCGGTAACTGACAGCCAGATGAAGGTTGGAGGGTGAGTAGATGCGCACAGAGTGCACTTCAAAGGAAGGGAGGGTAACAGAGGGTGACAGTGGGATGTGGGTGAAGGAGCAGTTATCTGACAGGAGAAAACCAACTCCTCCCCCATGCTTGCTGCTGGGGCGGGGTGTGGGAGAAAGGAGGAAGCCACCATACGAAAGTGCAGCAGGAGAGGTTGTGTGAGAAGGGGTGAGCCAGGTTTCGGTGATGGTGAGGAAGGAAAGTTTGTTAGTAATAAAAAGATCATGGATGTAGGAATGCTTGTTGCAGACAGAGCGAGCGTTCCATACAGGGCCATATTTGCCACTAGGCACTTGAGGGCACGTGCCTAGGGCGGTAGGATGCGGGGGGCGCACTTGAGCAAGGTTTTTTTTCCTTCTTTTTATAAAGTCCGGGGTCTGGCCTGGAGTTGTCTGTGCACTGCACCCAGAAACAAATTGCAGTATTTCCCTAATGACAATTTTTTCTCTACTTGCATTTAACTTTGAGGCCTATCTGTATCCTGTAATTTACTTGTTTTATTTTTAATATTTATTAGTAAATACATACAGTATGTTTGTACCAATATGATGCCACTAATCACTATAAGAAGGAACATTACAATTGGCACCTAGTGGTCAGATCGAAAGTAACATAGTAACATAGTTATTAAGGTTGAAGGAAGTCCATCTAGTTCAACCCATAGCCTAACCTAACATGCCCTAACATGTTGAGCCAGAGGAAGGCAAAAAAAACCATGTGGCAAAGAGTAAGCTCCACATTGGGAAAAAAATTCCTTCCCAACTCCACATACAGCAATCAGACTAGTTCCCTGGATCAACACCCTATCAAGGAATCTAATATATATAACCTGTAACATTATACTTTTCAAGAAAGGCATCCAGTCCCCTCTTAAATTTAGGTAATGAATCACTCATTACAACATCATATGGCAGAGAGTTCCACAGTCTCACTGCTCTTACAGTAAAGAATCCCCGTCTGTTATTATGCTTAACCCCTTTCTGACATCAGACGTACTATCCCGTCGAGGTGGGGTGGGCCCCTATGACCACCGACGGGATAGTACGTCATACGCGACGTACCCGTGAGCGTGGCCGATCGCGGCCGGGTGTCAGCTGCCTATCGCAGCTGACATCCGGCACTATGTGCCAGGAGCGGTCACGGACCGCTCCCGGCACATTAACCCCCGGCACACCGTGATCAAACATGATTGCGATGTGCCGGTGGTAAAGGGAAGCATCGCGCAGGGAGGGGGCTCCCTGCGGACTTCCCTGAGCCCCCCGCAGCAACGCGATGTGATCGCGTTGCTGTGAGGGTCTCTCTACCTCCCTCCCTGCTCCAGACCCGGATCCAAGATGGCCGCGGCATCCGGGTCCTGCAGGGACGGAGGTGGCTTCACAGAGCCTGCTCAGAGCAGGCACTGTGAAGCCTGCACTGCTCTAAGTCAGATCGGTGATCTGACAGAGTGCTGTGCAAACTGTCAGATCACCGATCTGTGATGTCCCCCCATGGGACAAAGTAAAAAAGTTAAAAAAAAAATTTCCAAATGTGTAAAAAAAAATAAAAAAAAATATTCCTAAATAATGAAAAAAAAAATTATTCCCATAAATACATTTCTTTATCTAAATAATAAAAAAAAAAACAATAAAAGTACACATATTTAGTATCGCCGCGTCCGTAACGGCCCGACCTATAAAACTGGCCCACTAGTTAACCCCTTCAGTAACCACAGCAAAAAAAAAAAAAAAAAAACGCGGCAAAAAACAACGCTTTATTATCATACCGCCGAACAAAAAGTGGAATAACACGCGATCAAAAAGCCAGATATAAATAACCATGGTACCGCTGAAAGCGTCATCTTATCCCGCAAAACACGAGCCACCATACAGCATCATCAGCAAAAAAATAAAAAAGTTATAGTCCTGAGAATAAAGCGATGCAAAAATAATTATTTTTTCTATAAAATAGTTTTTATCGTATAAAAGCGCCAAAACATAAAAAAATGATATAAATGAGGTATCGCTGTAATCGTACTGACACGAAGAATAACATTGCTTTATCAATTTTACCAAACGCGGATCGGTATAAACGCCTCCCCCAAAAGAAATTCATGAATAGCTGGTTTTTGGTCATTCTGCCTCACCAAAATTGGAATAAAAAGCGATCAAAAAATGCCACGTGCCCGAAAATATTACCAATAAAAACGTCAACTCGTCCCGCAAAAAACAAGACCTCACTTGACTATGTGGACCAAAATGTAGAAAAAGTATAGCTCTCAAAATATGGTAACACAAAAAATATTTTTTGCAATAAAAAGCGTCTTTCAGTGTGTGATGGCTGCCAATCATAAAAATCCGCTAAAAACCCCGGTATAAAAGTAAATCAAACCCCCCTTCATCACCCCCTTAGTTAGGGAAAAATTAAAAAATGTATTTATTTCCATTTTCCCATTAGGGCTAGGGTTAGGGTTAGGGCTAGGGTTAGGGCTTGGGTTAGGGCTAGGGTTAGGGTTAGGGCTAGGGTTAGGGTTAGGGCTAGGGTTAGGGTTAGGGTTATTGCTAGGGTTAGGGTTAGGGTTAGGGTTAGGGCTAGGGTTAGGGCTACAGTTAGGGTTGGGGCTAAAGTTAGGGTTAGGATTGGGGCTAAAGTTACGGTTAGGGTTTAGATTACATTTACAGTTGGGAATACTGTTGGGATTAGGGTTAGGGGTGTGTTTGGATTAGGGTTTCAGTTATAATTGGGGGGTTTCCACTGTTTAGGCACATCAGGGGCCCTTCAAACGCGACATGGTGTCCGATCTCAATTCCAGCCAATTCTGCGTTGAAAAAGCTCTCCCGTGCGCCCAAACAGGGGTTTGCCCCAACATATACAGTATCAGCGTACTCAGGACAAATAGGACAACAACTTTTGGGGTCGAATTTCTCCTCTTACCCCCGGGAAAATACAAAACTGGGGGCTAAAAAATAATTTTTGGGGAAAGTTTTTTTTTTTTCACGGCTCTGCGTTACAAACTGTAGTGAAACACTTGAGGGTTCAAAGCTCTCACAACACATCTAGATAAGTTCCTTAGGGGGTCTAGTTTCCAAAATGGTGTCACTTGTGGGGGTTTCTATTGTTTAGGTACATTAGGGGCTCTGCAAACGCAATGTGACAACTGCAGACCATTCCATCTAAGTCTGCATTCCAAATGGAGCTCCTTCCATTCCGAGCCCTCCCATGCGCCCAAACGGTGGTTCCCCCCCACATATGGGGTATCAGCGCACTCTGGACAAATTGGACAACAAATTTTGGGGTCCAATTTCTCCTTTTACCCTCGGAAAAATACAAAACTGGGGGCTAAAAAATATTTTTTGTGGGATAAAATGTTTGTTTTATTTTTACGGCTCTGCATTATAAACTTCTGTGAAACCCTTGGTGGGTCAAAGCGCTCACCACACATCTAGATAAGTTCCTTAGGGGGTCTACTTTCCAAAATGGTGTCACTTGTGGGGGGTTCTACTGTTTAGGTACATTAGGGGCTCTGCAAACGCAATGTGACACCTGCAGACCATTCCATCTAAGTCTGCATTCCAAATGGCGCTCCTTCCCTTCCGAGCCCTCCCATGCGCCCAAACAGTGGTTCCCCCCACATATGGTGTATCATCGCACTCAGGACAAATTGGGCAACAAATTTTGGGGTCTAATTTCTTCTGTTACCCTCGGGAAAATGCAAAACTGGGGGCAAAAAAAAATAATTTTTGTGGGAAAAAAATTTTTGTTCTATTTTTACGGCTCTGCATTATAAATTTCTGTGAAGCCCTTGGTGGGTCAAAGCGCTCACCACACATCTAGATAAGTTCCTTAGGGGGTCTACTTTCCAAAATGGTGTCACTTGTGGGGGGTTTCAATGTTTAGGCACATCAGGGGCTTTCCAAACGCAACATGGTGTCCCATATCGATTCCAGTCAATTTTGCATTGAAAAGTCAAATGGCGCTCCTTCGCTTCCGAGCTCTGTCATTTGCCCAAACAGTGGTTTACCCCCACATATGGGGTATCAGTGTACTCAGAACAAATTGTTCAAGAACTTTTTGGGTCCATTTTCTCCTGTTACCCTTGGTAAAATAAAACAAATTGGAGCTGAAGTAATTTTTTTGTGAAAAAAAGTTAAATGTTCATTTTTATTTAAACATTCCAAAAATTCCTGTGAAGCATCAGAAGGGTTAATAAACTTCTTGAATATGGTTTTGAGCACCTTGAGGAGTGCAGTTTTTAGAATGGTGTCACACTTGGGTATTTTCTATCATATAGATCCCTCAAAATAACTTCAAATGAGATGTGGTCCCTAAAAAAAAATGGTGTTGTAAAAACGAGAAATCGCTGGTCAACTTTTAACCCTTATAACTTCCTAACAAAAAAAAATTTTGGTTCCAAAATTGTGCTGATGTAAAGTAGACATGTGGGAAATGTTACTTATTAAGTATTTTGTGTGACATATCTCTGTGATTTAATTGCATAAAAATTCAAAGTTGGAATATTGCGAAATTTTCATAATTTTCGCCAAATTTCCATTTTTTTCACAAATAAAAGCAGATACTATCAAAGAATTTTTACCACTATCATGAAGTACAATATGTCACGAGAAAACAATGTCAGAATCACTGGGATCCATTGAAGCGTTCCAGAGTTATAACCTCATAAAGGGACAGTGGTCAGAATTGTAAAAATTGGCCCGGTCATTAACGTGTAAACCACCCTTGGGGGTAAAGAGGTTAAACCTTCCTTCCTCTAGACGTAGAGGATTCCCCCTTGTCCCTGTCTCAAGTCTATGATTAAAAAGGTCTTTGTACTGTCCCCCTCATATACTTATACATTAAAATAAGATCACCCCTTAGCCTTCATTTTTCCAAACGAAATAGCCCCAAGTGTAATAACCTATCTTGGTATTGCAGATCCCCCAGTCCTCTAATAACCTTGGTTGCTCTTCTCTGCACCCGCTCCAGTTCAGCTACGTCTTTCTTATACACCGGAGACCAGAACTGTGCACAGTATTCTAAGTGTGGTTGAATTAGTGACTTGTATAGAGGTAAAATTATGTTCTCCTCATTAGCATCTATGCCTCTTTTAATGCATCCCATTATTTTATTTGCCTTTGTAGCAGCTGCCTGACACTGGCCACTAAATGTGAGTTTGTCATCCACCCATACACCCAGGACTTTTTCATTGACGGTTTTGTAAGTAGTTACATTTAATAGTGCCAAATTGATATATATAGTGCACATACACACTGCACACCTCTCCTATCCTTTACGCTGGGTGCAATTCTCAGTATGTCCTCTTACCCTGTATTATTTTGGACATATCAGTGGGTGTGTTTTTATCAAGGGCCACAACTTTATTAAAGGACGTAGAAAACGTCCCTAAAAAAATTTGACTGTCCATCAATTTTGGCTCAGTTGTCCAGCAGAAATTGAATAGTAAGTTGGCAACCCTGACACAACTTACATATCAAACACATCTAATATATAATTGCCTAGAATACTACTTCCTGCAATTTGTGCCAACTTCCTGTCCGGAGCTAATGTCCGGAGATAATGTCCGGAGATAAGTGACGTCAACAGTGTCCAGTGTCTGATTGGTTGCCGCCTGCTGCGAGCGACCAATCAGAAACGTGCCGTACTGTGACACACTCCGCCCGCCATTTTGGTGTGATTTTTGAATTTTTACCTCACAGCAAGTTTCTACTGCGTGGAGGCGGGCCCAGTGACGTTGCTCTTCAAGCTCCTGCCGAATTTCGTCAAAAAAATGATAATACCATTTACCAAAACTATATATATTTAGTTGTGAAGTGGTTCAGTGACATTTTCACACCAATTTTGAACTTTTGTTTGGTGTTTTCTCCATATACTGCCTATTATTTTTGTTCTTTCTTACTATTATTTATTAATTGTATTATTCTTACATTTGAATAAATAAAGTATATATGGATTCTAGAATCCCGATTCTTTAGAATCGGGCTGCCATCTAGTGTGTCATATTTTGTAACATAGCTGAACACATCAAAAGCATTGCTAAATCATATTGTAATAATTACCTGCATAGATTTTTACTTCTGGAGCTGCAGGACGCTGTGCATCTAAGTCCGACCCTCTTGCTGGTGAAGACCCAACTCTATCATCATGCTCAGCTAGATCCCTTTCAATTAATTTTTATGTGTACCAGTAGCGTAGCTACTGGGGGGGCAGAGGGGGCCATCGCCCCGGGCCCAGTCACCTGAAGGGGCCCACCGGGAGCCAGAGCCACTTCTGTGTCAAGGCAGAACATAGATAGGAGCAGACATTATACTGCTCTGCTCCTATGCTGACGGAGACTCTGCAAGCTGGCTACTAGCACAGTGGCCGGCTGCAGTCTCCCCCCTGCAGTGAATGGTTTCGCCCGTGTCTGACCTGAAGCTTTTCCCCAGTTTTCTTCACTCTGTGCAGTGCACGCTGGGATTGGCTCAGGCACGCTGGGTCCTAGTGCCCACACCTTGCATTTCACCTAGACACTTCCTGGTCCTGCATGCAATAATTATCAGTAAGTGCTGGGGATGCAACATGTTAGGTTTATTAATTCAGGTATGTCACTGTGATGTGAATGTGAGACCATTGGGGTATTGTGGGGGCTGAAAGTGGGTGAGGGGGGACAGGGTACTGAGGGGGTGAATGTGAGATGATAGGGGTATTGTGGAGGAGGGGAGACAGGGCACTGAGGGGTAAATGTGAGACCATGGGGGTGTTGTGGGGGCTGAAGGTGGGTGAGGTGGGACAGGGCACCGAGGGGTGGATGTAAGTTGATGGGGGCATTGGGGCGGAAGTGGGGGAGTGGGAACGGGGCACTGGGGGCTGAATATTATAATGTTTTGTTATGATGTTATATGTACTCCATCACGTAGTATTTGCTGTCTGGGGAGGCTGGAGATGGGGGAGGGGTTTCGGGGGGTGGGTGGGTTTGGGGGCTTTTGATAAGAGCCACCTGGGTCTTTTATGAGTATTAGTATACGAAGCCCCCATATAGTAACCAAGAGCTGCATCAGATTTACAGCACCACTCCAGCATTTTTTTAAATTTCACTGCTGGAGCGGTGCTGAAAATTCACGTCCCCTGCCCTCTGTCTGATACTCACCTTCTGGCGTCTTCATCTGTTTTTGTCTCCGCTCGGCTCCGTCTTCTGCAGTTTGTGACCTGTGCGTGGCTCCAGTGTTTCATGCAGCGGCGCAGAGGTCACTAATCCATGTGAGTCTATGGGAGCCTCGTTCTGGCCTCTTTCTCACTCTCAGGGTATATGCACACGTTGCGGATTTGGCTGCAGATCCGCAGCAGTTTTCCATGTGTTGTACAGTACCATGTAAACCTATGGAAAACCAAATCCACAGTGCACATGGTGCAGAAAATACCGCAAAGAAACGCTGCGTTGTATTTTCCGCAGCATGTCAATTCTTTGTGCGGATTCCGCAGCGTTTTACACCTGCTCCTGTATAGGAATCCACAGGTGTAAAAACGCAGGTGAAATCCTCACAAAAACGCAGGAAATCCACGGTAAATCCACAGGTAAAACGCAGCACGTTTTACCTGTGGATTTTGCAAAAACGGTGTGGAAAAATCCGCAACGTGTGCACATAGCCTCATAGTCTTACACTGAGCGCTTGTGACATAGCTTCTAACTTCTGGCTTGTCAGAAGCTGCGCTCACAAGTTTGAGCCGTGGGACTGCAGCAGTGCCACAAAATAGTGAATATGCCAGAAGATGAGTAAATGACCGGGGACTTGCGCTTCAAACACCACTACAGCGGTGGAAAAAAAGGCCTCCTAGAGTGGTGCTTTAATAATTTAATAATAAACAATTTATTACTATAAATTTGATAAAGGTTTGGAATAAATGTCTGCAGTCACTTTATGTGACTGCAGACTGCCAAATCATGACATGGAGCTGTGGGCCCATCATAATGTGTATAAGGGAGCTGCGGGCCCATCATACTGTGTATAAGGGAGCTGCGGGCATATCATACTGTGTATATGGAAGCTGTGCCTGGCCCCATGATACTGTGTAAAGGGAGCTGTGGGCCCATCATACTGTGTATAAGGAAGCTGTGCCTGGCCCCATCATACTGTGTATAAGGGAGCTGTGCCTGGCCCCATCATACTGTGTATAAGGGAGCTGCAGGCCCATCATATTGTGTATAAGGGAGCTGCGGGCCCATCATACTGTGTACAGGAGAACTGTGAGGGACATCATACTGTGATAAGGGAGCTGTGGACCCACCATACTGTGTATAGGGAACTTTGAGGGCATATTGTGCATATGGGAGCTGTTGGCCCATTACACTGTATATAGGGGAGCTCTGGGGGGGCATTATACTTTGTATAGTGGAGCTCTGTCAGCATTATACTGTGTAAAGGGGAGCAGTGAGAACATCATACGGTGTATCGGGGAGTTATAGAATCATCATACTGTGTATAGAGGAGCTGTGGGGGCCTTATACTGTGTATATGGAAGCTTTGAGCTCACCATACTGTGTATAATGGAGCAGTACATGAGGGAACTTAGGGGACATTATTAAATGTAAAGTGAGCACTTAAGCATTACTGTATTGTTATAGGGGCACTCAGAGTATTGCGACCATCAAAGTTCCATATTGTCACAATATGGCTGTAAAATCAATGTTTGTTTTTATCTATAGGTTTATTTTCAATAACAGAGTGGTCATATTCTGAGGTTCCACTATATTCACAATTAGAGTGCGCAACCGTAGCTGTAATCAAGGTTAGCTGGTTAGGGGCCCACTCAGATGTTTCGCCCTCCCTAAGTTGAAACCCTAGCTACGCCTCTGATGTGTACCCTTGACTGCAATACTGCGAATACTGCCCAAAGTGACTAATAGCAAAAAGTGGCACGTGACCATCACTATAGTCCTACTTTACTTATTGCTTCATTTTACAGAGCTAAATGTTTAGTTTTAGATTACATTAAAAATGCAATATATAAAAGAATCCCAGCTGTTAGACTATTCAATACAGAAAGACGTCACAAGTGAAATAATCATGTAATCATTGTTAGGACACATTTTATGCGAAATGTCAAGTGCAGAAGAACTTGAGTTTATCTCTGAATTTCATAAACCTCAATAAATACCATCAGATTATGTGAAAGTACTGGGATCTCAGAAATCTTTAAGATAAAATTTCATATTTTAAATAACGTATTTGTAGTTTACCTCAAATTTATGAGCTTCATTTGTTATTGAGTTTACATTTCTGTGATGATGAATTTGAAGACTACATACTGTATGTATAGAAGTCAGATCTCCTTTTTTCTAGTACAAAAGTGCAAATTACCTTTTTAAGGTCATAGACATAAAGCATACCTCCAATTATATAGAAAAAAACATTATTAGTGTATACAGACTTAACTCAGTAGGGGGATTCTTTTTCCTTAAAGCCCCCGACTGTGAGTCAAAATCATTAAGTAAGGCATTGTACTATGAATATAATGCTGCATTTTGTTTTACTGCCTTAGAATACTATTAGTTTCTTCCCAATCTAGGAAGTCATGTTTGGCATGCCAAACTAATGTTTAATTTTCTTGGTAATGTGATTGATTTGCGTCAGATACTGTACATAAGATGTAGATTTGGTAACATGGTTGGGTCGGCATTAGCATGCACTCCATGCCCCTGTAGCATAGAGAAGGCTTAAAAGTCAAGACATTCCCATCAGTGGAGGTCAGACACCATTAAACAACACAGACAAGCTGACGAAAAGCTGTGCAGCACATCTGCGCCATGACTAGTTAGCAAGTGGAAGTGAGTAGAATGTTTTATAAAAGTGTGCTGCCCCAGGGCTTCCTGAGGGCCACAAAGCAGCGTTCACAGTAGGTGTCATTTGTCCCAGGTGGAATAGACCTACTCACTACATGAGCACTTTTAGTAGAAGGAATGGACATAATAACTATTATTTACTAATGAAGGTTTTATTTTTACATGTCAAAAGTTAAAAAAATATAGTGGCTACCAAAAGCACAAAATGTTGAGCCACCCTTCTCAGCAAAAGGGTTAAAATCGAATTTCTATACAATCATTTAAAGACCAATGTAATGGTGCAAGCAAGCAGAAAAATGTTCTGCTCAGGAACTGACTTTGTCATAGTATAAGATACAATAATAGCTGTATACTATTTGAAGTCTAATAAGCACACAAAAAGCAATTAACAAGATGAAGGGAAGGAGCCCAATTAGGTGATGAGGAAATGAAAATGGAGAAAAAGGCTGAACTAACTAAATTAATTAATAAATATAGGATACAATTCAGATATTAGTATAGATATTTTAACATCTTATCGATGACCACCGTACATGGACTCTAGTTATCGATCAATGTACGGAACAGGGTCAGGAGCTGAGCCCGCTACTTACAGTGTAGGTACCAGATGTGTTACATAACAGCAACTGATGAAGTTAGAGCTACTAATTCCAGCCAATTCAGCTTAATTCACATTAAGAGAAAAAAAAGTGGAACTATCTGTGGCAATACATTTTTGTCTCCCTAATCACAGCATTATGGACATGAAATTACCTGTGTTAAAAGGTAACTTCAAATCTCAGAGAGACAGAAGAGTCTGGGAATATAAGCTGATGATGACCTTTGACACAATCAGTGCAGGAATGAATGTGTCGCATGGATTTATGTCTTTTTACAGCAAATAAGGAGTTTGCTCCTCAGACTGCGTAGGGGCATCATAATATAGAACCAGACCCCAATTAGAGGACAATAAAACATTCACACTACTTATCTATGAACTGTTCCAATATTTATGGACATAACTGTTTATCACTCACATAATGGTAGTTCTGCTTCACGCCACCTGTTTTATGTATGGCATTATTTCTGTGCTGTATTGTGCATAAATATGTGATTCTTCAGAATTTCTATTAGTCTATGCCTGATGAAGGGACTTGAGTAGTCTTGAAAGCTTGCAATTTGTTACTATTTTTTCAGTTAGCCATTAAAAGGTATCAACCACTGAGGACTCTCAATTCTAAATATTTTTCCAATATAGAGGTACATTGGTTTTTGGGTAATTCAATGACTATAGTGATACTTTGACATTTCATTAACGGCTTGTTAACAATAAATTTATAGAATCATTTGTCAGTATATATATCAGTGTATATTAAAATATATCTATAACTGCATCAATATTGTTTTTTTCAATACAGTTTTAAAAAATAACAATGTTTACAATTTAGACAAGTCAATTCAACTCCTTACAAATTACAGTGGGTATAAAAAGTCTTCACATACTTCTTAAAATGCCAGGTTCTTATCAAGTAATAAAATCAGACCAAAAATAACAATTTCAGAGCATTTTTCACCTTTGTCACCCATAATTTATACAAATCCTTTAAAATATAAACTGGTATCCTTTCGAGTGCAAAAAGAACCAAAATAATCTGGTTGCATAAATATGAACACCCTTAAACAGTCAGTCTTTTTTGGAAGCAATCTATCAGCATGGCAAATCAAGAATTTGTGATCTTTGCCCACGCTTCCTTGCTGCGTCACTCCAAGTTTATCAAACTACAAGGGCATCTCCTGTGTATATAGTGCCCTCTTTAGGTTAACCCAAAGATTTTCATTTGCATTCGGGTCTGGGCTATGGCTGGGCCATTTCACATTCTAAATCTTAAATTTTCTTCTGGCAAAGCCATTCTTTTGCCGATTTGGAAGTATGCTTGGGATCATTGTCATGTTGAAAGGACACCTCAAAGTATGCTGAAAAGACGCCAATTTTGATCAACTCTGACAAAGTGGGCGGAGCTAAGGAATGACTGGGTGTGATGATCCCTGCTTGTCAAATTCATGACTGGCGGTGATGTGTGTTACGTTACAAATTGCAATCTATGTGTGGAGAGACGCTTATGGCGGCAAACGCCACTTGTCAGATGCTCCTGCTTCATTAAGAGGCATTTTGTGAAAATGCAAAAATTTGAAAAAGTTTTGCGGAGTCTTGCATTGTGCAAAATTAAATTAAATTAAACTTTTCAAAGCTTTTTATAATAAAACGTTTTTATCAATCGGGGCCATAGTGTAAATGTATAGTTACAAATGGAATGCCAGTGACTATAGCACGCATCAGAGAAAATGTATGTTACATTAGAAGACAGGACAAATCCAGTCTAAAGAATTATTCCCATTCGTAAAGATCCCAGAATACTGGTAAGGTCGGTGTCACACTTGCTTGTGTAATGCGAGAAACTCGCATCAATACCCGGCACTGCCGCCGGCACTCAGGACCAGAGTGTGCTGCTGCACATATTTCTATGCAACTGAACGCTCCGGTCCAAACCGCTGGCGGCACTGCCGGGTATTGATGCGAGTTTCTCTCATTGCACTCGCAAGTGTGACACCGGCCTATAACTTACACTAGACCCAGATTTCATGCCGTCTCTTCCAGCACAAATCATGTTCTCTCTGGCATCCTTCCTCACCAGTCTGTGTGTGAACCAGGGAAGGTCTTTTACTATCCTTTTATTTTCCTTATGTGGAATGAGCCGTGTGCTCTCACCTCTTAACCCTAAGCTAAAACATTTTACAATGGTGCTTCTTCGCCAGCCCTTATCTTTTATACTGGTTATAATATCTCCACCAGTATACCCCTGATAAGCTGGAATGTGAGAAATGACATAGGACTGTTTTTCTTATTCTCACCAATTGATCCTCAAAGTTTTCATACTCTGGGGGACCTGAGAATTTGAGGAAATTCAACTCAGCTTGATACTCTAATTTCTATAATGAATATTCCTATAATTTTTTTTAATTATATGGAACATGTATCAATCCATAATTAATATCCCTTTTCACTATAAAGTGAATGAACACCTTTGCTTATCATGTCATTTTTAGGTTCGGGGAGGGGATTGGAAGAAAGCTCTTTTTTTATGTGAAGCACAATGGATACAAATATTGACACGTATCCCAAAGGGATTGAGTTATAAGACAGATCTAATTATCTATACTGCTAGTAACTGAATCGTTTCCTTTTTTTATTATTTTGTTAGCTCAGACGTTTTCTCCTTTCGCCACTTGTCCCTTTCCACCTAATTATTGGGCGCTTCAAATTTATCTCGTTAATTGTTTTTCAGTTTTTCTTAGGCTTTTTGTGGAAATACAGCCATTATTCTACACTATGACTAAGCGCTCCTGAGTGAGCATGGAGCGCGCCATGTTGAGATGTTGTTACAGTTTCATTGGTTTTTAAATGGTAGAATAATAATTGGATTGAAATGTAATCGAGGTGCTGAATTATCACTTCAACACTTGTAATAGATATATTCACCTGGAGACCAGCCCGCACTAGACTGTGCACTCAAACCATGCATCCTGTTTATGTCACATGCAATTTGTCTACACAAGAAGACGCTTTTCATTCTTGCAAGGCCAAGAGTGATTCCAACTCTAACCAGGATGTTTATAATACACAAAAGAAATAACACAATATACATCATTAGATGCTTTAAATGTGCAAATATACTATAAACATTATGCAATTTAGGATCAAAGCACACAAAATACATTTCATATCTATTGGGCGTAGGTGCCTGGTTTGGATTTCTGATAATGGGATGTGAGGAACTTGTGACTTGTAAAATGATGTTTGTTAAATTTGCAACAAAATGATTTAATCTCCAATTTTAAGTAAGAAAACCAAAAGGTAGTATATAGTTAGTCAAAAATGCAATATGCAATTATCACTGAGCATTAGCCACTATGATAAATTAGCCCATGTTTCGATAGTTTGTTCTAAGTAAATCCATCCCAATGTGAATAGCTTTATTGTAAAAGATATTGGATTACAGTTATTTGTGGTGATGATCAGAGAAGCCAGAATAAGAGATATTGTACACGAGAATGTAATAAGGTGCTTTCACATTAATAATAATAATATTAATAATTTCATTTCTATAGCGCCAACATATTCCGCAGCGCTTTACATTTTAGAAGGGACTTGCACATACAATAGACATTACAGCATAACAATAATCACATAGATCAAAACACATATCAAGAAAAATGAGGGCCCTGCTCGCAAGCTTACTGTCAGGAAAAGAGGAGACACGAAAGGTGGATGGTAACAATTGCTTTCGTTGTTCGGACCAGCCATAGTGTAAGAATCTGGTGTTCATGTAATGCTGCATGAACCGGTTATTGGCCTAAGTATATAACAGTACAGACACAGGGCTATTAAATGCATAAAGCATGTGAGAACATGACGCGAGAAACCTGATTATGGTAAAATTTTTGAATGGGCAACACAGGGATAGGGATAGTTAGGTTAATGCGTTGAGGCGGTAGGCCAGTGTGAGCAAGCGCGTTTTTAGGGCACGCTTAAAACTGTGGGGATTGGGGATTAATTGTATGCACCTGGGTCGTGCCTTACAAAGAATTGGCGCTGCATGTGAAAAGTCTTGTAGACGAGAGTGGGAGGTTCTAATTATTGAGGATGCTAACCTCATTGCATCTATGTACCCGTTCAGTGGCCCCATTGGGGTTTATATCCGAACCCCCCAGTCTACTATGTCTGAGTGTTTGTGGGGGATTCAAACGTAAACCCTAAAGGCCCGGGGCCACTCAACGGCAGCAAGCATAGTAAAAGCACCCTAGGAGATGAACTGATATAGCAGGCGACATTATACAAAGCTGCTTTTGTAGATTTGGGTATTTAAAGAAGTATAGATAATCAGATCAATTTAGTTTCCTATTGGATGTTGCAATGTGGGACAATGAAATATGGACAGAGATGTTACTCCAACATGGCAACTGAAAAGATTACACACAGTATAGTATCCTTTTAATTCATATTAAGAGAGAGGAGAACATGTTAAAAATGTATAAAAAAGGAGGAAATATGGAAGAACTGCAATGAGGTGGAGCTGAATGAACAAGGGTTGAAAGCATGAATGAAAAGAATGAATGATCTAGTAAATCTGACAAGCCTATTTTGTCTTGTAAACTGTGGTGTCTGTTCACATGGGATTCATCGTAATAACGCTGGGCAGCCCGTCTGAGCTAATAGAAGGGCGTCACTAATAGGCTGTGAACCTGGATGCTGTGCATTCCCATTGTGTGAACAGCGCCACATACAAGTCTCCAATGTGCAGTCATATGCCAAGCAGCCACCCCCTCCATTAATTTGGTAGGTTGTGAGTGGCTGCCTCATCGGTATTTCTGCACCTGTGTTGCCGCCATCTTAACCACATGGGTCCACTGCATCCTGATAATGCATTTGTCTGGAGGCCTAGGCAGGTGAGCATCTCTGTCTTTTTTTGCTATTTTTCTAAATCTGACAAAACAGGTGAAAAATAAACCAAGGTAAGGATCATTTATATAGACATTATCAAAACGAAGGGGACTGATATTGCATGGGGGCTACTACAGAAATCAAGAAAAGCTTACTGTTTTGTATAAGTCAACAGTATCTGGCCTCAAAGGCTTCATCTTGTCATTACAAAACTTGAAAGAACATTTCTTTAAATGTTCTCAAGGACTTCAAGTAGTCCTTCAGGGATCAATCTTTGAAGTTTTTTTAATGAATTGTACTCCTGAGATTTACTGAGAGAATGGACAGGGCAGTTGGCAATGGAGAGAGATCTACCACCCATGCAGTCAGGTCACAATGTCCTGCCAACACATTTACACATATGGCCAGAACATTTTTCTAATTAGTCAGAATAAATGAAAGGACCTCAAAGAACGGCCTACAAAGAATAATAGACTAACAAGACGATAGTAAGAGTGACTAGAGGAACTTTTCTATGTTAGTCTTCTCATTAATGATAGAGGTGTAATGTCTTTTGATTTTTAGCAAAGGTCTTCAAGAAAGCATTATGTCTGGACTTCTAAAGTTTTTGCAACTGCACTAAAACATAGCAAACTCACGTACTAAGGAAATTCAGTGTTTTATAGTTCAAGAACAATTTAAGGTCAATATATTCTGGGACTTGTGATAACATCTTTACAATTGTAACATTTTCATCTTAATTCTCTTCATGAAATTCGTATTCTAAATATAAAGCTATGTATAGTAATAATACTTTTATAATTACATTTTTCTTTCTGCCTCACCATCACATAATATGATAGCAAAGCTCAGATAAGTTAACCTAGCAATATAATAAAGTTATTTATGGCTTAGATTTGAAATTATGAGAATAGTTTGTGAACTCTGTGTAATAATTTGAATTTCTGCACAGAAGTCACCTAATCTATGAAATTTGTATTTATAATATGTTAATAAGAATACGTCACCGTGGCTGTAAGGATTGCTGAATGGACCAATTCCTATGCGTTTCAGAAGCAATCGGCTTCCTTCATTAGGGATGGTCCAGATTGGGCAGGTTAGTCTTTTTATAGCCAAATATATAGGCTGGCAAAAAAATTGGGAGCATTATGAACTTAGCCAATCCTACTGGAAGGCAAACATTTCTATTTCATTAATGAGGCCACTGGGTTTCAAGGTATTTAACCCCTTAGTGACGGAGCCAATTTTGTGAAATCTGACCAGAGTCACTTTATATGGTAATAACTCTGCAACGCTTCAACAAATCCCAGTGATTTTGAGAATGTTTTTTCGTGACACATTATACTTTATGATAATGGTAAATTTAGGTCAATATGTTTTGTGTTTATTTATAAAAAATATCAAAAATTTGAGAAAAATGTTAAAAAATTAGCAATTTTCAATATTTGAATGATTATCCCTTTAATCCAGATAATCATACCACAGCAAACCATTAATAAATAACATTTACCACATGTCAGCTTTACATCAGCACCATTTGTAAAATGTTATTTTAATTTTTTAGCATTTTAGGAGGTGTAGCAGCAATTTTTCATTTTTTCAAGGAAATTTACTAAATTTATTTTTTTAGAGACTTATCCATGTTTGAAGTGACTTTAGGGGTCTCATATATTGGGAAACCCCCAAACGTGATACCATTTTAAAAACAGCACCCCTTGACATATCAAAAACTGCAGTCAGGTAGTTTATTAACCCTTCAGGTGCTTTACAGGAATTAATGCAAAGTGGTATGACAGAAATGAAAATGTGTATTTTTACCACCTAAATGCCTCTAACTTCTGAACAGATTACTACAGCAATCAGACTCGAAGGCCGCTATTTGGTCATGACTTGCCATGGCAAACATCAGGACCACACAATCATGATCTGAGGGCACCAATTGGGATAAAGAGGAAGCCTCCACACTCTGTTAACCATTTATAATGAAGTAATCACTATTTACAGCAGCATCTAAGGGGTTAAACAGATTTGGATGGTGCAAACACTGATCGTGGCTGATGCAGAAAGCTGTCAGCTATAGTGCACAACCGACAGCTGCTGCATTGTCACCTGTATGGGGAGGCTATTCTCTTATATCTCAGGTCAGTTAAAAGACGTATTGGCTGTTAATTCAAAGATCCACTGACTTTCAATGCATGATGTTTGTCTGATGAAATCCCCCTTTGCCTGTTAGGGAACCTCTATGCTTGTCAGCATAGTGTAAATAAATAAGAGGGCGACATAGGGCAGCATGGTTTTAGGACAATTGTAAAGGTAAAACAATATCAAAAATTAATAAATACTTGTCCAAAAAAGTACTTTAGCCATGGATATCAAATATAGTGATAGACTAGCTATCAAACAATACATATAACAGGGGGGGAGAATAAACTCCAGGAGATAGCCAAAGTCCATAAAAATGCTTTATTGTGCAGGGCATAAAGATGGTGACAGCAACAGGTGATCACCAGACATAGTAAAAAAGCAGGGGCACTGGGAGCCCACAGATGCCGTTAAAGTATATAGAACATAGTCATAATAAACATTGCTGGGCGAAACGTATATACAGCGGCTTCTTTAGAAAACAACATAGGTAAATGTCATAGAGAAAAAACACATAGATGTAAATCATCCCAGCTCAGCAGAATAAGAGCTGGATGTATAACCAGATACAATTAGTATGACATAGAGCACACCAAAAATAATAGATACATCACCCAAGCAATATCGGCAGGTGCAGGCAGATAGAGGGATCCCAGCGCTCGCCCCAACGCGCGTTTCGGGAAACCTTCGTCAGAGGGCATAGTGTCTGGATAGAGGGTATCCGTCAAATTTATTAGTGATATTACGTACATGTTCTCTTGATGCGGTTCTTTTGGTACAACCAATTTATCCCTTTTTTCATGAACATTCAATGCAATATATAACCTCCTTCGTTCGACATGTAATCTGATCTTGATTTGTGAATTTTACATTTCTATAAAAAAATAGAATTGGAAGGAATTCCTTGTAATTGTTCCATTCGGCAATCCTTACAGCCACCAGGACATCATGCAAAACTGATTCACTTGAGTTCATCAGCACAGACTAGCATGGACTTCATTAAACTCCTGCAGCTTCTAAAACATAAGGGTGTGCGCCATCCGGGGTGCCATCTGTTAATTGACTCACACCCGCAAGTGTATAACACTCCTGCATAAATGAATGTAGACTCAACATTTCAATCTGAAAAACAAACAATGGACTAAAAGGTTTTTGGACTCAAGCGCAAAGTATAATGGGTTCTAATTTGCTAGCGTGAGAGTTTCTATGCTCAACTTCAGTATAATTATGAGGGAATACCAATGCAAATATATAAGTACAATGTGTTAGTGCAATATACTAGGGTAATTTACATGTGCAATATTGGTGTATAGATTTATTTTTGTGATCTTATGGTTGTTATATTCTCTTTCAGCACATTTACTTTCTATTAGCGCTATTTCATAAACAATGCTAATACAGTAATTGGTTTAAAATATAGTCTTCTGATCCAAAACGTATATGACCATAGCTCCAATTTATAGTAATTAGTTGAATCGATTTTATTGCCTTTCATCTTAAAAATACTGCTTTTTGACATGTGTTTAGCCCATCTCTTTGCATGGAGACTAAGGCTAGGTTCACATTGTGTTAGTGCAGTCTGTTCAACGCATACATTAAACAGACTGCGTTAACGCAAGTGCCGAAAAAGATCGCGTTTATGCGATCACGCTAGCGCAGATGCTCTATCTGTGCTCGTGGTGACGGACCCGAAAACACTACAGACTGCGTCCGAGGGTCCGTCACAGAATGACGGCACATCGCTAACGCATGCTGATTATGACATGTGTTAGCGATGCGCTACATAATGGCAGCTAATGGGTGCGCTAATGCATCCGTTACATAGCGTTAGTGCCACTATGTAACGGATGCCATCAGCGCATTGCCATTAACACAATGTGAACCCAGCCTAACAGAAAAACTTACCATTAATATTGATATAACATAAGGTTCCAAAAATCAAGAACCCAGCGGTTAGAAAGTACCTTGGCCAATTCCTCTATACATTACTGATCAGCTTGTTTTCATGACATTTCTGGACAGATGCTTTAGATCAAGAAAACGCAATTCTCTTGGTCATTACGCTATGGCATTTGAACTGCTTTCTTTGCTGTTGATTTACCCCTGCACTTTCAATCACTGTTGTGATATGTGATTAAAGGTCTTTTAAGTGAAGACCACAAATAACCTATGTTTGTCTTGTACAACTTCCTGAAACAACCTGTATTCCATTTGTCCCTTATCTGCAGCAAACCTTCTATCTCTGAGGCAACAAAGCCTTTCTGCTCCATAATGTTACCACTATTGTTAAAAACAATGCCTCAACCCTTGCCCCTCCATGAAATGAAGTGTCATTGGTGACCTTTATTTCAGGGGCTGGGCTAGTTCCTGCTCTGTCACTGTGAGATTTGAACAATGACAGTGCACTCTCTTACCAGCTCAGATCAGTAGCAATGAGCTGGCAACAGAGTGGACTATCAGTGCACGTTGTAAGACGAATACCCAGCTTGCAAAGTCCAGCTCTGCCCCGACAGTGCGCCTTCTTGATGGCTCGTTACATCTGATCTGAGCCAGCCAGAGAGCAAATTGTCATTTTGCTCATTGTACAGTGAAAGAGCAGGGACTAGCCCAGACCCTTAAATGGAGGTCACTAATGACACTTTGTTTCAGGGAGGGGGCAGGAGCTGCAGCAGTGACTGCAGCCTTTGCCCCCCTGACTACACTTCATTTGAGTATCCCAGCATGCACTGGGATTATCAAAAGGAGCATCATCAAAAAGAAAGTTGTAAAAAAACAAAAAGGAGTTAGATAGTGGAGTTAAAGAAGAATATGGAATTTTTAATTAAAGTATATTAAAAAATAGATTACGTTATGGCATTAAATAGTTAGGCATTTAAGATGAAAATGAATTTGTCTTTTGTATCAATCCTTTAACAAAATTACATGTGGCTTTGTATTGGTCAGTCATCTTGCATTTAAAGGCTCATGTACTGTATATTGTCTGACAATCCGTAAAATTCTAATGCTAAAGACCCATCATTTACGATAATTGCGTAATGTAAATGGGTGAAATGACTGAATGATATGTCCAAAAATGAACATTCAGTGTGCATAAAATCATTTAGGTGAGCAAAAAAATGCTCAGTTCAATTTTTGAAAATTGTGTGATGGAAATGGAGATTGTTTGCTCGTTCAACAATTTCACTGACAAAAAGGAGGAGTGGAAATTAAAGTCCTAAATATGGACTACTCAATAAGAGAATACAGAATAAGAACAGATGTCAAAAATGACACCCAACGTATAGAACAGGAAAAGTGGAACAGACATTCTGCACACATGCACATCTTGACTACTCCACACCACTAGTCTTCTTACGGAGAAATTTAGATCTGTGTGGAGGCTCAAGTAAAAGTGGAGGCAGGAAGAGAGCTTGCTCATAGATATTTGAGGATGCAGCAGCTCAGGAATTGATTGACACCTTATATCTCTAAACTGCAGGAAGAACAGCAGCAGGTAGCATTAGTCTTACCTTATGACTCATTCTCTTATTACTACACTCACCCACGAACCTGCAGCATGGTTGAGATTGACCTACTGACATGGAGAAGGGCCTGACTTGGAGAAGATTATTTTTAAATACCGTATATATACTCGAGTATAAGCTGACCTGAGTATAAGCCAAGGCACCTAATTTTGCTAGGGAAAACTGGGTAAGCTTATTGATTTGAGTATAAGCCGGGTATGTATTGTCCCCTCATTCCTATCCGGGTATGAGTGGTTCCCTCATTCTGTCCTGCTCTGTGTGGCTCCCCCTGTTGCATGCATGGCTCCCCCGGTCCCCTTGTTGTATGCATGGCTCCCCCATCCCATCCTTGTATGCTCGGCTCCCCATCCCATCTTACATGCATGGCTCCCCAATCCCATCTTGTGTGCATGGCTGGGCTCCTCTGGGCTACCCCATCCTCCCTGTCATCCCCCTTGTATGCATGGCTCGGCGGCGTCCCCCGTCATACTCAATCTCCTTGCGCCGTCACTGAACGTCCCTGCATCTCTATTGTCCCGGCGCGGCTGCTTCTTCCTGTGCTGAGCGGTCACATGGTACTGCTCAATAAGGTCATGAATATGCACTCCACGCCTATGGGAGTGGAGTCACGTGCATATTCATTGCCTTAATGAGCAGTACCACCTGACCGCTCAGCACAGGAAAAGGAAAGAGCTGCCGGCGCCAGGACAGAGATGCAGGGATGGAGATGCAGCAATGGAAGGTGAGTATTGTTGTCTTTTGGAAGCTGGCGGCTGCAGCTGTCACTGTGCTACAGCTGCCGGCTCCCTGCTCCCCACCGGCTTTCCGGACCATGACTCGTGTATAAGCAGAGGGGGGCATTTTCAGCACAAAAAATGTGCTGAAAATCACGGCTTATGCACTAGTATATACGGTAAGCGTTCTTATGTCTGCTTTTACACAATAACCAGTGCACCTTTTAGAGGAAAAAAAGTCATGACTCAGGAGGTTCGAGACATGGCAGGAAGTAAGCTACTCTTTAAATTGTGGCAAGTTTGGCCTCCTTCTGACTAATAGTGTAAGATGAGGACACTCTTTATAGTTTTCCTGATGAGACAACCACATTATTATTATTTTATTATTATTAGTATACATTTTTATAGTGCCATTTATTCCATGGCGCTTTACATGTGAAAAGGGGGCAAATATAGACAAGTACAATAAACATGAGCAAAAACAAGGCACTAACAGGTACAGAAAGAGAGAGGACCCTGCCAGTGAGGGCTCACAGTCTACAGGGAATGGTTGAGGATACACTAGGAGAGGAAAGAGCTGGTTGTGCGGCGGTTCAGTAGATTGAGGATCACTGCAGGCTGTAGGCTTGTTGGAAGAGGTGGGCCTTCAGGTTGTTTTTGAAGGTTTCTATGGTAGGCAAGAGTCTGATGTGTTGGGGTAGAGAGTTCCATAGTATGGGGGAAGCATGGGAGAAGTCTTGTATGTGGTTGTGGGAAGAAGAGATAAGAGGGGTATAGAGAAGGAGATCTTGAGAGAATCGAAGGTTGCATATAGGTAAGTACTGGGAGACCATGTCACAGATGTATGGAGGAGTGTTATGATTAGGTAATTCAGTACCACAATGGACATAGAAGTCAGAGCACATACAGTGACCTGACAATAACCCAAAAACATAGAACGAGCTCTGAGACGTGGGAACTCTGCTGACCGCAATCCCTAATCCTCTCCAACCACACTAAAGGCAGCCGTGGATTGCGCCTAACGCTCCCTATGCAACTCGGCACAGCCTGAGAAACTAGCTAGCCTGAAGATAGAAAATAAGCCTACCTTGCCTCAGAGAAATACCCCAAAGGAAAAGGCAGCCCCCCACATATAATGACTGTGAGTAAGATGAAAAGACAAACGTAGAGATGAAATAGATTTAGCAAAGTGAGGCCCGACTTTCTGAACCGAGCGAGGATAGGAAAGGTAACTTTGCGGTCAACACAAAACCCTACAAACAACCACGCAAAGGGGGCAAAAAGATCTTCCGTACCGACTAACGGCACGGAGGTACACCCTCTGCGTCCCAGAGCTTCCAGCAAGCAAGAAAAAACCAAATAAGCAAGCTGGACAGAAAAAATAGCAAACAAAAATAACAAAAGCGGAACTTAGCTATGTAGAGCAGCAGGCCACAGGAACGATCCAGGAGGAAGCAAGTCCAATACTAGAACATTGACTGGAAGCCAGGATCAAAGCACTAGGTGGAGTTAAATAGAGCAGCACCTAACGACTTCACCACATCACCTGAGGAAGGAAACTCAAAAGCCGCAGTACCACTTTTCTCCACCAACGGAAGCTCATAGAGAGAATCAGCCGAAGTACCACTTGTGACCACAGGAGGGAGCTCTGCCACAGAATTCACAACAGTACCCCCCCTTGAGGAGGGGTCACCGAACCCTCACCAGAGCCCCCAGGACGACCAGGATGAGCCATATGAAAGGCACGAACAAGATCGGGAGCATGGACATCAGAGGCAAAGACCCAGGAATTATCTTCTTGAGCATAACCCTTCCACTTAACCAGATACTGGAATTTCCGTCTTGAAACACGAGAATCCAAAATCTTCTCCACAATATACTCCAACTCCCCCTCCACCAAAACCGGAGCAGGAGGATCAACAGATGGAACCATAGGTGCCACGTATCTCCGCAACAATGACCTATGGAATACGTTATGGATGGAAAAAGAATCTGGAAGGGTCAAACGAAAAGACACAGGATTAAGAACCTCAGAAATCCTATACGGACCAATGAAACGAGGTTTAAACTTAGGAGAGGAAACCTTCATAGGAATATGACGAGAAGACAACCAAACCAAATCCCCAACACGAAGTCAGGGACCCACACAGCGTCTGCGATTAGCGAAACGTTGAGCCTTCTCCTGGGACAAGGTCAAATTGTCCACTACATGAGTCCAAATCTGCTGCAACCTGTCCACCACAGTATCCACACCAGGACAGTCCGAAGACTCAACCTGCCCTGAAGAGAAACGAGGATGGAACCCAGAGTTGCAGAAAAATGGCGAAACCAAGGTAGCCGAGCTGGCCCGATTATTAAGGGCGAACTCAGCCAAAGGCAAAAAGCACACCCAGTCATCCTGATCAGTAGAAACAAAGCATCTCAGATATGTTTCCAAGGTCTGATTGGTTCGTTCGGTCTGGCCATTGGTCTGAGGATGGAAAGCCGAGGAAAAAGACAAGTCAATGCCCATCCTAGCACAAAAAGCTCGCCAAAACCTCGAAACAAACTGGGAACCTCTGTCAGAAACGATATTCTCTGGAATGCCATGTAAATGAACCACATGCTGGAAGAACAATGGCACCAAATCAGAGGAGGAAGGTAATTTAGACAAGGGTACCAAATGGACCATCTTAGAGAAGCGATCACAAACCACCCAAATGACTAACATTTTTTGAGAGACGGGAAGATCTGAAATAAAATCCATAGAGATATGTGTCCAAGGCCTCTTCAGGACCGGCAAGGGCAAAAGCAACCCACTGGCACGAGAACAGCAGGGCTTAGCCCGAGCACAAATCCCACAGGACTGCACAAAAGAACGCACATCCCGCGACAGAGATGGCCACCAAAAGGATCTAGCCACTAACTCTCTGGTACCAAAGATTCCAGGATGACCAGCCAACACCGAACAATGAACCTCCGAGATAACTTTATTCGTCCACCTATCAGGGACAAACAGTTTCTCCGCTGGGCAACGATCAGGTTTATTAGCCTGAAATTTTTGCAGCACCCGCCGCAAATCAGGGGAGATGGCAGACACAATTACTTGAAAAAACAGCAAAAACACGGCAGAGGTTCTTACCTGCCTAGGCCTCCAAACAAATGCACTAACAGGATGCAGTGGACCCATGTGGTAAAATAGAAACACAGGTGCAGCATAACGTAATGTATGTGGCGCTGTTCACACAATGGAGATGCACAGCATCCAGGCAGGCCTAGTAGTGACACCCTTCTATTAGATCAGGCGGGCCTGCCCAGCGCTATCCAAATGAACCCCATGTGCACAGACACCACAGTTTACAAGCAGAAAATGGGCCCAACTGCACCCCGAAAAAAAGTGCAAAAAACACATAAAAAATATTATGTGAGGTATTGGTTTATATTCTGGCCAAAATACGCAAGCTCATAACCCACGTCAAGGGTCCTCACGCTTATGATTGCTGTGCATCTCCATTGTGTGAACAGCGCCACATACAAGTTTTTATGTGCGGCAATGTGCCAAGCAGCCACCCCCTCCATTAGTTTGGTAGCTGGTGAGTGGCTGCGTCATCGGTTATGCTGCACCTGTGTTTCTATTTTACCACATGGGTCCACTGCATCCTGTTAGTGCATTTGTTTGGAGGCCTAGGCAGGTAAGAACCTCTGCCGTGTTTTTGCTGTTTTTTCAAGTAATTGTGTCTGCCATCTCCCCTGATTTGCGGCGGGTGCTGCAAAAATTTCAGGCTAATAAACCTGATCGTTGCTGTTATGCTGCACCTGTGTTTCTATTTTACCACATGGGTCCACTGCATCCTGTTAGTGCATTTGTTTGGAGGCCTAGGCAGGTAAGAACCTCTGCCGTGTTTTTGCTGTTTTTTCAAATTTTTGGAGGATCTCTGAATCCTCTTTTTGTGCTTTTGTTGTTTAGAGATAGGACTCATAAGCGTGAGGACCCTTGACGTGGGTTATGAGCTTGCGTATTTTGGCCAGAATATAAACCAATACCTCACATAATATTTTTTTATGTGTTTTTTGCACTTTTTTTCGGGGTGCAGTTGGGCCCATTTTCTGCTTGTAAACTGTGGTGTCTGTGCACATGGGGTGCATTTGGATAGCGCTGGGCAGGCCCGCCTGATCTAATAGAAGGGTGTCACTACTAGGCCTGCCTGGATGCTGTGCATCTCCATTGTGTGAACAGCGCCACATACAAGTTTTTATGTGCGGCAATGTGCCAAGCAGCCACCCCCTCCATTAGTTTGGTAGCTGGTGAGTGGCTGCGTCATCGGTTATGCTGCACCTGTGTTTCTATTTTACCACATGGGTCCACTGCATCCTGTTAGTGCATTTGTTTGGAGGCCTAGGCAGGTAAGAACCTCTGCCGTGTTTTTGCTGTTTTTTCAAATTTTTGGAGGATCTCTGAATCCTCTTTTTGTGCGTTTGCTGTTTAGAGATAGGACTCATAAGCGTGAGGACCCTTGACGTGGGTTATGAGCTTACGTATTTTGGCCAGAATATAAACCAATACCTCACATAATATTTTTTCATGTGTTTTTTGCACTTTTTTTCGGGGTGCAGTTGGGCCCATTTTCTGCTTGTAAACTGTGGTGTCTGTGCACATGGGGTGCATTTGGATAGCGCTGGGCAGGCCCGCCTGATCTAATAGAAGGGTGTCACTACTAGGCCTGCCTGGATGCTGTGCATCTCCATTGTGTGAACAGCGCCACATACAAGTTTTTATGTGCGGCAATGTGCCAAGCAGCCACCCCCTCCATTAGTTTGGTAGCTGGTGAGTGGCTGCGTCATCGGTTATGCTGCACCTGTGTTTCTATTTTACCACATGGGTCCACTGCATCCTGTTAGTGCATTTGTTTGGAGGCCTAGGTAGGTAAGAACCTCTGCCGTGTTTTTGCTGTTTTTTCAAATTTTTGGAGGATCTCTGAATCCTCTTTTTGTGCTTTTGCTGTTTAGAGAGCAGACACAATTACTCCCTCTTTGAGAATACCCGCTGGCTCAGATAAACCCGGAGAGTCGGGCACAAAACTCCTAGACAGGGCATCCGCCTTCACATTTTTAGAGCCCGGAACATACGAAACCACAAAGTCAAAACGGGCAAAAAACAGCGACCAACGAGCCTGTCTGGGATTCAACCGCTTGGCAGACTCGAGATAAGTCAAGTTCTTATGATCAGTCAAGACCACCACGTGATGCTTAGCTCCTTCAAGCCAATGACGCCACTCCTCGAATGCCCACTTCATGGCCAGCAACTCTCGATTGCCAACATCATAATTTCGCTCAGCAGGCGAAAACTTCCTGGAAAAGAAGGCGCATGGTTTCATCACCGAGCAATCAGAACTTGTCTGCGACAAAACAGCCCCCGCTCCAATCTCAGAAGCATCAACCTCGACCTGGAATGGAAGCGAAACATCTGGTTGACACAACACAGGGGCAGAAGAAAAACGACGCTTCAAGTCTTGAAAAGCTTCCACAGCAGCAGAAGACCAATTGACCACATCAGCACCCTTCTTGGTCAAATCGGTCAATGGTTTAGCAATACTAGAAAAATTGCAGATGAAGCGACGATAAAAATTAGCAAAGCCCAGGAACTTTTGCAGACTTTTCAGAGATGTCAGCTGAGTCCAATCATGGATGGCTTGGACCTTCACAGGGTCCATCTCGATAGTAGAAGGGGAAAAAATGAAACCCAAAAATGAAATCTTCTGAACACCAAAGAGACACTTTGATCCCTTCACAAACAAAGAATTAGCACGCAGGACCTGAAACACCGTTCTGACCTGCTTCACATGAGATTCCCAATCATCCGAGAAGACCAAAATATCATTCAAGTATACAATCAGGAATTTATCCAGGTACCGTATATACTCGAGTATAAGCCGAGATTTTCAGCCCAAATTTTTGGGCTGAAAGTGCCCCCCTCGGCTTATACTCGAGTCACGGTAGCGGTGGGGTCGGCGGGTGAGGGGGTGAGGGCGCTGAGGCATACTTACCTAGTCCCAGCGATCCTCGCGCTGTCCCTGCCGTCCCACGGGCTTCGGCGCTGCAGTTTCTTCCTCTCTTCAGCGGTCACGTGGGACCGCTCATTACAGAAATGAATAAGCGGCTCCACCTCCCATAGGGGCGGAGCCGCTTATTCATTTCTCTAATCAGCGGTGCCGGTGACCGCTGATAGAGAAAGAAGCTGCGGCACCGAAGACAGGAGGGGACAGCGCGAGGATCGCCAGGACTAGGTGAGTATAGCATATTCACCTGTCCTCGTTCCAGCCGCCGGGCGCCGATCCATCTTCCCGGCCGGCGCCTCCATCTTCCCGGCGTCTCTGCTCTCTGACTGTTCAGGCAGAGGGCGCGATGACGCATACAGTGTGCGCGGCGCCCTCTGCCTGATCAGTCAGAGCAGAGACGCCGGGAAGATGGAGGCGCCGGAACGAGACGCCGGGAGCTGCAATCAAGGGAGGTGAGTATGTGTTTTTTTTTCTTTATTGCGGCAGCGGCGGCACAAATTTATGTGGAACATCTATGGGGCACAGTGAACGGTGCAGAGCACCGTATATGGCACAGCACAGCTATGGGGTACAGTGAACGGTGCAGAGCACCGTATATGGCACAGCACAGCTATGGGGCACAGTGAACGGTGCAGAGCACCGTATATGGCACAGCACAGCTATGGGGCACAGTGAACGGTGCAGAGCACCGTATATGGCACAGCACAGCTATGGGGCACAGTGAACGGTGCAGAGCACCGTATATGGCACAGCACAGCTATGGGGCACAGTGAACTGTGCAGAGCACCGTATATGGCACAGCACAGCTATGGGGCACAGTGAACGGTGCAGAGCACCGTATATGGCACAGCTATGGGGCACAGTGAACGGTGCAGAGCACCGTATATGGCACAGCACAGCTATGTATGGGGCACAGTGAACGGTGCAGAGCACCGTATATGGCACATCTATGGGGCACAGTGAACGGTGCAGAGCACCGTATATGGCACAGCACAGCTATGGGGCACAGTGAACGGTGCAGAGCACCGTATATGGCACATCTATGGGGCACAATGAACGGTGCAGAGCACCGTATATGGCACAGCTAGGGGGCACAATGAACGGTGCAGAGCACTATATGGTTCACACCTATGGGGAAATATGAACGGTGCAGAGCACTATATGGCACAGCTATGGGGAAATAATGATCTATTTTTATTTTTGAAATTCACCGGTAAATGCTGCATTTCCACCCTAGGCTTATACTCGAGTCAATAAGTTTTCCCAGTTTTTTGTGGCAAAATTAGGGGGGTCGGCTTATACTCGGGTCGGCTTATACTCGAGTATATACGGTACTTTCGGAAGATGTCATGCATAAAGGACTGAAACACTGATGGAGCATTGGCAAGTCCGAATGGCATTACTAGGTACTCAAAATGGCCCTCGGGCGTATTAAATGCAGTTTTCCATTCATCGCCTCGCTTAATACGCACAAGATTATACGCACCACGAAGATCTATCTTGGTGAACCAACTAGCCCCCTTAATCCGAGCAAACAAATCGGATAACAGCGGCAAGGGGTACTGAAATTTAACCGTGATCTTATTTAGAAGGCGGTAATCTATACAAGGTCTCAGCGAACCATCCTTCTTGGCCACAAAAAAGAACCCCGCTCCTAATTGCGACGATGACGGGTGAATGTGCCCCTTCTCCAAGGACTCCTTCACGTAACTCCGCATAGCGGCGTGCTCAGGCACAGATAAATTAAACAGTCGACCTTTTGGGAATTTACTACCAGGAATCAAATCGATAGCACAATCACAATCCCTATGCGGAGGTAGGGTATCGGACTTGGGCTCATCAAATACATCCCGGTAATCAGACAAGAACTCTGGGACCTCAGAAGGGGTGGATGACGAAATAGACAGAAATGGGACATCACCATGTACCCCCTGCAACCCCAGCTGGACACAGACATGGATTTCCAATCTAATACTGGATTATGGACTTGTAGCCATGGCAACCCCAACACGACCACATCATGCAGATTATGCAACACCAGAAAGCGAATAACCTCCTGATGTGCAGGAGCCATGCACATGGTCAGCTGGGTCCAATACTGAGGCTTATTCTTGGCCAAAGGCGTAGCATCAATTCCTCTCAATGGAATAGGACACTGCAAGGGCTCCAAGAAAAACCCACATCGCCTAGCATACTCCAAGTCCATCAAATTCAGGACAGAATAAGATGACAAAGAGCAGATCAAGGTAACGGACAAAAGAAATTTTGACTGTACCGTACCAATGGTGGCAGACCTAGCGAACCGCTTAGTGCGCTTAGGACAATCAGAGATAGCATGAGTGGAATCACCACAGTAGAATCACAGCCCATTCTGACGTCTGTGTTCTTGCCGTTCAACTCTGGTCAAAGTCCTATCGCACTGCATAGGCTCAGGTTTATGCTCAGATAATACCGCCAAATGGTGCACAGATTTACGCTCATGCAAGCGTCGACCGATCTGAATAGCCAAAGACATAGACTCATTCAGACCAGCAGGCATAGGAAATCCCACCATGACATCCTTAAGGGCTTCAGAGAGGCCCTTCCTGAAAATAGCTGCGAGCGCACCTTCATTCCATTGAGTGAGTACGGACCACTTTCTAAATTTCTGACAATATACCTCTATCTCATCCTGACCCTGACACAGAGTCAGCAAATTTTTCTCTGCCTGGTCCACTGAATTAGGTTCATCGTACAGCAATCCGAGCGCCAGGAAAAACGCATCAATATTACACAATGCAGGCTCTCCTGGCGCAAGAGAAAACGCCCAGTCCTGAGGGTCGCCACGTAAAAAAGAAATAATGATCCTAACTTGTTGAACTGGGTCACCAGAGGAGCGAGGTTTCAAAGCCAGAAATAGTTTACAATTATTTTTGAAACTCAGAAATTTAGTTCTATCTCCAAAAAACAAATCAGGAATAGGAATTCTTGGTTCCAACATAGAATTCTGAACCACAAAGTCTTGAATTTTTTGTACTCTTGCCATGAGCTGATCCACACATGAAGACAGACCTTTAATGTCCATCGCTACACCTGTGTCCTGAACCACCCAAATGTCTAGGGTAAAAAAAAGGCAAAACACAGTGCAGAGAAAAAAAAATGGTCTCAGAACTTCTTTTTTCCCTCTATTGAGAATCATTAGTACTTTTGGCTTCCAGTACTGTTATGATTAGGTAATTCAGTACCACAATGGACATAGAAGTCAGAGCACATACAGTGACCTGACAATAACCCAAAAACATAGAACGAGCTCTGAGACGTGGGAACTCTGCTGACCGCAATCCCTAATCCTCTCCAACCACACTAAAGGCAGCCGTGGATTGCGCCTAACGCTCCCTATGCAACTCGGCACAGCCTGAGAAACTAGCTAGCCTGAAGATAGAAAATAAGCCTACCTTGCCTCAGAGAAATACCCCAAAGGAAAAGGCAGCCCCCCACATATAATGACTGTGAGTAAGATGAAAAGACAAACGTAGAGATGAAATAGATTCAGCAAAGTGAGGCCCGACTTTCTGAACCGAGCGAGGATAGGAAAGGTAACTTTGCGGTCAACACAAAACCCTACAAACAACCACGCAAAGGGGGCAAAAAGACCCTCCGTACCGACTAACGGCACGGAGGTACACCCTCTGCGTCCCAGAGCTTCCAGCAAGCAAGAAAAAAACAAATAAGCAAGCTGGACAGAAAAAACAGCAAACAAAAATAACAAAAGCGGAACTTAGCTATGCAGAGCAGCAGGCCACAGGAACGATCCAGGAGGAAGCAAGTCCAATACTAGAACATTGACTGGAAGCCAGGATCAAAGCACTAGGTGGAGTTAAATAGAGCAGCACCTAACGACTTCACCACATCACCTGAGGAAGGAAACTCAGAAGCCGCAGTATCACTTTCCTCCACCAACGGAAGCTCATAGAGAGAATCAGCCGAAGTATCACTTGTGACCACAGGAGGGAGCTCTGCCACAGAATTCACAACAGAGGAGACAGATTGTGGATGGCTTTGTATGTCAAAGTAAGGGTTTTTAATTGGAGTCTCTGGATGATAGGAAGCCAGTGAAGGACTTGGCATAGGGGAGAGGCTCTTACCGTTATATTACGTGCTGGTACATCATATGCTGGCCCCTTGGGTTTGTAAGCTGAGCCTACATTTTTGCTGGCAGATGTAACATTCAGCCATCATCTGCCTCCAATAGCCATGGTTGGAGCAAAGATCCGTCTGTTGCTGTTAACTGTTAAATTCCACTGTCAAGCTGTGACAGCAGCATTTACAGCTCATCAAGGTAATGAGCCAGTCTATGTGCCTATCGACGTGCCAGTGACGTGATCACAGGGTGCTGACGGGTTGCCAAAATGGCCAAGGGTCTGCTGAAGTCCACTGTACCCATCATGACGTTAATCCTGTGAAAGCTAGCCCGTGACTGGTGTTCATTGGAGACCATGAATTTTGCTACAGTATATAAAGCAATCCTTTTCATTGCTGTATGTAGAGCAAGCCTTTGGATGATCGCAGGTTCAAGTCCACTAAGGGGACAAACAATTACAGTAAAAAGTGAAACAGCAATATTTTAACCCCTTAATCCCATATGACGTACTATCCCGTCCAGGTGACCTGGGACTTAATTCCCATGGACGGGATAGTACGTCATATGCGATCGGCCGCGCTCACGGGGGGAGCGCGGCCGATCGCGGCCGGGTGTCAGCTGCCTATCGCAGCTGACATCCGGCACTATGTGCCAGGAGCGGTCACGGACCGCTCCCGGCACATTAACCCCCGGCACACCGCGATCAAAGATGATCGCGGTGTGCCGGCGGTGCAGGGAAGCATCGCGCAGGGAGGGGGCTCCCTGCGGGCTTCCCTGAGACGATCGGTACACGGTGATGTGCTCACCGTGTACCGAGCGTCTTCTCCCTGCAGTCCCCGGATCCAAAATGGCCGCCGGGCTGCATCCGGGTCCTGCAGGGAGCACTTCCGGGTCAGGATCAGGCTGCAGCTGCAGCTCTAATCCTGCCCGGCTGTATGTAAGATCACCGATCTAACAGAGTGCTGTGCACACTGTCAGATCGGTGATCTGTGATGTCCCCCCCTGGGACAAAGTGAAAAAGTAAAAAAAAAAATTTCCACACTTGTAAAAAAAAAAATAAAAAAAAAATTCCTAAATAAAGCAGAAAAAAAAAATATTATTCCCATAAATACATTTCTTTACATAAAAAAAAAACAAAAAAACAATAAAAGTACACATATTTAGTATCGCCGCGTCCGTACCGACCCGACCTATAAAACTGGCCCACTAGTTAACCCCTTCAGTGAACACCGTAAGAAAAAAAAAAAAAAAACGAGCCAAAAAAACAACGCTTTATTATCATAACGCTGAACAAAGAGTGGAATAACACGCGATCAAAAAGACGGATATAAATAACCATGTTACCTCTGAAAACGTCATCTTGTCCCGCAAAAAACGAGCCGCCATATAGCATCATAACCAAAAAAATAAAAAAGTTATAGTCCTCTGAATAAAGCGATGCCAAAATAATTATTTTTTCTATAAAATAGCTTTTATCGTATAAAAGCGCCAAAACATAAAAAAAATGATATAAATGAGGTGTCGCTGTAATCGTACTGACCCGAAGAATAAAACTGCTTCATCAATTTTACCAAACGCGGAACGGTATAAACGCCTCCCCCAAAAGAAATTCATGAATAGCTGGTTTTTGGTCATTCTGCCTCACAAAAAAATCGGAATAAAAAGCGATCAAAAACTGTCACGTGTCCGAAATTTTTAACCGATAAAAACGTCAACTCGTCCCGCAAAAAACAAGACCTCACATGACTCTGTGGACCAAAATATGGAAAAATTATAGGTCTCAAAATGTGGAGACGCAAAAACTTTTTTGCTATAAAAAGCGTCTTTTAGTGTGTGACGGCTGCCAATCATAAAAATCCGCTAAAAAACTCGCTATAAAAGTAAATCAAACCCCCCTTCATCACCCCCTTAGTTAGGCTAGGTTCACATTGCGTTAATGGGTTAACGCTAACGGACAGCGTTGCACGGCGAAAATGTCACAATTAACGCCGTGCAACGGGTCCGTTAGCACAACCATTGACAGCAATGTGATTTTCAGGTGTAGCGCATCGCTAGAGCGTGCCATTTTCGGCTCGCGCTAGCAAGGTGCCATTCTTTTGTGGCGCGCCTCAGACGCTGCTTGCAGCGTACGCGGCGCGCCCGAGGTCCGATCCCCGATCTTCCAGAGCGGGGACGTTAACGCGACCACTAAACACGACACCTAAAAAGACATTGTGTTAGCGCAATCCGCTAGTGCTAAACGGATTTCCCTAACGCAATGTGAACCTAGCCTTAGGGAAAAATAATAAAATTAAAAAAAATGTATTTATTTCCATTTTCCGGTTAGGGTTAGGGTTAGGGCTAGGGTTGGGGCTAGGGTTAGGGTTTGGATTACATTTACGGTTGGGATTAGGGTTGGGATTAGAATTAGGGGTGTGTCAGGGTTAGGTGTGTGGTTAGGGTTACAGTTGGGATTAGGGTTAGGGGTGTGTTTGGATTAGGGTTTCATTTATAATTGGGGGGTTTCCACTGTTTAGACACATCAGGGGCTCTCCAAACGCGACATGGCGTCCGATCTCAATTCCAGCCAATTCTGCGTTGAAAAAGTAAAACAGTGCTCCTTCACTTCCGAGCTCTCCCGTGCGCCCAAACAGGGGTTTACCCCAACATATGGGGTATCAGCGTACTCGAGACAAATTGGACAACAACTTTTTGGGTCCAAGTTCTCTTGTTATCCTTGGGAAAATAAAAATTTGGGGGGCTAAAAATCATTTTTGTGGGAAAAAAAAGGATTTTTATTTTCACGGCTCTGCGTTGTAAACTGTAGTGAAACACTTGGGGGTTCAAAGTTTTCACAACACATCTAGATAAGTTCCATGGGAGGTCTAGTTTCCAATATGGGGTCACTTGTGGGTGGTTTCTACTATTTGGGTACATCAGGGGCTCTGCAAATGCAACGTGACGCCTGCAGACCAATCCATCTAAGTCTGCATTCCAAATGGCGCTCCTTCCCTTCCGAGCTCTGCCATGAGCCCAAACAGTGGTTCCCCCCCACATATGGGGTATCAGCGTACTCAGGACAAATTGAACAACAACTTTTGGGGTCCAATTTATTCTGTTACCCTTGTAAAAATACAAAGCTGGGGGCTAAAAAATCATTTTTGTGAAAAAAAAAAGAATTTTTATTTTCACGGGTCTGCGTTATAAACTGTAGTGAAACACTTAGGGGTTCAAAGTTCTCACAACACATCTAGATAAGTTCCATGGGAGGTCTAGTTTCTAATATGGGGTCACTTGTGGGGGGTTTGTACTGTTTGGGTACATCAGGGGCTCTGCAAATGCAACGTGACTCCTGCAGACCAATCCATCTAAGTCTGCATTCCAAATGGCGCTCCTTCCCTTCCGAGCTCTGCCATGCGCCCAAACAGTGGTTCCCCCCCACATATGGGGTATCAGCGTACTCAGGACAAATTGGACAACAACTTTTGGGGTCCAATTTATTATGTTACCCTTGTGAAAATACAAAACTGGGGGCTAAAAAATTTTTGCGAAAAAAAAATAAATTTATTTTAACGGCTCTGCGTTATAAACTGTAGTGAAACACTTGGGGGTTCAAAGCTCTCAAAACACATCTAGATAAGTTCCTTAGAGGGTCTAGTTTCCAAAATGGTGTCACTTGTGGGGGTTTTTAATGTTTAGGCACATCAGGGGCTCTCCAAACCAACATGGCGTCCCATCTTAATTCCAGTCAATTTTGCATTGAAAAGTCAAATGGCGCTCCTTCCCTTCCGAGCTCTGCTATGCACCCAAAAAGTGGTTTACCCCCACATATGGGGTATCGTCGCACTCAGGACAAATTGCACAACAACTTTTGTGGTCTAATTTCTTCTCTTACCCTTGGGAAAATAAAAAATTGGGGGCGAAAAGATCATTTTTGTGAAAAAATAAGATTTTTTATTTTTACGGCTCTGCATTATAAACTTCTGTGAAGCACTTGTTGGGTCAAAGTGCTCACCACACATCTAGATAAGTTCCTTAAGGGGTCTACTTTTCAAAATGGTGTCACTTGTGAGGGGTTCCAATGTTTAGGCACATCAGGGGCTCTCCAAACGCAACATGGCGTCCCATCTCAATTCCAGTCAATTTTGCATTGAAAAGTCAAATGGCGCTCCTTTCCTTCCGAGCTCTGCCATGCGCCCAAACAGTGGTTTACCCCCACATATGGGGTATCGTCGCACTCAGGACAAATTGCACAACAACTTTTGTGGTCTAATTTCTTCTCTTACCCTTGGGAAAATAAAAAATTGGTGGCGAAAAGATTATTTTTGTGAAAAAATATGATTTTTTATTTTTACGGCTCTGCATTATAAACTTCTGTGAAGCACTTGTTGGGTCAAAGTGCTCACCACACCTCTAGATAAGTTCCTTAAGGGGTCTACTTTCCAAAATGGTGTCACTTGTGGGGATTTCAATGTTTAGGCACATCAGGGGCTCTCCAAACGCAACATGGCATCCCATCTCAATTCCAGTCAATTTTGCATTGAAAAGTAAAATGGCGCTCCTTCCCTTCCGAGCTCTGCCATACGCCCAAACAATGGTTTACACCCATATACGGGGTATCAGCGTACTCAGGACAAATTGGCCAACAATTTTTGAGGTTCAATTTCTTCTCTTACTCTTGGGAAAATAAAAAATTGGGGGCGAAAAGATCATTTTTGTGAAAAAATATGATTTTTTATTTTTACGGCTCTGCATTATAAACTTCTGTGAAGCAATTGGTGGGTCAAAGTGGTCACCACACATCTAGATAAGTTCCTTAGGGTGTCTACTTTCCAAAATGGTGTCACTTGTGGGGGGTTTCAATGTTTAGGCACATCAGTGGCTCTCCAAACGCAACATGGTGTCCCATCTCAATTCCTGTCAATTTTGCATTTAAAAGTCAAATGGCGCTCCTTCCCTTCCGAGCTCTGCCATGCGCCCAAACAGTGGTTTACCCCCACATATGGGGTATCAGCGTACTCAGTACAGATTGTACAACAATGTTTGGCATCCATTTTATCCTGTTACCCTTGGTAAAATAAAACAAATTGGAGCTGAAATAAATTTTGTGTGAAAAAAAGTTAAATATTCATTTTTATTTAAACATTCCAAAAATTCCTGTGAAACCCCTGAAGGGTTAATAAACTTCTTGAATGTGGTTTTGAGCACCTTGAGGGGTGCAGTTTTTAGAATGGTGTCACACTTGGGTATTTTCTATCATATAGACCCCTCAAAATGACATCAAATGAGATGTGGTCCCTAAAAAAAAATGGTGTTGTAAAAATGAGAAATTGCTGGTCAACTTTGAACCCTTATAACTCCCTAACAAAAAAAAATTTTGGTTCCAAAATTGTGCTGATGTAAAGGAGACATGTGGGAAATGTTACTTATTAAGTATTTTGCGTGACATATCTCTGTGATTTAAGGGCATAAAAATTTAAAGTTGGAAAATTGCGAAATTTTCAAAATTTTCGCCAAATTTCCGTTTTTTTCACAAATAAACGCAAGTTATATCGAATAAATGTTACTACTAAAATGAAGTACAATATGTCACGAGAAAACAATGTCAGAATCGCCAAGATCCGTTGAAGCGTTCCAGAGTTATAACCTCATAAAGGGACAGTGGTCAGAATTGTAAAAATTGGCCCGGTCATTAACGTGCAAACCACCCTCGGGGCTTAAGGGGTTAAAAAATCTGAAGAAAATATATAAAAGTTCAAATCACCCACCTTTCCCCATTAAAAAAGAAGAAATTTAAAAAATGAAAAATACACATATTTGGTATCACTACTTTCATAAAAGTTGAGTCTATCAAAATATTAAATAAATTAATCCGATTAGTCAATGGCGAAACGAGGAAAAAACCTCCAGAATTTAGTTTTTTTGGCAACAACACAAAGAAATGTAATAAGAGGCGATAAAAACATTGTATCTACCCCAAAAACTATGCAAATTTGGTATCTCCGTAATCATACTGACCTGGAGAATCATATAGCCAGTCTTTTTTACTGTAAATAAAAAAAAAAAACAATTACCGAATTGCGCTTTTTTTTATATATTTTGTAACACTTGGATTTTTTTTTTTCCCTTTTCGCAGTACATTGCGTTAGAATAGATTGTGTCATTCAAAAGTACAACCCATCCACCAAAAAACAAGCCCTCTTACAAATATGTCGACAGAAAAATATAAAAGTTTTGGCTCTGGGAAAAAGGGGAGAAAAAAACAAAAATACAAATACTGAAATTGGCAGTGGTGGGAACAGGTTAATAGTTGATTACAGCAGTTTTTTTCTCTTTTTTGGGGGTCTACAGTTTATGACTTTTTTTATTTCTCTACTGTATGTACCACTGAGTAAATAATCAGTACTAGTAAAATATAGAAAAATGTTTAAAATGCATTTTTCATAATAAATGATTGGAACTAATGTGCTTTCCATTTTCTTATAATTACGTTTAGCATGTTTGATAAATCATTACTGGGTAGCTGATTAGCTCTCATCAGTGTACTTCAATCCATTTCATGCAAAACCAATCATGCAGAGGACACATGATCTACTTTCTTTATAGCTTATCCTAATACAACTTTTGAACCATCATTACCATCTTGAATATGACACATTGCAAGTGTTTGTCAATTTTTCAGTGGTTAAAAGTTTGTACAATGATTTAGTGAAGCATTTTGCGCTGTAGGCATATGACCACCATATGGTAGTGATAACATTATATTAGCTCTCTGGTTTGGAACAGAGACTATAATATTAATTACCATACTTTATATCTATTACTAGTCTGCTTCAGTTTGATACAGCATATGTTCGGATTCTGTTTCAACACTCAGAAGTGACACTTCTAATACAAAAATGAAAAATAAATTGTTACTGACAAGATAGTATATTCTACTGCGACTCGATCACATCCCACTGTATTGGAGAGAAGCACAGAAATCATAGGTTCCATAGCAAAATTCAGATAGGTCCCACAAATTATATCTTTATTAAAAATAATGTCCACTTTTGCATTGTAGTATAAAATTTTGTGTTCATTTATTTCATAACATTTATGAACAGGAAGCTGTTTTTTCCTGGTTTAGTAGGTGATACAATTTTAGCTGTGTGAGGCCAAAACTAGTAGGATCTACATGTAACATACAACAAATAGGGGAAACTCTCGCACCGCACGTTGCAAAGTTGCAAAGGAGTCCTGTGGCTTGCCACTGTAATGTGGATGCAACTGCTTAGATCAAGGAGCAGCAAATATTTTGATCCAGGTCTTTCACACTGTATGAAATTCTATTAAACCAGCCTAGATAGGTAGCTGGGTGAGAAAACCCAACTTCTATAAATTAATAGTAGATGTGAAAATAAGCAACTTTGTAATATCTCTTATCAGAAAAATCTGCTTAATTCTCCTCCAGAATTGATCACTCATTATCAAAATTCTCAATTGTGAGGTAAAATCTGTGTTCAGTGAAGAAGATACAAGATGGCAGTTGTTACAGATAAGATTCTTCTACCGACAACTGCTAATTAGAGATGAGCGAACCTTTCAAGGTTTGCTTTGAGTCTCAGAACTATTAGATATTCGCCGATATTGTACCCAAACTCCATTAGATTCAATGGGAGGCCAAACTAAACGTATACACAAAACCTTAAGGGGTGACAAAAAGCTTCCCAAACAGCTAAAATTAAGGGTAGACACCATGAAAATTGGCATCAATTGACCTACAGTAGAAATTTGCAAATGTCACAGCAGCAGTCAGCCATGGGCCATGCATGAGATATCAGGATCTGGCCCTGCATTTACAGCTTGGAATTGAAGTTTCAATGAGGACCTGATGGTTAAAGGCCCCTTCACATTAAGCGACGCTGCAGCGATACCGACAACGATCCGGATCGCTGCAGCGTCGCTGTTTGGTCGCTGGAGAGCTGTCACACAGACAGCTCTCCAGCGACCAACGATGCCGGTAACCAGGGTAAACATCGGGTAACTAAGCGCAGGGTCGCGCTTAGTTACCCGATGTTTACCCTGGTTACCATCCTAAAAGTAAAAAAAACAAACAGTACATACTTACCTAACGCTGTCTGTCCCCGGCGCTCTGCTTCTCTGCACTCCTCCTGTACTGTCTGTGTGAGCACAGCGGCCGGAAAGCAGAGCGGTGACGGCACCGCTCTGCTTTCCGGGTGACCGACGCTCACAGCCAGTGCAGGAGGAGTGCAGAGCACAGCGCCGGGGACAGACAGCGGTAGGTAAGTATGTAGTGTTTGTTTTTTTACTTTTAGGATGGTAACCAGGGTAAACATCGGGTTACTAAGCGCGGCCCTGCGCTTAGTTACCCGATGTTTACCCTGGTTACCAGTGAAGACATCGCTGGATCGGTGTCACACATGCCAATCCAGCGATGTCAGCGGGAGATCCAGCGACGAAATAAAGTTCTGGACTTTCTTCAGCGACCAACGATCTCCCAGCAGGGGCCTGATCGTTGGTCGCTGTCACACATAACAATTTCATTAACGATATCGTTGCTATGTCCCAAAATGCAACGATATCGTTAACAATATCGTTATGTGTGAAGGTACCTTAAGGGAGCAGTGTAAACCTTCTTAGCTGGGAGACTTGATACCTCATGCGACACCTCCAATTTTTTTTTTATTCCAGTCTGGGCCAGCATTTAGAGCTTTGAATTGAAGTTTCAATTAAAACGTGGTAGCTAAGGGAATGGTGTAAGCCTTTTTATCTGGGAGTCCTGACACTTCATGCCACACCTATTTTTTCCAGCCACTTTCAGGTGGCACAAACATCAGTTTCAAAGAGTACTATTGGCTCAAAAATGTAAGGAAAGTAACACAGGTAGCTGACTGAAAGTCAGTGCATGCCTGCCTGTCTGGGAGCCCTACTTGCATGCAATCCACCAGATGGAGACCCAACTAGGAGTCTCCACATTTCAAAAAGTACCGTATATACTCGAGTATAAGCCGAGATTTTCAGGCCATTTTTTGGGGGCTGAAAGTCTCCCTCTCAGCTTATACTCGAGTCATATGCAGGGGCCGCAGGGGAGGGGGAGCGGGGGATGTCTAATTATACTCACCTACTCCTGGTGCGGTCCCTGTGCGCCCCTGCTTCTTCCAGCGCTGCATATTCTTCTTGTACTGAGCGGTCACATGGTACCGCTCATTACAGTAATGAATATGCGGCTCCACCTCCCAAACCGGTGGAGCCGCATATTCATTACTGTAATGAGCGGTAACGGTGACTGCTCAGTACAGGAAGAATATGCAGCGCCAGGAGAAGCAGGGACGGCACTGTGACAGGAGCAGTTAAGTATACGGGGAGGGGGAGCGCAGCGCGATATTTACCTGCTCCTCATTCGGGTGTGGCTCCGTCATCAGTGTCCTCTGGCTGTGACGCTCAGGTCAGAGGGCACGATGACGTGGTCAGTGCGCGCCCTCTGCTGAACGTCAGTGCTGAGGACGGAGCCGCACGAGGAGCAGGTAAAAGTGCCGGGGTCCTGAGTGACGGAGAGGTGAGTATATGACTTTTTTTTTATCGCAGCCACAGCATATGGGGCAAGTGACTGTATGGAGCATCGTATGGCGTCATAACGATTGTACAGCACTATAAGGGGCAGTGAATGTATGGAGCATCTGTATGGGGCCATAACAATTGTGCAGCACTATAAGGGGCAGTGACTGTATGGAGCATCTGTATGGGGCCATAACGATTGTACAGCACTATAAGGGGCAGTAACTGTATGGAGCATCTGTATGGGGCCATAACGCTTGTACAGCACTATAAGGGGCAGTGAATGTATGGAGCATCTGTATGGGGCCATAACAATTGTACAGCACTATACGGGGTGGTGTCTGTATGGAGCATCTGTATGGGGCCATAATGATTGTACAGCACTATAAGGAGCAGTGTCTGTATGGAGCATCTGTATGGGGCCATAACGATTGTACAGCACTATAAGGGGCAGTGGCTGTATGGAGCATCTGTATGGGGCCTGTAGGGATTCCACTCACTCAGGTGCGACGGTTGACACTCAGGAGGCATGTTCTTTTGAAGTTCACTGGGTTTATTGCTTCATAAACCATATGGCAAAACAACAGAAAGCAAATAGCCTTTGGTTCAGGCAAAGAAAAAACAAGTGTCCAGTTCATCCTGCTCAGTCCTGAAGCCGTAACACACTCAGGAGGGTTTCACCTCCACACATATCTACTGTGTTAAGCATTAGCCTGACTTATATAGGACTAACCACACCCAGTAACCTATCACATGATTAGCCATGTGGTCTGACATCACCACAGGTCCTGAAACACAAATATATGGTTATGTGTAACAAAGAAATATTCCGGGCTACATTACAGCGACAAGGTACCTATATGACACATACCTCCCGTCGACCACACACCTGTTAGCCATGCTACATACCTCCCCCCTCTGCCTAAAGCCGTGGGGCTTGGCACTTTCCCCAACTAAACAAGGGATTCTTGATAGGGCATCCGCATTACCGTGCAGCTTTCCGGCCCTATGTTCCACATGGAAACTGAAGTCCTGCAGGACTAAGAACCAACGGGTGACCCTAGCATTTCTACCCTTTGTTTCCCTCATCCATCTAAGTGGGGCATGGTCAGATATTAGTCTGAATTTACGACCCAGCAGATAGTATCGTAACGTGTCCACCGCCCACTTTATGGCCAAACACTCTTTTTCCACGACTGAGTAGTTCTTCTCAGATGAGGACAGCTTTCTACTCAGATAGAGAACAGGATGCTCCTCCCCATGTAGCTCTTGGGAAAGGACTGCTCCTACCCCAGCATCTGAGGCATCTGTCTGAAGAACAAATTCTTTCTTGAAGTCTGGGGCCATCAGAAAAGGCTGCTTACATAGAGCCCCTTTCAACTCTTGGAAGGCTGACTCTGTCTCTTCAGACCAATTAACCATCACCGACTTTTTCCCTTTCAGCAGATCAATCAGAGGCGCAGCCACTGTGGCGAAGTTCGGGATGAACCTCCTGTAATATCCCACGATTCCCAGAAAGGCTTTAACTTGCTTTTTTGAAAGTGGTTTCGGCCACGTTTGGATTGCCTCCACTTTCCTGATTTGGGGCTTTATTTCTCCACGACCCACTATATAGCCTAGGTATTTAGCTTCTTCCTTACCCAAGGCACACTTCTTCGGGTTTATTGTAAACCCCACCTCTCTTAGAGCATCAAACACCGCTTGGACTTTCTCCAGATGACTCTCCCAGTCCGGGCTAAAGATGACGATATCATCTAGGTACGCAGCAGCGTAGGCTTTATGGGGTGCAAGGACTCTATCCATAGCCCTCTGGAAGGTCGCCGGAGCTCCCTGTAGGCCAAACGGCATCCGGACATACTGGAAGCATCCATGCGGTGTCGAAAAGGCCGTCTTCTCCTTGGCTTCCTGTGCCATGGGGATCTGCCTATACCCCTTTGTCAAATCCAAGGTGGATATATATCTGGCGTGCCCGAGCCTTTCGATGAGCTCATCAACGCGGGGCATGGGATAAGCGTCAAACTTGGAGACCTTATTCAACTTCCGATAGTCGTTGCAAAACCTCCACTCTCCATCAGGTTTTGGGACCAGGACAATTGGGCTCGACCAACCGCTCTTGGACTCCTCAAAGACTCCAAGCTTCAACATACGCTCCACTTCCTTGGAGATAACTTCTCAACGAGCCTCAGGAATACGATAGGGTTTCACATTCACCCGCACATGTGGCTTTGTTAGGACCTCGTGCTCTATGACCTTCGTGTATCCTGGCAACTCTGAAAACAGGTCCCTGTTTTTCTGGAGTAACTCCCGGCACTGCTGTTTCTGGGTCTTTGATAGCGTCTCCGCTATAGTAACCGCTCCAACCTCATCTTCTGGGTTGCTTAACAATGATGGAGTTACTGTCAGCTCTCTATCTTGCCATGGCTTGATGAGGTTGACATGGTAAACTTGGAATGGTTTCCGTCTTCCCGGTTGGTGAATTTTATAATTTACCTCACCAAGTTTCTTGATGACCTCATATGGCCCTTGCCATTTGGCCAAGAACTTACTTTCCACCGTCGGAACTAACACAAGAACTCGGTCTCCCGGATTGAACTGCCTCACTCTTGCAGACCGGTTGTAGACCCTGGCCTGAGCCTCTTGTGCCTGGAGGAGGTGCTCTTTCACGATAGGCATCACCTTTGCAATCCTCTGCTGCATCAGGGTCACATGCTCAATGACGCTTCTGTGGGGCGTGACTTTGGCTTCCCAGGTTTCCTTGGCTATATCCAGGAGTCCTCGCGGATGTCGGCCATATAGAGGCTCAAAAGGTGAGAACCCTGTGGAGGCCTGTGGAACTTCACGAATGGAAAACATCAGATAGGGTAAGAGACAATCCCAGTCTCTACCGTCTTTCTCAATAGCTTTTCTCAGCATGCTCTTCAGAGTCTTGTTAAATCTCTCAACAAGACCATCTGACTGGGGATGGTACACCGAGGTCCTCAACTGGGAGATTTTCAGGGCTTTGCATAACTCCCTCATCACCTTGCTCATGAAAGGTGTACCATGGTCAGTCAGGATCTCCTTCGGCAGACCTGTCCGGGAAAAGACATGGACCAACTCGCGGGCTATGCTCTTTGAGGAAGAATTTCTCAAGGGAATTGCCTCAGGATAGCGTGTGGCATAGTCCAGGATGACTAGTATATACTGATGGCCCCGGGCTGATTTAACTAAGGGACCGACCAAGTCCATGGCAATTCTCTCGAACGGCACCTCAATAATGGGCAGTGGCACAAGGGGGTTCCAGAAATGAGGAGTGGGAGCAGTTAGCTGACATGTAGGGCAGGACCTGCAATAGTTCACTATTTCCCGGTGACACCCAGGCCAATAGAACCTCTGCACAACCCGTTCCTGCGTTTTTTCCACCCCTTGGTGTCCACCCAAGATATGTGAATGGGCCATGTCCAACACCTTACGTCTATACGGACCCGGCACTACCAACTGCTCTACCAACTCCTCCCTTATTTTCGTGACCCGGTACAACAACTCCCCACTCATCAGAAAATGGGGAAATCTTGTGTCTGCCCCCGGCTCCTGTACCACCCCGTCAATAACTGTGACATTATTAAAGGCTTCCCTCAGAGTGGGGTCCCTATGTTGGGCAGTCCCAAAATTTTCACCGGATACCTCTAACTCAAGAATGTCAGATGCAGGGGACACTTCCTCCTCATCTCCAACCAGGACACAAAAAGGAAACCTGTCTGACTCTGGGTGTGGCAACACTCTTCCAGGGTTCATTGGTTCCGTACTCTTGCTAGGGAGCTCAGAACCTTTCCCCCACAAATCCCAAAACAAACAGAAATCCCGGCCAATAATTATAGGGTGCAACAAGTCCTGAACGACGCTGACTATGTGGGACTCAGTGCCACATGCCATTTCAATGTCCACCCTGGCCATAGGGTAGTCCTTTGCATCACCATGTATGCACCGCACTCCGACCTTCTTTCCCGGGAGCAGGTGGAGAGGAAAAGTGGCCCTCACCAGGGTCACTAGGCTCCCCGAGTCTAACAGTGCCGTTACTGCTCGACCGTTCACCTTTACGGGAAACGCTTGAGGTCCCTCATTGGACGGAGAGTTCACACTACAGGCTGGATACGCATAGTATGAACAACGGCGTCCCATGCTGCAGTCCATCTGCTCAGTGGTCTGGGAACAACGGGCAGCTATATGTCCTGGCCCGTGGCACCTCCAACAAATAATATCACCCGTAGGGACCTTGGGCACCACCTCCCCCTCCCTTTGTGACCTTGGACGCGCCACCCCTTTTTGGGACTCAGCTCCCTTCTGGGACCCCCAGTATGGCGTGGGCTGCCTCCCGAAGGAGCCTTCCAACCCTTGGTATCTCTCAACCAGTCCGATCAGCTCGTCGTCATTCTGGGGATCACCCTGGGCAACCCAAGTCTGTAAAGGCCTCGGGAGGGAATGGACAAACCGATCCATCATCACCCGTTCTACCATTTGAGCAGGCGTAGATGACTCTGGCTGCAGCCATTTCTGGACCAGGTGCAACAGATCAAACATTTGGGAACGAGGTGGTTTGTCCCGGGGATAGGTCCAGCAGTGAATTCGCTGTGCCCTGACAGTCAGTGTCACCCCCAAACGTGCGAGAATCTCGGCTTTCAACTTGTGATACTCCTTGGCATCCTGCAAGGTCAAGTCATAGTACGCCTTCTGGGGTTCTCCCGTCAGGTATGGCGCCAATACCTCTGCCCACTGCTCTGGCGGAAGTTTTTCCCTCTCAGCAACCCTCTCAAACACTGTCAGGAAGGCCTCAACATCATCCCCGGGGGTCATTTTCTGCAATGCGCGTCTTACCGTCTTCCGGACGTGGGCATCATCAGCCAGACCTGGGGTTGGGGCACTCGTCTTGCCCTGGATGGCGGTTGCCAGAAGCTGCATCTGCTGCCGTTGCTCCTGCTGGCTCTGTTGCATCTGCTGCCGCTGCTCCTGCTGGCTCTTATGTATCTGCTGCATCAACAGCCTGTTGGTCTCGTGCTGCCTTTGCTCCTGCTGGCTCTGCAAATGGACCAAGTGTTTCAGCAGGTCCTCCATTTTCCCCGGCGACGCTTGCTGGCTTGCAACAGACTTGACCCAGGACATTAAACAATAGAGTTACCTCTCTGCTGGGAACGCTGCCCGCATTCTCCACCAATTGTAGGGATTCCACTCACTCAGGTGCGACGGCTGACACTCAGGAGGCATGTTCCTTTAAAGTTCACTGGGTTTATTGTTTCACAAACCATATGGCAAAACAACAGGAAGAAAATAGCCTTTGGTTCAGGCAAAGAAAAAACAAGTGTCCAGTTCATCCGGCTCAGTCCTGAAGCCGTAACACACTCAGGAGGGTTTCACTTCCACACATATCTACTGTGTTAAGCATTAGCCTGACTTATATAGGACTAACCACACCCAGTAACCTATCACATGATTAGCCATGTGGTCTGACATCACCACAGGTCCTGAAACACAAATATATGGTTATGTGTAACAAAGAAATATTCCGGGCTACATTACAGCGACAAGGTACCTATGTGACACATACCTCCCGTCGACCACACACCCGTTAGCCATGCTACAGGCCATAATGATTGTGCAGCACTATAAGGGGCAGTGACTGTATGGAGCATCTTATGGGGCCCTTATTACCCTTTATGCAGGATTATATGGGGCTTATTTTAATATGGAGCATTTAATGGGGCCCATCAAACTTTATGGAGCACTATATGGGGCTCCTGATTCAATATGGATATTCAAAAACACTTAAACTACTGATGTCTCAATTAATTTTACTTTTATTGGTATCTATTTTTACTTTTGACATTTACCGGTAGCTGCTGCATTTTCCACCCTAGGCTCATACTCGAGTCATTAAGTTTTCCCAGTTTTTTGTGGCAAAATTAGGGGGGTCGGCTTATACTCGAGTATATACAGTAATTGGCACACACCACTAAAGTGACATCAATTTAGAAACCGTATAATAGGCCTCTGACACATCTTCTACTACAGGCAACCCACCAAATGGAGAACCAACTTGGGATCTCCACATTTCAAAAAATTGTTTGTAACATCAGCAGCAGTAGCAACAGCAGGAACAGAAGACACTTCAAAGATGGCACAGATTGTAATAACGTGAGATCAATACATGACACTAAAATTGACACCATCACCTAGTCTGTCTAATCTGTGACTGGGGTGCAAAACTTCCATAAAAATCCTTTACTAGTACATTTTGATGAAAGTTAGATGGTCTACACTTTCAGGGGACAGCCGGATGTGCTTATCCATCAGGATACCACCAGAAGTGCTGAAGACATGTTCTGAGGGAACGCTGGCTGCTGGGCATGACAAAACCTCCAAGGTGCGACAGGCGAGCTCAGGCCACTCTTCAATTTTTGAAGGCCAAAATGCAAAAGGGTCCAACCCCCCTCACGATGTTGATATTGAGCTCCAGATAGTCCTGCTCCATCCTCTCCAGTTGTTCACAATGTGTCAGCCTGTTGCACGGGCTGGTCTAAAAAATGTGTTAAACGACTCACAGAAGTTGCTTATAACACTTACACCGCTGCTGCTAATGTTTTTGGGATGGCACCTTGACATTCCCAGGGTTGAACTTCTAAAACTGGGATGCACTCTGCGTGCCTCACTGCTGTCTTGGGGAAAACCACTCTTAAGATTGTCTACAAGCGTGTTTCAATACTCCAACATGTGTGCATCCCTTTCCAGGGAGGGGAAGCATCTGACTAAATTTACTCTTAAACCGTGGATCTAACAGAGTGGCAACCCAGTAGTCCATACTATTTCTAACCTTAAGAATACGGGCATCGTGGTGAAGACAGTGCAGCAAGAAGGGGCTCATGTGTCAGGTGCTTCCATGAGGTCCAAGTCTATGCTGTGTTGGTGGTGGGGTAACACTCAAGGTTGCTTCCTCCGTCCCTTCCTGCCAACAACGGACAAGAGAGAGGGTATCATTATCCTCTTCATCTCCTGACTGTTGCGCATCCATCACTTCATCCTCCTGCATTTGTTTTCAGCTTCTGCATCTTCACAAACAGTTTGTCTGTTATCATGAGCTCCCCTTAATAGCTGTAAGCCACCCTCCCATGGCACCCTCCTGTGTGACAACAGTCCATAAATTTGAGATAATGTTATCTTTTCAGCTTCCTCCACAGCTTCCAACTCTTCCTCTGGGACCTTCACCTCCTCACACTAAAGGTACCATCACACTCAGCAACTTTGCAACGAGAATGACAACAATCCATGACGTTGCAGCGCCCTGGATAGCGATCTCATTGTGTTTGACACGCAGCAGCGATCTGGATCCCACTGTGCCATCGCTGGTCGGAGCTAGAAGTCCAGAACTTTATTTCGTCGCCAGGTCAGCGTGTATCGTCATGTTTGACATCAAAAGCAATGACGCCAGCAACGTTTTACATGGAGCTAACAACCAGCGAGAACGAGAAGTGAGTCGCCGTTACGTCACTGGATCGCTCCTGCATCATTCTGGAGTTGCTGTGTTTGACGTCTCTACAGCGACCTAAACAGCGACGCTCCAACGATCTAGTTTAGGTCGGCTCGTTGTCTATATCACTGCAGCATCGCTGAGTGTGATGGTACCTTTACTATTCAAAGTATGCTCCAGCATGTAGATGACCGTAATAGTGTTGCTGATGATGGCATCGACAGCACTAACCACTAACCATCTTAGTAGCCATTTCAAAACTGTTCAGAAGGGTGCAGAGATCCTTCCCCTGTGCCCACTCTGCAAGCATGATTTGCACCACGTTGGCCCAGGCTTTGCAAAAAGACATACTGCACCAGGGTTCGTTGCTGCCGCCACAGCCGATGTGACATGTGCAGAGTGGAATTCCACCATGTCTGAACATCGCTAATCAAACAGTGAGCACACAGTGATTGTGCTTTCTGCAGCAGCGTATCCAGGCTGGGAAAGTGGTGGAGAAAATGCTGTACCAGCAGGTTGATGATGGGAGCAATGAAAGACATGTGTGTGGTTGCCATGGCATAGGCCCGCCACCAGGTTTGCACCATTATCACACACTGCCTTCCCTGGCTTCAGGTTTAGTGGAGCTAGCCATTTCTCTAAGTTGGCCTGAATACATGTCCATAACTCTTGAGCTGTGTGACTGCGATCTCCTAGGCATATTAATTTTAACACTGCCTGATTGCGGTGAGCTACGGCTGTGCAGTACGAAGGTGGGAAAGATTGTATCTGCACTGTTGGAACGTGTGTCTGATTAAGGGAGTGGTTGAGTGCACTGGCGGAGGCCTTAGAGGAGTGTTATGAAAGGCAATTCAGTACTACAATGGACATAGCGGTCAGAGCACATACAGTGATCTGACAATAACCCAAAATCATAGAACGAGCTCTGAGACGTGGGAACTCTGCAGACCGCAATCCCTAATCCTCTCCAAACAACACTAGAGGCAGCCGTGGATTGCGCCTAACTCTGCCTATGCAACTCGGCACAGCCTGAGAAACTAACTAGCCTGAAGATAGAAAATAAGCCTACCTTGCCTCAGAGAAATACCCCAAAGGAAAAGGCAGCCCCCCACATATAATGACTGTGAGTTAAGATGAAAATACAAACGTAGAGATGAAATAGATTCAGCAAAGTGAGGCCCGACTTTCTTAACAGATCGAGGATAGAAAAGGTAACTTTGCGGTCTACACAAAACCCTAAAGAAAACCACGCAAAGGGGGCAAAAAGACCCTCCGTACTAAACTAACGGCACGGAGGTACACCCTTTGCGTCCCAGAGCTTCCAGCAACAAATTAGACAAGCTGGACAGAAAAAATAGCAAACAAATAGCAAAGAAGAACTTAGCTATGCAGAGCAGCAGGCCACAGGAATGATCCAGGGAAAAGCAAGTCCAACACTGGAACATTGACAGGAAGCCAGGATCAAAGCATTAGGTGGAGTTAAGTAGAGAAGCACCTAACGACCTCACCAGATCACCTGAGGGAGGAAACTCAGAAGCCGCAGTACCACTTCCCTCCACCAACAGAAGCTCACAGAGAGAATCAGCCGAAGTACCACTTGTGACCACAGGAGGGAGCTCTGCCACAGAATTCACAACAGTACCCCCCCCTTGAGGAGGGGTCACCGAACCCTCACCAGAGCCCCCAGGCCGACCAGGATGAGCCACATGAAAGGCACGAACAAGATCGGGAGCATGGACATCAGAGGCAAAAACCCAGGAATTATCTTCCTGAGCATAACCCTTCCATTTAACCAGATACTGGAGTTTCCGTCTAGAAACACGAGAATCCAAAATCTTCTCCACAATATACTCCAATTCCCCCTCCACCAAAACCGGGGCAGGAGGATCAACAGATGGAACCATAGGTGCCACGTATCTCCGCAACAATGACCTATGGAATACGTTATGTATGGAAAAAGAATCTGGAAGGGTCAGACGAAAAGACACAGGATTAAGAACCTCAGAAATCCTATACGGACCAATGAAACGAGGTTTAAACTTAGGAGAGGAAACCTTCATAGGAATATGACGAGAAGATAACCAAACCAGATCCCCAACACGAAGTCGGGGACCCACACGGCGTCTGCGATTAGCGAAACGTTGAGCCTTCTCCTGGGACAAGGTCAAATTGTCCACTACGTGAGTCCAAATCTGCTGCAACCTGTCCACCACAGTATCCACACCAGGACAGTCCGAAGACTCAACCTGTCCTGAAGAGAAACGAGGATGGAACCCAGAATTGCAGAAAAATGGCGAAACCAAGGTAGCCGAGCTGGCCCGATTATTAAGGGCGAACTCAGCCAAAGGCAAAAAGGACACCCAGCCATCCTGATCGGCAGAAACAAAGCATCTCAGATATGTTTCCAAGGTCTGATTGGTTCGTTCGGTCTGGCCATTAGTCTGAGGATGGAAAGCCGAGGAAAAAGACAAGTCAATGCCCATCCTACCACAAAAGGCTCGCCAAAACCTTGAAACAAACTGGGAACCTCTGTCAGAAACGATATTCTCTGGAATGCCATGTAAACGAACCACATGCTGGAAGAACAATGGCACCAAATCAGAGGAGGAAGGCAATTTAGACAAGGGTACCAGATGGACCATCTTAGAAAAGCGATCACAGACCACCCAAATGACTGACATCTTTTGAGAAACGGGAAGATCAGAAATAAAATCCATAGAGATATGTGTCCAAGGCCTCTTCGGGACCGGCAAGGGCAAAAGCAACCCACTGGCACGAGAACAGCAGGGCTTAGCCCGAGCACAAATCCCACAGGACTGCACAAAAACACGCACATCCCGCGACAGAGACGGCCACCAAAAGGATCTAGCCACCAACTCTCTGGTACCAAAGATTCCAGGATGACCAGCCAACACCGAACAATGAACCTCAGAGATAACTTTATTGGTCCACCTATCAGGGACAAACAGTCTCTCCGCTGGACAACGATCAGGTTTATTAGCCTGAAATTTTTGCAGCACCCGCCGCAAATCAGGGGAGATGGCAGACACAATTACTCCTTCCTTGAGGATACCCGCCGGCTCAGACAAACCCGAAGAGTCGGGCACAAAACTCCTAGACAGAGCATCCGCCTTCACATTTTTAGAGCCCGGAAGGTACGAAATCACAAAGTCAAAACGGGCAAAAAACAGCGACCAACGAGCCTGTCTAGGATTCAACCGCTTAGCAGACTCAAGATAAGTCAAGTTCTTATGATCAGTCAATACCACCACGCGATGCTTAGCTCCTTCAAGCCAATGACGCCACTCCTCGAATGCCCACTTCATGGCCAGCAACTCTCGGTTGCCCACATCATAATTTCGCTCAGCAGGCGAAAACTTCCTGGAAAAAAAAGCGCATGGTTTCATCACTGAGCAATCAGAACCTCTCTGCGACAAAACAGCCCCTGCTCCAATCTCAGAAGCATCAACCTCGACCTGGAACGGAAGAGAAACATCTGGTTGACACAACACAGGGGCAGAAGAAAAACGACGCTTCAAGTCTTGAAAAGCTTCCACAGCAGCAGAAGACCAATTGACCAAATCAGCACCCTTCTTGGTCAAATCAGTCAATGGTTTGGCAATACTAGAAAAATTGCAGATGAAGCGACGATAAAAAATAGCAAAGCCCAGGAACTTTTGCAGACTTTTCAGAGATGTCGGCTGAGTCCAATCATGGATGGCTTGGACCTTAACAGGATCCATCTCGATAGTAGAAGGGGAAAAGATGAACCCCAAAAATGAAACCTTCTGCACACCAAAGAGACACTTTGATCCCTTCACAAACGAAGAATTAGCACGCAGGACCTGAAAAACTGTTCAGACCTGCTTCACATGAGACTCCCAATCATCCGAGAAGATCAAAATGTCATCCAAGTACACAATCAGGAATTTATCCAGGTACTCTCGGAAGATGTCATGCATAAAGGACTGAAACACTGATGGAGCATTGGCAAGTCCGAATGGCATCACTAGATACTCAAAATGACCCTCGGGCGTATTAAATGCAGTTTTCCATTCATCTCCTCGCCTGATTCACACCAGATTATACACACCACGAAGATCTATCTTGGTGAACCAACTAGCCCCCTTAATCCGAGCAAACAAGTCAGATAACAATGGCAAGGGGTACTGAAATTTAACCGTGATCTTATTTAGAAGGTGGTAATCTATACAAGGTCTCAGTGAACCATCCTTCTTGGCTACAAAAAAGAACCCTGCTCCTAATGGTGACGATGATGGGCGAATATGCCCCTTCTCCAGGGATTCCTTCACATAACTGCGCATAGCGGCGTGCTCAGGCACGGATAAATTAAACAGTCGACCTTTTGGGAATTTACTACCAGGAATCAAATTGATAGCACAATCACAATCCCTATGCGGAGGTAGGGCATCGGACTTAGGCTCATCAAATACATCCCGGTAATCAGACAAGAACTCTGGAACCTCAGAAGGGGTGGATGACGAAATTGACAGAAATGGAACATCACCATGTACCCCCTGACAACCCCAGCTGGACACCGACATGGATTTCCAATCTAATACTGGATTATGGGCTTGTAGCCATGGCAACCCCAACACGACCACATCATGCAGATTATGCAACACCAGAAAGCGAATAACCTCCTGATGTGCAGGAGCCATGCACATGGTCAGCTGGGTCCAGTATTGAGGCTTATTCTTGGTCAAAGGCGTGGCATCAATTCCTCTCAATGGAATAGGACACTGCAAGGGCTCTAAGAGAAACCCACAACGCTTAGCATACTCCAAGTCCATCAAATTCAGGGCAGCGCCTGAATCCACAAATGCCATGACAGAATACGATGACAAAGAGCAGATCAAGGTAACGGACAGAAGAAATTTTGATTGTACCGTACCAATGGTGGCAGACCTAGCGAACCACTTAGTGCGCTTAGGACAATCAGAGATAGCGAGTGGAATCACCACAGTAGAAACACAACCCATTCAGACGTCTGTGTTCTTGCCGTTTAACTCTGGTCAAAGTCCTATCGCACTGCATAGGCTCAGGTTTAAGCTCAGGTAATACCGCCAAATGGTGCACAGATTTACGCTCACGCAAGCGTCGACCGATCTGAATGGCCAAAGACATAGACTCATTCAAACCAGCAGGCATAGGAAATCCCACCATGACATCCTTAAGGGCTTCAGAGAGACCCTTTCTGAACATAGCTGCCAGCGCAGATTCATTCCATTGAGTGAGCACGGACCACTTTCTAAATTTCTGACAATATACCTCTATCTCATCCTGACCCTGACAAAGAGCCAGCAAATTTTTCTCTGCCTGATCCACTGAATTAGGTTCGTCGTACAGCAATCCGAGCGCCAGGAAAAACGCATCGATATTGCTCAATGCAGGATCTCCTGGCACAAGAGAAAATGCCCAGTCCTGAGGGTCGCCGCGCAAAAAAGAAATAACAATCAAAACCTGTTGAACTGGATCACCAGAGGAGCGAGGTTTCAAGGCCAGAAATAATTTACAATTATTTTTGAAACTCAGAAACTTAGTTCGATCTCCAAAAAACAAATCAGGAATAGGAATTCTTGGTTCTAACATAGCTTTCTGATCAAAAGTGTCTTGAATCTTTTGTACTCTTGCCGAGAGCTGATCCACAAATGAAGACAGACTTCTAATGTCCATCGCTACACCTGTGTACTGAACCACCCAAATGTCTAGGGGAAAAAAAAGGCAAAAAAAAATGGTCTCAGAACTTCTTTTTTCCCTCTATTGAGAATCATTAGTACTTTTGGCTTCCTGTACTGTTATGAAAGGCAATTCAGTACTACAATGGACATAGCGGTCAGAGCACATACAGTGATCTGACAATAACCCAAAATCATAGAACGAGCTCTGAGACGTGGGAACTCTGCAGACCGCAATCCCTAATCCTCTCCAAACAACACTAGAGGCAGCCGTGGATTGCGCCTAACTCTGCCTATGCAACTCGGCACAGCCTGAGAAACTAACTAGCCTGAAGATAGAAAATAAGCCTACCTTGCCTCAGAGCAATACCCCAAAGGAAAAGGCAGCCCCCCACATATAATGACTGTGAGTTAAAATGAAAATACAAACGTAGAGATGAAATAGATTCAGCAAAGTGAGGCCCGACTTTCTTAACAGATCGAGGATAGAAAAGGTAACTTTGCGGTCTACACAAAACCCTAAAGAAAACCATGCAAAGGGGGCAAAAAGACCCTCCGTACCGAACTAACGGCACGGAGGTACACCCTTTGCGTCCCAGAGCTTCCAGCAACAAATTAGACAAGCTGGACAGAAAAAATAGCAAACAAATAGCAAAGAAGAACTTAGCTATGCAGAGCAGCAGGCCACAGGAATGATCCAGGGAAAAGCAAGTCCAACACTGGAACATTGACAGGAAGCCAGGATCAAAGCATTAGGTGGAGTTAAGTAGAGAAGCACCTAACGACCTCACCAGATCACCTGAGGGAGGAAACTCAGAAGCCGCAGTACCACTTCCCTCCACCAACAGAAGCTCACAGAGAGAATCAGCCGAAGTACCACTTGTGACCACAGGAGGGAGCTCTGCCACAGAATTCACAACAGAGGAGATGGAGGAGGCAGAAGCAGTGGAGGAACTGTTAGAGATGAAGGTTTGTCCTGCAAGCCTTGGGGATTCTAAGACTTGTGAAGAAGCAAAATGGCAGCCTGCCACCATAGTCACCCAGTGCCCAGTCATTGAGATGATAAGCCCCTGCCCATGTTTGCTCGTCCAGGTGTTAGTGGTGAAATGCACCCTGGCAGACATAGATTTTTGTGAGTGATGTGCAGGCAGAGATGTTATGGTGGATTGAGAGGTGCAGGCAGAGATATTATGGTGGATTGAGAAAGATGTGTTGTGCTAGGTGACACAAAAGCAGCAGTCATGGCTACTTCCTTAACAGCTGATGGACTCTCATTCACCTCAACTGTGGTGGGTAAACAATGGTAGTTTATGTGACTGGAGACCTGTGTGAGAAAACTTGGAATGGTGATGGAGGAGGAAGAAGCACCAGATGGGATTGATGGGACAGCCGGTGGTTGGCGAGGCCCACTAGTCTGCATTTTTAGCGCAGTGAGATTCCCACACTAAGGCATGTTGATCGCGCATGTACCGGTTCCTGCATGTAGTTGTCAAATTATTGCAATTTTTCCCAGTACTGTTTTTATTTGCAAATTTGACAGATGTGTTGGGTCAACCTTTTCTGTTTCAAAACAAGGCTAGGCAACCCTTGTAGCCCTTGTGAACTGCACACTCTCATCTGGTTCTGGCCATGGCCAGAGTTGGGGCTGAGGATGCAATGCTTTTTGTGGTTGCATCACTTTGTGTCTCTGTTGGAAGCCTCAACATATCCTGCTCTTTCTCCTCCTTCACCCCGTCTGCTGAGCTACTCAGCTGCATATCTCTGGGTTCACAACAAGTGGGATCTTCAACTTCATTGTAATCCTCTCTGTTCTCACACTCCTCACCCTGACAGTCAACCCCCTTCTCTTCCTGCCCTGACACCAAAGTACAGTCTGCGTGCGCCTCTAGTATCTAAGTCTCTTTAGGATCACCTCCACCCTTGGTGGATAATGTCTGGTGACGATTGCCTGGATTCTGCTCAGACCCTACTTCATTCTGTCCCTGATCCAACATGAACTAATTTGGCCACCGGTATAGATGCGTTTCTCCTCTGGATTCTGTGATTCTTTGGAGCGGACCTCTGATGCCCATGAAATAGAATGTGTTAGCAGCTCTTTAGAATGACCCATCTGAGGTTCCCCATAGTCAGTTGATGTTTGTAAATTTGTGACACAGGAAGAAACAAGGGATATTGGGGTGTCGCCTCTGAGGATTGTACTGTGTGTGATGTTAAGGTGGAAGAAGAGGAGGAGAGGCCACTTGATGCAGTGCTTGCAATCTACTGTAGCAAATGCTCTTTCTGAGCCCCATCTACAAGGCATACCTCTATATAGCTGCCAAAAAAGGGGAGTCGAGTAGCCTGGCCAGTAACAGATGTTGTCAGTGGTCTTTGGATATGACGAGACGGTGTTTGCTCAGTTGAGCTTACATTCACATTAACACCTCCTAAACCATGTACACATCAACACCAAGCCTATTCCCTCTTCCACCACGACCTCTCTTTTTCCCACTCATGTTGTAAGTAGCTTTCCCCTCTTGTAACCTGCTGTTTCACAACCTTAGGCCCACGGCTGTCAGTCACCTGTCAGAACAATCACTATTTATTTTCTTAGATAGTGTACCTGAACAACACTGTTATGCCTAATGATTTTTAATTGGAAATCTGTAGTGATGAGCGAGTATGCTCGTTACTCGAGTTTCTCCGAGCATGCTCGGGTGGTCTCCGAGTATATCAGCGTGCTTGAAGATTTAGTTTATGTCAACGCAGCTGCATAATTTGCAGCTGCTAGACAGCTTAAATACATGTTGGGATTGCCTGCTTGTTAGGCAATCCCCATTTGTATTCAAGCTGTCTAGCAGCCGCAAATCATGCAGCTGCGTCGACATAAACTAAATCTCCAAGCACGCTGCAATACTCAGAAACCACCCAAGCATGCTTGGAGAAATTCGAGTAATGAGCACACTCGCTCATCACTAGAAATCTGTCCTTCTAATTTGCAACTGAAGCACAGTTCTATCACAAACTATTTGAAGCAGCTAATTGGTCCTCATGGCTGCACCACTATATTAGGTCTAACAATTTTTAAGTGGAAATCTGGCCTGATTTGCCACTGAAACACAGTTTTAGCACAAATGATTTTGAGTACCAAATGGGGTTTCCGGGGACTGTCACATAGTTTTTGTACAATGTACTTCGACACTGGAAGATCGATTTCACACAGGAAAGGATCCTATCTATTTAACTGCCAAGTTCACTTTCAGCACCAGCACTAGAGCAAGAGCGACCTCTCTGCACTGTGACACTGAGCAAATGGCGCCAGCAAAACAAGATGTCCTCTTTTCATGGCCAGGGACATGTGACTTCAGCAGCCAATCACAGAACACCTTGTGTCATGACGTTGTGGATGGTTTTTGTGCCCTAATTGTTTGCTGGAATCAACACACATAAAGTTAAGGGGAAAAACAAAGTGCCTACCGCTCCTGTGATCTCTTCACACTCTAACCTCTCCACACCCCCTACCTTCATCAAACATATCCTCCGTTCCCCTCAATCAACATACAGCACCAGTACCATAGCCAAAGTTTTAACAAAAGCATTAGTGGAAACGCGATGATTTACCGAACTGTGACCGAATTTTGCCATCTTAGAGTACAAATGCTCGTGAATGCGAACACAAATCAGAATGTGCTACATTCATGCCGAATTTGAGATTGGCGAATGTTTTCCAAACACATTCGCTCATCTCTTCTACTAATATCTACTACCGACTTTCCATCTTCAATCTCGGTAGAAGGAGAGCATTTTACTTCCTCAGTGAGCGGGGAGGCTAAATTTGCCTGAACCTAAGAAGGATTAATTGTTCCATCATTAGCTTTTCATAGAAATAGTTTGACAAACATTAATTACATAATTATATGTCTTGATTATATAATTATATGTCACTTCATCTGTAAAGTATGATGTGTTTAATCGAGTTCCAGATGGAGGTTGGGCAGTAAATTTTAATTATTTTCCCAATGTATATGTAAGACTAGTTATTCTTCTGGATCTGCCTATGATACAGTTCAAAAGTCCTAAGCTCACAACTGATTGTAACATGTTCTTGCCATATCAATAGGGGCAGTTTGACCTTAGTTAACATCCTCAGAAAACATAGGCACGATCCATCTGCCTGGTGTCAAAAAAATATATGAAAAGTACGCTACAATTACATTTGAAGGCTGAGAATCGAAAACCATTTCAATAAAATAATCTCCTTTTCATGCTGCATATAACTGCTGTCAGAAGAAGAAATATTACAAGCTTTTATGGAATTCTGTATCTGAAATCAGTTATTGGACAGCTGAATGCAGACCATTGTGTGTAAACAGCAATTTCAGGCAGGGAAGAAGTTAATAAATTCAGTAGTATTTCACATAAGACATTAAAAAAATTCAGCCATTATGCTCTCTACTCTAATTAACATATATCCAGCCCTAGAAATATTTATGCGTTAGCAGATCAATTTGTAAGCTTTATGAGCAATAGGGAATATCATAAAAGCAGGAATGTCAAACCCTTTAGCTTTGGTCTGACTCAAGTTTTTACATCTCCAATTCTTCTGTATTTAGGAAACAACGCAAGTCCCAGAAATCTGAAATGATAATATTCCTGCTTTTATGACTTTCTCCTAGTCCTTTTTTTTCTTCTGATTATTTTGTAAGTACAATAAAACTGCTGTATAAAATGGAAAGTCTTCTAGTCATAATCTCTCTCTTCTCTGTGCAGAGATCGCGAATGGATGGTGCAGACCTTTGAGCCAGCATGGTATCCACTATTAATAACGGAGACCTTCCATAGGTAATGCACCTGTAGTTTATGGATATTTCCAAAGAATGCAAGTACTGGTCTTAAAACAAAGTTTCAAGAAAAGTAAGCAAGCCTTTAAGAATAAATACTAATTAAATGTGGTTTGATTGTTTAGTCACTCACAATTATAGACTTACACAATCTTCTAAATGCACAAAAAACATAAACAGTTGTATTGTCCATTTCTGTTATTGAGCACCTTAAAGGGAATCTGTCATCTGGAATTTGCCATCTAATCTGAGAACTGCAGGATGTAGGGACATATACCTTGATTCCAGTGATATGTAACTTACTGGGCTTCGAATTTTTATAAAATCACTGTTTTATCAGCATTAGATTATATCACTAGAGGACTAGTAAACCTGCTTACTTATGAGCTCTGTGTTCCCCACCCACACCAGTGATTTGCAACTTTCTGTGTACACTGGGCAGTGGTGTGGACGGGGGAATTCATGGCTCAGCATTCAGAGAACTGCTAGATCTGCAGCAGATAAAACTAAAACAGTTATGTTATCAAAATGACAGCAAGAAACCCAGTAAGTCAAACATCGCTGGAACCAGGGTCTCTGCCGCTACATTATACTGCTATCAAATAGAGTAGAAAAAACCTGGTGATAGATTCCATTTAAGTAATTATCCATAATGCAGTGAGAAAAACCCCCTGTGCGCCCACCCGCTGTTATTAAAGTACTCACCCAGCTCCCTCGCTGGCGCTGCTTCCTGTCCTGGCCGCACCTTCTACTGTATGAGCGGTCACGTGGGGCTGCCCATTACAAAAATGAATATGCGGCTCCACCTCCCATAGGGGTGGAGCCGCATATTCATTACTGTAAATGAGCGGCCCCACGTGACCGCTCATACAGTAGAAGGTGCAGCCAGGACAGGAAGCAGCACCAGCGAGGGAGCCGGGTGAGTATTTTAATAACAGCGGGCGGGCGCACAGGGGGTGGGGACATGGATCTTTATTTGAAACACGAGAAGCAAAAAAAAAAGGAATATTCATATCTTCTCTACAGCAAACGCTGCTGCAGAGAAGATATGAATGGCGGCTTCAGCACCAGATGCAGGGGACAGCGCTAAACTTTAGCGCTGTCTCCTGCACGGTGCGTGTGGTACCCAGTCGGCACACGGGCGGCACACGTGTGCCGCACGTGTGCCACACTGATGTGCCACAGAAACGCATGGGCACACGGACACGGATAATTCCGGTACCGATTTTTCCGGTACCGGAATTATCTGGACATGTGTGACTGCCCTAAGGAACGCTCCTTTAGCTCCTTCATGACCGAAGGTATTTTCAGTTTTGCGTTTTGTTTTTTTTTGCTTCCCTTCTTCCCAGAGCGATAACTTTTTTACTTTTCCGTCAATATGGCCATGTGAGGTCTTGTTTTTTGTGGGACGAGTTGTACTTTTGAGCGACATCATTTGTTTTAATATATAATGTGTACATTTAATGTGTACTATAAAATGGGAAAAAAATTCCAAGTGTGGTGTAATTGAAAAAAAGTGCATTCCCACACTTGTTTTTTGTTTGGATTTTTTACTAGGTTCACTAAATGCTAAAACTGACCTGCCATTATGATTCTCCAGACCATTACAAGTTCACAATGCAAGTGACTAGCACACTCTAAAGTGTTGTGATGCAAAAAATGGTGGGTTTATTTACATACAGTAATCAAACGTTTCGGTCGATAATGGACCTTCATCAGTGTACTAATTATAGCAGTATACTTGGTAGTGCCCCCAAATTAAGTAAACATTGCATCCAAATAACAGGCCTAAGAGGTATGGGCCACAAGCGCAGTGGAACCTGCCCACAGGAGCGAGACACACGCGGCGTCCACCACAAGTGGACACCTACTACACTTGCGGTGGACGCCGCGTGTATCTCGCTCCTGTGGGCAGGTTCCACTGCGCTTGTGGCCCATACCTCTTAGGCCTGTTATTTGGATGCAATGTTTACTTAATTTGGGGGCACTACCAAGTATACTGCTATAATTAGTACACTGATGAAGGTCCAGTATCGACCGAAACGTTTGATTACTGTATGTAAATAAACCCCCCATTTTTTGCATCACAACACTTTGGAGTGTGCTAGTCACTTGCATTGTACATATCAAGGTTTGGGAACCTATGACTGCACCTCCCCTCCTAGGCTGTGCTGAGCATTTTCTATACCATTACAAGTTCACAGACACCAAACATGTCTAGGTTCTTTTTTATCTAAGTGGTGAAAAAAAATTTCAAACTTTGTTAAAAAAAAAAATTTGCGCCATTTCCGATACCCGTGGCGTGTCAGGTTTTCATGATCTCAGGTTGGATGAGGGCTTATTTTTTGCACGACGAGCTGATGTTTTTAATCATATTATTTTGGTGCAGATACGTTCTTTTGATCGCCTGTTATTGCATTTTAATGCAATGTCGCAGTGATCAAAAAAAGTAATTCTGGCGTTTTGACTTTTTCACGCTACGCCGTTTAGCAATCAGGTTAATACTTTTTTTTATTGATAGATCGGGCGATTCTGAACCCGATGATACCAAATATGTGTATGCTTGATTTATTTTAATTGTTTTATTTTGAATGGAGAAAAAGGGGGATGATTTGTACTTTTATATTTTTTTATTTTTTTTTAGGTTTTTAAAAACATTTGTTTATACGTTTTGCATGCCTCAATAGTCTCCATTGGAGACTAGAAGCTGCCATAACCCGATCGTCTCTGCTACATACAGGCGATCAGATCACCTGTATGTAGCAGAATACCTCACTTGCTATGAGTGTCGACCACTGGGCGATGCTCATAGCAATCCGGCAGTGACAACCATAGAGGTCTCCAGGAGACCTCTGGCTGTTCTTAAAATACTCACCCGGCTCCCTCGCTGGCTGGCACTGCTTCCTGTCCTGGCCGCATCTTCTACTGTATGAGCGGTGATGTGGGGCCGCCGATTATAGTCATGAATATGCGGCTCCACCTCCCATAGGGGTGGAGCCGCATATTCATTACTGTAAATGAGCGGCCCCACGTGATCGCTCATACAGTAGAAGGTGCGGCCAGGACAGGAAGCAGCGCCAGCTGGCGAGGGAGCCGGGTGAGTATTTTAAGAACAGCGGGCGGGCGCACAGGGGGTGGGAGGGGGCTGGGGACATGGATATTTATTTTAAACACGAGAAACAAAAAAAAAAGGAATATTCATATCTTCTCTACAGCAAATGCTGCTGCAGGGAAGATATGAATCGCAGCTTCAGCACGATGCAGGGGACAGCGCTAAACTTTAGCGCTGTCTCCTGCACGGTGCGTGTGGTACCCAGTGGGCACACGGGCGGCACACGTGTGCCGCACGTGTGCCACACTGATGTGCCACAGAAACGCACGGGCACACGGACACGGATAATTCCGGTACCGATGTTTCCGGTACCGGAATTATCTGGATGTGTGGGACTGCCCTTCAGTGAATCCTGATTTTTTTTTTAAATAGGAGATGATGGTTGGTGAACTTGCAGGAGAATGTCTTTTTCTGCTTCTGCGTGCTCCTGCCTTCCCCCTCCTTCCTTAATTATAAAAACACCAACTGTCATCTCCAATATCAGTAATTGAGAAATGTCTTCACTGAGTATGCATTTCATAGATTTTATTCATGAATTGAGAATGAAAGATCCAGGATATGAAAGAAGCAGATTTCTCTAAAAAGATATATTACAAAGTTGTTTCTTTTCATGTGTACTGCTGATTTATGAAATAAAGATTAAAATAATGGTGACTTTTTAAATACTCATTTTTAGGTAAACTAAAAGTTCATTTGAGCTTTCTCCCAGCCCTGCAGCTGTATTATTAGTTAAGTTACATTGTCTTTATCTATGATTGTGACAACAATTAGACTAATATTATATTACTAATTATTGCAGAAATATAAGAAACTCCTAAAAATTCCCTCACTTTCTCTTTCAACTATTTATCTTTAACGTTTTGATTTCTACCAATTTTTGAAGCAGCACATGTCTTTGTTCTGTTTCTATATGATAAGAAGATAACCTATTTCTTTGGATCTTTGCTGTGCTCCAACATTTAATTAGGAGGCTGACACAGAAAAATTGTGCTATATACTGTGTATATCAGTGTTATATTTGTCAGCTTTCAAATGTTAGTCTTTGTGGTCCTTTGCCAGGTGCACATCTGTGTATTTATTTAGTATCAGGCAACTTTTTATTCTCTCTCGTTATATGTACTGCAACAAAACCGACTGACACCTCCGAAGAGAGCTATAATTGGTGTAAAAGCTCTGTGACTTCCAGTATTCCAAAACTGTATTCAAACTTCAATATACTGTATATGCACTGCTCAAAACAATAAAGGGATCACTAAAATCCCACATCCTAGATATCACTGAATGAAATATTCCAGTTGTAAATCTTTATTCATTACATAGTGGAATGTGTTGAAAACAATAAAACCTAAAAATAATCAACATAAATCACAACTAATATCCCACAGAGGTCTGGAGTTGGAATGATGCTCAAAATCAAGGTGGAAAATGAAGTTTCAGGCTGATCCAACTTCAGTGGAAATGCCTCAAGACAAGGAAATGATGCTTAATAGTGTGTGTGTGGCCTCCATATGCCTGTATGATCTCCCTACAACGCATGATGATGAGGCGGCAGATGGTTTTCTGAGGGATCTCCTCCCAGATCTGGACTAAAGCATCTGCCAACTCCTGGACAGTCTGTGATGCAACGTGATGTTGGTGGATGGTGCGAGACATGATGTCCCAGATGTGTTTAATCGGATTCAGGTCTGGGTAACGAGCGGGCCAGTCCATAGCTCCAATGCCTTCATCTTGCAGGAACTGCTGACACACTCCAGCCACATGAGGTCTGGCATTGTCCTGCATTAGGAGGAACCAGGGCCAACCGCACCAGCATATGGTCTCACAAGGGGTCTCACAATCTCATCTAGGTACCTAATGGCAGTCAGGAAACCTCTGATGAGCACATGGAGGGCTGTGCAGTCCTCCAAAGAAATGCCACCCCACACCATTACTGACCCACTGCCAAACTCATCATGCTGAAGGATATTGCAGGCAGCAGATCGCTCTCCACATCGTCTCCAGACTTTGTCACATCTGTCACATGTGCTCAGTGTGAACCTGCTTTAATTTGTGAAAAGCACAGGGCGTCAGTGGCAAATTAGCTAATCCTGGTGTCCTGTGGCAAATGTCAAGTATCCTGCACGGTGTTGAGCTGGGAGCACAACCCCCATCTGTGGACGTCAGGCACTCAGACCATCCTCATTGAGTCGGTTTCTAACCATTTGTACAGACACATGCACATTTGTGGCTTGCTGGAGGTCATCTTGCAGGGCTGTGGTTGTGCTCCTCCTGTTCCTCCTTGCACAAAGGCTGAGGTAGCAGTCCTGCTGCTGGGTTGCTGCCCTCCTATGGCCCCCTCCACATCTCCTGGTGTACTGGCCTGTCTCCTTGTAGTGCCTCCAGCCTCTGGACACTACATTGACAGACACAGCAAACCTTCTTGCCACAGCTCGCATTGATGTGCCATCCTGGATGAGCTGCACTACCTGAGCCACTTGTGTTGGTTGTAGAGTCCATCTCATGCTACCATGAACGTGAAAGCACAACCAACATTCAAAAGTGACCAAAACATCAGACAGAAAGCATTGGTACTGAGATGTGGCCTGTGGTCCACACCTGCAGAACCATTCCTTTATTGAGTGTGTCTTGATAATTGCCAATAATTTCCATCTGTTGTCTATTGCATTTGCACAACAGCATGTGAAATTGATTGTCAAACAGTGTTGTTTCCTAAGTGGGCAGTTTGATTTCACAGAAGTTTGATTTAGTTGGAGTTATATTCTGTTGATTCAGTGTTCCCTTTATTTTTTTGAGCAGTGTATATACTGTATACAGCTCTGGCAAAAATTAAGAGACCACTGCAAAATGTTCCGTTAGTCTGATTTTTCTCTTTATAGGTATATTTTTGAGTAAAATGTAAATTGTTCTTTTATTCTATAAACCTCTGACAACATCTCCGAATTTGCAAGCAATAAATTTTGAATTTTTTTTCGGAGAAAGGAAAATGGTCAAAATTTAAAAAAATAACCGCAGTGCGTTCAGACCTCAAATAATGCAAAGAAAACAAGTTCAGAATCATTTAGAAACAACACTAATGTTTTAACTCAGAAAATGTTCAGAAATCAATATTTTATGGAATAACCATGATTTTTAATCACAGCTTTCATGCGTCTTGGCATGCTTTCCACCAGTCTTTCACACTGATTCTGGCGCAAAAATTTAAGCAGTTCTTTGTTTGATGGCTTGTGACTAGTGTTGAGCGATACCTTCCGATATCGGAAAGTATCGGTATCGGTTTGGATCGGCCGATATTCAAAAAATATCGGATATCGCCGATACCGATACCCGATCCCAATGCAAGTCAATGGGACCAAAATATCGGAATTAAAATAAACCCTTTCTTTCCTTGTAGGTTCATTCTACATGAAGGAAAACAACTAAGAATAATGTAGGATGTATGGGGGAGGTGGCGGAGACATTAAAGGCAATGAGGATTAGTCCAATCAAATAGAATAGCATGTTTTTTTTTTTTTTTAAAGACGTTCGGATTGAAAAAGATATTGACTATGTAAATTTTTTTTATTTTGTCAGATATTGATGTTTCACTATTCCACGCCCTTCCCCTTCTTTTTTTTCTTTTTTTTTTTTTCTTTTCCCACACTTTCATCTTCATCATCATCAGCATCCTTGACATCAACTTCTTCACCTTATTCATCTTCTTCTTCATCTTCTACCTATTTTTTTTTTTATTACATTCTTCATATTCATTTTCTTCAACTATTATTATTCTTCCTATTCTACATATTCTTTTTATTCCACTGTTATTATTCTTCCTATTCTACTTCTTCATCATATTCTCATTTGTGACAGGCATTCCCGTAGTTGTTATCTATAAAAGTTGGAAGATTACACCTTCCGTTCTGCCAGTCACAAAAGTTACATTTGTCCGCGTTCAGTTTGGCCTGCAGCATCAGGCTTTATCCAGGGGCACCACGAGGAGGAACGGACTCACCCCCATACACTGCTTAGTCTTCTTCTGCATATAATTTAGATAATATCTTTTGCTCTGATATTAAGTCTTATGCTTAATGTTCTTCTGCTCTTTGTTCTGCAGCCTCTTGTTCTTCTGCTTCTCGGTCTTCCATGTTGTCGTCTCCAGGGTCTTCGTCTCCAGTGTCGTCATCTCCGCCGTCGTCGTCTCAGCCGTCGTCGTCTCCGCCGTCGTCGTCGTCGTCATCGGGGTGGTCTTCCGGGTCGTCGTCATCGGGGTGGTCTTCCGGGTTGTCGACGTTAGGGTCTTCAACTTGGAAATGTAGCAGAAGGTACAAGAAGGCTGAGAAAATGCCAAGAACCAGCTGATGGAACTGGAACTCGGATGGCTACCCGAAGGTTCAAGAGCCTATGGAACTACCGAGGACCAGCTGACGTTACTGGAACCCGGTTACTAAGCAGGAGGTACCCGTGCTAAAAAGCACTACCAAGGACCGCCTGACGTTGGCGGAACTCGGATACCCAGAAGGAGGCACCTAAGCCAAAGGCTCTGCCCGGAACCAGATGACGTTACTGGAACCAGGATGGGGAGCAGAAGGTACAAGAGCAAAAGACACTGCCGAGAACCAGCTGACGGTACTGGAACCCGGATGGGTAGCCGAATGTCCAAGAGCCAATGGAACTACCAAGGACCAGCTGACGTTACTGGAACCCGGTTACTAAGCAGGAGGCACCCGTGCCTGAAAGCACTACCAAGGACCACCTGACATTGGTGGAACTTGGATACCCAGAAGGAGGCACCTAAGCCAAAGGCTCTGCCCGGAACCAGCTGACGGTACTGGAACCAGGATGGGGAGCAGAAGGTACAAGAGCAAAAGACACTGCCGAGAACCAGCTGACGGTGCTGGAACCAGGTGGTGGACCCGAAGGCCCACAGGAGAGGAGAGAACAGCTAGGCCGCGAGGCAGCCGCAGTTACCGAACCCCAACAGTCCTACAGGGGGAGCTGGGCCTACTGGCACTACAGAACCATCTTGACTACCAGTTCACGCAGCCCACATAGGAAGCTCCTAAACTGGAGGCACCCTGGAGTTGGCTAACTCGACCGCCCCACGACGGGGCAAGCATAGGCGTCTCAGTGAAGTTGACACAACCCGGAAACAGCTGACGGTGCTGAAACCAGGCTTGGCACGAGGGAGTACCTGTGACAAGAACACTGCCGAGAACCAGCTGGCGGTGCTGGAACCCGGATGCGTTGCCCCAGTGTGCAAGAGCCAATGGCACGACCGAGGACCAGCTGACGGTGCTGGAACCCGGTTACTAAGCTGTAGGTGCCCGCGCTTAAAAGCACTACCAAGGACCGCCTGGCGTTGGCGGAACTCGGATACCCAGGAGGAGGCACCTAAGCCAAAGGCTCGGCCCGGAACCAGCTGACGGTGCTGGAACCAGGTGGTGGACCCGAAGGCCCACAGGAGAGGAGAGAACAGCTAGGCCGCGAGGCAGCCGCAGTTACCGAACCCCAACAGTCCTACAGGGGGAGCTGGGCCTACTGGCACTACAGAACCAGCCTTGACTACCAGTTCACGCAGCCCACATAGGAAGCTCCTAAACTGGAGGCACCCTGGAGTTGGCTAACTCGACCGCCCCACGACGGGGCAAGCATAGGCGTCTCAGTGAAGTTGACACAACCCGGAAACAGCTGACGGTGCTGAAACCAGGCTTGGCACGAGGGAGTACCTGTGACAAGAACACTGCCGAGAACCAGCTGGCGGTGCTGGAACCCGGATGCGTTGCCCCAGTGTGCAAGAGCCAATGGCACGACCGAGGACCAGCTGACGGTGCTGGAACCCGGTTACTAAGCTGTAGGTGCCCGCGCTTAAAAGCACTACCAAGGACCGCCTGGCGTTGGCGGAACTCGGATACCCAGGAGGAGGCACCTAAGCCAAAGGCTCGGCCCGGAACCAGCTGACGGTGCTGGAACCAGGTGGTGGACCCCAAGGCCCACAGGAGAGGAGAGAAAAGCTAGGCCGCGAGGCAGCCGCAGTTACCGAACCCCAACAGTCCTACAGGGGGAGCTGGGCCTACTGGCACTACAGAACCAGCCTTGACTACCAGTTCACGCAGCCCACATAGGAAGCTCCTAAACTGGAGGCACCCTGGAGTTGGCTAACTCGACCGCCCCACGACGGGGCAAGCATAGGCGTCTCAGTGAAGTTGACACAACCCGGAAACAGCTGACGGTGCTGAAACCAGGCTTGGCACAAGGGAGTACCTGTGACAAGAACACTGCCGAGAACCAGCTGGCGGTGCTGGAACCCGGATGCGTTGCCCCAGTGTGCAAGAGCCAATGGCACGACCGAGGACCAGCTGACGGTGCTGGAACCCGGTTACTAAGCTGTAGGTGCCCGCGCTTAAAAGCACTACCAAGGACCGCCTGGCGTTGGCGGAACTCGGATACCCAGGAGGAGGCACCTAAGCCAAAGGCTCGGCCCGGAACCAGCTGACGGTGCTGGAACCAGGTGGTGGACCCGAAGGCCCACAGGAGAGGAGAGAACAGCTAGGCCGCGAGGCAGCCGCAGTTACCGAACCCCAACAGTCCTACAGGGGGAGCTGGGCCTACTGGCACTACAGAACCAGCCTTGACTACCAGTTCACGCAGCCCACATAGGAAGCTCCTAAACTGGAGGCACCCTGGAGTTGGCTAACTCGGCCGCCCCACGACGGGGCAAGCATAGGCGTCTCAGTGAAGTTGACACAACCCGGAAACAGCTGACGGTGCTGAAACCAGGCTTGGCACGAGGGAGTACCTGTGACAAGAACACTGCCGAGAACCAGCTGGCGGTGCTGGAACCCGGATGCGTTGCCCCAGTGTGCAAGAGCCAATGGCACGACCGAGGACCAGCTGACGGTGCTGGAACCCGGTTACTAAGCTGTAGGTGCCCGCGCTTAAAAGCACTACCAAGGACCGCCTGGCGTTGGCGGAACTCGGATACCCAGGAGGAGGCACCTAAGCCAAAGGCTCGGCCCGGAACCAGCTGACGGTGCTGGAACCAGGTGGTGGACCCGAAGGCCCACAGGAGAGGAGAGAACAGCTAGGCCGCGAGGCAGCCGCAGTTACCGAACCCCAACAGTCCTACAGGGGGAGCTGGGCCTACTGGCACTACAGAACCAGCCTTGACTACCAGTTCACGCAGCCCACATAGGAAGCTCCTAAACTGGAGGCACCCTGGAGTTGGCTAACTCGGCCGCCCCACGACGGGGCAAGCATAGGCGTCTCAGTGAAGTTGACACAACCCGGAAACAGCTGACGGTGCTGAAACCAGGCTTGGCACGAGGGAGTACCTGTGACAAGAACACTGCCGAGAACCAGCTGGCGGTGCTGGAACCCGGATGCGTTGCCCCAGTGTGCAAGAGCCAATGGCACGACCGAGGACCAGCTGACGGTGCTGGAACCCGGTTACTAAGCTGTAGGTGCCCGCGCTTAAAAGCACTACCAAGGACCGCCTGGCGTTGGCGGAACTCGGATACCCAGGAGGAGGCACCTAAGCCAAAGGCTCGGCCCGGAACCAGCTGACGGTGCTGGAACCAGGTGGTGGACCCGAAGGCCCACAGGAGAGGAGAGAACAGCTAGGCCGCGAGGCAGCCGCAGTTACCGAACCCCAACAGTCCTACAGGGGGAGCTGGGCCTACTGGCACTACAGAACCAGCCTTGACTACCAGTTCACGCAGCCCACATAGGAAGCTCCTAAACTGGAGGCACCCTGGAGTTGGCTAACTCGGCCGCCCCACGACGGGGCAAGCATAGGCGTCTCAGTGAAGTTGACACAACCCGGAAACAGCTGACGGTGCTGAAACCAGGCTTGGCACGAGGGAGTACCTGTGACAAGAACACTGCCGAGAACCAGCTGGCGGTGCTGGAACCCGGATGCGTTGCCCCAGTGTGCAAGAGCCAATGGCACGACCGAGGACCAGCTGACGGTGCTGGAACCCGGTTACTAAGCTGTAGGTGCCCGCGCTTAAAAGCACTACCAAGGACCGCCTGGCGTTGGCGGAACTCGGATACCCAGGAGGAGGCACCTAAGCCAAAGGCTCGGCCCGGAACCAGCTGACGGTGCTGGAACCAGGTGGTGGACCCCAAGGCCCACAGGAGAGGAGAGAACAGCTAGGCCGCGAGGCAGCCGCAGTTACCGAACCCCAACAGTCCTACAGGGGGAGCTGGGCCTACTGGCACTACAGAACCAGCCTTGACTACCAGTTCACGCAGCCCACATAGGAAGCTCCTAAACTGGAGGCACCCTGGAGTTGGCTAACTCGACCGCCCCACGACGGGGCAAGCATAGGCGTCTCAGTGAAGTTGACACAACCCGGAAACAGCTGACGGTGCTGAAACCAGGCTTGGCACGAGGGAGTACCTGTGACAAGAACACTGCCGAGAACCAGCTGGCGGTGCTGGAACCCGGATGCGTTGCCCCAGTGTGCAAGAGCCAATGGCACGACCGAGGACCAGCTGACGGTGCTGGAACCCGGTTACTAAGCTGTAGGTGCCCGCGCTTAAAAGCACTACCAAGGACCGCCTGGCGTTGGCGGAACTCGGATACCCAGGAGGAGGCACCTAAGCCAAAGGCTCGGCCCGGAACCAGCTGACGGTGCTGGAACCAGGTGGTGGACCCGAAGGCCCACAGGAGAGGAGAGAACAGCTAGGCCGCGAGGCAGCCGCAGTTACCGAACCCCAACAGTCCTACAGGGGGAGCTGGGCCTACTGGCACTACAGAACCAGCCTTGACTACCAGTTCACGCAGCCCACATAGGAAGCTCCTAAACTGGAGGCACCCTGGAGTTGGCTAACTCGGCCGCCCCACGACGGGGCAAGCATAGGCGTCTCAGTGAAGTTGACACAACCCGGAAACAGCTGACGGTGCTGAAACCAGGCTTGGCACGAGGGAGTACCTGTGACAAGAACACTGCCGAGAACCAGCTGGCGGTGCTGGAACCCGGATGCGTTGCCCCAGTGTGCAAGAGCCAATGGCACGACCGAGGACCAGCTGACGGTGCTGGAACCCGGTTACTAAGCTGTAGGTGCCCGCGCTTAAAAGCACTACCAAGGACCGCCTGGCGTTGGCGGAACTCGGATACCCAGGAGGAGGCACCTAAGCCAAAGGCTCGGCCCGGAACCAGCTGACGGTGCTGGAACCAGGTGGTGGACCCGAAGGCCCACAGGAGAGGAGAGAACAGCTAGGCCGCGAGGCAGCCGCAGTTACCGAACCCCAACAGTCCTACAGGGGGAGCTGGGCCTACTGGCACTACAGAACCAGCCTTGACTACCAGTTCACGCAGCCCACATAGGAAGCTCCTAAACTGGAGGCACCCTGGAGTTGGCTAACTCGACCGCCCCACGACGGGGCAAGCATAGGCGTCTCAGTGAAGTTGACACAACCCGGAAACAGCTGACGGTGCTGAAACCAGGCTTGGCACGAGGGAGTACCTGTGACAAGAACACTGCCGAGAACCAGCTGGCGGTGCTGGAACCCGGATGCGTTGCCCCAGTGTGCAAGAGCCAATGGCACGACCGAGGACCAGCTGACGGTGCTGGAACCCGGTTACTAAGCTGTAGGTGCCCGCGCTTAAAAGCACTACCAAGGACCGCCTGGCGTTGGCGGAACTCGGATACCCAGGAGGAGGCACCTAAGCCAAAGGCTCGGCCCGGAACCAGCTGACGGTGCTGGAACCAGGTGGTGGACCCCAAGGCCCACAGGAGAGGAGAGAACAGCTAGGCCGCGAGGCAGCCGCAGTTACCGAACCCCAACAGTCCTACAGGGGGAGCTGGGCCTACTGGCACTACAGAACCAGCCTTGACTACCAGTTCACGCAGCCCACATAGGAAGCTCCTAAACTGGAGGCACCCTGGAGTTGGCTAACTCGACCGCCCCACGACGGGGCAAGCATAGGCGTCTCAGTGAAGTTGACACAACCCGGAAACAGCTGACGGTGCTGAAACCAGGCTTGGCACGAGGGAGTACCTGTGACAAGAACACTGCCGAGAACCAGCTGGCGGTGCTGGAACCCGGATGCGTTGCCCCAGTGTGCAAGAGCCAATGGCACGACCGAGGACCAGCTGACGGTGCTGGAACCCGGTTACTAAGCTGTAGGTGCCCGCGCTTAAAAGCACTACCAAGGACCGCCTGGCGTTGGCGGAACTCGGATACCCAGGAGGAGGCACCTAAGCCAAAGGCTCGGCCCGGAACCAGCTGACGGTGCTGGAACCAGGTGGTGGACCCGAAGGCCCACAGGAGAGGAGAGAACAGCTAGGCCGCGAGGCAGCCGCAGTTACCGAACCCCAACAGTCCTACAGGGGGAGCTGGGCCTACTGGCACTACAGAACCAGCCTTGACTACCAGTTCACGCAGCCCACATAGGAAGCTCCTAAACTGGAGGCACCCTGGAGTTGGCTAACTCGGCCGCCCCACGACGGGGCAAGCATAGGCGTCTCAGTGAAGTTGACACAACCCGGAAACAGCTGACGGTGCTGAAACCAGGCTTGGCACGAGGGAGTACCTGTGACAAGAACACTGCCGAGAACCAGCTGGCGGTGCTGGAACCCGGATGCGTTGCCCCAGTGTGCAAGAGCCAATGGCACGACCGAGGACCAGCTGACGGTGCTGGAACCCGGTTACTAAGCTGTAGGTGCCCGCGCTTAAAAGCACTACCAAGGACCGCCTGGCGTTGGCGGAACTCGGATACCCAGGAGGAGGCACCTAAGCCAAAGGCTCGGCCCGGAACCAGCTGACGGTGCTGGAACCAGGTGGTGGACCCCAAGGCCCACAGGAGAGGAGAGAACAGCTAGGCCGCGAGGCAGCCGCAGTTACCGAACCCCAACAGTCCTACAGGGGGAGCTGGGCCTACTGGCACTACAGAACCAGCCTTGACTACCAGTTCACGCAGCCCACATAGGAAGCTCCTAAACTGGAGGCACCCTGGAGTTGGCTAACTCGGCCGCCCCACGACGGGGCAAGCATAGGCGTCTCAGTGAAGTTGACACAACCCGGAAACAGCTGACGGTGCTGAAACCAGGCTTGGCACGAGGGAGTACCTGTGACAAGAACACTGCCGAGAACCAGCTGGCGGTGCTGGAACCCGGATGCGTTGCCCCAGTGTGCAAGAGCCAATGGCACGACCGAGGACCAGCTGACGGTGCTGGAACCCGGTTACTAAGCTGTAGGTGCCCGCGCTTAAAAGCACTACCAAGGACCGCCTGGCGTTGGCGGAACTCGGATACCCAGGAGGAGGCACCTAAGCCAAAGGCTCGGCCCGGAACCAGCTGACGGTGCTGGAACCAGGTGGTGGACCCCAAGGCCCACAGGAGAGGAGAGAACAGCTAGGCCGCGAGGCAGCCGCAGTTACCGAACCCCAACAGTCCTACAGGGGGAGCTGGGCCTACTGGCACTACAGAACCAGCCTTGACTACCAGTTCACGCAGCCCACATAGGAAGCTCCTAAACTGGAGGCACCCTGGAGTTGGCTAACTCGACCGCCCCACGACGGGGCAAGCATAGGCGTCTCAGTGAAGTTGACACAACCCGGAAACAGCTGACGGTGCTGAAACCAGGCTTGGCACGAGGGAGTACCTGTGACAAGAACACTGCCGAGAACCAGCTGGCGGTGCTGGAACCCGGATGCGTTGCCCCAGTGTGCAAGAGCCAATGGCACGACCGAGGACCAGCTGACGGTGCTGGAACCCGGTTACTAAGCTGTAGGTGCCCACGCTTAAAAGCACTACCAAGGACCGCCTGGCGTTGGCGGAACTCGGATACCCAGGAGGAGGCACCTAAGCCAAAGGCTCGGCCCGGAACCAGCTGACGGTGCTGGAACCAGGTGGTGGACCCGAAGGCCCACAGGAGAGGAGAGAACAGCTAGGCCGCGAGGCAGCCGCAGTTACCGAACCCCAACAGTCCTACAGGGGGAGCTGGGCCTACTGGCACTACAGAACCAGCCTTGACTACCAGTTCACGCAGCCCACATAGGAAGCTCCTAAACTGGAGGCACCCTGGAGTTGGCTAACTCGGCCGCCCCACGACGGGGCAAGCATAGGCGTCTCAGTGAAGTTGACACAACCCGGAAACAGCTGACGGTGCTGAAACCAGGCTTGGCACGAGGGAGTACCTGTGACAAGAACACTGCCGAGAACCAGCTGGCGGTGCTGGAACCCGGATGCGTTGCCCCAGTGTGCAAGAGCCAATGGCACGACCGAGGACCAGCTGACGGTGCTGGAACCCGGTTACTAAGCTGTAGGTGCCCGCGCTTAAAAGCACTACCAAGGACCGCCTGGCGTTGGCGGAACTCGGATACCCAGGAGGAGGCACCTAAGCCAAAGGCTCGGCCCGGAACCAGCTGACGGTGCTGGAACCAGGTGGTGGACCCGAAGGCCCACAGGAGAGGAGAGAACAGCTAGGCCGCGAGGCAGCCGCAGTTACCGAACCCCAACAGTCCTACAGGGGGAGCTGGGCCTACTGGCACTACAGAACCAGCCTTGACTACCAGTTCACGCAGCCCACATAGGAAGCTCCTAAACTGGAGGCACCCTGGAGTTGGCTAACTCGACCGCCCCACGACGGGGCAAGCATAGGCGTCTCAGTGAAGTTGACACAACCCGGAAACAGCTGACGGTGCTGAAACCAGGCTTGGCACGAGGGAGTACCTGTGACAAGAACACTGCCGAGAACCAGCAGGCGGTGCTGGAACCCGGATGCGTTGCCCCAGTGTGCAAGAGCCAATGGCACGACCGAGGACCAGCTGACGGTGCTGGAACCCGGTTACTAAGCTGTAGGTGCCCGCGCTTAAAAGCACTACCAAGGACCGCCTGGCGTTGGCGGAACTCGGATACCCAGGAGGAGGCACCTAAGCCAAAGGCTCGGCCCGGAACCAGCTGACGGTGCTGGAACCAGGTGGTGGACCCCAAGGCCCACAGGAGAGGAGAGAACAGCTAGGCCGCGAGGCAGCCGCAGTTACCGAACCCCAACAGTCCTACAGGGGGAGCTGGGCCTACTGGCACTACAGAACCAGCCTTGACTACCAGTTCACGCAGCCCACATAGGAAGCTCCTAAACTGGAGGCACCCTGGAGTTGGCTAACTCGACCGCCCCACGACGGGGCAAGCATAGGCGTCTCAGTGAAGTTGACACAACCCGGAAACAGCTGACGGTGCTGAAACCAGGCTTGGCACGAGGGAGTACCTGTGACAAGAACACTGCCGAGAACCAGCTGGCGGTGCTGGAACCCGGATGCGTTGCCCCAGTGTGCAAGAGCCAATGGCACGACCGAGGACCAGCTGACGGTGCTGGAACCCGGTTACTAAGCTGTAGGTGCCCGCGCTTAAAAGCACTACCAAGGACCGCCTGGCGTTGGCGGAACTCGGATACCCAGGAGGAGGCACCTAAGCCAAAGGCTCGGCCCGGAACCAGCTGACGGTGCTGGAACCAGGTGGTGGACCCGAAGGCCCACAGGAGAGGAGAGAACAGCTAGGCCGCGAGGCAGCCGCAGTTACCGAACCCCAACAGTCCTACAGGGGGAGCTGGGCCTACTGGCACTACAGAACCAGCCTTGACTACCAGTTCACGCAGCCCACATAGGAAGCTCCTAAACTGGAGGCACCCTGGAGTTGGCTAACTCGGCCGCCCCACGACGGGGCAAGCATAGGCGTCTCAGTGAAGTTGACACAACCCGGAAACAGCTGACGGTGCTGAAACCAGGCTTGGCACGAGGGAGTACCTGTGACAAGAGCACTGCCGAGAACCAGCTGGCGGTGCTGGAACCCGGATGCGTTGCCCCAGTGTGCAAGAGCCAATGGCACGACCGAGGACCAGCTGACGGTGCTGGAACCCGGTTACTAAGCTGTAGGTGCCCGCGCTTAAAAGCACTACCAAGGACCGCCTGGCGTTGGCGGAACTCGGATACCCAGGAGGAGGCACCTAAGCCAAAGGCTCGGCCCGGAACCAGCTGACGGTGCTGGAACCAGGTGGTGGACCCGAAGGCCCACAGGAGAGGAGAGAACAGCTAGGCCGCGAGGCAGCCGCAGTTACCGAACCCCAACAGTCCTACAGGGGGAGCTGGGCCTACTGGCACTACAGAACCAGCCTTGACTACCAGTTCACGCAGCCCACATAGGAAGCTCCTAAACTGGAGGCACCCTGGAGTTGGCTAACTCGACCGCCCCACGACGGGGCAAGCATAGGCGTCTCAGTGAAGTTGACACAACCCGGAAACAGCTGACGGTGCTGAAACCAGGCTTGGCACGAGGGAGTACCTGTGACAAGAACACTGCCGAGAACCAGCTGGCGGTGCTGGAACCCGGATGCGTTGCCCCAGTGTGCAAGAGCCAATGGCACGACCGAGGACCAGCTGACGGTGCTGGAACCCGGTTACTAAGCTGTAGGTGCCCGCGCTTAAAAGCACTACCAAGGACCGCCTGGCGTTGGCGGAACTCGGATACCCAGGAGGAGGCACCTAAGCCAAAGGCTCGGCCCGGAACCAGCTGACGGTGCTGGAACCAGGTGGTGGACCCCAAGGCCCACAGGAGAGGAGAGAACAGCTAGGCCGCGAGGCAGCCGCAGTTACCGAACCCCAACAGTCCTACAGGGGGAGCTGGGCCTACTGGCACTACAGAACCAGCCTTGACTACCAGTTCACGCAGCCCACATAGGAAGCTCCTAAACTGGAGGCACCCTGGAGTTGGCTAACTCGACCGCCCCATGACGGGGCAAGCATAGGCGTCTCAGTGAAGTTGACACAACCCGGAAACAGCTGACGGTGCTGAAACCAGGCTTGGCACGAGGGAGTACCTGTGACAAGAACACTGCCGAGAACCAGCTGGCGGTGCTGGAACCCGGATGCGTTGCCTTGCCTATTAAAGATTGTCTTCCTAGAGCCCCAACTAGCGGTGTTGGAGCAAAGGGTAAGCAGGGGGAGATGAGTGTAGGCCGAAGCCTGCACTGGAGGCAGCTTTGTGTCTGCGTTGCGTTTGCAGGACACTTTGCCGGCTACACACTGGGGGAACAGCTGGCGTTGCTGAACCCCACTAACACAATGGCGTGTGTTTTTATCTGTGCAGCTAGCACTTGCGGGCAAAAACTAGCGATGTTAGAGCCCGTGTTGAAGCAGGAGGAGGAGGAGAGGAGCAGAGTGTAGGCCGAAGCCTAGTTGAACCAATTTCAAAGGAAACCTTTAACCCCCCCCTCAGGTGTTACAAAGTACAAGAGACACACCTTGTGCAGTATTAATGCTGCACAAGTGAAAGGTTGCTCTATTAATTTGTCTACTTGCACACGCTGAATGAAAGACATACACAATTTACCCCATTCTACAGTCAAACTGTAGTGGATGCGTGACTTGGTTTTTTGATGAGACGCAGCACAGGTGTCCAAAATAACGCCTTGGTGCTTGGCGCAGCTTCCTGAGCGTTGTTATTTGCTGTACAGGAGTCTGCGCTCTTGTGTTATCCCTTGGCAATGCCCTGTTAGCGCTGCCCATCTTATGACATCATTTCATGTTGGCCGGTGCGGTTAACGATGGCCATAAATCCCAGACCCACAGTGTCTTTTCATAAAGCCACACTGCGGTGCTGGGATTCGTGGCCTTGAGCAGTAAATATTTTGGCCGCTCACACACGTCCTTACACCTGCTTCAGACTGGGCGGCCTCTGCTGATCCCTTCTCGCATGCCGCGGCCATGAGGCTGCACAGTCTGAAGAAGGCGGAAGGAGATGAGTTAAGACAGGCGAAGATATGCACTGCTCGTGCCCATCAATCACACCCTCGCAGTCAAAATAATTAAGACAACGAGGAGCATTTTATTCAGGCAGGGCGGACGAACAGGCGCAAGTAGCCAACCAATGATGTCAGAAGACGGGAAGCGCTACCAAGGGGGGTGCTGCGTATCATTAGAAAGGAAAGTCACACCTCAGGGACAGTGGAATGGTCTCAAAGAGACACATTTTGTACGTGTTGAGTTCCACGTGGGCAAGGAGAAAACATCAGCCACCTTGTACAAATGCAGCAGTACTGCTGTACAAGGTGGCTGTTATACATAGAAACACCTGGGGGTGGGGGCCAGGCTCCCTTCAATTTCAGTTCATGTGCCTGCGTGGCGTTTGCAGGTCACGTTGCAAGCTGCACAGCAGGGGAACAGCTGGCGGTGCTGAACCCCACTAACACATTGGCTGGTGTTTTTCTCTGTGCAGCTAGCATTTCCGGGCAAAAACTAGCGGTGTTTGAGCCCAAGGTCAGCAGGAGGAGGAGGAGAGGAGCAAAGTGTAGGCCGAAGCCTGCACTGGTGGCAGCTTTTGGTCGGTTGTGCCAGCGTGGCTTGTGCTGGACACGATGCCGGCTACACAGCGGGGGAACAGCTGGCGGTGCTGAACCCCACTAACACATTGGCTGGTGTTTTTCTCTGTGCAGCTAGCATTTCCGGGCAAAAACTAGCGTTGTTAGAGCCCAGGGTCAGCAGGAGGAGGAGAGGAGCAGAGTGTAGGCCGAAGCCTAGTTGAACCAATTTCAAAGGTTACCTTTAACCCCCCCTCAGGTGTTACAAAGTACAAGAGCCACTCCTTCTGCAGCATTAATGCTGCACAAGTAAAAGGTTGCTCTATTAATTTTTCTACTTGCACAAGCTGAATGCAACACGTAGACTATTTAGCCCATTATACTGTTAATCAGTAGTGGAGGCGTGACTTGTCTTTTTAAAGAAAAGCAGCACAGGTGTCGAAAACAACACCTTTTTGCATGGGCGCAGCTTCCTGAGCGTTGTTAGTTGCTGTACAGGAGTCTGCGCTCTTGTGATCCTTTGGCCATGCGCTGTGAGCGCTTCCTGTCTTATGACCTCATTTCATGTTGGCCGTTGCGGTTAGCGATAGACATGAATCCCAGACCCACAGTGTGTTTTTAAAAAATCACACTGCGGTGCTGGGATTCGTGCCCTGGTGCACTAAATATGTTTGCCGCTCACACATGTCCTTACACCTGCTTCAGACTGGGCGGCCTCATCTGATCCCTTATCGCCTGCCGCGGCCATGAGGACACCCAGTCTGAAGAAGGCGGAAGGAGATGAGTGAACACAGGCAAACATATCCACTGCACATGCCCATCAATCACACCCTCGCTGTCCAAAAAAATAAGACACCGTGGGGCGTTGTTTCGAGCAGGGGAGATGCACAGGCGCAGCCAGCTAACCAATGATGTCAAAAGACGGGCAGCGCTAACAAGGGTGGTGCTGCGTGTCATTACAAAGGAAAGTCACACCTCAGGGACATTGTAATGGTCTCTAATGAGACACATTTTGTACGTGTTGAGTTCCACGTGGGCAAGGAGAAAAAGTCAGCCACCTTGTACAAATGCAGCAGTACTGCTGTACAAGGTGGCTGTTATACATAGAAACACCTGGGGGTGGGGGGCAGGCTCCCTTCAATTTCAGTTCATGTGCCTGCGTGGCGTTTGCAGGTCACGTTGCAAGCTACACAGCAGGGGAACAGCTGGCGTTGCTGAACCCCACTGACACATTGACTGGTGTTTTTCTCTGTGCAGATTGCATGTCCGGGCAAAAACTAGCGGTGTTAGAGCCCAGGGTCAGCAGGAGGAGGAGGAGAGGAGCAAAGTGTAGGCCGAAGCCTGCACTGGTGGCAGCTTTTGGTCGGTTGTGCCAGCGTGGCTTGTGCTGGACACGATGCCGGCTACACAGCGGGGGAACAGCTGGCGGTGCTGAACCCCACTAACACATTGGCTGGTGTTTTTCTCTGTGCAGCTAGCATTTCCGGGCAAAAACTAGCGGTGTTTGAGCCCAGGGTCAGCAGGAGGAGTAGAGGAGCAGAGTGTAGGCCGAAGCCTAGTTGAACCAATTTCAAAGGTTACCTTTAACCCCCCCCTCAGGTGTTGCAAGGTACAAGAGCCACACCTTGAACAGCATTAATGATGCACAAGTCAAAGGTTGCTCTATTTAATTTTGCTCCTTGCACACGCTGAATTAAACACGTACACTATTTAGCCCATTATACTGTCAAACAGTAGTGGAGGCGTGACTACTAGTCTTTTTAAGGAGACGCAGCACAGGTGTACAAATTTACACCTAGGTGCTGTGCGCAGATTCCTTACCGTTGTTATTTGCAGTACAGGAAACTGCGCTCTTGTGTTATCCCTTGGCAATACCCTGTTAGTGCAGGCCGTCTCATGACCTCATTTCATGTTGGCCGGTGCGGTTAACGATGGCCATAAATCCCAGACCCACAGTGGCTTTTCCTAAAGTCACACTGCGGTGCTGGGATTCGTGGCCTTGTGCAGTAAATATGTTCGCCGCTCACACATGTCCTTACACCTGCTTCAGACTGGGCGGCCTCAGCTGATCCCTTATCGCATGCCGCGGCCATGAGGCCGCACAGTCAGAAGAAGGCGGAAGGAGGGGAGTGAAAACAGGGGAACATATGCACTGCTCGTGCCCATCAATCACACCCTCGCAGTCAAAATATATGAGACAACGGGGGGCGTTGTGTCGGGCAGGGGGGACGCACAGGCACAGCCAGCCAACCAATGATGTCAGGAGACGGGCAGCGCTAACAATGGGGGTGCTGCGTGTCATTAAAAAGGAAAGTCACACCTCAGGGACATTGTAATGGTCTGTAATGAGACACATTTTGTACTTGTTGAGTTCCACGTGTGCAAGGAGAAAAAGTCAGCCACCTTGTACAAATGCAGCAGTACTGCTGTACAAGGTGGCTGTTATACATAGAAACACCTGGGGGGGTGGGGGGCAGGCTCCCTTCAATTTCAGTTCATGTTCCTGCGTGGCGTTTGCAGGAAACGTTGCAAGCTACACAGCAGGGGAACAGCTGGCGGTGCTGAACCCCACTAACACATTGGCTGGTGTTTTTCTCTGTGCAGCTAGCATTTCCGGGCAAAAACTAGCGGTGTTTGAGCCCAGGGTCAGCAGGAGGAGGAGAGGAGCAAAGTGTAGGCCGAAGCCTGCACTGGTGGCAGCTTTTGTTCTGTTGTGCCAGCGTGGCTTGTGCTGGACACGTTGCCGACTACACAGCAGGGGAACAGCTGGCGGTGCTGAACCCCACTAACACATTGGCTGGTGTTTTTCTCTGTGCAGCTAGCATTTCCGGGCAAAAACTAGCGGTGTTTGAGCCCAGGGTCAGCAGGAGGAGTAGAGGAGCAGAGTGTTGGCCAAAGCCTAGTTGAACCAATTTCAAAGGTTACCTTTAACCCCCCCCTCAGGTGTTGCAAGGTACAAGAGCCACACCTTGAACAGCATTATTGATGCACAAGTCAAAGGTTGCTCTATTTAATTTTGCTCCTTGCACACGCTGAATTGAACACGTACACTATTTAGCCCATTATACTGTCAAACAGTAGTGGAGGCGTGACTACTAGTCTTTTTAAGGTGACGCAGCACAGGTGTACAAATTTACACCTAGGTGCTGTGCGCAGATTCCTTACCGTTGTTATTTGCAGTACAGGAAACTGCGCTCTTGTGTTATCCCTTGGCAATACCCTGTTAGTGCAGGCCGTCTCATGACCTCATTTCATGTTGGCCGCTGCGGTTAACGATGGCCATAAATCCCAGACCCACAGTGGCTTTTCATAAAGTCACACTGCGGTGCTGGGATTCGTGGCCTTGTGCAGTAAATATGTTCGCCGCTCACACATGTCCTTACACCTGCTTCAGACTGGGCGGCCTCAGCTGATCCCTTATCGCATGCCGCGGCCATGAGGCCGCACAGTCAGAAGAAGGCGGAAGGAGGGGAGTGAAGACAGGGGAACATATGCACTGCTCGTGCCCATCAATCACACCCTCGCAGTCAAAATATATGAGACAACGGGGGGCGTTGTGTCGGGCAGGGGGACGCACAGGCACAGCCAGCCAACCAATGATGTCAGGAGACGGGCAGCGCTAACAATGGGGGTGCTGCGTGTCATTAAAAAGGAAAGTCACACCTCAGGGACATTGTAATGGTCTGTAATGAGACACATTTTGTACTTGTTGAGTTCCACGTGTGCAAGGAGAAAAAGTCAGCCACCTTGTACAAATGCAGCAGTACTGCTGTACAAGGTGGCTGTTATACATAGAAACACCTGGGGGGGTGGGGGGCAGGCTCCCTTCAATTTCAGTTCATGTGCCTGCGTGGCGTTTGCAGGTCACGTTGCAAGCTACACAGCAGGGGAACAGCTGGCGTTGCTGAACCCCACTGACACATTGACTGGTGTTTTTCTCTGTGCAGATTGCATGTCCGGGCAAAAACTAGCGGTGTTAGAGCCCAGGGTCAGCAGGAGGAGGAGGAGAGGAGCAAAGTGTAGGCCGAAGCCTGCACTGGTGGCAGCTTTTGGTCGGTTGTGCCAGCGTGGCTTGTGCTGGACACGATGCCGGCTACACAGCGGGGGAACAGCTGGCGGTGCTGAACCCCACTAACACATTGGCTGGTGTTTTTCTCTGTGCAGCTAGCATGTCCGGGCAGAAACTGGCGTTGTTTGAGCCCAGGGTCAGCAGGAGGAGGAGAGGAGCAAAGTGTAGGCCGAAGCCTGCACTGGTGGCAGCTTTTGTTCTGTTGTGCCAGCGTGGCTTGTGCTGGACACGTTGCCGACTACACAGCAGGGGAACAGCTGGCGGTGCTGAACCCCACTAACACATTGGCTGGTGTTTTTCTCTGTGCAGCTAGCATTTCCGGGCAAAAACTAGCGGTGTTTGAGCCCAGGGTCAGCAGGAGGAGTAGAGGAGCAGAGTGTAGGCCGAAGCCTAGTTGAACCAATTTCAAAGGTTACCTTTAACCCCCCCCTCAGGTGTTGCAAGGTACAAGAGCCACACCTTGTGCAGCATTAATGCTGCACAAGTAAAAGGTTGCTCTATTTGTTTTGCTCCTTGCACACGCTGACTAAAACACGTACACTATTTAGCCCATTATACTGTCAAACAGTTGTGGAGGCGTGACTTGTCTTTTTAACGAGACGCAGCACAGGTGTCAAAATTTGCACCTAGGTACTGGGCGCAGATTCCTGAGCGTTGTTATTTGCTGTACAGGAGTCTGCGCTATTGTGATCCCTTGGCCATGCGCTGTGAGCGCTTCCTGTCTTCTGACCTCATTTCATGTCGGCCGTTGCGGTTAGCGATGGACATGAATCCCAGACCCACAGTGTGTTTTTAAAAAATCACACTGCGGTGCTGGGATTCGTGCCCTGGTGCACTAAATATGTTTGCCGCTCACACATGTCCTTACACCTGCTTCAGACTGGGCGGCCTCATCTGATCCCTTATCGCCTGCCGCGGCCATGAGGACACCCAGTCTGAAGAAGGCGGAAGGAGATGAGTGAACACAGGCAAACATATGCACTGCACATGCCCATCAATCACACCCTCGCTGTCCAAAAAAATAAGACACCGAGGGCCGTTGTTTCGAGCAGGGGAGATGCACAGGCGCAGCCAGCTAACCAATGATGTCAAAAGACGGGCAGCGCTAACAAGGGTGGTGCTGCGTGTCATTACAAAGGAAAGTCACACCTCAGGGACATTGTAATGGTCTCTAATGAGACACATTTTGTACGTGTTGAGTTCCACGTGGGCAAGGAGAAAAAGTCAGCCACCTTGTACAAATGCAGCAGTACTGCTGTACAAGGTGGCTGATATACATAGAAACACCTGTGGGTGGGGGGCAGGCTCCCTTCAATTTCAGTTCATGTGCCTGCGTGGCGTTTGCAGGTCACGTTGCAAGCTACACAGCAGGGGAACAGCTGGCGTTGCTGAACCCCACTGACACATTGACTGGTGTTTTTCTCTGTGCAGATTGCATGTCCAGGCAAAAACTAGCGGTGTTAGAGCCCAGGGTCAGCAGGAGGAGGAGGAGAGGAGCAAAGTGTAGGCCGAAGCCTGCACTGGTGGCAGCTTTTGGTCGGTTGTGCCAGCGTGGCTTGTGCTGGACACGATGCCGGCTACACAGCGGGGGAACAGCAGGCGGTGCTGAACCCCACTAACACATTGGCTGGTGTTTTTCTCTGTGCAGCTAGCATGTCCGGGCAGAAACTGGCGTTGTTTGAGCCCAGGGTCAGCAGGAGGAGGAGACGAGCAAAGTGTAGGCCGAAGCCTGCACTGGTGGCAGCTTTTGTTCTGTTGTGCCAGCGTGGCTTGTGCTGGACACGTTGCCGACTACACAGCAGGGGAACAGCTGGCGGTGCTGAACCCCACTAACACATTGGCTGGTGTTTTTCTCTGTGCAGCTAGCATTTCCGGGCAAAAACTAGCGGTGTTTGAGCCCAGGGTCAGCAGGAGGAGTAGAGGAGCAGAGTGTAGGCCGAAGCCTAGTTGAACCAATTTCAAAGGTTACCTTTAACCCCCCCCTCAGGTGTTGCAAGGTACAAGAGCCACACCTTGTGCAGCATTAATGCTGCACAAGTAAAAGGTTGCTCTATTTGTTTTGCTCCTTGCACACGCTGACTAAAACACGTACACTATTTAGCCCATTATACTGTCAAACAGTTGTGGAGGCGTGACTTGTCTTTTTAACGAGACGCAGCACAGGTGTCAAAATTTGCACCTAGGTACTGGGCGCAGATTCCTGAGCGTTGTTATTTGCTGTACAGGAGTCTGCGCTATTGTGATCCCTTGGCCATGCGCTGTGAGCGCTTCCTGTCTTCTGACCTCATTTCATGTCGGCCGTTGCGGTTAGCGATGGACATGAATCCCAGACCCACAGTGTGTTTTCAAAAAATCACACTGCGGTGCTGGGATTCGTGGCCTTGTGCAGTAAATAGGTTTGCCGCTTACACATGTCCTTACACCTGCTCCAGACTGGGCGGCCTCAGCTGATCCCTTATCGCCTACCACGGCCAGGAGGCCGCACAGTCTGAAGAAGGCGGAAGGAGATGAGTTAAGACAGGCGAACATATGCACTGCTCGTGCCCATAAACCACACCCTCGCTGACAAAATAAATATGACAACGAGGGGCGTTGTTTCTAGCAGGGCGGATGCACAGGCGCAGCCAGCTAACCATGATGACAAAAGACGGGAAACGCTACCAAGGGGGGTGCTGCGTATCATTACAAAGGAAAGTCACACCTCAGGGACAGTGGAATGGTCTCAATGAGACACATTTTGTACGTGTTGAGTTCCACGTGGGCAAGGAGAAAAAGTCAGCCACCTTGTACAAATGCAGCAGTACTGCTGTACTAGGTGGCTGTTATACATAGAAACACCTGGGGGGGTGGGGCCAGGTTCCCTTTTAATTTCAGTTCCTGTGCCTGCATGGCGTTTGCAGGTCACGTTGCCGGCTACACAGCAGGGGAACAGCTGGCGTTGCTGAACCCCACTAACACATTGGCTGGTGTTTTTCTCTGTGCAGCTAGCACTTCCGGGCAAAAACTAGCGGTGTTTGAGCCCAGGGTCAGCAGGAGGAGGAGAGGAGCAGAGTGTAGGCCGAAGCCTGCACTGGTGGCAGCTTTTGTTCTGTTGTGCCAGCGTGGCTTGTGCTGGACACGTTGCCGACTACACAGCAGGGGAACAGCTGGCGGTGCTGAACCCCACTGACACATCACCTAGTGTTTTTTTCTGTGTAGACAACACTTCCAGGTGGCAACTGACAGTGTTGAAACCCAGGGAATCAAAGAGGAGCAGAGTGTAGGCCGAAGCCTGCAGTGGAGCAAGTTGAAAGGGAACCTTTAACCCCCCCCCCCCCCAGGCATTTGTTGCTGAAAGAGCCATCTTGTACAGCAGTAATACTGCACATGGAAAATGGTGGCTCCGAAAATTATGCTCCTTGCAAACGCTGAAGTACACACTCATATAATGTGTCCCCTCACACCGTCAAACCATCCCGGAAGTGGGACTTTCCTTTGTAATGTGACACAGCACAGCCGTCATTCCAACCCCCTTGGTGCCGGGCACCACCTCCTCAACGTTGTTTGGTTCTGTCACGGAGCCCGCACTGTAATGTTATCCCTTGGCCATGCACAGTTAGCGGTGCCCGTCTTCTGACATCATGTAGGTGTCAGGCTGGCAGTGCCTGTGCGTCCAAGCTGCCCGAGATCCAACCTTGCAGTGTCATCTAATGTAGTCCCACTGCGGGCCAGGGATCCATGGGCATGCGCAGTGCATATCATCGCCTCTCACTCACCTCCTTCCTGCTTCTTCAGACTGTGCGGCGTCACGGCCGTGGCATGCTATTAGGGATCAGCTGACGCCGCCTAGTCTGAAGAAGCGTGAAGAAGGGGAGTGAGAGGCTAGTATATGCACTGCGCATGGCCATGGATACCAGGCCCACTGTGGGATCACATTAGACGACACTGCGAGGTGTGATTTCGGGCAGCGTGGACGCACAGGCGCAGCCAGGACGACAACAAATGATGTCAGAGGACGGGCAGCGCAAACTGTGCATGGCCAAGGGATAACATAACAGCACAGGGTCCATGACGGAATCAAACAACGCTAAGGAGGCAGCGCACGGTGCCAAGGGGGTAGCAATGACGGCTGTGCTGCGTCACATTACAAAGGAAAGTCCCACCTCCGGGACGGTTGGACGGTGTGAGGGGACACATTACATGAGTGTGTAGTTCAGCGTTTGCAAGGAGCATAATTTCAAGAGCGACCTTTCCCTTGTGCAGTATTAGTGCTGCACATGGTGGCTCTTTCAGTAACAAACGCCTAGGGGGGGGGGGGACAGGTCCCCTTACATTTTAGTTGTGCCAGCGTGGCGGTCGCATGACACGTTGCCGGATACACAGCTGGGGATCAGCTGACGTTACTGAACCCCAATAACAGAGGAGCGACTGTTGACTGTGCACACAGCACTTCCAGGCACCAACTGGCGGTGTTAGAGCCCAGGGACAGCAGGAGGAGCAGATTGGAGGTATTGCCGCACACACAGCTGGGGATCAGCTGACGTTACTGAACCCCAATAACAGAGGAGCGACTGTTGACTGTGCACACAGCACTTCCAGGCACCAACTGGCGGTGTTAGAGCCCAGGGACAGCAGGAGGAGCAGATTGGAGGTATTGCCGCACACACAGCTGGGGATCAGCTGACGTTACTGAACCCCAATAACAGAGGAGCGACTGTTGACTGTGCACACAGCACTTCCAGGCACCAACTGGCGGTGTTAGAGCCCAGGGACAGCAGGAGGAGCAGAGGAACAGAGTGTAGGCCGAAGCCTGATTGGAGCAAGTTGAAAGGAAACCTTTAACCCCCCCCCCCAAGACGTTTGTAGCTGAAAGAGCCATGTTGTGCAGCACTAAGGATGCAAAAGGAAAAGGTTGCTCTTTTAATTATGCTCCTTGCAAACACCGAAGTAAACACTAAAAATGTGTCCCTTTATACCGTTAAACCGTTCCGGAGGTGCGAATTTCCTTCGTAATGGGACACAGCACAGCTGTCATTCCTATCCCCTTGATGCCGTGCGCTGCCTCCTCAGCGTTGTTTTAAGCTGTCACGGAGCCTGCGCTGTTCTGTTAGCCCTTGGCCATGCCCAATTAGCGCTGCCTGTCTTCTGACATAATTTGGTGTCAGGCTGTCAGTGCCTGTGCGTCCACGCTGCTCCAGATCCCACCTCGCAGTCTCATCTAACGTAATCCCACTGCGGGCCTTGGAACCATGGGCATGCACAGTGCATAACCTCGACTCTCACTCCCCTCCTTCCCTCTTCTTCAGACTGTGCGGTGTCACGGCCGTGGCATGCTAGGGATCAGCTGACGGCGCACAGTCTAAAGAAGGCGGAGGGAAATGAGCGAGAGCCCGAGGGGAAGATATGCACTGCGCATGCCCATGGATCCCAGGCCCGCAGTGTGACTCAATCAGAAGACACTGCGAGGCGGGATCTCGGGCACCGCGGCCGCACAGGCGCAGCCAGCCTGACACCAAATTATGTCAGAAGACAGGCAGCGCAAATAGGGCATGCCCAAGGGATAACAGAACAGCGCAGGCTCCGTGACAGCTTAAAACAACGCTGAGGAGGCAGCGCATGGCACCAAGGGGGTAGGAATGACGGCTGTGCTGCGTCACATTACGAAGGAAAGTCCCAGCTCCGGGACGGTATAACGGTATCAGTGAACACATTTTATAAGTGTTAAGTTCTGCGTGTGCAAAGAGCTAAAAAAAAAGAGCTACCTTTTCCTTGCGCAGCATTACTGCTGCACAAGATGGCTCTTTCAGTAACAAACGACGGGGGGGGGGGGGACAGGTTCCCTTACATTTAGGTTGTTGTGCCAGCGTGGCGGTCGCAGGACACATTGCCGGCTACACAGCTGGGGATCAGCTGACGTTACTGAAACCCAATAACACTGGGTCGTATGTTTTTACTGTGCAGCCTGCACTTCTGAGCCGCAACTGGCGGTGTTGGAGCCCAGGAATAGCAGTTCAGGTGGTAGAAAGATGAACACAGCAGGAGACCTGGATGACACCCAATTACTTAATCAGGCAGAGGAGTGGCAAATTCCTGCGAGATCCAGGCCTGGTTCATTTTCAGGAAAGTAAGCCGGTCAACGTTATCGGAGGATAGTCGCATGCGACGGTCTGTTAGTACACCACCTGCGGCACTAAAGACACGTTCCGATAAGACACTAGCCGCAGGGCAAGCCAGCACCTCCAATGCATACTGGCTTAGCTCTGGCCATGTATCCAGCTTAGAGACCCAAAACTTGAACGGGGAAGAGCCGTCTGGGAGTACAGTAAGAGGGCAAGCCATGTAGTCTGTCACCATCTGACGGAACCGTTGCCTCCTGCTGACTGGAGCCGCCGGTGATGGTGTAGACATTTGGGGCGGGCACACAAAAGTGTGCCAGAGTTGTGCCATACTGGGCTTGCCTTGGGCAGAGGCACTGCTTCTGCTCCCTCTTTGGGCAGAGCCTCCCCCACTGCCTCGACGCACTGAGCTGCTTTGTAAAGCACTAGCAGCACTCCTCTCAGTTGGACAGGAGAAGATGATGGAATTCACCAGTGTGTCGTGGTACTCCCGCAATTTACGCTCCCGGGTCAACGCAGGGATGAGGTTTTGGACGTTGTCCCGGTAGCGAGGATCGAGGAGGGTGAACACCCAATAATCAGGCATGTTGAGAATGTGGTCGATGCGGCGGTCGTTTCTCAGGCACTGCAGCATGAAATCCACCATGTGCTGCAGAGTGCCAACCGGCCCAGAAACGCTGTCCCCTGCTTGAGACATGATCTCTGCCCGCTCGTCATCACCCCACCCTCGCTGTACACACTGACCACTGGACAATTGTGTCGCTCCCTCCTCTGGACGGAGCTCTTCCTCCTCCATTGACTCCTCCTCATCCTCCTCACAAATTGGCCCCTGCGTACCCCTTTGTGAGGAACCACGTGGCGCTGACTCTCCAGAAGCTGATGGAAAAGGTGACTCCTCATCCTCCACCTCTTCCACCACATCATCCCTTAACCCTTGCAAAGTTTGCTGAAGCAGGCAGATAAGGGGGACAGTCATGCTGACTAGTGCATCATCTGCACTTGCCATCCGCGTGGAATAATCAAAAGGACGCAAAACCTGGCAGACGTCCTTCATAGTGGCCCACTCTGTGGTTGTGAAGTCTGATCGGCGCTGACTGCGACTTCTTTGCGCCTGATGCAGCTGGTACTCCATAACTGCTTGCTGCTGCTCACACAACCGCTCCAACATATGTAACGTGGAATTCCACCGGGTAGGTAGGTCACATATGATGCGGTGTTCCGGAAGGCGGAATCGGCGCTGCAGAGCAGCAATGCGGGATCTGGCCAAGCTGGAACGCCGCAAGTGAGCACACTCTAGGCGGACCTTGTGCAGCAGGGCATCAAGATCCGGATAGTCCCTCAGAAAACTCTGCACAACCAAATTGAGCACATGTGCCAGACATGGGATGTGAGTGAGGTTGCCAAGGGCCAAAGCTGCCACCAGATTTCGGCCATTGTCACACACTACCATGCCTGGCTGGAGATTCGCTGGCAGTAACCACACATCGCTCTCCTGCTTTATGGCATTCCAGAGCTCCTGCGCTGTGTGGCTTCGATGCCCCAATGAAACTAGTTTCAAGACGGCCTGCTGACGTTTGGCCACGGCTGTGCTCATGTCGGTCATAGGTAAACGTTCACGGGTCCATGTGGGGGTGGACTGTGACGGATCCTGCAGAGAGGAATCAGAGGAACTGGTGTAAGAGGAGGAGTCGATGCGTACAGACTGGATTCCTGCAATCCTTGGAGTGGGCAGGACTCGTCCTGCGCCACTCGCACGATCTGTACCTGGCTCAACAACATTAACCCAATGGGCAGTGAGGGAAACATATCGCCCCTGTCCATGCTGACTGGTCCACGCATCGGTGGTGAGGTGGACCTTGCTACTGACGGCGTTCAGTAGCGCATGTTTTATGTTTGCCTCAACATGCCTGTGCAGGGCAGGGACAGCCTGCCTGCTGAAGTAAAAGCGGCTGGGCACCTTGTACTGTGGGACTGCCAATGCCATCAAGTCACGGAAGCTGTCAGTCTCCACCAGCCTGAACGAGAGCATTTCCAGGGACAACAGTTTGGCAATGCCTGCATTCAGAGCCTGTGCTCGGGGGTGGTTGGCCGAGAATGCCCGCCTTTTCTCCCATGCCTGTACTACCGATGGCTGTAGAGTAGACTGGGAGTGTGAGGATGACTGGGAAGGTGGTGCTGTGGGTGGAATTACACAAGGTCTCTGGGAGGAAGCCAAACCAGCTGTGCGTGAGCTGGAGGAAGAGGCAACACGAGCTGAAGAGGTGGTAGCTGCCGCTGTTGGTTGGCCTACATCTTCAGTGTGTTTCTGTAACTCCACCGCGTGCCTGGTCCGCACATGTTTCCACATATTTGTGGTATTGAGGTTGCTGACATTTTTCCCTCTTTTTACTTTATGATGACACAGCTTGCATTTGACAAAACAAATGTCATCTGCAACTGTGTCAAAAAAGGACCAGGCACTGCAAGTCTTGGGAGCGCCCTTTTTGGCTTTGGAAAGAGACAGGCTCCTAACGGGTGCCAAAGTGGAGGCTACAGGCTCCGCAGTCTTCCCCCTCCCTCTCCCTCTTTGGCCCGTAAGAGGAAGCTCTTCCTCTGAGCTGCTCCCACCACCTTCCTGTTCCTCACGCCACGATGGGTCAAGGACCTCATCATCTCCACTACCCTCTGCCACCAACTGCTCCTCCTGGGTAGTCTCAGCAGCACAGTACGCACGAGAAAGCGGCACCTGAGTTTCATCATCAGATGCGTACTGCGCTGTGGTCACCGGAGGCACTGGCCCACCTGCCTCTTCAGAGTCAGAGAGAAAAAGGTGTTGGGCATCACTGCACACTGCCTCTTCTTCCATTTCTCCAATGCTGCTTGGCTGGCCCCCTGTTTCCAAGCCAAGAGATTCAGAGAACAGAAGTAGAGACGGCTCCTGTCCTGGGCTCTCTGACTGCCTGGCCAATTTGGCAGGTGGTGAAGAGACAGATGGCTGCTCTCCAGTGCTCTGTGCCTGAGAGGATGTGGCACTAACTGAAGTCGATGCCGAGGCGTTAGCTGCCATCCACCCGACAACGGCTTCAATTTGGTCTTCACGCAGCAGCGGTGCACGGCGCTCTCCGACAAAGCTGCGCATGAAGGACTGTTCCCTGCTGAAACTGAGTGACGACGAGTCACCGGCGCCCGCAGCAGGCACAGAATCACCACGTCCTCTCCCTGCTCCTCTCCCTGCTCCGCGCCCACGCCCACGTGCCTTACTCCCTGCCCTCTTCATCTTGGTTGACAGATAAAGATAAGCAGAAAAGTACTAAGGCCTTAGTGTGCTTATTCCTGTAATGCTCCTCCTAACAGGTGTAAGAAACACTAATGTTGTAAATTGTGGACTAAACTTTATTATTTTTCAAATGTGGCCTACACAAGTGTAAGTTGTGTTTGGTGAACTTAACCTTTTTTTTGGTGCAGATCGGGCTACAGAGCTAGTTTAAATCACACGGAGACCGTGCAGACAGCCGTAAACGGCGCTGCAAGGCCAAGAAACCCTCCTCTAGGTTATCCTATATAGTGTTTTTCCACTATTTAGCTGGATACAAGTGGAAAGACACTAATAGGAATTTTTTTTTTCAAATTTTAAACTGGCTGCACTATTTGAAAAAAAGGAAATTGTTTTTCAAGGTATGAGGCAGTAACGCACCCTGAGCTGAATCCAACCGGCTATGGCTGCACACAGACTACAGAGCGAGCTGCGCTCACACAGAGACCGTGCAGACAGCCGTAAACGGCGCTGCAAGGCCCCAAAAAAAACCTCTAGGTTATCCTATGTAGTGTTTTTCCACAATTGAGCTGGAGACTGGTGGAAAGACACTAATAGGAATTTTTTTTTTTTCAAATTTTAAACAGGCTGCACTATTTGAAAAAAAGGAAAATTTTTCTCAAGGTATGAGCCAGTAACGAACCCTGAGCTGAATCCAACCGGCTATGGCTGCACACAGACTACAGGGCGAGCTGGGCTCACACGGAGACCGTGCAGACAGCCGTAAACGGCGCTGCAAGGCCAAAAAACCCTCCTCTAGGTTATCCTATATAGTGTTTTTCCACTATTTAGCTGGATACGAGTGGAAAGACACTAATAGGAATTTTTTTTTTCAAATTTTAAACAGGCTGCACTATTTGAAAAAAAGGAAAATTTTTCTCAAGGTATGAGCCAGTAACGAACCCTGAGCTGAATCCAACCGGCTATGGCTGCACACAGACTACAGGGCGAGCTGGGCTCACATGGAGACCGTGCAGACAGCCGTAAACGGCGCTGCAAGGCCCAAAAACCCCCCTCTAGGTTATCCTATGTAGTGTTTTTCCACAATAGAGCTGGAGACTGGTGGAAAAACACTAATAGGAAATTTGAGAAAAAATGTGCAGCAGGCTGCACTAAGAGCAAAAAAGAACAACTGTGTGAGGCAGTGTGAACCCCCCCTGAGCTGAATACAACCGGGTATATGGCTGCACACAGACTACAGAGTGAGCTGCACACACACACACACACAGAGACCTTGCAGAACGCTGTTAAAACAGCGCTGCAAGGCAAGAGCAAGGTGAACAGTGAAGAACACACAGCGTTTTGCTAAATTAGCCTTTGGAAAGGAAAATAAAGCAATTAGCAAGCTCAACTGGCCCTCAGTTAGAACACAGCGTCCTGTCCCTAACTGAAATCACAGCAGAGTGAGCGCAAAATGGCGGCAGCGCTTTTTTATAGTGCAGAGTGACATCATTTCAGCAGCCAATCCAAGCCTTGCCAGTACTTACATGCCCACCATGCTAAACAGGATGTGCCCACACTTTCATTCATTCCTCATTGGCTGCTGCGTTCAATTTGAATTCTGGGAACTTCCGATTCCGGTATCCGATACGCGGGAAGTATCGGAATTCAGTATCGGAATTCCGATACCGCAAATATTGGCCGATACCCGATACTTGCGGTATCGGAATGCTCAACACTACTTGTGACTATCCATCATCCTCTTGATTACATTCCAGAGGTTTTCAATGGGGTTCAGGTCTGGAGATTGGGCTGCCCATGACAGGGTTTTGATGTGGTTGTCTCTTAATTTTTGCCAGAGCTATATATCTTAATATATACTTACTTTGTAATGCCTTCACATCCTTTTCCATCCAGATGTATCCGGATCCCAGAATTCCAAGTAGTGGAGTGCACTGTCCTCCATATTGGGACACCAAAGTGATGGGTGTCTCAATAATATGGAAACTGCTGGTGGTACCAGCCTCTTGCGCAACATCGTCGCACCACACACACACACATACACTGTATATGCCGGACGCACCACACACACACACACTGTATATGCCTACGAACCACACACACACTGTATACGCCGTAAGCACCACACACACACTGTATATGCTGTGAACAGCCTCTTGCGCGGTACCACCAGCGGAACACCATTGCGAAGACACCGCCGGGATCAGCCGAATGATTCACTGACCACCGCCATCTTTGTATAGGAGGAGCACATGCGCAGTTTTAGTGTGACTGCCGCTATTTGTCTGCACAAAGATGGAGGTGGTCTGAGAGTGAATAGGTGGGTGAGCACATGGGGGGAGAGATTCTCAACGCTGCAAAGCCTGCTCGATCATGACATTACCACCCTCCCGATGCAATAGCATCGGGCCTCCATCTCGTATATATGTATATTTACTTATTAGCTTTTTAAAAAGTCGCAATTCATAAATGCGACTTAACGGGAACCTGTCAGCTGTTTTGTCCGCTATGAGATGCGGCCACTGCCTTTCAGGGCTTATCTTCAGCATTCTATAATGTTGTAGATAAGCCCTCAGTCCAACCTGCAAGATAAGAAAAATATGTTTTATTATACTCACTCGGGGAAAAGCGGTCCGTCCAATGTGTGTCACAGGACCTGGTCTGTTGTGAATTCTGTGGCAGAGCTCCCTCCTGTGGTCACAAGTGGTACCTCGGCTGATTCTGTCTATGAGCTTCCGTTGGTGGAGGTGAGTGGTACTGCGGCTTCTGAGTTTCCTTCCTCAGGTGATGTGGTGAAGTCGTTAGGTGCTGCTCTATTTAACTCCACCTAGTGCTTTGCTCCTGGCCTCCAGTCAATGTTCTAGTATTGGTCTTGCTTCCTCCTGGATCATTCCTGTGGCCTGTCTGCTCTGCATAAGCTAAGTTTTGCTTGTGTTATTTTTGTTTGCTATTTTTTCTGTCCAGCTTGCTTAATTGGTTTTTCTGGCTTGCTGGAAGCTCTGGGACGCAGAGGGAGCACCTCCGTACCGTTAGTCGGTGCGGAGGGTCTTTTTGCCCCCTCTGCGTGGTTGTTTGTAAGGTTTTGTGTTGACCGCAAAGTTATCTTTCCTATCTTCGGTCTGTTCAGTAAGTTGGGCCTCACTTTGCTAAATCTATTTCATCTCTGCGTTTGTATTTTCATCTCTACTCACAGTCATTATATGTGGGGGGCTGCCTTTTCCTTTGGGGTATTTCTCTGAGGCAAGGTAGGCTTATTTTTCTATCTTAGGCCTAGCTAGTTTCTCAGGCTGTGCCGAGTTGCATAGGGAGCGTTAGGCGCAATCCACAGCTGCCTCTAGTGTGGTTGGATAGGATTAGGGATTGCGGTCAGCAGAGTTCCCACGTCTCAGAGCTCGTCCTATGTCTTTTGGTTATTGTCAGGTCACTTTGTGTGCTCTGAACTTCAAGGTCCATTGTGGTTCTGAATTACCTAATCATAACAGTACTGGAGGCCCAAAGTACTAATGCTTCTCAATAGAGGGAAAAAAGAAGTTCTGAGACCATTTTTTTTTCTTTGCACTGTGTTTTGCCTTTTTTTCCCCCTAGACATTTGGGTGGTTCAGGACACAGGTGTAGTGATGGACATTAAAGGTCTGTCTTCATGTGTGGATCATCTCACTGCAAGAGTACAAAATATTCAAGACTTTGTGGTTCAGAATTCTATGTTAGAACTAAGAATTCCTATTCCTGATTTGTTTTCTGGAGATAGAGCTAAATTTCTGAGTTTCAAAAATAATTGTAAACTGTTTCTGGCTTTGAAACCTCGCTCCTCTGGTGACCCAGTTCAACAAGTTAGGATCATTATTTCTTTATTACGTGGCGACCCTCAAGACTGGGCATTTTCCCTTGCGCCAGGAGATCCTGCATTATGTAATATTGATGCGTTTTTCCTGGCGCTCGGATTGCTGTACGATGAACCTAATTCGGTGGATCAGGCAGAGAAAAATTTGCTGGCTCTGTGTCAGGGTCAGGATGAGATAGAGATTTATTGTCAGAAGTTTAGAAAGTGGTCCGTGCTCACTCAATGGAATGAAGGTGCGCTGGCAGCTATTTTCAGAAAGGGTCTCTCTGAAGCCCTTAAGGATGTCATGGTGGGATTTCCCATGCCTGCTGGTCTGAATGAGTCTGTCTTTGGCCATTCAGATCGGTCGACGCTTGCGTGAGCGTAAATCTGTGCACCATTTGGCGGTATTATCCGAGCATAAACCTGAGCCTATGCAGTGCGATAGGACTTTGACCAGAGTTGATCGGCAAGAACACAGACATCAGAATGGGCTGTGTTTCTACTGTGGTGATTCCACTCATGCTATCTCCGATTGTCCTAAACGCACTAAGCGGTTCGCTAGGTCTGCCACCATTGGTACGGTACAGTCAAAATTTCTTTTGTCCGTTACTTAGATCTGCTCTTTGTCATCTTATTCTGTCATGGCATTTGTGGATTCAGGCGCTGCCCTGAATTTGATGGACTTGGAGTATGCTAGGCATTGTGGGTTTTTCTTGGAGCCCTTGCAGTGTCCTATTCCATTGAGAGGAATTGATGCTACGCCTTTGGCCAAGAATAAGCCTCAGTACTGGACCCAGCTGACCATGTGCATGGCTCCTGCACATCAGGAGGATATTCGCTTTCTGGTGTTGCATAATCTGCATGATGTGTTCGTGTTGGGGTTGCCATGGCTACAAGTCCATAACCCAGTATCAATGTCTGTGTCCAGCTGGGGTTGTCAGGGGGTACATGGTGATGTTCCATTTCTGTCTATTTCGTCATCCACCCCTTCTGAGGTCCCAGAGTTCTTGTCTGATTACCGGGATGTATTTGATGAGCCCAAGTCCAATGCCCTACCTCCGCATAGGGATTGTGATTGTGCTATCGATTTGATTCCTGGTAGTAAGTTTCCTAAAGGTCGACTGTTTAATTTATCTGTACCTGAGCACGCCGCTATGCGGAGTTACGTGAAGGAGTCTTTGGAGAAAGGTCATATTCGCCCGTCATCGTCGCCATTGGGAGCGGGGTTCTTTTTTGTGGCCAAGAAGGATGGTTCGCTGAGACCTTGTATAGATTACCGCCTTCTAAATAAAATCACGGTCAAATTTCAGTACCCCTTGCCGCTGCTATCTGATTTGTTTGCTCGGATCAAGGGGGCTAGTTGGTTCACCAAGATAGATCTTCGTGGTGCGTATAATCTTGTGCGTATTAAGCGGGGCGATGAATAGAAAACTGCATTTAATACGCCCGAGGGCCATTTTGAGTACCTAGTTATGCTTTTCGGACTTGCCAATGCTCCATCGGTGTTTCAGTCCTTTATGCATGACATCTTCCAAGAGTACCTGGATAAATTCCTGATTGTATACTTGGATGATATTTTGGTCTTCTCGGATGATTGGGAGTCTCATGTAAAGCAGGTCAGAATGGTGTTCCAGGTCCTGCGTGCTAATTCTTTGTTTGTGAAGGGATCAAAGTGTCTCTTTGGTGTTCAGAAGGTTTCATTTTTGGGGTTCATTTTTTCCCCTTCTACTATCGAGATGGACCCTGTTAAGGTCCAGGCCATCTCTGATTGGACTCAGCCGACATCTCTGAAGAGTCTGCAAAAGTTCCTGGGCTTTGCTAATTTTTATCGTCGCTTCATCTGTAATTTTTCTAGTATTGCTAAACCATTGACCGATTTGACCAAGAAGGGTGCTGATGTGGTCAATTGGTCTTCTGCTGCTGTGGAAGCTTTTCAAGAGTTAAAGCGTCGTTTTTCTTCTGCCCCTGTGTTGTGTCAACCAGATGTTTCACTTCCGTTCCAGGTCGAGGTTGATGCTTCTGAAATTGGAGCGGGGGCTGTTTTGTCGCAGAGAAGTTCTGATTGCTCGGTGATGAAACCATGCGCCTTCTTTTCCAGGAAGTTTTCGCCTGCTGAGCGAAATTATGATGTTGGCAATCGAGAGTTGCTGGCCATGAAGTGGGCATTCGAGGAGTGGCGTCATTGGCTTGAAGGAGCTAAGCATCGCGTGGTGGTCTTGACTGATCACAAGAACTTGACTTATCTCGAGTCTGCCAAACGGTTGAATCCTAGACAGGCTCGTTGGTCGCTGTTTTTCTCCCGTTTAGACTTTGTGGTTTCGTACCTTCCGGGCTCTAAAAATGTGAAGGCGGATGCCCTGTCTAGGAGTTTTGTGCCCGACTCTCCGGGTTTGTCTGAGCCGGCGGGTATTCTCAAAGAGGGAGTAATTTTGTCTGCCATCTCCCCTGATTTGCGGCGGGTGCTGCAAAAATTTCAGGCTAATAAACCTGATCGTTGCCCAGCGGAGAAACTGTTTGTCCCTGATAGGTGGACGAATAAAGTTATCTCTGAGGTTCATTGTTCGGTGTTGGCTGGTCATCCTGGAATCTTTGGTACCAGAGATTTAGTGGCCAGATCCTTTTGGTGGCCTTCTCTGTCGCGGGATGTGCGTTCTTTTGTGCAGTCCTGTGGGATTTGTGCTCGGGCTAAGCCCTGCTGTTCTCGTGCCAGTGGGTTGCTTTTGCCCTTGCCGGTCTCGAAGAGGCCTTGGACACATATCTCTATGGATTTTATTTCGGATCTCCCCGTCTCTCAAAAAATGTCGGTCATTTGGGTGGTTTGTGATCGCTTCTCTAAGATGATCCATTTGGTACCCTTGTCTAAATTACCTTCCTCCTCTGATTTGGTGCCATTGTTCTTCCAGCATGTGGTTCGTTTACATGGCATTCCAGAGAACATCGTTTCTCACAGAGGTTCCCAGTTTGTTTTGAGGTTTTGGCGAGCTTTTTGTGCTAGGATGGGCATTGATTTGTCTTTTTACTCGGCTTTCCATCCTCAGACTAATGGCCAGACCGAACGAACCAATCAGACCTTGGAAACATATCTGAGATGCTTTGTTTCTGCTGATCAGGATGATTGGGTGTCCTTCTTGCCTTTGGCTGAGTTCGCCCTTAATAATCAGGCCAGCTCGGCTACCTTGGTTTCGCCGTTTTTCTGCAATTCTGGGTTCCATCTTCGTTTCTCTTCAGGGCAGGTTGAGTCTTCGGACTGTCCTGGTGTGGATACGGTGGTGGACAGGTTACAGCAGATTTGGACTCATGTAGTGGACAATTTGACCTTGTCCCAGGAGAAGGCTCAACGTTTCGCTAATCGCAGACGCTGTGTGGGTCCCCGACTTCGTGTTGGGGATTTGGTTTGGTTGTCATCTCGTCATGTTCCTATGAAGGTTTCCTCTCCTAAGTTTAAGCCTCGTTTCATTGGTCCGTATAGGATTTCTGAGGTTCTTAATCCTGTATCTTTTCGTTTGACCCTTCCAGATTCTTTTTCCATCCATAACGTATTCCATAGGTCATTGTTGCGGAGATACGTGGCACCTATGGTTCCATCTGTTGATCCTCCTGCCCCGCTTTTGGTGGAGGGGGAGTTGGAGTATATTGTGGAGAAGATTTTGGATTCTCGTGTTTCGAGACGGAAACTCCAGTATCTGGTTAAGTGGAAGGGTTATGGTCAGGAAGATAATTCCTGGGTCTTTGCCTCTGATGTCCATGCTCCCGATCTTGTTCGTGCCTTTCATGTGGCACATCCTGGTCGGCCTGGGGGCTCTGGTGAGGGTTCGGTGACCCCTCCTCAAGGGGGGAGTACTGTTGTGAATTCTGTGGCAGAGCTCCCTCCTGTGGTCACAAGTGGTACTTCGGCTGATTCTGTCTATGAGCTTCCGTTGGTGGAGGTGAGTGGTACTGCGGCTTCTGAGTTTCCTTCCTCAGGTGATGTGGTGAAGTCGTTAGGTGCTGCTCTATTTAACTCCACCTAGTGCTTTGCTCCTGGCCTCCAGTCAATGTTCTAGTATTGTAAAGGCACAGATGATTGGCCTCGGGGAGACCAAAACATCCAAAACCGCGGAGACACCATCACGTGTTTCTCAACGCAGTGATTCCAGAACACTGCCCCCATGCCTTATGGGAAATATGCAGATGCATGTAAAGAAGCTGCGGAGACACCATCACGTGTTTCTCGATGCAAGCAGTGAATAGCCAGGCCTTTCCCCGGGAAGGAACAACCACGGGAAGGGCAGCATCCTATGAAGGAAAGCCACCTATGCCAAGCATGGTATCCATCCACAGACAGCTGTTTCGGGGTTTTTGCCCCTCATCAGTGTGGAGTAGGAATCTGGCTATTAGGAGCAGTGCCTAGTAAAAAGGCTATAAAGGCACAGATGATTGGCCTCGGGGAGACCAAAACATCCAACACCGCGGAGACACCATCACGTGTTTCTCAACGCAGTGATTCCAGAACACTGCCCCCATCCTTTATGGGAAATATGCAGATGCATGTAAAGAAGCTGCGGAGACACCATCACGTGTTTCTCGACGCAAGCAGTGAATAGCCAGGCCTTTCCCCGGGAAGGAACAACCACGGGAAGGACAGCATCCTATGAAGGAAAGCCACCTATGCCAAGCATGGTATCCATCCACAGACAGCTGTTTCGGGGTTTTTGCCCCTCATCAGTGTGGAGTAGGAATCTGGCTATTAGGAGCAGTGCCTAGTAAAAAGGCTATAAAGGCACAGATGATTGGCCTCGGGGAGACCAAAACATCCAACACCGCGGAGACACCATCACGTGTTTCTCAACGCAGTGATTCCAGAACACTGCCCCCATCCCTTATGGGAAATATGCAGATGCATGTAAAGAAGCTGCGGAGACACCATCACGTGTTTCTCGACGCAAGCAGTGAATAGCCAGGCCTTTCCCCGGGAAGGAACAACCACGGGAAGGGCAGCATCCTATGAAGGAAAGCCACCTATGCCTAAACATGGTATCCATCCACAGACAGCTGTTTCGGGGTATTTGCCCCTCATCAGTGTGGAGTAGGAAACTGGCTATTAGGAGCAGTGCCTAGTAAAAGGGCTATAAACATAAGGATGAATGACCTCGGGGAGATCAAAACATCCAACACCGCGGAGACACCATCACGTGTTTCTCAACGCATAGGTGGCTTTCCTTCATAGGATGCTGCCCTTCCCGTGGTTGTTCCTTCCCGGGGAAAGGCCTGGCTATTCACTGCTTGCATCGTGAAACACGTGATGGTGTCTCCGCAGCTTCTTTACATGCATCTGCATATTTCCCATAAGGGATGGGGGCAGTGTTCTGGAATCACTGCGTTGAGAAACACGTGATGGTGTCTCCGCGGTGTTGGATGTTTTGGTCTCCCCGAGGCCAATCTTCTGTGCCATTATAGCCTTTTTACTAGGCACTGCTCCAAATAGCCAGATTCCTACTCCACACTGATGAGGGGCAAAAACCCTGAAACAGCTGTCTGTGGATGGATACCATGCTTGGCATAGGTGGCTTTCCTTCATAGGATGCTGCCCTTCCCGTGGTTGTTCCTTCCCGGGGAAAGGCCTGGCTATTCACTGCTTGCATCGAGAAACACGTGATGGTGTCTCCGCAGCTTCTTTACATGCATCTGCATATTTCCCATAAGGGATGGGGGCAGTGTTCTGGAATCACTGCGTTGAGAAACACGTGATGGTGTCTCTGCGGTGTTGGATGTTTTGGTCTCCCCGAGGCCAATCATCTGTGCCTTTATAGCCTTTTTACTAAGCACTGCTCCTAATAGCCAGATTCCTACTCCACACTGATGAGGGGCAAAAACCCCAAAACAGCTGTCTGTGGATGGATACCATGCTTGGCATAGGTGGCTTTCCTTCATAGGATGCTGCCCTTCCCGTGGTTGTTCCTTCCCGGGGAAAGGCCTGGCTATTCACTGCTTGCGTCGAGAAACACGTGATGGTGTCTCCGCAGCTTCTTTACATGCATCTGCATATTTCCCATAAGGGATGGGGGCAGTGTTCTGGAATCACTGCGTTGAGAAACACGTGATGGTGTCTCTGCGGTGTTGGATGTTTTGGTCTCCCCGAGGCCAATCATCTGTGCCTTTATAGCCTTTTTACTAGGCACTGCTCCTAATAGCCAGATTCCTACTCCACACTGATGAGGGGCAAAAACCCCGAAACAGCTGTCTGTGGATGGATACCATGCTTGGCATAGGTGGCTTTCCTTCATAGGATGCTGCCCTTCCCGTGGTTGTTCCTTCCCGGGGAAAGGCCTGGCTATTCACTGCTTGCGTCGAGAAACACGTGATGGTGTCTCCGCAGCTTCTTTACATGCAATGTTCTAGTATTGGTCTTGCTTCCTCCTGGATCGTTCCTGTGGCCTGTCTGCTCTGCATAAGCTAAGTTTTGCTTGTGTTATTTTTGTTTGCTATTTTTTCTGTCCAGCTTGCTTAATTGGTTTTTCTGGCTTTCTGGAAGCTCTGGGACGCAGAAGGAGCACCTCCGTACCGTTAGTCGGTACGGAGGGTCTTTTTGCCCCCTCTGCATGGTTGTTTGTAGGGTTTTGTGTTGACCGCAAAGTTATCTTTCCTATCTTCGGTCTGTTCAGTAAGTTGGGCCTCACTTTGCTAAATCTATTTCATCTCTGCGTTTGTATTTTCATCTCTACTCACAGTCACTATATGTGGGGGGCTGCCTTTTCCTTTGGGGTATTTCTCTGAGGCAAGGTAGGCTTATTTTTCTATCTTAGGCCTAGCTAGTTTCTCAGGCTGTGCCGAGTTGCATAGGGAGCGTTAGGCGCAATCCACGGCTGCCTCTAGTGTGGTTGGATAGGATTAGGGATTGCGGTCAGCAGAGTTCCCACGTCTCAGAGCTCGTCCTATGTCTTTTGGTTATTGTCAGGTCCCTTTGTGTGCTCTGAACTTCAAGGTCCATTGTGGTTCTGAATTACCTAATCATAACACTGGTCCAGCGCCTCCCATGTTCTTGCGTCACAGCCCTCCTGCTTGCTTCATGGTCCCCAGCATCGCATTCCTGCGGAGGCGTACTAATCTGACCTGTTGAGGGCAGAGCAAAGTACTGCAGTGCACAGGCGCCGGCAAAGGTCAGAGAGGCCCAGCACGATGTCGGGGAGCTATGAATCAAGCAGGAGAGCGGTGTCACAAGAAGATGGGAGGCGCTGGACCCGGACCTGTGCCACCCATCGGACCGGACCTTCCCCCTTCCCCAGGTGAGTATGATAAAACTTATTTTTCTTCTCTTGCCGGTCGGATTGGGGGCTTATCTACAGCAGGGCCCTCCTGCTTGATTCATAGCTCCCCAGCATCACGCTCCTGCACAGGTGTACTTCTCTGCCTGTAAGAGTAAATTCCTGCAGTGTGCAGGCACTGGGCCTCTCTGACCTTTCCCGGTGCCTGTGCACTACAATACTTTGCTCTGCCCTCAACAGGACAGATAAGTACGCCTGTGCAGGAGCGCGATGCTGGGGACCATGATGCAAGCAGGAGGGCTGTGACACATGAAGATGGGAGGCACCAGACCAGGACCTGCGACACCCATTGGACGGACCGCTTTTCCCCGAGTGAGTATAATAAAACGTATTTTTCTTATCTTGCAGGTTGGACAGGGGGCTTATCTACAGCATTATAGAATACTGAAGGTAAGCCCTGAAAGGCAGTGGCCGCATCTTATAGCGGACAAAACAGCTGACAGGATCTTAAATCTAATTGCCTAGCTAACCATGCTAACTTTCCTACCTACTTTTTAAAATTATCAAGAATAATGAAAATTTTGAAAAAATTACAAAGATGTTCCACAAAATATGCAATTTTTTAATGTCACAAAACCTCTAGGTCTTGAATTCCCCCATACAATTTTAACCATTGCTAATATGGCACAAAATCTGCAATTGAACTTCTTATATAAAAAGTGATGGCCTATTGCTTTTACATGCCATTCAGAATCACAGTTGTGAGGAGGAAAAAAAGATCTGGGTCTCTTAATTCTTGAAGGAACCAGAAATTAACCCCCCTTGATCATATTTATGATATATCTGTGGAGACACGGGAGGTCAGCGAGTGCTCTGGGGCGCTAGCCGAAACCGCATGGACCAGGGATCATCCCACCAAATGCCTGCTCACCTTTTAGTGTGGGCATAATACTACTCAGACAACACAGGATGAGGATAAAGCAGTGTGGCAATACTTTACAAAACAGGCAAATATCACATAGAACAGTCCCAGCAAAATATACAAGATGGTGCACATTACAAAGTCTCTCCCTTCCGCTGACTCACCGGGATAAAAGCAGCTGTGACTTCAAGGCTTCCAGGGCTGACTACCACACCTTTGGTACGCACAGAGAGAAGGTAATGACAAGCTTAAGAAGTTGACAGTCCAGTCAGGTGGAGTCAGGTGACCAGTGCGTCCCATTCCTGGCTTTCCAAAATATATCCTTGGGGCCCAGGTGACCAGTGGGTCCAAATCCTGACTACCCTAAATGTATCCATGTTTTATTGATGGTTAATGGAGTAGATCTGTATTCTTGGGGCCACGGTCTCCTAAGCTGACATCCTGTAGAAGATCAAATTTGTGCCCCTCGTGATGGAACCATGATGTCTTAACTGCTGTCCTGTGGAGTGTTCCTTGCTATGGTTTTGGTTTTTGGTCTCTGATTCTTTGGATCACTAGATCTCTTGAATGTTTGGATGTCTTTATGTATGTATTGTTTCAGAGGCAAAGTATTCTTATATACAGGTCCTTCTCAAAAAATTAGCATATAGTGTTAAATTTCATTATTTACCATAATGTAATGATTACAATTAAACTTTCATATATTATAGATTCATTATCCATAGTGTTGAGCATTCCGATACCGCAAGTATCGGGTATCGGCCGATATTTGCGGTATCGGAATTCCGATACCGAATTCCGATACTTCCCGCGTATCGGATACCGGAATCGGAAGTTCCCAGAATTCAAATTGAACGCAGCAGCCAATGAGGAATGAATGAAAGTGTGGGCACATCCTGTTTAGCATGGTGGGCATGTAAGTACTGGCAAGGCTGGGATTGGCTGCTGAAATGATGTCACTCTGCACTATAAAAAAGCGCTGCCGCCATTTTGCGCTCACTCTGCTGTGATTTCAGTTAGGGACAGGACGCTGTGTTCTAACTGAGGGCCAGTTGAGCTTGCTAATTGCTTTATTTTCCTTTCCAAAGGCTAATTTAGCAAAACGCTGTGTGTTCTTCACTGTTCACCTTGCTCTTGCCTTGCAGCGCTGTTTTAACAGCGTTCTGCAAGGTCTCTGTGTGTGTGTGTGTGTGCAGCTCACTCTGTAGTCTGTGTGCAGCCATATACCCGGTTGTATTCAGCTCAGGGGGGGTTCACACTGCCTCACACAGTTGTCCTTTTTTGCTCTTAGTGCAGCCTGCTGCACATTTTTTCTCAAATTTCCTATTAGTGTTTTTCCACCAGTCTCCAGCTCTATTGTGGAAAAACACTACATAGGATAACCTAGAGGGGGGTTTTAGGGCCTTGCAGCGCCGTTTACGGCTGTCTGCACGGTCTCCGTGTGAGCCCAGCTCGCCCTGCAGTCTGTGTGCAGCCATAGCCGGTTGGATTCAGCTCAGGGTTCGTTACTGGCTCATACCTTGAGAAAAATTTTCCTTTTTTTCAAATAGTGCAGCCTGTTTAAAATTTGAAAAAAAAAATTCCTATTAGTGTCTTTCCACTCGTATCCAGCTAAATAGTGGAAAAACACTATATAGGATAACCTAGAGGAGGGTTTTTTGGCCTTGCAGCGCCGTTTACGGCTGTCTGCACGGTCTCCGTGTGAGCCCAGCTCGCCCTGTAGTCTGTGTGCAGCCATAGCCGGTTGGATTCAGCTCAGGGTTCGTTACTGGCTCATACCTTGAGAAAAATTTTCCTTTTTTTTCAAATAGTGCAGCCTGTTTAAAATTTGAAAAAAAAAAATCCTATAAGTGTCTTTCCACTCGTATCCAGCTAAATAGTGGAAAAACACTATATAGGATAACCTAGAGGAGGGTTTTTTGGCCTTGCAGCGCCGTTTACGGCTGTCTGCACGGTCTCCGTGTGAGCCCAGCTCGCCCTGTAGTCTGTGTGCAGCCATAGCCGGTTGGATTCAGCTCAGGGTTCGTTACTGGCTCATACCTTGAGAAAAATTTTCCTTTTTTTCAAATAGTGCAGCCTGTTTAAAATTTGAAAAAAAAAATTCCTATTAGTGTCTTTCCACCAGTCTCCAGCTCAATTGTGGAAAAACACTACATAGGATAACCTAGAGGGGTTTTTTTGGGCCTTGCAGCGCCGTTTACGGCTGTCTGCACGGTCTCTGTGTGAGCGCAGCTCGCCCTGTAGTCTGTGTGCAGCCATAGCCGGTTGGATTCAGCTCAGGGTGCGTTACTGCCTCATACCTTGAAAAACAATTTCCTTTTTTTCAAATAGTGCAGCCAGTTTAAAATTTGAAAAAAAAAATTCCTATTAGTGTCTTTCCACTTGTATCCAGCTAAATAGTGGAAAAACACTATATAGGATAACCTAGAGGAGGGTTTTTTGGCCTTGCAGCGCCGTTTACGGCTGTCTGCACGGTCTCCGTGTGATTTAAACTAGCTCTGTAGCCCGATCTGCACCAAAAAAAAAGTTAAGTTCACCAAACACAACTTAACACTTGTGTAGGCCACATTTGAAAAATAATAAAGTTTAGTCCACAATTTACAACATTAGTGTTTCTTACACCTGTTAGGAGGAGCATTACAGGAATAAGCACACTAAGGCCTTAGTACTTTTCTGCTTATCTTTATCTGTCAACCAAGATGAAGAGGGCAGGGAGTAAGGCACGTGGGCGTGGGCGCGGAGCAGGGAGAGGAGCAGGGAGAGGACGTGGTGATTCTGTGCCTGCTGCGGGCGCCGGTGACTCGTCGTCACTCAGTTTCAGCAGGGAACAGTCCTTCATGCGCAGCTTTGTCGGAGAGCGCCGTGCACCGCTGCTGCGTTAAGACCAAATTGAAGCCGTTGTCGGGTGGATGGCAGCTAACGCCTCGGCATCGACTTCAGTTAGTGCCACATCCTCTCAGGCACAGAGCACTGGAGAGCAGCCATCTGTCTCTTCACCACCTGCCAAATTGGCCAGGCAGTCAGAGAGCCCAGGACAGGAGCCGTCTCTACTTCTGTTCTCTGAATCTCTTGGCTTGGAAACAGGGGGCCAGCCAAGCAGCATTGGAGAAATGGAAGAAGAGGCAGTGTGCAGTGATGCCCAACACCTTTTTCTCTCTGACTCTGAAGAGGCAGGTGGGCCAGTGCCTCCGGTGACCACAGCGCAGTACGCATCTGATGATGAAACTCAGGTGCCGCTTTCTCGTGCGTACTGTGCTGCTGAGACAACCCAGGAGGAGCAGTTGGTGGCAGAGGGTAGTGGAGATGATGAGGTCCTTGACCCATCGTGGCGTGAGGAACAGCAAGGTGGTGGGAGCAGCTCAGAGGAAGAGCTTCCTCTTACGGGCCAAAGAGGGAGAGGGAGGGGGAAGACTGCGGAGCCTGTAGCCTCCACTTTGGCACCCGTTAGGAGCCTGTCTCTTTCCAAAGCCAAAAAGGGCGCTCCCAAGACTTGCAGTGCCTGGTCCTTTTTTGACACAGTTGCAGATGACATTTGTTTTGTCAAATGCAAGCTGTGTCATCATAAAGTAAAAAGAGGGAAAAATGTCAGCAACCTCAATACCACAAATATGTGGAAACATGTGCGGACCAGGCACGCGGTGGAGTTACAGAAACACACTGAAGATGTAGGCCAACCAACAGCGGCAGCTACCACCTCTTCAGCTCGTGTTGCCTCTTCCTCCAGCTCACGCACAGCTGGTTTGGCTTCCTCCCAGAGACCTTGTGTAATTCCACCCACAGCACCACCTTCCCAGTCATCCTCACACTCCCAGTCTACTCTACAGCCATCGGTAGTACAGGCATGGGAGAAAAGGCGGGCATTCTCGGCCAACCACCCCCGAGCACAGGCTCTGAATGCAGGCATTGCCAAACTGTTGTCCCTGGAAATGCTCTCGTTCAGGCTGGTGGAGACTGACAGCTTCCGTGACTTGATGGCATTGGCAGTCCCACAGTACAAGGTGCCCAGCCGCTTTTACTTCAGCAGGCAGGCTGTCCCTGCCCTGCACAGGCATGTTGAGGCAAACATAAAACATGCGCTACTGAACGCCGTCAGTAGCAAGGTCCACCTCACCACCGATGCGTGGACCAGTCAGCATGGACAGGGGCGATATGTTTCCCTCACTGCCCATTGGGTTAATGTTGTTGAGCCAGGTACAGATCGTGCGAGTGGCGCAGGACGTGTCCTGCCCACTCCAAGGATTGCAGGAATCCAGTCTGTACGCATCGACTCCTCCTCTTACACCAGTTCCTCTGATTCCTCTCTGCAGGATCCGTCACAGTCCACCCCCACATGGACCCGTGAACGTTTACCTATGACCGACATGAGCACAGCCGTGGCCAAACGTCAGCAGGCCGTCTTGAAACTAGTTTCATTGGGGCATCGAAGCCACACAGCGCAGGAGCTCTGGAATGCCATCAAGCAGGAGAGCGATGTGTGGTTACTGCCAGCGAATCTCCAGCCAGGCATGGTAGTGTGTGACAATGGCCGAAATCTGGTGGCAGCTTTGGCCCTTGGCAACCTCACTCACATCCCATGTCTGGCACATGTGCTCAATTTGGTTGTGCAGAGTTTTCTGAGGGACTATCCGGATCTTGATGCCCTGCTGCACAAGGTCCGCCTAGAGTGTGCTCACTTGCGGCGTTCCAGCTTGGCCAGATCCCGCATTGCTGCTCTGCAGCGCAGATTCCGCCTTCCGGAACACTGCATCATATGTGACCTACCTACCCGGTGGAATTCCACGTTACATATGTTGGAGCGGTTGTGTGAGCAGCAGCAAGCAGTTATGGAGTACCAGCTGCATCAGGCGCAAAGAAGTCGCAGTCAGCGCCGATCAGACTTCACAACCACAGAGTGGGCCACTCTGAAGGACGTCTGCCAGGTTTTGCGTCCTTTTGATTATTCCACGCGGATGGCAAGTGCAGATGATGCACTAGTCAGCATGACTGTCCCCCTTATCTGCCTGCTTCAGCAAACTTTGCAAGGGTTAAGGGATGATGTGGTGGAAGAGGTGGAGGATGAGGAGTCACCTTTTCCATCAGCTTCTGGAGAGTCAGCGCCACGTGGTTCCTCACAAAGGGGTACGCAGGGGCCAATTTGTGAGGAGGATGAGGAGGAGTCAATGGACGAGGAAGAGCTCCGTCCAGAGGAGGGAGCGACACAATTGTCCAGTGGTCAGTGTGTACAGCGAGGGTGGGGTGATGACGAGCGGGCAGAGATCATGTCTCAAGCAGGGGACAGCGTTTCTGGGCCGGTTGGCACTCTGCAGCACATGGTGGATTTTATGCTGCAGTGCCTGAGAAATGACCGCCGCATCGACCACATTCTCAACATGCCTGATTATTGGGTGTTCACCCTCCTCGATCCTCGCTACCGGGACAACGTCCAAAACCTCATACCTGCGTTGACCCGGGAGCGTAAATTGCGGGAGTACCACGACACACTGGTGAATTCCATCATCTTCTCCTGTCCAACTGAGAGGAGTGCTGCTAGTGCTTTACAAAGCAGCTCAGTGTGTCGAGGCAGTGGGGGAGGCTCTGCCCAAAGAGGGAGCAGAAGCAGTGCCTCTGCCCAAGGCAAGCCGAGTATGGCACAACTCTGGCACACTTTTGTGTGCCCGCCCCAAATGTCTACACCATCACCGGCGGCTCCAGTCAGCAGGAGGTAACGGTTCCGTCAGATGGTGATAGACTACATGGCTTGCCCTCTTACTGTACTCCCCGACGGCTCTTCCCCGTTCAAGTTTTGGGTCTCTAAGCTGGATACATGGCCAGAGCTAAGTCAGTATGCATTGGAGGTGCTGGCTTGCCCTGCGGCTAGTGTCTTATCGGAACGTGTCTTTAGTGCGGCAGGTGGTGTACTAACAGACCGTCGCATGCGACTATCCTCCGATAACGTTGACCGGCTTACTTTCCTGAAAATGAACCAGGCCTGGATCTCGCAGGAATTTGCCACTCCTCTGCCTGATTAATTAATTGGGTGTCATCCAGGTCTTCTGCTGTGTTCATCTTTCTACCACCTGAAATGCTATTCCTGGGCTCCAACACCGCCAGTTGCGGCTCAGAAGTGCAGGCTGCACAGTCAAAACATACGACCCAGTGTTATTGGGTTTCAGTAACGTCAGCTGATCCCCAGCTGTGTAGCCGGCAATGTGTCCTGCGACCGCTACGCTGGCACAACAACCTGAATGTAAGGGAACCTGCCCCCCCCGTCGTTTGTTACTGAAAGAGCCATCTTGTGCAGCAGTAATGCTGCACAAGGAAAAGGTAGCTATTTTTTTTGGGCTCCTTGCACACGCAGAACTTAACACTTATAAAATGTGTTCACTGATACCGTTATACCGTCCCAGAGCTGGGACTTTCCTTCGTAATGTGACGCAGCACAGCCGTCATTCCTACCCCCTTGGTGCCATGCGCTGCCTCCTCAGCATTGTTTTAAGCTGTCACGGAGCCTGCGCTGTTCTGTTATCCCTTGGCCATGCCCTATTTGCGCTGCCTGTCTTCTGACATAATTTGGTGTCAGGCTGGCTGCGCCTGTGCGGCCGCGCTGCCATAGATCCCGCCTCGCAGTGTCTTCTGATTGAGTCACACTGCGGGCCTGGGATCCATGGGCATGCGCAGTGCATATCTTCCCCTCGGGCTCTCGCTCATTTCCCTCCGCCTTCTTTAGACTGTGCGCCGTCAGCTGATCCCTAATAGCATGCCACGGCCGTGACAACGCACAGTCTGAAGAAGAGGGAAGGAGGGGAGTGAGAGTCGAGGATATGCACTGTGCATGCCCATGGATCCAAGGCCCGCAGTGGGATTACGTTAGACGAGACTGCGAGGTGGGATCTGGAGCAGCGTGGACGCACAGGCACTGACAGCCTGACACCAAATTATGTCAGAAGACAGGCAGCGCTAATTGGGCATGGCCAAGGGATAACAGAACAGCGCAGGCTCCGTGACAGCTTAAAACAACGCTGAGGAGGCAGCACACGGCACCAAGGGGATAGGAATGACAGCTGTGCTGTGTCCCATTACGAAGGAAATTCGCACCTCCGTGACGGTTTAACGGTATAAGGGGACACATTTTTAGTGTTTACTTCTGTGTTTGCAAGGAGCATAATTAAAAGAGCAACCTTTTCCTTTTGCATCCTTAGCGCTGCACAAGATGGCTCTTTCAGCTACAAACGTCTTGGGGGGGGGTTAAAAGTTCCCTTTCAACTTGCTCCAATCAGGCTTCGGCCTACACTCTGTTCCTCTGCTCCTCCTGCTGTCCCTGGGCTCTAACACCGCCAGTTGGTGCCTGGAAGTGCTGTGTGCACAGTCAACAGTCGCTCCTCTGTTATTGGGGTTCAGTAACGTCAGCTGATCCCCAGCTGTGTGTGCGGTAATACCTCCAATCTGCTCCTCCTGCTGTCCCTGGGCTCTAACACCGCCAGTTGGTGCCTGGAAGTGCTGTGTGCACAGTCAACAGTCGCTCCTCTGTTATTGGGGTTCAGTAACGTCAGCTGATCCCCAGCTGTGTGTGCGGTAATACCTCCAATCTGCTCCTCCTGCTGTCCCTGGGCTCTAACACCGCCAGTTGGTGCCTGGAAGTGCTGTGTGCACAGTCAACAGTCGCTCCTCTGTTATTGGGGTTCAGTAACGTCAGCTGATCCCCAGCTGTGTGTGCGGTAATACCTCCAATCTGCTCCTCCTGCTGTCCCTGGGCTCTAACACCGCCAGTTGGTGCCTGGAAGTGCTGTGTGCACAGTCAACAGTCGCTCCTCTGTTATTGGGGTTCAGTAACGTCAGCTGATCCCCAGCTGTGTATCCGGCAACGTGTCATGCGACCGCCATGCTGGCACAACTAAAATGTAAGGGGACCTGTCCCCCCCCCCCCTAGGCGTTTGTTACTGAAAGAGCCACCATGTGCAGCACTAATACTGCACAAGGGAAAGGTCGCTCTTGAAATTATGCTCCTTGGAAACGCTGAACTACACACTCATGTAATGTGTCCCCTCACACCGTCCAACCGTCCCAGAGGTGGGACTTTCCTTTGTAATGTGACGCAGCACAGCCGTCATTGCTACCCCCTTGGCACCGTGCGCTGCCTCCTTAGCGTTGTTTGATTCCGTCATGGACCCTGCACTGTTATGTTATCCCTTGGCCATGCACAGTTTGCGCTGCCCGTCCTCTGACATCATTTGTTGTCGTCCTGGCTGCGCCTGTGAGTCCACGCTGCCCGAAATCCCACCTCGCAGTGTCGTCTAATGTGATCCCACAGTGGGCCTGGTATCCATGGCCATGCGCAGTGCATATACTAGCCTCTCATTCCCCTTCTTCATGCTTCTTCAGACTAGGCGGCGTCAGCTGATCCCTAATAGCATGCCATGGCCGTGACGCCGCACAGTCTGAAGAAGCATGAAGGAGGTGAGTGAGAGGCGATGATATGCACTGCGCATGCCCATGGATCCCTGGCCCGCAGTGGGATTACATTTGATGACACTGCAAGGTTGGATCTCGGGCAGCTTTGACGCACAGGCACTGCCAGCCTGACACCTAAATGATGTCAGAAGACGGGCACCACTAACTGTGCATGGCCAAGGGATAACATTACAGCGCGGGCTCCGTTACAGAACCAAACAACGTTGAGGAGGTGGCGCACGGCACCAAGGGGGTTGGAATGACGGCTGTGCTGTGTCACATTACAAAGGAAAGTCCCACTTCCGGGATGGTTTGACGGTGTGAGGGGACACATTATATGAGTGTGTACTTCAGCGTTTGCAAGGAGCATTATTTTTGGAGCCACCATTTTCCATGTGCAGTATTACTGCTGTACAAGATGGCTCTTTCAGCAACAAATGCCTGGGGGGGGGGGGTTAAAGGTTCCCTTTACACTTGCTCCACTGCAGGCTTCGGCCTACACTCTGCTCCTCTTTGATTCCCTGGGTTTCAACACTGTCAGTTGACACCTGGAAGTGTTGTCTACACAGAAAAAACACTAGGTGATGTGTCAGTGGGGTTCAGCACCGCCAGCTGTTCCCCTGCTGTGTAGTCGGCATCGTGTCCAGCACAAGCCACGCTGGCACAACCGACCAAAAGCTTCCACCAGTGCAGGCTTCGGCCTACACTTTGCTCCTCTCCTCCTCCTGCTGACCCTGGGCTCAAACACCGCTAGTTTTTGCCCGGAACTGCTAGCTGCACAGAGAAAAACACCAGCCAATGTGTTAGTGGGGTTCAGCAACGCCAGCTGTTCCCCTGCTGTGTAGCTGGCAACGTGTCCTGCAAACGCCACGCAGGCACATGAACTGAAATTGAAGGGAGCCTGGCCCCCTCTCCCCCAGGTGTTTCTATGTATAACAGCCACCTTGTACAGCAGTACTGCTGCATTTGTACAAGGTGGCTGACTTTTTATCCTTGCCCACGTGGAACTCAACACGTACAAAATGTGTCTCTTTGAGACCATTCCACTGTCCCTGAGGTGTGACTTTCCTTTCTAATGATACGCAGCACCCCCCTTGGTAGCGCTTCCCGTCTTCTGACATCATCGGTTGGCTAGTTGCGCCTGTGCGTCCGCCCTGCCTGAATAAAATGCTCCGCGTTGTCTTAATTATTTTGACTGCGAGGGTGTGATTGATGGGCACGAGCAGTGCATATCTTCGCCTGTCTTAACTCATCTCCTTCCGCCTTCTTCAGACTGTGCAGCCTCATGGCCGCGGCATGCGAGAAGGGATCAGATGAGGCCGCCCAGTCTGAAGCAGGTGTAAGGACATGTGTGAGCGGCAAACATATTTAGTGCACCAGGGCACGAATCCCAGCACCGCAGTGTGATTTTTTAAAAACACACTGTGGGTCTGGGATTCATGTCCACCGCTAACCGCAACGGCCAACATGAAATGAGGTCATAAGACAGGAAGCGCTCACAGCGCATGGCCAAAGGATCACAAGAGCGCAGACTCCTGTACAGCAACTAACAACGCTCAGGAAGCTGCGTCCATGCAAAAAGGTGTTGTTTTCGACACCTGTGCTGCTTTTCTTTAAAATGACAAGTCACGCCTCCACTACTGTTTAACAGTATAATGGGCTAAATAGTGTACGTGTTGCATTCAGCGTGTGCAAGTAGACAAATTAATAGAGCAACCTTTTACTTGTGCAGCATTAATGCTGCAGAAGGAGTGGCTCTTGTACTTTGTAACACCTGAGGGGGGGTTAAAGGTAACCTTTGAAATTGGTTCAACTAGGCTTCGGCCTACACTCTGCTCCTCTCCTCCTCCTGCTGACCCTGGGCTCTAACAACGCTAGTTTTTGCCCGGAAATGCTAGCTGCACAGAGAAAAACGCCAGCCAATGTGTTAGTGGGGTTCAGCAACGCCAGCTGTTTCCCTGCTGTGTAGCTTGCATCGTGTCCAGCACAAGCCACGCTGGCACAACCGACCAAAAGCTGCCACCAGTGCAGGCTTCGGCCTACACTTTGCTCCTCTCCTCCTCCTCCTGCTGACCCTGGGCTCTAACACCGCTAGTTTTTGCCCGGACATGCAATCTGCACAGAGAAAAACACCAGTCAATGTGTCAGTGGGGTTCAGCAACGCCAGCTGTTCCCCTGCTGTGTAGCTTGCAATGTGACCTGCAAACGCCACGCAGGCACATGAACTGAAATTGAAGGGAGCCTGCCCCCCACCCCCAGGTGTTTCTATGTATAACAGCCACCTTGTACAGCAGTACTGCTGCATTTGTACAAGGTGGCTGACTTTTTCTCCTTGCCCACGTGGAACTCAACACGTACAAAATGTGTCTCATTAGAGACCATTACAATGTCCCTGAGGTGTGACTTTCCTTTGTAATGACACGCAGCACCACCCTTGTTAGCGCTGCCCGTCTTTTGACATCATTGGTTAGCTGGCTGCGCCTGTGCATCTCCCTTGCTCGAAACAACGCCCCTCGGTGTCTTATTTTTTTGGACAGCGAGGGTGTGATTGATGGGCATGTGCAGTGCATATGTTTGCCTGTGTTCACTCATCTCCTTCCGACTTCTTCAGACTGGGTGTCCTCATGGCCGCGGCAGGCGATAAGGGATCAGATGAGGCCGCCCAGTCTGAAGCAGGTGTAAGGACATGTGTGAGCGTCAAACATATTTACTGCACAAGGCCACGAATCCCAGCCACGCAGTGTGATTTTTTGAAAACACACTGTGGGTCTGGGATTCATGTCCACCGCTAACCGCAACGGCCAACATGAAATGAGGTCATAAGACAGGAAGCGCTCACAGCGCATAGCCAAGGGATCACAAGAGCGCAGACTCCTGTACAGCAACTAACAACGCTCAGGAAGCTGCGCCCATGCAAAAAGGTGTTATTTTCGACACCTGTGCTGCTTTTCTTTAAAAAGACAAGTCACGCCTCCACTACTGTTTAACAGTATAATGGGCTAAATAGTGTACGTGTTGCATTCAGCGTGTGCAAGTAGACAAATTAATAGAGCAACCTTTTACTTGTGCAGCATTAATGCTGCAGAAGGAGTGGCTCTTGTACTTTGTAACACCTGAGGGGGGGTTAAAGGTAACCTTTGAAATTGGTTCAACTAGGCTTCGGCCTACACTCTGCTCCTCTCCTCCTCCTGCTGACCCTGGGCTCTAACACCGCTAGTTTTTGCCCGGAAATGCTAGCTGCACAGAGAAAAACGCCAGCCAATGTGTTAGTGGGGTTCAGCACCGCCAGCTGTTCCCCCGCTGTGTAGCCGGCATCGTGTCCAGCACAAGCCACGCTGGCACAACCGACCAAAAGCTGCCACCAGTGCAGGCTTCGGCCTACACTTTGCTCCTCTCCTCCTCCTCCTGCTGACCCTGGGCTCTAACACCGCTAGTTTTTGCCCGGACATGCAATCTGCACAGAGAAAAACACCAGTCAATGTGTCAGTGGGGTTCAGCAACGCCAGCTGTTCCCCTGCTGTGTAGCTTGCAACGTGACCTGCAAACGCCACGCAGGCACATGAACTGAAATTGAAGGGAGCCTGCCCCCCACCCCCAGGTGTTTCTATGTATAACAGCCACCTTGTACAGCAGTACTGCTGCATTTGTACAAGGTGGCTGACTTTTTCTCCTTGCCCACGTGGAACTCAACACGTACAAAATGTGTCTCATTAGAGACCAATGCTAATGTCCCTGAGGTGTGACTTTCCTTTTTAATGACACGCAGCACCCCCATTGTTAGCGCTGCCCGTCTTCTGACATCATTGGTTGGCTGCCTGTGCCTCTGCGTCCGCCCTGCCCGACACAACGCCCCTCGTTGTCTCATATTTTGGATGCGAGGGTGTTATTGATGAGCATGTGCAGTGCATATGTTCGCCTGTTTTAAGTCACCTCCTTCCGCCTTCTTCAGACTGGGTGTCCTCATGGCCGCGGCATGCGATAAGGGATCAGATGAGGCCGCCCAGTCTGAAGCTGGTGTAAGGACATGTGTGAGCGGCAAACATATTTAGTGCACAAGGGCAAGAATCCCAGCACCGCAGTGTGATTTTTTAAAAAAACACTGTGGGTCTGGGATTCATGTCCACCGCTAACCGCAACGGCCAACATGAAATGAGGTCATAAGACAGGAAGCGCTCACAGCGCATAGCCAAGGGATCACAAGAGCGCAGACTCCTGTACAGCAACTAACAACGCTCAGGAAGCTGCGCCCATGCAAAAAGGTGTTATTTTCGACACCTGTGCTGCTTTTCTTTAAAAAGACAAGTCACGCCTCCACTACTGTTTAACAGTATAATGGGCTAAATAGTGTACGTGTTGCATTCAGCGTGTGCAAGTAGACAAATTAATAGAGCAACCTTTTACTTGTGCAGCATTAATGCTGCAGAAGGAGTGGCTCTTGTACTTTGTAACACCTGAGGGGGGGTTAAAGGTAACCTTTGAAATTGGTTCAACTAGGCTTCGGCCTACACTCTGCTCCTCTCCTCCTCCTGCTGACCCTGGGCTCTAACAACGCTAGTTTTTGCCCGGAAATGCTAGCTGCACAGAGAAAAACACCAGCCAATGTGTTAGTGGGGTTCAGCACCGCCAGCTGTTCCCCCGCTGTGTAGCCGGCATCGTGTCCAGCACAAGCCACGCTGGCACAACCGACCAAAAGCTGCCACCAGTGCAGGCTTCGGCCTACACTTTGCTCCTCTCCTCCTCCTGCTGACCCTGGGCTCAAACACCGCTAGTTTTTGCCCGGAAATGCTAGCTGCACAGAGAAAAACACCAGCCAATGTGTTAGTGGGGTTCAGCACCGCCTGCTGTTCCCCCGCTGTGTAGCCGGCATCGTGTCCAGCACAAGCCACGCTGGCACAACCGACCAAAAGCTGCCACCAGTGCAGGCTTCGGCCTACACTTTGCTCCTCTCCTCCTCCTCCTGCTGACCCTGGGCTCTAACACCGCTAGTTTTTGCCCGGACATGCAATCTGCACAGAGAAAAACACCAGTCAATGTGTCAGTGGGGTTCAGCAACGCCAGCTGTTCCCCTGCTGTGTAGCTTGCAACGTGACCTGCAAACGCCACGCAGGCACATGAACTGAAATTGAAGGGAGCCTGCCCCCCACCCCCAGGTGTTTCTATGTATAACAGCCACCTTGTACAGCAGTACTGCTGCATTTGTACAAGGTGGCTGACTTTTTCTCCTTGCCCACGTGGAACTCAACACGTACAAAATGTGTCTCATTAGAGACCATTACAATGTCCCTGAGGTGTGACTTTCCTTTGTAATGACACGCAGCACCACCCTTGTTAGCGCTGCCCGTCTTTTGACATCATTGGTTAGCTGGCTGCGCCTGTGCATCTCCCCTGCTCGAAACAACGCCCCTCGGTGTCTTATTTTTTTGGACAGCGAGGGTGTGATTGATGGGCATGTGCAGTGCATATGTTTGCCTGTGTTCACTCATCTCCTTCCGCCTTCTTCAGACTGGGTGTCCTCATGGCCGCGGCAGGCGATAAGGGATCAGATGAGGCCGCCCAGTCTGAAGCAGGTGTAAGAACATGTGTGAGCGTCAAACATATTTACTGCACAAGGCCACGAATCCCAGCCACGCAGTGTGATTTTTTGAAAACACACTGTGGGTCTGGGATTCATGTCCACCGCTAACCGCAACGGCCAACATGAAATGAGGTCATAAGACAGGAAGCGCTCACAGCGCATAGCCAAGGGATCACAAGAGCGCAGACTCCTGTACAGCAACTAACAATGCTCAGGAAGCTGCGCCCATGCAAAAAGGTGTTATTTTCGACACCTGTGCTGCTTTTCTTTAAAAAGACAAGTCACGCCTCCACTACTGTTTAACAGTATAATGGGCTAAATAGTGTACGTGTTGCATTCAGCGTGTGCAAGTAGACAAATTAATAGAGCAACCTTTTACTTGTGCAGCATTAATGCTGCAGAAGGAGTGGCTCTTGTACTTTGTAACACCTGAGGGGGGGTTAAAGGTAACCTTTGAAATTGGTTCAACTAGGCTTCGGCCTACACTCTGCTCCTCTCCTCCTCCTGCTGACCCTGGGCTCTAACAACGCTAGTTTTTGCCCGGACATGCGATCTGCACAGAGAAAAACACCAGTCAATGTGTCAGTGGGGTTCAGCAACGCCAGCTGTTCCCCTGCTGTGTAGCTTGCAACGTGACCTGCAAACGCCACGCAGGCACATGAACTGAAATTGAAGGGAGCCTGCCCCCCACCCCCAGGTGTTTCTATGTATAACAGCCACCTTGTACAGCAGTACTGCTGCATTTGTACAAGGTGGCTGATGTTTTCTCCTTGCCCACGTGGAACTCAACACGTACAAAATGTGTCTCTTTGAGACCATTCCACTGTCCCTGAGGTGTGACTTTCCTTTCTAATGATACGCAGCACCCCCCTTGGTAGCGCTTCCCGTCTTCTGACATCATTGGTTGGCTACTTGCGCCTGTTCGTCCGCCCTGCCTGAATAAAATGCTCCTCGTTGTCTTACTTATTTTGATTGCGAGGGTGTGATTGATGGGCACGAGCAGTGCATATCTTCGCCTGTCTTAACTCATCTCCTTCCGCCTTCTTCAGGCGGCCTCATGGCCGCGGCATGCGAGAAGGGATCAGCAGAGGCCGCCCAGTCTGAAGCAGGTGTAAGGACGTGTGTGAGTGGCCAAAATATTTACTGCTCAAGGCCACGAATCCCAGCACCGCAGTGTGGCTTTATGAAAAGACACTGTGGGTCTGGGATTTATGGCCATCGTTAACCGCACCGGCCAACATGAAATGATGTCATAAGATGGGCAGCGCTAACAGGGCATTGCCAAGGGATAACATAAGAGCGCAGACTCCTGTACAGCAAATAACAACGCTCAGGAAGCTGCGCCAAGCACCAAGGCGTTCTTTTGGACACCTGTGCTGCGTCTCATCAAAAAACCAAGTCACGCATCCACTACAGTTTGACTGTAGAATGGGGTAAATTGTGTATGTCTTTCATTCAGCGTGTGCAAGTAGACAAATTAATAGAGCAACCTTTCACTTGTGCAGCATTAATACTGCACAAGGTGTGTCTCTTGTACTTTGTAACACCTGAGGGGGGGTTAAAGGTTTCCTTTGAAATTGGTTCAACTAGGCTTCGGCCTACACTCTGCTCCTCTCCTCCTCCTCCTGCTTCAACACGGGCTCTAACATCGCTAGTTTTTGCCCGCAAGTGCTAGCTGCACAGAGAAAAACACACGCCATTGTGTTAGTGGGGTTCAGCAACGCCAGCTGTTCCCCCAGTGTGTAGCCGGCAAAGTGTCCTGCAAACGCAACGCAGACACAAAGCTGCCTCCAGTGCAGGCTTCGGCCTACACTCATCTCCCCCTGCTTACCCTTTGCTCCAACACCGCTAGTTGGGGCTCTAGGAAGACAATCTTTAATAGGCAACGCATCTGGGTTCCAGCACCGCCAGCTGGTTCTCGGCAGTGTTCTTGTCACAGGTACTCCCTCGTGCCAAGCCTGGTTTCAGCACCGTCAGCTGTTTCCGGGTTGTGTCAACTTCACTCAGACGCCTATGCTTGCCCCGTCGTGGTGCGGTCGAGTTAGCCAACTCCAGGGTGCCTCCAGTTTAGGAGCTTCCTATGTGGGCTGCGTGAACTGGTAGTCAAGGCTGGTTCTGTAGTGCCAGTAGGCCCAGCTCCCCCTGTAGGACTGTTGGGGTTCGGTAACTGCGGCTGCCTCGCGGCCTAGCTGTTCTCTCCTCTCCTGTGGACCTTCGGGTCCACCACCTGGTTCCAGCACCGTCAGCTGGTTCCAGGCCGAGCCTTTGGCTTAGGTGCCTCCTCCTGGGTATCCGAGTTCCGCCAACGCCAGGCGGTCCTTGGTAGTGCTTTTAAGCGCGGGCACCTACAGCTTAGTAACCGGGTTCCAGCACCGTCAGCTGGTCCTCGGTCGTGCCATTGGCTCTTGCACACTGGGGCAACGCATCCGGGTTCCAGCACCGCCAGCTGGTTCTCGGCAGTGTTCTTGTCACAGGTACTCCCTCGTGCCAAGCCTGGTTTCAGCACCGTCAGCTGTTTCCGGGTTGTGTCAAGCTCACTGAGACGCCTATGCTTGCCCCGTCGTGGTGCGGTCGAGTTAGCCAACTCCAGGGTGCCTCCAGTTTAGGAGCTTCCTATGTGGGCTGCGTGAACTGGTAGTCAAGGCTGGTTCTGTAGTGCCAGTAGGCCCAGCTCCCCCTGTAGGACTGTTGGGGTTCGGTAACTGCGGCTGCCTCGCGGCCTAGCTGTTCTCTCCTCTCCTGTGGACCTTTGGGTCCACCACCTGGTTCCAGCACCGTCAGCTGGTTCCGGGCCGAGCCTTTGGCTTAGGTGCCTCCTCCTGGGTATCCGAGTTCCGCCAACGCCAGGCGGTCCTTGGTAGTGCTTTTAAGCGCGGGCACCTACAGCTTAGTAACCGGGTTCCAGCACCGTCAGCTGGTCCTCGGTCGTGCCATTGGCTCTTGCACACTGGGGCAACGCATCTGGGTTCCAGCACCGCCAGCTGGTTCTCGGCAGTGTTCTTGTCACAGGTACTCCCTCGTGCCAAGCCTGGTTTCAGCACCGTCAGCTGTTTCCGCGTTGTGTCAAGCTCACTGAGACGCCTATGCTTGCCCCGTCGTGGTGCGGTCGAGTTAGCCAACTCAAGGGTGCCTCCAGTTTAGGAGCTTCCTATGTGGGCTGCGTGAACTGGTAGTCAAGGCTGGTTCTGTAGTGCCAGTAGGCCCAGCTCCCCCTGTAGGACTGTTGGGGTTCGGTAACTGCGGCTGCCTCGCGGCCTAGCTGTTCTCTCCTCTCCTGTGGACCTTCGGGTCCACCACCTGGTTCCAGCACCGTCAGCTGGTTCCGGGCCGAGCCTTTGGCTTAGGTGCCTCCTCCTGGGTATCCGAGTTCCGCCAACGCCAGGCGGTCCTTGGTAGTGCTTTTAAGCGCGGGCACCTACAGCTTAGTAACCGGGTTCCAGCACCGTCAGCTGGTCCTCGGTCGTGCCATTGGCTCTTGCACACTGGGGCAACGCATCCGGGTTCCAGCACCGCCAGCTGGTTCTCGGCAGTGTTCTTGTCACAGGTACTCCCTCGTGCCAAGCCTGGTTTCAGCACCGTCAGCTGTTTCCGGGTTGTGTCAACTTCACTGAGACGCCTATGCTTGCCCCGTCGTGGTGCGGTCGAGTTAGCCAACTCCAGGGTGCCTCCAGTTTAGGAGCTTCCTATGTGGGCTGCGTGAACTGGTAGTCAAGGCTGGTTCTGTAGTGCCAGTAGGCCCAGCTCCCCCTGTAGGACTGTTGGGGTTCGGTAACTGCGGCTGCCTCGCGGCCTAGCTGTTCTCTCCTCTCCTGTGGGCCTTCGGGTCCACCACCTGGTTCCAGCACCGTCAGCTGGTTCTAGGCAGTGTCTTTTGCTCTTGTACCTTCTGCTCCCCATCCTGGTTCCAGTAACGTCAGCTGGTTCCGGGCAGAGCCTTTGGCTTAGGTGCCTCCTTCTGGGTATCCAAGTTCCACCAACGTCAGGTGGTCCTTGGTAGTGCTTTCAGGCACGGGTACCTCCTGCTTAGTAACCGGGTTCCAGTAACGTCAGCTGGTCCTCGGTAGTTCCATTGGCTCTTGGACCTTCGGCTACCCATCCGGGTTCCAGTACCGTCAGCTGGTTCTCGGCAGTGTCTTTTGCTCTTGTACCTTCTGCTCCCCATCCTGGTTCCAGTAACGTCAGCTGGTTCCGGGCAGAGCCTTTGGCTTAGGTGCCTCATTCTGGGTATCCGAGTTCCGCCAACGTCAGGCGGTCCTTGGTAGTGCTTTTTAGCACGGGTACCTCCTGCTTAGTAACCGGGTTCCAGTAACGTCAGCTGGTCCTCGGTAGTTCCATAGGCTCTTGAACCTTCGGGTAGCCATCCGAGTTCCAGTTCCATCAGCTGGTTCTTGGCATTTTCTCAGCCTTCTTGTACCTTCTGCTACATTTCCAAGTTTAAGACCCTAAAGTCGACGACCCGGAAGACCACCCCGATGACGACGACGACGACGACCCGGAAGACCACCCCGATGACGACGACGACGACGGCGGAGACGACGACGACGACGGCGGAGACGACGACGGCGGAGACGACGACGGCGGAGACGACGACGGCGGAGACGACGACATGGAAGACCGAGAAGCAGAAGAACAAGAGGCTGCAGAACAAAGAGCAGAAGAACATTAAGCATAACACTTAATATCAGAGCAAAAGATATTATCTAAATTATATGCAGAAGAAGACTAAGCAGTGTATGGGGGTGAGTCCGTTCCTCCTCGTGGTGCCCCTGGATAAAGCCTGATGCTGCAGGCCAAACTGAACGCGGACAAATGTAACTTTTGTGACTGGCAGAACGGAAGGTGTAATCTTCCAACTTTTATAGATAACAACTACAGGAATGCCTGTCACAAATGAGAATATGATGAAGAAGTAGAATAGGAAGAATAATAACAGTGGAATAAAAAGAATATGTAGAATAGGAAGAATAATAATAGTTGAAGAAAATGAATATGAAGAATGTAATAAAAAAAAAAATAGGTAGAAGATGAAGAAGAAGATGAATAAGGTGAAGAAGTTGATGTCAAAGATGCTGATGATGATGAAGATGAAAGTGTGGGAAAAGGAAAAAAAAGAAGGGGAAGGTCGTGGAATAGTGAAACATCAATATCTGACAAAATAAAAAAAAATTTACATAGTCAATATCTTTTTCAATCCGAACGTCTTTAAAAAAAAAAAAAATCATGCTATTCTATTTGATTGGGCTAATCCTCATTGCCTTTAATGTCTCCGCCACCTCCCCCAATACATCCTACATTATTCTTAGTTGTTTTCCTTCATGTAGAATGAACCTACAAGGAAAGAAAGGGTTTATTTTAATTCCGATATTTTGGTCCCATAGACTTGCATTGGGATCGGGTATCGGTATCGGCGATATCCGATATTTTTTGAATATCGGCCGATCCAAACCGATACCGATACTTTCCGATATCGGAAGGTATCGCTCAACACTAATTATCCACCAAATGAAATTTGTCACGTCTTTTATTGTTTTAATACTGATGATTTTGGCATACAACTCCTGATAACCCAAAAAACCTGTCTCAATAAATTAGCATATCAAGAAAAGGTTCTCTAAACGACCTATTACCCTAATCTTCTGAATCAACTAATTAACTCTAAACACATGCAAAAGATACCTGAGGCTTTTATAAACTCCCTGCCTGGTTCATTACTCAAAACCCCCATCATGGGTAAGACTAGCGACCTGACAGATGTCAAGAAGGCCATCATTGACACCCTCAAGCAAGAGGGTAAGACCCAGAAAGAAATTTCTCAACAAATAGGCTGTTCCTAGAGTGCTGTATCAAGGCACCTCAATGGTAAGTCTGTTGGAAGGAAACAATGTGGCAGAAAACGCTGTACAACGAGAAGAGGAGACCGGACCCTGAGGAAGATTGTGGAGAAGGACCGATTCCAGACCTTGGGGACCTGAGGAAGCAGTGGACTGAGTCTGGTGTGGAAACATCCAGAGCCACCGTGCACAGGCGTGTGCAGGAAATGGGCTACAGGTGCCGAAATGGGCTACAGAGAAGCAGCACTGGACTGTTGCTAAGTGCTAAGCAAATTTTGCATGTCATTCGGAAATCAAGGTGCCAGAGTCTGGAGGAAGACTGGGGAGAAGGAAATGCCAAAATGCCTGAAGTCCAGTCTCTGTGGGGTGCCATGTCAGCTGCTGGTGTTGGTCCACTGTGTTTCATCAAGGGCAGGGTCAATGCAGCTAGCTATCAGGAGATTTTGGAGCACTTCATGCTTCCATTGGCTGAAATGCTTTATGGAGATGAAGATTTCATTTTTCAGCATGACCTGGCACCTGCTCACAGTGCCAAAACCACTGGTAAATGGTTTACTGACCATGGTATTACTGTGCTCAATTGGCCTGCCAACTCTCCTGACCTGAACCCCATAGAGAATCTGTGGGATATTGTGAAGAGAAAGTTGAGAGACGCAAGACCCAACACTCTGGATGAGCTTAAGGCCGCTATTGAAGCATCCTGGGCCTCCATAACATCTCAGCAGTGTCACAGGCTGATTGCCTCCATGCCACGCCGCATTGAAGCAGTCATTTCTGCCAAAGGATTCCCGACCAAGTATTGAGTGCATAACTGAACATTATTATTTGATGGTTTTTTTGTTTGTTATTAAAAAACACTTTTATTTGATTGGATGGGTGAAATATGCTAATTTATTGAGACAGGTTTTTTGGGTTATCAGGAGTTGTATGCCAAAATCATCAGTATTAAAACAATAAAAGACGTGACAAATTTCAGTTGGTGGATAATGAATCTATAATATATGAAAGTTTAATTGTAATCATTACATTATGGTAAATAATGAAATTTAACACTATATGCTAATTTTTTGAGAAGGACCTGTAGTTCTCAATTATCCTTCCATCCATCATTCACAGGTCAATCAGCAGGTTTGATGAGGTTAACTCGCATGGTTTGATTATTTAAAGTTTATCCTTCAATGTTTGGAAGTCAACAAACTGCATGCCCCGATACAATGTTTAATCAACATATAAATAAGCATAATTGTTCAGTGACCCTCCATCCCTGTTTTGCAAAGATAAAAGTAGAATAAACTGTAGGAGCTGATATAAGAGGAAAATAACAACCATTCGTAAATTTACAAATATCAATTCAAAATACAAGAAGAGTCAACATTTCAGACTCTTAACAAACAAGAAAGAAACATATAAATTCTAAAGTCAACATATAGATAACAGTCTATTCCTCCTGGCTTACTGAAAATAGACCTCTAGTTAACTAAGATAACATGTATCGTCATAATATCCTTGTTATGTTTCAATGTAATCTAAGGCAGGAATACCTATAAAGGAAACCTGTCAAAAACTTTAACCCTGCAAATATTTTTTTTTAATTGATAAGCTAGTCAATTTCCTCATCCCCATCCTGGTATACATGGCCCCCTCATCTCAATCCTGGTATATATGGTCCCCTTATCCCCATCTTGGTATACATGGTCCCCTCATTCCCATCCTAGTATACATGTGCCCAATCCCAATCCTGTTATACATGGCCCCCTATCATAGTATATACGGCCCCATCATGCTGCACACATTAAAAAATAAAAAAATGTACTTACCTTCTCTCTGCTCCCTCGCAACGCAGCATCCTGTGCTGATGCCAGAAGCTGATTACAGCGTGTAACAGCGCATAATGTCACTGCCATGTGCTCCAATATGCTTAGGTCAACTGCCGGAATAGTCCAGGACTATTAAAATTCATCTTCTTTAATATTGGGCACGGTGTTAGCCATAGCCGCCGATTCCTGCAGCTGCTGGGCGATCACGTGTGCCTGCTATTAAAAAGAATGAGTATTCACTTGTGAGATAGCAGGTTCAGAGGATGCAGTAACGGACTGTACACAGACCAAGGGTGGTAGGGATTTATTAAACAACAGAAACTCCACGCAGGGAGAAAATGGAGGGACAATATTCCCTAATACAGTAAATGGCTAATGGAGTTAAATTAAAGAAACAAGGACAAATAAAACAGACAATTCAATTAATAATAACAACTTATCACTCCGACGCCAGTCACGGTCGAACTCCTGTCTGTGACTGGGGCTGCTTAGATTGCGTTGCAGTGGAAGTTTGTCACAGTCCTGAGGAAGATGGGGTAATATCTCTTGACATTGGTGGTGTCCTCTCATGATCCTGACGATGGCGGCGACTCCTCGGGATCCTGATGCGGGTCTTGGGTCCAGTAGATGAGGCGATGAAGGGGGAAACGTCCTTATCCTCAGCAGGTAGTGTCCCAACACTACGAAGACCTGCAGCACTGTCTAAACACAGTTTACATCAGGCAGCCCGATTTGCTATGTCGTATCGTTGCGTCCTTAAGTTCCGTTCACAGACCTTGTCCATGGTCAGTGCTGCCAGCGGGGGTGGCTGTCGCAGTGGTCTCAGCAAGGGCAGCGATGTCAGCGGGGACAACGGTGTCAGAGTAGTACTCCGTCGGTAGTCTCCTGTCCAAGCGCTTTTCCATCCCAGGCTCTGCTCTACTCTGCCTCGTCGCCTCACAACTGATTTTACCTCACAGGTGTCTGGTGCGCTCGATGTTCCCGCCCAAACTATTTAAATCTTCATGCATGAACATTCTCTCAGCTTGACCACGCCCCCTTTTCTCAAGCACAGGAAGCGGTCCCGCACTTGACTCAGGGGACCCTCAGGCACAACACTTATTTCTTGTTTCCTTAATACAGTACACCTTAAGCATTGCAAAGTATGCCTCCTGGACTATCCCTACGTTTACTGATTCTGTAAGCCCCAGGGATTTCCCATCCAGTTCCGCAGTACTCACAGGGTCCGTTACCTTTCCTTCAAATGGTTCCATGTCCATAGTCCCCTGTACACAAGAGGATAAGATACTCTTTATAGTACTTTTAACAACAAGCCTTGAGCAACGGACGTTGCAGTAATATCCGCAAGGAAATCCAGTAAGGCTTCCCACTACCCTTAACGATAGTTTCTTGCTAACACTAGCAGCCCACTGTACTTGAATTTGACCTTGTTTACTGTACTGTACTTCCCTATCTAGCTATCTAACAGGAAGCAGTCCCTTTTTACTAGGGCTTATCCCTCCCACTATGCGCTAGTCCCAAACTTTAACCATGTCTGTCCCTATATCTGTAGTTGACAGATTACTTTTAGAAACATAATGCATTGCACTTGCATACATTAAACGTATAATCATTCTATATTATTTCAAAACACTCTTTTTTGGTGATTACTTTGTATCTCTGTTCATACTGCACCCACACACACAAATGATACACCCTTTGAAAGGTAAACTTGCCCCCTTCAGCAAGAAAATAGCCAAACAAACCACACATTCATGATGCTATCACAAAATACATTTTAAACATTAATTTTCATAAAACTGCAGTAAGGAAAAATGACCTGCAGGTGGCACCACACTACCCCAAGTCATACTAATACAAAGCTGAAATAAATCCTAACATTTGCCTTGGGGGCTTTCCAGCTTGCCGAACTCCTTGCCCGGCCAATTTCAGGCAGGTACATATAAAATATTTGCTACATATGTGGAAGTAGAACAAAATTAAAACTTTACCTGTTTAAGACTTCAGCTTTAAAACTGAAGATATAAATGAATGCAGCCTAAAAGGGGCTGGACAGGTCCTGATTCTGAACCATAAGATTTTCCGTATTATTGGACAGTCATTGAAAAGTCTATCTTCCTTCTAAGGTTGCAGCTTATTGGTGACCTGGAGTCACCTCTGGTTCCAAGTAAAAAACTGCAGTGTTGTCGTAACTCCGATTGTACATTGTTTCCCGATGGGAGAGATTGGTGGAAACAACCTTGCAAAAATTGAAAAAAAAATCCAACTGTAGGGGAAAAAAAAGTAAAATAATCTGCAGATATTACTTTTTTTTAAAGGGATATTCCCAATTATTATACAATGGTGTAAATATGCTCAGTTATGGGGTCAATTCTCCATCATTTTTACTGTCAAAGTGGCACTGCTGTACAGGGCACTGCTCCGTTCACATACATAGGGCTGTGTTGCACTTCCCTACACTGCAGATAGATGGCAGTGCTGCTGTGGAGGGGAAAAAAATGCTGCTGCCCCTGTTCTTTTGCAAGATCCTGACAATCAGACCCCCTCTGATCAAGCAGTAAGTAAAATACCATTATGTTTAATGTTGGGTGATCTCCTTTAGGCTGGAGCAACACACAACTTATAAAAAAAATCGGTCCATTTTACATTGATGAGAATCACAATCACAGAAATGTTCCTTGAACAGTCATCCGTATGTCATCCATGTGCAGTGCGAGGATGCGATTTTCTCGCATGTAAGCATCCGTGTGACATCCGTATGACATCCGTACTGTGAGATTTTCTCCCCGGCTTGCAAAATGGACATATAATGGATCCATGGGCTCAAATATTTGTGAAAACATATATACAGGCTATGTCAGTGAGACACATACCTCTCTGTGTTCATCATCTCATTACATACATTTACATTTGACCAGCTTGATTTTCCTGAAATTGCCTGCGCCCCCGACAACCAATGTGCGAAATTTTTGCACGGGCCAACTAGTAATGATAATATTTACCAAAGTCTATCTGACCCTGTGGTCACTACTGTATGTCCTAAAACCTAACCTGTATTATATCACTCATCTTATACTTTACAGTCCCTATATTCCTGTTGCACACAGTTGCCCCTGACGAAGGATTAAAATCCTAAACGCGCGTCGGGGTGCACTATTACAGGACATTGCAGACCCAGAAAGTAAGGTAGTTATTGTGTACCTCCCATATCTTTGCACTTGGCACTTTTCATATGGATTGAGTTTTTTTGCTGTTCCATTGAACACCATTTGCAGTTTTGCACATTGCACTATTGCACTTCACATTGCCACTTATGTGGACATTTTGTGAATAAACACATTGTGTATCCTGATACACCTTATCTTATGAGATTTTTTTCCACACCATTTGGTTTAAATTTTGCACCCGTATATATATTTTGTCCCTTTATATATTTTTTCTCCTCCCCCCTTTTTTTGCACACACACTTATGGGAAGCACTACTCCCCTATATATAAACTGGGTCAGCCATTACCATTAATTTATTTTTAAACTATATGTAATTTTTAGTCCTGTTGTGCGCACAAATGTTTTGTATTTATTTGGCCAATTATATATAATAAAGGCATTTTTATATCTACTTTCTGCTTGGTGTTTTTCTGGTTATCTATATATCGGTTGGGTTTGCTTTTTCCCTGTTGCACACAGTTCCTATTATACTATATTAAACCCAGCCTTGTGTGAAGAGAATGATGAGCTTGAAGAGGATTCACCATGATGGGGAAGCGTAAAGGAAAAGGCAGGAAGGAAAAGGAAAGGGGCTCTTGGAGTGGCAGGACAAGTGAGTCATGAGGCGAGTATTATTTACTTTTGTTTGCTTGGCTTTTTTCAGTTCAGCAAAATGGCACTTGCAGTTGGTCACCATTTTGCTGAATTCGCATAAAGTGAATTGCAAAAATATCAGTGTTCCGGAGAATATGATTTTTTGTAAGATTTAAGGATAATTAAATTCCACTAGAATAAATTTGCTCATATCTTAATTCAGCTTAATTCAGTAGTAATCCAGAGCACAAACAGAGTTTACATGAGACTCACACATGATTATCCAAGGGCACAATTCAGAGGTTGACGTCAACGGATGCTGTAATGTCCAATACTTAGAAAACCATGAGGACCGCTGTAACATCAGTGCTGCAATCATTCCAAAGGAACAACCTCTATACAAGTTGACAATGCATGACATCCGGTACATAGGTGCTATACATAGTGTGTGTATATATACGACTCATGCAATTCGCACTACACATTGGGGAATTTCATTACTGTACATAAAGAACGACCTCTTTTTATGACTTAGAAAATAATAGCAAACACTTTGATTGTTGCTATGACAGCATCAGTATTTTGCTTTTGCGTTGCTTTATCCAGCTATTAATTTTCTCCTGGTGCTTTAACCATTTGTATGATAATGATTCCAAATCATTATTCAGAAATAATTCCAATGCAGAATCTTAAATTGCTACACTTTTTCCAATGTGTTCTTTTATTTGTTCAGTGAAAAAAATCACGCTCTTCTTTGAAGCCCAGTTGCAGACAGAGGTTCATGATGGCAGGCAAGGAGGTCTTCAAAAGACTGCCAAGGCATTCCATTGATCAAAAGACACAATGGGCACATAGACTGACTAGCGGTCCCTTGATGGAGGGCTGTTATTGACGCTGTCCAAGATTGAGAGTGGCATTTTAAAGGTTAACAGTCTGTGAGAGGCAGATCCTGGTTGTCGGGGCGCAGTCAGACGGCTGTATACGTTAGATCGAGATTGGAACACAGTTCACAGATTGACCAGTGGCTCTCCCAACCCGGGCGTGACAGCTGCGTAGAGATATATGAAGCTGACACGCTAGAGCCGGGTGAGCTGCCAGACAGTCCGTGCAGTGCATTCTCATCTCAGAACACTTTATATGGCCGTCTGAGTGGGCCCTTAGAATCAGATTCTGCCTGTGACACCGCCAGTATAATCAGGTTACTGGGCCGGATCAGCTTGTGAGTCACTCCAAACACCTATTTCCAACTTGCCATACATTTACAGCAGATGTCAGGAAGAGGGTAAGGAAAGTGGACCCCAAAAGACAGAGCAGTTCATTGCCGGTTCACCAGACGCTGCTTGGACCTCAGTGTTTTGGCTCCGGCGGTGTTTTCACGTCCACAGCAAAAATCACTGCTGCAAATGATTACTGTGTTCAGCAGCCCATGCTGTCTACCTCAGCACATACCAGTTCACTGCAGGATGCAAACAGGCTTGGCACTTATTAGAACTTATGGCTGCTATCAAAATTATTCAACTCCCATCGCAAATTACATTCATTAGCAACATTTTCAAATGTTATATTCTGTTTTCAACAAAGAAATCAAACAAGAACAATTGACATAACAGGGTTCTCTTTTCGGCATATGCTTTATTCTTCCTCTTCCAGAGACACAGCTAATCCATAGCCCTAGTTTTTGTTTCAGCGTTCCATAAAACAGAATTTCAAACTTCTGTGACTCATTTATATGGTTTTGAGCATATTTGAAATTACTTTTTTATTTGTGTTTGGGTCAGTATAAGTAAATGTCTTGGAGTCTGAGCATGAAGAAATTCAGCGTTTACCGTACACATTATTGTGTAAACTGAAACCTCATGGTCTGCTACTACCAAATCTTGCTGTAGGTGTTTTGCAGGTTTTTGTTCCTCTGCCACCTAAGGAATCGGGAATCTTATATGTTGTAAGTAGTGATGAGCGAGTATACTCTTTGCTCGGGTTTTCCCAAGCACGCTCGGGTGATCTCCGAGTATTTGTTAGTGTTCGGAGATTACGTTTTCATCGCCGCAGCTGAATGATTTACAGCTATTAGCCAGGCCGAGTACATGTGGGCGTTGCCTGGTTGCTAGGTAATCCCGACATGTAATTAAGCTGGCTAATAGCTGTAAATCATTCAGCTGCGGCGATGAAAACTTAATCTCCGAACACTAACAAATACTCGGAGACCACGAGAAAACACGAGCAACGAGTATATTCGCTCATCACTAGTTGTAAGGTAATGTGGCCAGGGTTCATTTAACTTTAAACTTTTGATCTATGCTTCCAACTTTATCTCAAGGAACATTACATTTTTAGAAGTTGTTTCTGAAGTGGCTGTCACAGTTGCTTAACTAGCAACCCTGAGGAAATATGTGATGGGATTTAAAGAAGGTAATTAAAGCATCAAGAATACAGTGCCTTGAAAATGTGTTCATACACCAAACTTTTCCTCATTTTTTCACATTACATCCACAAGCTTAAATGTTTTTTTTATTGGGATTTATGTGATATACCAATACAAAGTAGCAAGTATTTGTGAAGGATAAATTAAATAATAGATGGTTTTCTAACCATCGGCATAATGTGGTGTAATGCAGTCCGTTAACGCTGCCATTAAGGCCTATTTCGGGCGCATCGCTAGGGCATCTGCTAGCTCTATCTGCGCTAGCGTGATGGCATGTCAGCACTTGCGTTAACGCAGCCTGTTTAACACATGTGTTGAACGGGCTGCTTTAACGCAATTTGAACTTGGCCTAATACCCCTGAAGTCTTGAGTGACCAGTTGCCTCCAGTAGCCACATAATTAGTAAATTGAGTCTACCCGTGTGCAATTTATTCTCAGTATAACTACAGCTGTTCCGTGAAGACCTCAGAGATTTGTTTGAGACCATTAAGGATCATACATCATCATAAAAACCGGGGAGCACACCAGACAGGTTAGAGATAAAGTTGTGAAGAAGAAGAATGAAGGATTAAGTTATAAAAAAAAAATCCCACCTACTGAACATCTCACAGAGCACTGTTCAATCCATCATAAAAAAAATTGAAGGAGTATGGCACAACTTTTGTAACATGAATATTAGTGAACTGAAGGCTATTTCTTATGAGGAATGGGCTAAAATTCCTCTAGAACGCTGACAGAAGCTGGTATCTGGCTATGCATCATGTTTGCAGCAGGTCATAACAGCCATAGGTGCTCTGAAAGATTCTTGTCTTGGAGAAGTTGAATAATTTTTTGTTGACTTTGGAGAAACCACGTGTTATATTAGTTATTCTGAACTATTTACATTGTTCTTGTTTGACTGATTTATTGCAAACAGTAGAAAGTTTGTACATTTTGCTAACAAACCTAATTTGCAATGGAGGGGGCGAATAATTTTGATTGCAACTGTTGAATCAAATGTTAGCATATACCCAATACCGCTTGAAAAAAGAAACATGGAAAACATATGGTTATGATTTGCAATATGATAGTATTCAATTTCATACTCATATCATGGTCTAATTCATCATTTTGTGTTTCACGCATTAGAACCCACAGTTTCTTGCTCTCTTCACTGAAGCAATGTAGATTTGGGGGATTTTTTAAGAATGGAACATACAGTATCTGAACTGCTGAAACCATGGAAATGAAATTTCTGTTCTGGTTCTCTATCTCTTCTGTGTGCACGCTTCGATTGCACCGCTTTCATACACAATTCTACACTTGGCTGCAATGGATGTGTTCATTTTCAATTACAGTTCCACATATAAAACTAATGCTTTTTTCCAGTGCGATTTTCCTCATGAGTAAAGCCAACATATTGTATTATATGCTTTTGGGAGAATGGAGTAGCTTTTTTTCCCCCAAACATACAGTACATTAATTGCCTCTTCTCTGAATAAGGATAAACTATATGATTTTTCTCTTTTTTTTTTTTTAGTTTATTTAAAGTGTATAATGGCATCTGTGTATCTAGAGGCTGGAGGTCAATTAGCGAGGTTACCAATGAAATAGGAGAAAAAAGCTCTTCTTATAGAGAAATTCAAGCATTCTGCATCTACTACTCCTTACTGTATTAATGACAGAGATTAATGCAGGCATGGCTTACAAAAGGCATAACTATAGGGAACGGGCACTATTAAAAGTTAGTAAGTATTGTTATATGGGAATAGGGCTATGTAAGAGTTAGCAGAAAAATGCAGGTCCTGGTGACTAAGATGGACAAAATGCCCCATTAATCTACACATACACCCTTCACCAGAGCAGACATCAGTATTATTGTTTTTGATAATATATCTATGCAAACAATGTTCCTTAACACCACGTTCACACTTTCAGTATTTGTTCAATATTTTACACAAGTATTTGTTAGCCAAAACCAGGAATGGAACAATCAGAGGAAAAGTATAATATAAACACGTCACCATCACCACTTCTGGATTTATCACCCACTCCTAGTCTTGGCTTACAAATACTGATGTAAAATACTGACCAAATACTAAATGTGTGAATGTGGCCTAAAGGTAACTTGTCAGCTGATTCATGCTGCCCAAGCCATGTGTAGCAAGAATCAGGGTCTGTATGACTGCGAAGAATTTCAAAGAGAGAATATAGTTAGGACATCCAGGTGATTGACAGGTCTCTCATGTCATGACTCTGACAAAATGATTCCGTTCCCATCCTGGTCCGGTCAGGGTTAATTCTAGTCCGCCTCTTTTTTGCTCTGGGGCAGCTATTTAATGTTGGTAGTTCCTGGGTTCGGTGTCGGTGATACTTCCGTATACTCGGTTTGTGGTTACTGACCTAGGTTACTCATCTGTAATCGCTGTGCCTCTGTGTGTGTGAGCTTTTGCTGTGTATAACCCGGTTTGCTCCCTGAATTTTGCCTCTGTATCCTGCATTGTACTGCCCTGTCCTTCCTGGTTATCTGATCCCTTGGCTCCTCTCGGATTACTCTCTGTGTTGTCCCTACGTACTACGCTCTCATCTGGCTTTTGACCCTCGGCTCTACTTTGACTACATTTACGTTCTGTGTCCTGTATTCCGTGCTCCCAGCTGCCTTCCCTGGCTGCACGTGTGGTGACTTCGCCCCCCTGTCATCACGTGACTGCTTTGTTCCAGGTCCTGTGCTCACTGCTTAGTCTCAGGTCCTTGTGCACTGCTTTCCTTGTTCCCCCACTCCCTGCGGATGTTCCCATGCCCTCTGATAGCACCCCCTAGGCAGCACCAGTGACACCACCGGTGTCATTACATCTCCCATAGCAAGAGAATTAACAATTACCTGGAGCGATGCCAGGAAAAGTCGGCCAAAGGAGTGCTACACTAATCTCCTCTATAGCTATGGACTCCAGCCTGATTTTATAACTATGTTTTCTCTGTAACGTCAGCGCATTTCAGACAATAAAATACCTGGCTGCAGCCAGGCTCTGATTCATGCTGCCCTTGGTTTGGGCATCATGGACCAACTAACAGGCTAATTTGAAAATTAGATATATACCCCAAAAAGAATATTTACTGACAACAAATTCAAACAAATTTTTTCATTAATAATTTTTATTATTTAAAAAGGACATAACACAATTAATAACATTTTTATAAAAAAAAAAAAAAAATATATATATATATATATATATTTATATATATATATATATATATATATATATATATATATATATATATATATATATATATAGTTAATCCAGAATAAAATATATCATGAACAAAGATAATGGATAAAATATAAACCAGTATGTGGGGGGGCTACGACACGCAAGAGCCAATCGATACAACAACCAATACATACCAAGTGGATACAGATATAATCATATAAAATATATTAAATAAAATAATATCACGGCTGACATATAAATAAAATTATTAACAATAACATATACCAAATGTAAAAAATGATATACAATAAAAATAATAAAAAAATAATAATAAAATAAAAAAATATAATTCCTTTACAATCTTAACATGCGCACATAAACCAAATATATAAGTATTTCAATGAGATCCGACACTAGTCAAATGCACATCCACACAAGAGAGCCTATAATTGATGCATCATTGGCAAACTGACAATATATGTGTATGAATAATATAAACTAAAAAAATGTGAAAAAATCTGTGAAAAATAAATGTGTGAAAAATAACTGTATAAAAAATTGCTATAAATAAAAAAATAAAAAAATAAATAAGAAAAAGTGTATGTGATAGTAAATTTATAAAGATATCTGATATAAATATAATTCAAAAAGTGATGAAAATATCAGTGATAAATAATATGTGAGTAAAATAATTAATCAATATTTATACATATCATTATAACAAATGTGTTGTATGATAAAAATAGGGTGGAACGTTATATTATCATTCCAATGATGCAGCAAAATGGAATATAATAATATATAAAATGTATATTGTAATCAATAGTCAATAATATATCGGAAGTATTGAAATAGCATTTGACAGAATCCAAACTCACAAAAGGTATTGCACAAGATAACAATCTCAGTAATATAAATAGAAAATGAGCACAGATCAAACAGCAAAAAAACTTGTAAGCCGTGTATACCAACCAGCATATGCGTGTCACAGCCCCCTCACACACCACTCCAACGCACGTTTCGCAACCGCTTCGTCAGGGAATTTGAAAATTAGCCCTAGAGGACCCGAATTTAAACCATGTGCACTTGCAGCAGGCAACATTAACATGGTAACTAGACACGGTCAGCTCTAGTTTGTTGGGGAGGAAACAAAAAGAAACAGACCCTAATGATGCAAAACGTAGGCTGCATTCACATTTTGCATTCGAGCTTTATTTATTTTTTGCAGTAATCATGGTAAAAGCACATTTTTGGAAGACCAGTAAAAAATGTGGTTTTGCCCAGATTGCAGCAAAACACGTGAAACAACCGTAATATGTGACGGCAGCCTTAGGCTCTGCTCACATCTGGCTGTAAGCACATTACAGACAGGGACAGACATGCCATTCATGCAACATGCGCAGCTGCATGGGGGCCCAAGAGGTAAGGGGGCTCACTTCCACCTCAAAATAGCACATACATTATTGGACTGCAAAGGGCCTATACACTGCTCTTGCACAGGGGCCCTCTTCTCTCTGTGTATACCCCTGGTCACACACAGTTGTGTGAAAAAGTGTTTGCCCCCTTCCTGATATTCTATTCTTTCGCATGTTTGTCACATTTAAATGTTTCAGATCACCAACAAATTTAAATATTAGTCAAAGATAACACAAGTAATCCCAAAATGCAGTTTTTAAATGAAGGTCTTTATTAGTGCTGGCTAACAGATGTAAATCATTCAGCTGGGGCAAGAAAAACGAAATCTCCGAGAACTAAAAAATACTCGGAGGACACGAAAGCATGCTCGAGAAATCTCGAGTAACGAGTATATTCGCTCATCACTAGTCTTTATTATTAAGGGGAAATAGAAATCCAAACCTACAGGGCCCTTTGTGAAAAAGTGATTACCCCCTAAACCTAATAACTGGTTGGGACCCCCTTAGCAGCAACACTTCTACTATTGTGATAATTGCATTTCGGTTGAAATAACTTTTGCTTTAATACACTCGATATTGAGCCTAATACACTCCATATTGATAGCCTAAAATTTCATAAACTTCAAACTGTTAACAACATATTTTAAAGAAAAGGAGGTAACTATTGCTTTTTTTTCTCCCCAACTATTGTTTCTTCCTAGCACCTGCCCGGTATTATTTTCAATGTAATTGGAATTGTCCTCGCAATTTATTTGTTTTAGACCGCTAAGTAAAAATGCAGTCCTAACTGGGGATTTCTATGATTTTAATGACTATATTTTTTAGTGACTCTTCTCTTTGCTGGTTTTTATATTTAATTAAACATAAGTACTGTATATTACAGAGCTTAAGCTAAAAAATATTTCCTGCCACTCAAGCAATCACCAGAAAGGAGTTACACCTTAAAGAAAACCTATCACTGAATATTTCTGCAGAAATATAGCTTACCAATTTATATTAGTACAGTTGTGCTCAAAAGTTTACATACCCCGGCAGATTTTTTGCTTTCTTGGCCTTTTTTCAGAGAATATGAATAATATAACATCAAAACTTTTTCTCCACTCATGGTTAGTGGTTGGGTGAAACCATTTATTGTCAAACTACTGTGTTTTCTCTTTTCAAATCATAATAACAACCCAAAGTATACAAATGACCCTGATCAAAAGTTTACATATCCTGGTGATCTTGGCCTGATAACCTACACAGAAATTGACACAAATGGGATTGAATGGCTACTAAAGGTAACATCCTCACCTGTGACCTGTTTGATTGTAATCAGTGTGTACGCGTAAAAGCTGAGTGAGTTTCTGGGATCCAGACAGACTCTTGCATCTTTCATCCAGCCACTGAGGTTTCTGGATTGTGAGTCATGGGAAAAGCCAAAGAATTGTCAACGAATCTATGGGAAAAGGTAGCTGAACTGTATAGAACAGTAAAGGGATACAAAAAGATATCCAAGGAATTGATAATGCCAATCAGCAGCGTTCATTACGTGTGATTAACAAATGGAAAATCAGGGGCTCTGTAAAAACAAAACCACAGTCAGGTAGACCAATAAAAATTTTATCCACAACTGCCAGGAAAATTGTTTGGGATGCAAAGAAAAACCCTCAAATAACATCAGCTGAAATATTGGACTCTCTGAAAATTAGCGGTGTGGCTCTTTCAAGATGCACAATAAGGAGGCACTTGAAGAAAAATGGGCTGCATGGTTGAGTCGCCAGAAGAAAGTCATTACTGCACAAATGCCACAAAGTATCTTGCCTAAAACACGCAAAACTATACAGAGAAAAGGCTCAAAATTTCTGGAACAAGGTAATTTGGAGTGATAAGACCAAAATTTAACTTTTTGGTCACAACCATAAACGTTACATTTGGAGAGAGGTTAACAAGGCCTATGATGAAAGGAACACCATTCCTACTGTAAAGCATGGAGGTGGATCGCTGATGTTTTGGGGATGGGTGAGCTACAAAGGCACAGGAAACTTGGTCAAAGTTAAAGGAAAAGTGGATGCAGCACGTTATCAGCAAATACTGGAGGCAAATTTGCAATCATCAGCCTGGAAGCTGTGCATGGGACATACTTGGACATTCTAACCTGACAACAATCCAAAACACAAGGCCAAGTCATCCTGTCATTGGCTACAGCAGAACAAAGTGAAGGTTCTGGAATGGCCATCTCAGTATCCTGACCTCAATATCATTGAGCCACTCTGGGGAGATTTCAAGCGTGCAGTTCAAGCTAGACAGCCCAGGAATTTACAGGAACTGGAGGCTTTTTAACAAAAAGAGTGGGCAGCTTTACTATCTGAGAAAATAAAGAACCTCATTAACAACTACCACAAAAGACTTCAAGCTGTCATTCATGTTAGTTGCAATACACGGTGTTAAGAAATGGAGTATGTAAACTTTTGATCAGGGTCATTTGGATATTTTGGGTTGTCATTATAATTTAAAAAGAGAAAACACAGTAGTTTGACAATAAATGGCTTCACCCAACCACTAACCATGAGTGGAGAAAAAGTTTTGGTGTTATCATTCATATTCTCTGAAAAAAGGCCAAGAAAGCAAAAATTCTGCTGGGGTATGTAAACTTTTGAGCACAACGGTATATGGTGGTAACATTTGACTTAATACAATGTTTTATATTTATTTGGTGATTATTCGTATGGATCTCATCATATTAGTTGTGTTATTTGTCCCTTAAAAGGCGGTATTATTGATGATATTGGTTTTGGTTCGTTTGCTTGTTAAGTAACAGTATTGTGATATTTCTTGCTTGAATGTTGGTGTTCTTAGTGACTGTATGACTATTATTCCAATTATTATTCTATTATCATACATATAGAATATATACTTGTGTTATTTTTTATGGGAGGGGTCATACAGGGTTGACAATTTGACTTCTTATATTTTCTAGACAGCATATCAAGAAATCAAGGGTACACAATATTTTTTACGGACGCATTGGAAAACCATAATAAATCATTATGATTATCAGTGACACATATCTACAACCCATAATTCTGATATGAAGACATCAGCTGAATTTACCGTAAACTATAAAATTATGAGAATTACAGTAAAAATAATCTGTATACTGTAAGTTCAATCAGCTTAAAAACAATCACAGATGCCTCCAATGGATTTCAAGGATACGCCAAAAAAGAGCCCTACTTTTACAGCTGTCCTGCAATTTCTGGACTGTTGGTAACCCTGGGGTCATATCTCCCTATGCACACTAGTAGTTTCACTTGCGCCCTCTTATCTATGGTGGTGATCTAAAAGTTGACCCTAGCATATAGGAATGTACGCACTCTTGGGGTGATCCATAAGATGCCAATCCTCAGTTGAGCTCTTAGTCAAACCTTCCGCAAGCCTAAAGGTACCTTCACACTCAGCGACGCTGCAGCGATACCGACAACGATGTCGATCGCTGCAGCGTCGCTGTTTGGTCGCTGGAGAGCTGTCACACAGACAGCTCTCCAGCGACCAACGATCCCGAGGTCCCCGGGTAACCAGGGTAAACATCGGGTTACTAAGCGCAGGGCCGCGCTTAGTAACCCGATGTTTACCCTGGTTACCAGCGTAAAAGTAAAAAAAACAAACACTACATACTTACCTACCGCTGTCTGTCCCCGGCGCTCAGCTTCTCTGCACTCCTCCTGCACTGACTGTGAGCACAGCGGCCGGAAAGCAGAGCGGTGACGTCACCGCTCTGCTTTCCGGCTGACCGACGCTCACAGCCAGTACAGGAGGAGTGCAGAGAAGCTGAGCGCCGGGGACAGACAGCGGTAGGTAAGTATGTAGTGTTTGTTTTATTTACTTTTATGCTGGTAACCAGGGTAAACATCGGGTTACTAAGCGCGGCCCTGCGCTTACTAACCCGATGTTTACCCTGGTTACCAGTGAAGACATCGCTGGATCGGTGTCACACACACCGATCCAGCGATGTCTGCAGGGAGTCCAGCGACGAAATAAAGTTCTGGACTTTCCTCAGCGACCAACGATCTCCCAGCAGGGGCCTGATCGTTGGTCGCTGTCACACATAACGATTTTCTTAACGATATCGTTGCTACGTCACAAAAAGCAACGATATTGTTAACAATATCGTTATGTGTGAAGGTACCTTAAGGCTCCATATCTTCCCAAATAGGTCTTTTGTTGAGTAGCACCAAGTTTAGTCACAATTAGTGGGATAAAGTTGTCGATATCTGGTCTAGTCATGAACAGCTATTAAGGGGCTAAGAAGGAGACTAAGCAAGAAGCACACTTCAAAAATCCTCTAAGATCCTTTGGTGCCTGCTTTGCTACATGTTTTTGGATAATGAAGGTCAACGGTTAAAGGCTGTGTAAGTTTTATTCAGAAGTCACAGGATAGGGTATAACTAACTGATTGCAGTAATCTCCAGCGATCCTTTAAATACCTGTCTGAATTCAAGTGGAGGTCCACCTCCGCTCCATTTATTATATCTATGGGACTGTCGGAGAAAACTGAGTACAGAAGGGGACACATTGAGTTTATTTTTAGTGACGAGCGAATATACTCCTTACTTGAGATTTCCCAAGCATGCTCGGGTGACCTCCAAGAATTTTTTAGTGCTCAGAGATTTAGTTTTCCTCACCTCAGCTGAATGATTTACATCTCTTAGCCAGCTTGATTACATGTGGGGATTCCCTAGCAACCAGGCAACCCCCACATGTACTTATCCTGGCTAACAGATGTAAATCATTCAGCTGCGGCGATGAAAACTAAATCTCCGAGCACTAAAAAATACTTGGAGGTCACCCGAGCGCGCTCGGGAAATCTCGAGTAACGAGTATATTCGCTCATCACTATTTATTTTATATTCGGGGCCATTGGCTTCATGTTATATTTAGGGGTTACTAGCTTCATGTTATTTTTAGGGGCACAGTGACTTTACCTTATATTTATAGTGGTTTCATTTTATGTTTAGGTGCACATTGGCTTTATTTTACATTTATGGGGCGCAGTAAATGGGCAATGAGCAATGGAGAAGAGAAAAATTATGCATCACGCTTCGTCTTGTCCTCATTAGTGTCTCAGATAAGTATAGCATGGCATTGTGTATTACATTATGGTTTATTGTAAAAAGTATAGAAAACTTTGCATCCCAATTCTTTGTATAAAAACATCCAAATTTTATTTTGTCTTGATTTAGAAAAACAGCATGTTGTATTATTGCGTATATACCATAGAAAACATCCAATGTGTTTCTGGCATTTGTCCGCCCTTACTCATGAATAATATTGAAGCAAAACCAGAAACATTACATGATAGTTTAGTGTGGAAGTAAAAGCTATGGAATCAATGTAATAATTGCTTTGTTCTCATCACTTTTGCTTGCTCACCAAGCCAGCAGCATGAAATAAAATAAATCATTGTTAGGGCTCATCTCCACTTGTGAGAAAAACGGACGAGTGCAATCCGATAAAAAATCGGATTGCACTCGGACCAATGTTTTTCAATAGGTGACAATCCATTAGCGATTTTTTTCCCAGCCGAAATCGGACTGAGAAAAATTTGTGTCGGCTGAGAAAAAAATCGCAGCATGCTGCGTATTGCTGAGATTCTCGGACGAGACTCGCCAATGCAAGTCAATGGGTGCGAGAGAAAAAACGCACAGCATTCGCACCATGCGAGTGCTGTCCGATTTTTACGCACCCGTGTCCTTAGAAAAGCCGGCAATTCAGTGCAGAGTACAGTAAAATCACAGTGACAGGTTAGATGAGAGTAGATATATTCACATAGAATAGGTATATATACATATATATATATGTCAGGGAGACACCTATATATATATATATTTATATTTAATGCAGCGCGAGACAACTTTAAAGCTGGTAATTCAATTACCGGCTTTTGCTTTCTCCTTCCTAAACCCGACATGATATGAGACCTGGTTTACATACAGTAAACCATCTCATATCACCATTTTTTTTGCATATTCCACACTACTAATATAAGTAGTGTGTATATGCAAAATTTGGGCGTTCTAGCTATTATATTTAAGGGTTAAATGGCGGAAAAAATTGGCGTGGGCTCCCGCGCAATTTTCTCCGCCAGAGTAGTAAAGCCAGTGACTGGGGGCAGATATTAATAGCCTGGAGAGGGTCCATGGTTATTGGCCCCCCCTGGCTAAAAACTCCTGCCCCCAGCCACCCCAGAAAAGGCATATCTGGAAGATGCGCCTATTCTGGCACTTGGCCACTCTCTTCCCATTCCCGTGTAGCGGTGGGATATGGGGTAATGAAGGGTTAATGCCACCTTGCTATTGTAAGGTGACATTAAGCCTAATTAATAATGGAGAGGCGTCAATTATGACACCTATCCATTATTAATCCAATTGAATGAAAGGGTTAAAAAAAACACACACACATTATTAAAAATTATTTTAGTGAAATAAAATCAAAGGTTGTTGTAATATTTTATTTAACGCCCAATCCAATCACTGAAGACCCTCGTTCTGTAAAAGAAAAAACATAATAAACCAACAATATACTTACCTTCCGCAGATCTGTAAAGTCCAACGATGTAAATCCTTCTGAAGGGGTTAAAACATTTTGCAGCCAGGAGCTTTGCTAATGCAATGCTACTCCTCGCTGCAAAACCCTGGAGAATGAAGCTAAATATAGATCAATGAGCTATATTTAGCTTCATTTGCGGTGAGGCGCCCTCTGCTGGCTGTTCATAGATCGTGGGAACTTTCCTAGAAAGCTCCCAGGCTTTCTAGGAAAGTTCACACGATCTATGAACAGCCAGCAGAGGGCGCCTCACCGCAAATGCAGGTAAATATAGGTCATTGACCTACTTTACCTTCATTCCCTGGGGTTTTGCAGCGAGGAGTAGCGTTGCATTAGCAGAACTCCTGGCTGCAAAATATTTTAACCCCTTCAGAAGGATTTACATCGTTGGACTTTACAGATCTGCGGAAGGTAAGTATATTGTTGGTTTATTATGTTTTTTCTTTTACAGAACGAGGGTCTTCAGTGATTGGATTGGGCGTTAAATAAAATATTACAACAACCTTTGATTTTATTTCATTAAAATAATTTTTAATAATGTGTGTGTGTTTTTTTTAACCCTTTCATTCAATTGGATTAATAATGGATAGGTGTCATAATTGACGCCTCTCCATTATTAATTAGGCTTAATGTCACCTTACAATAGCAAGGTGGCATTAACCTTTCATTACCCCATATCCCACCGCTACACGGGAATGGGAAGAGAGTGGCCAAGTGCCAGAATAGGCGCATCTTCCAGATATGCCTTTTCTGGGGTGGCTGGGGGCAGGAGTTTTTAGCCAGGGGGGGGGGCCAATAACCATGGACCCTCTCCAGGCTATTAATATCTGCCCCCAGTCACTGGCTTTACTACTCTGGCAGAGAAAATTGCGCGGGAGCCCACGCCAATTTTTTCCGCCATTTAACCCTTAAATATAATAGCTAGAACGCCCAAATTTTGCATATACACACTACTGACATTAGTAGTGTGGAATATGCAAAAAAAAATGGTGATATGAGATGGTTTACTGTATGTAAACCAGGTCTCATATCATGTCGGGTTTAGGAAGGAGAAAGCAAAAGCCGGTAATTGAATTACCAGCTTTTAAGCTGTCTCGCGCTGCATTAAATATAAATATATATATATAGGTGTCTCCCTGACATATATATATATATGTATATATACCTATTCTATGTGTATATATCTACTCTCATCTAACCTGTCAGTGTGATTTTACTGTACTCTGCGCTGAATTACCGGCTTTTCAAAGGAGACCCGTGCGTAAAAATCGGACAGCAATACGGATGTCATACGGATGTTGCGATAAAAAAATCGCATGACACTCGCATGACACTCGCATGGCACTCGCATGGCACTCGCAGACGTTGCATCAGTTTTTTCGGTCCGTAAATCGGACCATTTTTTTCTCACACAAGTGGAGATGAGCCCTTAGGCTGGTGCTAGAAAATGATTTTGGCTTCGACACCAGGCGCTCGATGAAAGTTTACTAGGTGTTGCTCCCCTCTATAACATGCTGCAGGCAGATTGGACTTCACTTACATGGGGATAGGTTCCCTTAAAGGGAACTCATAAAGGGAACCTGTCACCGGAAAAAAATGCTATTAACCTGCAGAAATAGGATTAATCTGTTACTAACCAGCCTGCCACCTGCACTTAGCTAAACGCTGCTGGGAGAAAATGATCTTTGTTCCCCCCTGCAGCATTCGCGTTTAAGTCATGGGGGTGCAGGTTTAGTCATCGCTCTGAGTATGCAGAGCGGTGGCATTAACTGCGCCTCTGTCACTGACTAGCAGCATCTCACCATTTGGGCCTGCTATCAGTCACAGCCGGGGGCGTGGTGTATTCTCAGAGCGGTGACTGAACCTGCAGCGGCACCGCCCACATGACTGAACCCCAGACGCTACCAGGGGGAATTCAGTTAATTTTCTTCCCTCGGCATTCAGCTAAGGCCGGTGTCCCACTTGTGAGTGCAATGCGAGAAACGCGCGCAAGTTTCTCGCATCAATACCCGGCACTGCCGCCGGCACTCGGGACCGGAACGTTCAGCTGCATAGAAATACATGCAGCCGCACACTTCGGTCCCGAGTGCCGGCGGCAGTGCTGGGTATTGAGGCAAGAGACTCATTCAAATTTCTCGCATTGCACTCGCAAGTGTGACACCGGTCTAAGGCCGGCTTCACACTTGCGAGTTTTACGGACGTAAGAGCGCAGAAACTACGTCTGTAAAACTCGCAAAAAATACAGCACAATTATTCTCTATGCCCCTGCTCCTATCTGCCGTATTTTACTGATCAGTATTATACGGCTTTCTACGGCCGTACAAAATCGCAGCATGCTGCGTTTGTCACCGTACTGCGCAAGAAATACGCCAATGAAAGTCTATGGAAGCGTGAAAAATACGGATTTCACACGGACAAGCAGTGTGACTTGCGAGAAATACGCAGCGCTGTTAGAGAGAAAAGCCGGTAATTCAGTGCGGTGTACAGTAAAATCACACTGACAGCTTACAGTCCAATAGGTAGAATAAATGTGTACACATAGAATAGGTATATATATATATATATATGTCAGTGAGACACATATGTATATATATTAATATTTATTCCAGCGCTATACAGCTTGAAAGCCGGTAATTCAATTACCGGCTTTTTCTTTCTCCTTCCTAAAAGCCGACATGATTTGAGACATGGTTTACATACAGTAAACCATGTCTTCTCTCCATTTTTTTTGCAGATTCCACACTACTAATGTCAGTAGAGTGTATCTGCAAAATTTGGCCGTTCTAGCTCTTAAAATAAAGGGTTAAATGGCGGAAAAAATTGGCGTGGGCTCCCGCGCAATTTTCTCCGCCAGAGTAGTAAAGCCAGTGACTGAGGGCAGATATTAATAGCCTGGAGAGGGTCCATGGTTATTGGCCCCCCCCTGGCTAAAAATATCTGCCCCCAGCCACCCCAGAAAAGGCACATCTGGAAGATGCGCCTATTCTGGCACTTGGCCACTCTCTTCCCATTCCCGTGTAGCGGTGGGATATGGGGTAATGAAGGGTTAATGCCACCTTGCTATTGTAAGGTGACATTAAGTCTAATTAATAATGGAGAGGCGTCAATTATGACACCTATCCATTATTAATCCAATTGAATGAAAGGGTTAAATAAAACACAAACACATTATTTAAAATTATTTTAATGAAATAAAAACAATGGTTGTTGGAGTATTTTATTCTACGCCCAATCCAATCACTGAAGACCCTCGTTCTGTGAAAGAAAAAACATAATAAACCAACAATATACTTACCCTCCGCAGATCTGTAACGTCCAACGATGTAAATCCTTCTGAAGGGGTTAAAACATTTTGCAGCAAGAAGCTTTGCTAATGCAGGCTGCTCCTCGCTGCAAAACCCCGGGGAATGAGTCTAAATATAGATCAATGAGCTATATTTAGCTTCATTTGCGGTGAGGCGCCCTCTGCTGGCTGTTTATAGATCGTGGGAACTTGCCTAGAAAGCCTGGGAGCTTTCTAGGAAATTTCCCACGATCTATGAACATCCAGCAGAGGGCGCCTCACCGCAAATGAAGCTAAATATAGCTCATTGATCTATATTTAGACTCATTCCCCGGGGTTTTGCAGCGAGGAGCAGCCTGCATTAGCAAAGCTCCTTGCTGCAAAATGTTTTAACCCCTTCAGAAGGATTTACATCGTTGGACGTTACAGATCTGCGGAGGGTAAGTATATTGTTGGTTTATTATGTTTTTTCTTTCACAGAACGAGGGTCTTCAGTGATTGGATTGGGCGTAGAATAAAATACTCCAACAACCATTGTTTTTATTTCATTAAAATAATTTTAAATAATGTGTTTGTGTTTTATTTAACCCTTTCATTCAATTGGATTAATAATGGATAGGTGTCATAATTGACGCCTCTCCATTATTAATTAGGCTTAATGTCACCTTACAATAGCAAGGTGGCATTAACCCTTCATTACCCCATATCCCACCGCTACACGGGAATGGGAAGAGAGTGGCCAAGTGCCAGAATAGGCGCATCTTCCAGATGTGCCTTTTCTGGGGTGGCTGGGGGCAGATATTTTTAGCCGGGGGGGGCCAATAACCATGGACCCTCTCCAGGCTATTAATATCTGCCCTCAGTCACTGGCTTTACTACTCTGGCGGAGAAAATTGCACGGGAGCCCACGCCAATTTTTTCCGCCATTTAACCCTTTATTTTAAGAGCTAGAACGGCCAAATTTTGCAGAGTCACACTACTGACATTAGTAGTGTGGAATCTGCAAAAAAAATGGAGAGAAGACATGGTTTACTGTATGTAAACCATGTCTCAAATCATGTCGGCTTTTAGGAAGGAGAAAGAAAAAGTCGGTAATTGAATTACCGGCTTTCAAGCTGTATAGCGCTGGAATAAATATTAATATATATACATATATGTGTCTAATGACATATATATATATATATATATATAGACAGTATATATATATTTTTTTTTCTTTTTGGGACACATGGATCATTTCTATAGCGGTATGTTGGTTTTGCAAGCCTGCGAGAAAACCACGCAGTACGGATGCCATACGGATTACATACGGAGGATGCCATGCGCAAAAAACGCTGACACACCCTGCCTACGGAGGAGCTACGGACCACTATTTTCGGGACATTTCAGCGTATTACGGCCGTAATATACGGACCGTATTTTCATACGCTGAGTGTGAAGCCGGCCTAAGTGTGAGCACTGGGCAGGGTAATAACGCTATTAAGTTGCAGAAAATAACGCCATATGAGCAGGTTAATAGCGTTTCTTTCTGTTGACAAGTTCCCTTTAAGAGCTTTTTTCAGAAATGTCTTATTTATCTACTGTATGAATGTCTTATACCTTTTACAATTTTACGTTTGAAAGGAACACTTAACAAGCACATCGGTTAAATCACATTTATTATGAGTTTATTGCTCCTTTGAATTTAGTTATGGATGCCGCATGAGGTGCTCCTTATTAATATCACTTAAACGGGTCTCAACAGAGCAATCGTGATGGGTTTTTGTGTGCTTGACTTGACTTTCAGGCATATCAAAATCATCCCTTGTTGGGCAATGAAACAGAAAACAATTTACTGCAAAGAGATATGGAAATAATCATTGCATTCTCTGCAAACAATGCAAAATGATAATTGCTCCGGCACCCGACACCATTACTATCTAATAAGTATACCGGATACATGATCCAATTCTGGAGCAGAGTAATGGCGAGTTAAGGAGCAGATAATGTCCTGTTTACTTTCTGCTGGACAAAGCATTATTCAGATGAGCTGTGTGAGGAACGTAAAGTTTATGTTCATCTTTATTAATCAGAATATCGGAAGGAAGAACGATTTCACAAATGTGTGCTCCTCGAATTCATTATGGGCTATGAAGAGCTAACTGTAAAATTACACATCCCGTATCCACAGCTAAATTCTGCAATAGAGACTCACATGCTCTGAATTTGCCAAATCCGGCAGAACAAATCATTCACAATGGCTGATAAATAACTGGGCATAAACAATTGTGCCGTCGGCTAAGTTCCCTTGTGCGTATTTTTATGCACTAAAAATGCAGCTTATTACAGTTCATAATTCTTTTTCAGGGCTAGAGAGTACCCCGGAAAAAATGAAGAGATCCATAAAAATTTAAGAATACATAATGTTTATTGAAAATTATTAAACACAAAAAGTATATGATCAAGAGATATGATCTTTAAAAAACAGATCTTCAAAAGACAATGGAGAGAAGATGGAAACCAGATGGGTCCTTTCGGCTTCAGTTTGCATTATATTTTTGCAGATCTGTTTTTTACAAGAAATTTTTGCCATTAAAATTACACAGAGAAGCAGGATTCAACATACAGGTGAGAACACAGCCTTGCTTTGCTGGGTTAGCCAAAGATCCACCCAGATTAATCAAACTGGACTAATCATTTGTTTTTAGAGCTATCCAGTATGGGATTTTAAGGGCTCCTACTCACTTGCACGAGACTCGGATGAGTCTCACACAGCAATACCCCGACACTGCACCTGGCACAGAGGAGCGGAGCGTGCGGCTACATGTATTCCTATGCGGCCGCATGCTCCAATCTGAGTGCCGGGTGCAGAGCCGGGTTTTGAATATGCGAGACTCATCCAAGTTGCTCGCAAGTGAGTAGGAGCCCTTAGGCCCACACACTTAGGGCAGTCTCACACGTCCAGATAATTCCGGTACCGGAAAAAATCGGTACCGGAATTATCCATGTCCGTGTGACCCTACGTTGCTGTGGCACATCAGTGTGGCACACGTGTGCCGCCCGTGTGCCCACTGGGTACCTCACGCACCATGCTGGGTACCACACGTACCAGCACCTGGTGCTGAAGCCGCAATTCATATCTTCCCTGCAGCAGCATTTGCTGTAGAGAAGATATGAATAATTGTGTTTAAAATAAAGATCTATGTCCCCACCGCCCTCCCACCCCCTGTGCGCCCTCCCTCCCACCCCCTGTGCGCCCCCCCCCCCCCCCCCCCCCCGCTGTTCTGAAAATACTCACCCGGCTCGCTCCCTCGCCGGCGCTGCTTCCTGTTCTGGCTGCATCTTCTCCTGTATGCGGTCACGTGGGGCCGCTCATTTACAGTAATGAATATGCGGCTCCACGCTGCAGGGAAGATATGAATCACGGTTTCAGCACCAATGGAGGGGACAGCTCTTAATGTAGCGCTGTCTCCTGCACGGCACATGGACTGCACACGGACAATGTCCGTGTGCGGTACGTGTTTTACACTGACCCATTGACTTTAATGGGTCCGTGTAATACGTGCGCTCCCACGAACACTGACATGTCTCCGTGTTTGGCACACGGAGACACGGTCCGCAAAAAATCAATGACATCTGCACAGATGCATTGATTTTAATGTGTCTACGTGTGTCAGTGGCTCCGGAAACTGTCACCTCACGTACCGGAGCCACTGACGTGTGAAACTGGCCTCAGGTGGTTGATTTTTCTCAGTGGCTTTTTGATCTTAAGCTCAACCTGTCGTTTCTGTGTTCATCACTGTGAAATCCGTGTGCAGAGATACATATTTAGGCCAGGGTCACACTTGCGTGTGTGTAATGCGAGAAACTCGCGCCAATACCCGGCACTCAGTATCTGTGATGCTGATAATTCAAGCTACTAGATCTGCATTATGGCTTGGATTGCAATTGTCTTATGGCTGGAAATATATGCCCATGTTATACTCCTGTGAAACTTTTCTCAAAAGTGCTTATAAGTGAAGATGAATGAATCTGTACAAACTTGCTTTTCTGGTAATTCAGTGTAAATAAGATTTTATTTTTTTATTACAGTTCTGTATTTGCTTCATATAAGACAATAGTAGTAGAAATATGGATCCACAGTCCGGCATTTCACCCTACTGTACATTTTCATATATCTGACTTTTTCTTAATGGAAAATTCACGTATTGTTTATCTCTACTCCTGAGAATTCCCATCATCTTGAAAATATATAGTTCATTGAAAATATCAACTCTTTTATAAGATATATCTGATAGAAAGATGTATTGAAGCTTAGAGTAGGAATCTCATTACCACAAAATGCATAGAAACAATGATTTGCAAAAATTCTTGACATATAATTAATGGAAGATGGAACAAGTCCCAATGTCAAAAGGCAAATAATAGACAACACAGAGAAAAAGCTGACAGTATGTGTATAGATATGTAAATCATGGCTGACCCTGAAAACAGCTGCAGCGGCATTCTGAGCAGACCTGAAATATATTTAAATATTTCCACACAAATCATTACTCTCATAATGACTGCCCAGCAATCAATGTCTTCATCGTTAAAGAGTGCAAACATAGAAGCTAAACCTATTAACTACTCAATAGAGCATTGCATGGCTCGTAGCTTTATATCATATTTACCGTATATTAGTATTTGCTCTTGTAGCCATTACATACATTTACTGCTAAATGCAAACACAGTTCTCAATAATATGTTTTGCCATTTTCCCCTTCATTATGCTTTTGGTGAACGGGTAATCATATGCAATGTTAGTTTATGGTTATAGTTTATATAAATAGTTATGTGACCCCAATCTCAACATCGTGAGAACTTGAAGTCATTAAATGCTGTAATTGACATAATATACAAGGAGGGAAAACAGTTAACTCACTGAGCTTTGAGAGAGGTTCACACAAGGAGGGTAAATATGTAACAAACTGAGCTTTCATAGTGCTTCATACTTCCATGCTCTTATTTTTGGAAGTCCCCGGGTAACCAGGGTAAATATCGGGTTACTAAGCGCAGGGCTGCGCTCAGTAACCCGATGTTTACCCTGGTTACCTTTGTAAATGTAAAAAAAAAAACACTACATACTTACATTTCCGGTGTCTGGTCATGTCCCTCGCCGTCAGCTTCCCGCACTGACTGAGCACCGGCCGTAAAGTACAGCGGTGACGTCACCGCTGTGCTGTACTTTACGGCTGGCCGGCGCTCACCAGTCAGTGCGGGAAGCTGAAGGCAAGGGACATGACCAGACACCGGGAATGTAAGTATGTAGTGTTTTTTTTTTTACATTTACAACGGTAACCAGGGTAAACATCGGGTTACTAAGCGCGGCCCTGCGCTTAGTAACCCGATATTTACCCTGGTTACCAGTGAAGACATCGCTGAATCGGTGTCACACACGCTGATTCAGCGATGTCAGCGGGAGATCCAGCGACAAAATAAAGTGCTGGACTTTCCCCAGCGACCAACGATCTCCCAGCAGGGGCCTGATCGTTGGTCGCTGTCACACATAACGATTTAGTTAACGATATCGTTGCTACGTCACAAAAAGAAACGATATCGTTAACGATATCATTATGTGTGACGGTACCTTTACTGTGCATCTTGCCTCCAGGCTCCACAGAACAACCGACCGCAAATAGTGTTCAATACAACAAGTCAAAGTACTAGAATCACATGGGTTTTCTCATTCTTAGGTCACATTCACACATTGAATATTTGGTCAGTATTTTACCTCAGTATTTGTAAGACATCAGGAGTGGAACAATCAGAGGAAAAGTATAATAGAAACAAGTCACCACTCCTGTATTTATCACCCACTCCTGGATTTGACTTACAAATACTGAGGTAAAATGCTGACTAAATACTGAACATGTGAACGTGCCCTTATAAAAACATTTTCTGGACATCTATGGTCTCATTACTTTGCCTGTGTGGATTGGATGGGTTGTTACCGACCTCTCATGAGAATTTCATGTCAGCAGCACAGAAATATATTTACTTAGAAAATTGGTGATGTGCTCAATACATATTTCACCCACAATATATACATTTAGTAGCACCATACTGATCCATAGAACACCAATACCAGGTCATTTTTCCCTGAAAGTGAATCGAAAAAAGAAAAAAAATTCTTGGAAGGGGAGAAAGAACAAAATGAAAGTGGAAAAAATAAAATTGTCTGTGTTTCCAATTGGTTAAAGGGAATATGTCAGTAGGTTTTTGCTATGTAATTTGAGGACAGCATGATATAGGGTTTAAAACACAAATCAGGCTGTGTGCTTTTGTTTATTTACAGCGAAGCATTGCTGTGACTACAAAACTCGTGCCAAGCAGTCCGACAATGACCCCTCCTATGATAAGCAGTTTACTGTCAACAGACAATGTACATAGGGATCCTAGTGTGGGCGGGGGCAGCTTTCTCCGCTCTGGTTCATTTTACATCTAAGAACTCTGTATCGCAACTGCTGCAATAAACTAAGTGATACATCACTGGAATCAGGATCTCTTTTCCTAAATTTTGCTGCTCTCAGATGAGGTGGCAAACTGCTGAGAGATTCCATTTAAGGCCATGTTCAAATGTTGCGGATTTTCCCTTGGATCTGCAGCAGTTTTCCATGTGGTTTATAGTACCATGTAAACCTATAGAAAACCCAATCCGCTGTGCACATGCTGGAGACAAAAACACGCGGAAACGCAGCGTTGTTTTTATCACAGCATGTCAATTCTTTGTGCGGATCTGCAGCGTTTCTGCACCCATTGACTTGCCTTGAGTAGGGTACATCCGCAGAAAAACCGCAGATGTAAATAAGATCTGCGGTTTAGCTGCAGATGAAACGCTGCAGATCGGGTGGAGGGAGAGTGTGGGCGGAGTGTGGGTGGTGACTGTGTGCGTGTATGTGTGGGCGGGTGGGGTCTGCGGGCTGTCAATGGGTCTTCTTGTGCATCTGTGGGGCTGTCAGGGGTCTGTGTGGGGCTGTCAGGGGTCTGTGTGGGGCTGCCGATGCATCTGCGGGGCTCTCGGGGGTCTGCCGGGGCTGTCTGGGGTCTGTGCGGGGCTGCCGGGGGTCTGTGCGGGGCTGCCGGGGGTCTGCTGGGGCTGTCTGGGGTCTGTGCAGGGCTGCTGGGGGTCTGTTCAGGGCTGCCAGGGGTCTGCCGGGGCTTCGGGGGTCTATGTGGGGCGGTCGGTGGTCTGCGGGCTATCCGGGGGTCTGGGTGTGTGTGTGTGCATGCAGGCATCGTCCGATGGGACTACAAGTCCCATCGGGCTATGCCTGCTACAGTGACAGTGATTGACACATTAGCCAATGATGGGACAGTAGTAGTCCCATCATCCGACTAATGTGTTGAATGAAAAAAAAAACAAAAAAAAACACATACACACATACAGTACATACAACATATAACAAGTACATACAGCATACAATATACAGTACATACAACATACAACATATGACATACTGTACATACAACATACAACAGAACATACAACAGTACATACAGCATATGACATACAGTACATACAACATACAACAATACATACAACATATAACATACTGTACATACAACAGAACATACAGCAGTACATACAACACATGACATACAGCACATACAACATACAACAGTACATACAACATGACATTACATACAACATACAGTACATACATACAGTACATACAACACATACATATAGACATACAGTACATATACACAACACATACAGTACATACAACATAGAGTACATACTCACCATCACCTTGATCCCCAAAGCCCTTGCTCACCTGTAAAAAATATTAAAATAATAAACAAACAATATACTTCCTGATCCGCAGAAATCCAATTAATATGAGTGTCCCACGATAATCTCCCGTGGAGAGCAGCCACATCAGCTGTTGCGACCACTCTCAAGGGGCTCCGACGATACAATGACGGAAAATTGCCAGAAAACATCTTAATGATCCTAAAAAATTTTGGGAGAATACTTTGTGGACTGACGAGACAAAAACTGAACTTTTTTGGAAGGTGTATGTCCCATTACATCTGGCATAGAAGAAATACAGCATTTCAGAAAAGGAACAGTATACCAACAGTAAAATATGGTGGTGGTACTGTGATGGTCTGGGGCTGTATTGCTGCTTCAGGACCTGGAAAATTTGCTGTGGCTAATGGAACCATGAATTCTGCTGTCTACCAAAAAATCCTGAAAGAGAATATCCGGCCATCATCTGTTCGTGACCTCAAGCTGAAGCGCACTTGTGTGAAAAAGGATCACTGTCCTGCTGCATAACCCAACTGTATGTATAGAGGAAATTATGATCTTGAATGAGCATTAGCCACCGGCTGGCTTTCACAGCACGATGATAATGAGAGGCATGAGGGTCACCAGCAGTCCCCTGATGGGAGTGCGCAGATGTGAGCGTGGAATGACAATTCCCTGCCGGAGCAAATATAAATGCCGCTGTCAGAGATTGTCGGCAGGATTTGACAGTTTAACAACAGCGGGTGAAGCTCCAGTCCACCCCAGGATGTTAGAGGCTTCTTCATCAAAGGCCTTTAGCATATAAGTACATCAAATGTCATGAAGGGGTTAAGGACAGGTGCAGACGAGCGTATTTTCAGTCTTAGTGTAATCAAACACCAGATCGCACTGAGACCAATAGTCCGAGTCTATAGGGATGCGCACATCTGATTTTCTTTTCCATGGACAAAGACTGTTTGAGCATAGAAATCAGTACATAAGCCAGAGTTTGATCCAATATTCAGATTGCATTTGGTCATCTAAGTCATCGAGTGCGTAGGAAACCTCGGACTGCACTCAGATGACATCTAAGTGCAGTCCGATTTTCACACACTCACAGAATTTAAAAGATGGAGACATTTTTTTCTTCATCTTCTCCTCATCTGAAAGAATCAGAGCACACTAAGCACACTATGATCAGACACTTATCAAACTCTGATTTGTATAATCAGACCCGATTCTCTAGGGTTGCGAGACTCTTCGGTCGTCTTCACCTGCCTTATCACAGCATTTCTTGCACAAATATGGTCTGCCACAGCAATGATGTGATGGCACTACATGTCATTGTGGCAGCCATTCAGTGGTAACACGTTGCCTGGGATGTATTGTGAAAACTGAGAGACAAGTTAATTCTTCTAAATATCACTAATGCCACGATTGATGCCATATCCTGGTGACACTATAAGACTGCACAAACACTAGAAAGGTTTGCCCTGTAAATAAATCCTGCGATCTTTTATACGGATCACGTATAATAACAGACTTAACTAAATTCCTAATGCTGGCTTGTAACCTGGCATTATTGTAAATGGCTGAATATGAATATTATAAGCAGGGTAATCTCAGGACACATGGCTGCGTTTGTCTGCATTTAAATATAGAAACAGTAATGTTCTAGAATTTACATAGCCGAGATCAGCTGAATAAATATCACGGATGATATAGAATGCCGTGAGGGGTTGATAAACCAATTTGTTGAGGTTTTCGGTGCCTATTGTGAGTTTTGTGTTATTTGTATTAACAATTATGGTAATATATTCAACATCGCCGAATGAACTTCCTGATCCTGCGTTCACAAAATACAAGGTAGATGTTAGGATAGATTGATGAATAGCACCCAAGACAATGTGATTAGTGCTGTGATCTTCCCCCAGTTAATAACATGAACAGCAACCACAGCACAGCGGTTACATAACCAGCAAGGAAACCCCGGCCATCTTCATGGAAATAGTCCGCATTCCTCTACTCTACTTATCATACCGGAATTGTGGAAATGTAGACTTAAAATAACTGTGCAACCTTACAAGTGTCATTCTCAGAAATTATTCCTCAAAAAGCATTGTACCCATCCCATGTGAATTCTAGGAGTTTTGTATTTCAGTTTATAATTTAGATATTAAAAATGTGGGGAATTTTCCAGAAGCTAGTACTTTCTTTTATTGAGTGGCAAAAACAGGCCATTAAAAACTTTTTCCAGTTCTACATAAATATTCATTTGATAAATATTAGATTGCTGCGGGTCCTAAAGTTTTAATTTTCTGCCAATCAGCTGCCCCCGTTCTGCCTTGGCTTCAAGACCACAGCCAGGACGAGTTGAATTAAGTGACTGGTAGCGCATGAGCTCAATTGTTTTTGCTTAAAAGGAATCTGTCAGAAGCTTTTTGCTTTGTAATCTGAGGACAGCATGAAGTAGAGGCTGAGACACAGTTTTCATGGGTGTGCCATTTTTTAGTCTATGTGCTGTTGTTTCCATACAATGAAGATTTTAGCACCTGGAGATTATCACTGTCTAGACTGCAGCTCTTTTGAGCCAATGAGCTACCCCGTCCCCTCCTCTGCTGAACAGCTTACTGTCAATAAACAATGTAACAGAAAGCTGTGGTGTGGACGGGATCAGGTTTCTGAGTTCTGCTACATGCTACACCTAAAAACTTTGATCGTGTCACAACTTCTACACCCATTAAAATGAGTGATACATTGTTGGAATCAGGGTCTTTTTTCTCACATTATGCTGTTCTCATATGAGATAGCAAAAACCTGGTGACAGGTTCCCTTTGTGGACCCTTCCCACCATACTATGTGCTTAAAGAGTAAACGCGATTTTAATTTTTTTTTTATTTAATTTTTAATAAACTAGTGAAATTATGAAACTCTGTAATATATCTTAGATAAATCTGCTTCTTTCTCCCCTGTAGAACAAAATTCCCCCCTGTATGTGGGGAAACAAAGGCATATACAAAAGAATAAAATTGAAAATACTTTATTACATATTGCACTGAACAACAATAAAACCCGTGAAAATAACTGGAGCGCCCCCAGACGCAGGGTCGCGGGTTACTCGGTAACGGTCCTCTGCTGGCTCAGTTCTGGGGATGTCACGGTGGCTGGACCCAGTCCGTGACCCTGCTAAGGGGCGTCCAATAAGAGGGTGATGGTGCGTAGTGCGATGAATAACAAGGACACAGGGTTCAGTTTCTTTACCTTTTACTGAAGGTTTCAGGATCCTCAATCCAGGGCACTGTCAACAGGGCTGTCTGAGACCGGCCGGTCCGATGGGCACATCCAGAGTTCCCTTTGCAGGTGGAAATCAGTGTCTACCCACTAGCGCCTGTGTGTTGTAGTGCTTCCCTGCTGAGCATTCAGGATAGTCCTCACAACTTCTGTCCTCGTTCTTTCTAGATCTTTCTCTTCTCCGTCCCCCAGGTATGTTATGGCTAGGACGCACCTTTATGACAGGTAGGCCTGGAGTTATTCTGGAACCCTAGTGTCGCCCCTCTCCCACGATTGCCTACTATGTCCTTCTTAGGTGTTGTATGGTAGACAGCCAACCTGTAATTAACTGTCCTGCCGCTGTTTGAAGTAATGTGTGGAGACTGTTACTTCCTCGGTGCTCCGGCCACCGGCTATGTGCCTCAGTAGGATGTTGCCGTTCTCGGGGCACGATTCCTACTGGCTCTCCTATGTACTTGATTTCGTTTTCTCACTGTCCACAATATCCTTCGCTTTGTGTACTTTCTTTAGATACCGCTGCAAGGTAGTGCAGGCGCGGTTCCGTAACAATCTGTCCTTTCGCTAGGTACCTGCCAGATTTCCCAGTTCTGACAGGTCCTCCCTGGAGCTCTCCCAGGCTTCGTTCTGACTAACTTCCTGTCCAACCCCTAGTTTTACCAATGTGAGGAGTGGCCCAATAAATAAAGCCTTTTAGTGCCCCTAGTGGCCGGAGTGTGAAGTGTAATGTGTGCTGGTGATACCTGGTCAGTAGAACTCCTTTAGTACAGTCAGACGTACCATCACTCCCCTTAGTGGCAGAGCGACGTTACTGCAACGACCAGATCTCTGGGGCGCTGCATAACCAAACAAGGAAAATCTCAGTAAAAACAAGCAAACATAGGACAAACACGATACACCAGTCACAATTTATAGGTGTTGATTCTGAAACATGGTGTGAACAATTCTTAATCCAAACCGGCAAATGTACTATGTAGATCGAAAAACTCAGTCATATAATGAAATATATGTCACATGACCACAAGCAATTAAAAAACTGTCAAAAGGCACAATTGAAAAGAATTGCAATAGTCCAATTTCATATATATAAAGTTATACGTGCCAAAACAGTTATAAGCACATGTGGAAAAGACATACTAAATGGAGACCATGGACTAGAATGTATGTATGTTATTATGGTTGTTCAACCAAATACACCAATATGGATTTGCTACAGAGACTACTGCAGTGGCAAAATTCTGATATGTATTCAGGGGTACGCAGTAAAGTGCAATCAGTGCTAAAAGCCTATGGTTGAAATGCAACCTAATAGGCACAATACGCTATCCCTATGAGTGTCCTGCAGGTATTGTCACATCCATAGGTTTGGATTAAGAATTGTTCACACCATGTTTCAGAATCAACACCTATAAATTGTGACTGGTGTATCGTGTTTGTCCTATGTTTGCTTGTTTTTACTGAGATTTTCCTTGTTTGGTTATTTTCACGGGTTTTATTGTTGTTCAGTGCAATATGTAATAAAGTATTTTCAATTTTATTCTTTTGTATATGCCGTTGTTTCCCCACATACAAGGGGGAATTTTGTTCCACAATGTTTTCCTAAAGGTATTTATTATATTTGGGACTTTGTTATATATATATTCTTTCTCCCCTGGACTGATCATTAATTCTCAAAATTTTCAATTCAGGGGTAAAATCTCCAGTGAACACAGATTTTTACCCTTCGCTACAACAGCACCCCACTGGAGAGAGGGATCCGCCCATAGGAACAGGAAATCTACAGAAAATAAAAGGGGACGGTCTGTCTCTCTTCCTTAGTTGATTTCCTCTTCCTACAGGAACTGCAGGGAAAATTCTCCTACAAGAAGAACATACATGGGCCAGTGCATGCTGCCTGTGCAGTGTCTGTGGGAACGGCAGGGGCTGCGGTCCAGAGGCAGCGTCAGGGGAGTTCCATTTGATGGCTCCCTCCTCGTCTGGTGGATGGAGTGATGACTGTGTCTGGGAAGGATCGCCCGGTCTCACTCAGGAGACGTGCCGTCGGGTGCATGGAGCTGCACAGTGGTGGCCCCGAGGTGGGCCGCATGGGCCTCGACCAACAGTCGCGCGGGGTGTAGGCAGCATTCCTGGTAAGGCCTGTATTGTGGATGCGGCCTGGTGAAGCCGGGTCCGCCCATGCGTTGACCGACGCAGATGCTCCTGCCCGGACTTCCAGGGCACACAGGCCGAGGTACATGGGGGAAGTGCTGAAAAGCGGGGCCTCGCTGGCTGTCGGCGATACAATTATGTCATCCCCAGGACAGAACACGAATCCTCCAGCAGGGGACTCAACAGGCGTGGGCAACTCCAGGGACTGCTCCGGCAGAGGATGTACAGATGCCAGTTGCAAGAGTGACACAGCGGACCCCAGGTCCAGGACTGTATCTTGACCTCCTGATCCAGTACCAATAGCTTCACTGGGTGAGTGTAAAAACTCTGCCTATTAAACTGACACCCTTTTTTCTCTCTCCGTGTCTCCCCTCTTTCAGGCCAAGAAGAAGCAAAAATCAAAACATAAGTAGGCGCCTTATGCAGTCAGCTTCTCCCTGATTCCTACTCCAAGACGCTACGTAAGGAATGCATCAGTGAGACTACACAGGGGGCAGTCGTATCAGTTAGAGACATACCATGCTATAATTAGAGAGGAGCTGCAAGCCATTGCCCATGCTAAAACACCCCCAATGAGTAAAAGCAAAAAGAAGTATCTTCCAGTTTGGGATCTGATAATGACCAGGAAATAGTCTCGGACTCCTCACTCGCATCCTTTTCATCATCGTCATCAGAAATTGAAGGGCGGTCATGCTTCCCCTTGGATAGTGTGGATAACTTAGTAAAATCAGTAAGAAACACTATGGGGTGTGAGGAGACAAAAGCTGCTCAAACCATGCAGGACATAATGTTTGCGGGTTTGGCAGAGAGAAAAAGGAGAGCCTTCCCGGTAATTCTGGAAGTTAAGGCCTTGATAAAAAGGGAATGGGAGAAGCAAGACCAGAGAAGCTTCCTCCCATCAGCCTCGAAAAGAAAATACCCATTTAGCGATGAAGAGCTACTAACATGGACTAAAGTCCCTAAGGTGGACGCAGCTGTTGCCTCTACCTCTAAACAATCCACACTACCAGTGGAAGATGCAGGCCTACTTTCTGATCCTCTTGACAGTAAAGCAGAATCATCATTAAAAAGGTGATGGGAGGCAACTACAGGCATACAGTATTTAATCCAGCGATGGCCAGTACATGCAACGCCAGATCAATGCTCGTATGGATTGACCAACTGGACCAGCAGATTGAGCAGAAGGTCTCTAGAGATAAACTGCGGGCTGCTATCCCTTTAATTAGAGGGCCAGCAGCCTTTATGGCTGATGCATCAGCGGACTCACTACGCCTAGCAGCAAGGTCTGCAGGTCTGGTAAATAATGCCAGGTGGGCCTTGTGGATGAAAAGTTGGAAAGGTGACACGCAGTTGAAATCAAAAAACTGCGCTATCCCATGTGAGGGTGAGTTTCTCTTTCGAAAAACCCTAGACAACATACTCACCAAAGCAAAAGAAAGGAGAAAAGCTTTTTCCTGATTCTTCTATTCCTTTCAATAGAAGAGCATTTAACAGAAGGCCATTTGGCAAAAGAAAACAAGCAGAAAGACCAACGAGATGGGCCACAAAGGAAGAGAAACAGAGAGGTACTATGTTTAGAGGATCTGGCTTCCAAAAGGAAAATAAGTACTAAAAAACAAGTTACCTCAGTAGGTGGTAGACTAAAATTATTCATCCCACGGTGGGAAAAGATAACAGCTCGTGGATCTTGAGTATTATCAGGATTAAAATTAGAATTCCTTCAGATTCCCCACGACTCATTTATTGTAACATCCCTGAATTTGCCAATAAAACAAAAAACTCTTGAGATGGAAATTCAAAGCCTATTAACCAAAAGCATCCCAAAAATTGTTGTCCAATTTGTCCTAAGTACGCTGATACCCCATATGTGTGGGTAAACCACTGTTTGGGTGCATGGCAGAGCTCAAAAAGGAAGGAACACAGTTTTACTTTTTCAACGCAGAATTGTATGGATTGAGATTGGACGTCATGTTGCATTTGCAGAGCCCCTGGTGTGCCTGAACAGTGGAAACCTCCTAATTCTAACTCCAACCCTAACCACAACACACCCCTAACCCTAATCCCAACCCTAACCACACCCCTAACCCCAAAACACCCCTAACCATAATGCCAACCCCAACACACCCCTAAACTTAAAGGGAACCTGTCACCCCGTTTTTTGAGATTGAGCTATAAATACTGTTAAATAGGGCCTGCGCTGTGTGTTCCTATAGTGTATGTAGTGTACCCCGATTCCCCACCTATGCTGAGAAATAACTTACCAAAGTCGCCGTTTTCGCCTGTCAATCAGGCTGGTCAGGTCGGGAGGGCGTGGTGACATCGCTGGTTCTTCCTCAGCTTTACGTTGGTGGCGTAGGGGCGTAGTGGTGAACAAGCAGCGCGCGATCTGCGCTGTAATCCCTTGCATCGGTGGGGGCGGCCATCTTCCTGGGGCCGCGCGTGCGCAGATCGAGTGCTCTGCTGCACGGGGCTTCAGGAAAATGGCCGCGGGATGCCGCGCGTGCGCATTAGAGATCGCGGCGGCCATTTTCCCAAAGCCGAGATACTCTACACTATAGGAACACACAGCGCAGGCCCTATTTAACAGTATTTATAGCTCAATCTCAAAAAACGGGGTGACAGGTTCCCTTTAATCCCAACCCTATCCATACCCCTAACCCTGACACACCCCTAACCCAACCATAAACGTAATCCAAACCCTAACCCAACTCTAGCCCCAACCCTAACTTTAGCCCCAACTCTAACCCTAACTTTAGCCCCAACTCTAATCCTAATTTTAGCCCCAACCCTAACTCATGTCAGAAAGGGGTTAAGCTCCTTTTTCCAAATTGCATGATGGGGGGCATTGATCTAAAAGATGCATATTACCATCTCCCTATCCATGACAGATACCAAAGATACCTCAGAGTTGCAGTGACATTCGAAGGCGAAATCTGTCACTTCCAGTATACGGCCATGCCCTTTGGCCTCTCCACAGTGCCAAGAATCTTCACCAAGGTGATATTGGAGGTGATGGCTTACCTTCGTCAAAAAGACACCTTAATTGTGCCTTGCCTTGATGACTTTTTAGTCGTCGGGAATTCGGATGTCCAGTGTGCTAATCGTTTAGCTCACACGGTCTCATCTTTACAGGATCTAGGCTGGATCATCAACTTCAAGAAGTCCAAACTTATCCCACATTCCCTGCAGATGTTTCTATGGTTCCATCTAGACTCCGCAAGCTAAAAAGTGTCTACCTCCTTAGGTAAAGATATTGCTCATTAAAAACAAGGTTACAGCAGCAATGGGCAGACTACGCATGTCTCTGAGGGAAGCAATGTCTTTTTTGGGATCCCTTACCTTCTGTACTTCAGCAGCTTGGTGAGCACAATACCATACCTGGACACGGCAACATCAGATTCTCCGAGAGGAAAGACAGCTACACGTTCACCTTGAGGAGAAAATCACTTTATCCCAGGAAGTCTTGACTTCTCTAATATGGTGGCTAGATAGTAACCATTTGGCTGCTGGTGTCCCATGGGTAATAACACCATCCCATACTTTAACCATTGATCCTAGCCCCCATGGATGGGGCGCCCACATGGGAAATAGCTTCTGCCAAGGGATATGGAATAGAGAGGAACTACAGCACTCATCTAACCTAAAAGAGCTAAATGCAGTAAATGATGCGTCATATCATTTTCTTCTAGGAAAACATGTCAGAATTTTGTCAGACAACACCACAACAGTGGCATATCTAAACAGACAAGAAGGTACTCGATCAGAAACTCTGATGTCTTCCGCACAAGAAATCTTGAACCTGGCCGACAAACATCTTTTATCCCTTTCTACCATTCACATCAAAGGGGAAAACAACCAACAAGCGGACTTCCTAAGTCGATATACATTACGACAAGTGGAATGGTGCCTAAATCAGCGCATCTTCAAAGAGATAGTATCTCTATGGGGTCATACTTAAATAGACCTTTTTGCCACGAGGAAGAACAAATAAGTACGGAAATTTGCCTCCCTATCTTTGGCAAATTATCCGGATATACTAGACGCTCTTCAATTCCTTGGAGATTCAATCTGGCATACGCCTTCCCTCTGATAATACTATTGCCATAATTCATTCGGAAAATCAGAGAAGAGGAGGCAAGGATAATATTAATAGCACCATTTTGGCCCAAGAGACCATGGTTCTTGTGGCTACAAACCATGTCGATATCAGACCCTTGGGTCCTCCCCTCAATCTCCAACCATCTCTCTCATGGACCTTTCTTCCACCCTCAAGTGGACAGCCTCCACTTGATGGCCAGGAACTTGAAAGGCAGATACTAAAGTCAAGGGGGTTGTCGGAAAGATTAATTGGTACACTCCTGCAGAGCAGGAAACAGTCTACCACAAAAATCTACACTAAAATATGGAGGAAATTCCTGCAGTTCCATACAACTTCTGATCCTACAGAAGTCCCGATAGAGCCCATCTTAGAATTCCTACAAAAGGGAAAGGAATTAGGTCTATCTTTAATTACATTGAAGGTCCACGTGTCTGCACTAGGGGCCCTCTATGGCCATAATATTGCAGGGAATAAATGGGTGTCCTGACTCATCACAGCTTGTGAACGGATCAGTCCCGTTCACATACTCAGAGTTCCTCCCTGGGATTTAAACCTGGTCCAAGATGCTCTAACAGAACCTCCTTTTGAACCAAAAGATACAGTATCTCCAAAATACCTATCACTTAAAACGGCCCTCTTAGTAGCACTAACATCTGCTAGAAGAGTCAGTGACATTCAAGCTCTATCTATAGATCCACCCTTCCTACTGACATTTCAGGATAGGTTGATTTTAAAACCAGACCCCTCTTACCTTCCTAAGGTAGCAGGAAAATTTCATAGATCACAAGAAATACTTCTCCCCACCTTCTTTAGGGACCCCTCTACTCCTGAGAAGAGAAGTTTTATATCCTGGATGTCAGGAAAATAGTATTAAAATACATTGAAAGGACTATGAGTTGGAGGCAGTGTAGGGCTCTGTTCATATCCTTCCAGGGCCGCAAGAAGGGGTATGCAATCACGAGGAGCATGGTGGATGGTGGATGAGGGACGCTATCCGGCTGGCTTACTCCGTGAGAAATTAAAATCCTCCGGAGGGTATTAGAGCACATTCTACTAGAGCTATGGCATCTTCCTGGGTGGAAAGGGGAGACGTTCCAATTGAGGCCATATGTAAGGCGGCAACGTGGTCAACTCCTTCTACCTTCTATAATCACTATAGGCTTGACCTCTCGTCAGCTTCTGACCTGGACTTTGGCAGGACTGTCCTCAGCACAGTGGTCCCCTCCTAGGTGATGGTCTCTAGAAATCTCTCCAGTGGGTGCTGTCGTGACGAAGAGTAAAAAGCCGGATTACTTACCGGTAATGCTCTTTTAGTGAGTCCACAACAACACCCACTCACTTCCCTCCGTGAAATTAATACAGCATGTACTAATAGGGTACTTTGTTCCTAAAAATAGAGTAAATAAGTTTAAACATAAAATAATAGCATTTTGCCTAATGCTTGGCGGTCCTCCTGGTACTCTGAAATCCAACTAAGGAGGAGAGGCGGACTGCCCCCTTTTATTTTCTGTAGGTTTCCTGTTCCTATTGGGCGGATCCCTCTCTCCAGAGGGGTGCTGTCATGGACTCAGCTTTTCCTATGTCTGAGATAGATGACATTTTGGTGCCCATTACAGGTTTGGACTGGCCCACAGTAGAATAGATGAATGCTCCGTTGGGCATCAGTGCCATCACCCTCTTATCTGAGCAGTGCAATAAACCTGAGTCACTATGTACAGGCAAAGGCAGCTTACTTATTTAACATTCTACTCAGTTCATCTATATATATAATTGCCTAAGGGGTACTTCCGTCTCTCTGTCTGTAACTTCCGTAAATGAAGTCCTGGGTCACTGATTGGTCGCGGCCAGCCGCGACCAATCAGCGAGATTGGGGCGGGAGTTAAACACCGCTTATGCAGCATCAATAGTAAAAACATAGAATGTTAAAAATAATAATAATAATAATAATAAAAAACATTATATTCTAACCTTCCGAAATCCGCCGCAGCCTTTCCCGCGCTCTGGTCCCAAGAATGCATTGCGGCAATGGCTCGAGGTCACGTAGCGGTCTCGCGAGATGATGACGTAGTGGTCTCGTGAGACTGCTACATGATCACGGGTTATTGCCGAAAGGCATTACTGGGAACGGAGCGTCACGAGGAGCATCGGTAAAGGCCTTGGCTGGATCCGGGGGCTGAAGGAAGGTGAGTATATAACTATTTTTTTATTTTAATTGTTTTTTTTTTAACAGGGATATGGTGCCCACCATATTTATACTACGTGGGCTGTGTAATGTACTAAGTGGCCTGTGCTATACACTGCGTGGCCTGTGTTATATACTATGTGGGGTGTGCTACATACTACGTGGCTGTGCTATATACTACTCAGGCTGTGAAATCTACTATGTGGGCTGTGCTATATACTACGTGCCTGTGTGATATAGTACGTGGCTGTGTTATATACTGCATGGGCTGTGCTATATACTACGTGGGCTGTGTTATATACAACGTGGCTGTGCTATATATAAAGTGGCTGTGCTATATACTACGTGGGCTGTGCAATATGCTACGTGGCTGTGTTATATACTACGTGGCTGTGCAATATACTACGTGCCTGTGCTATATACTACGTGGCTGTATTATATACTGCGTGGGCTGTGTTATATACTGTGTGGGCTGTGTTATAGACTATGTGGCTGTGCATTCTAGAATACCCAATGCGTTATAATCGGGCCACCATCTTGTTGCTATATATTTCTGTGATCAAGGATAATGTCACATTTGCATGTACATGAAAAGTGGGGACCTGGAGTTGGTTACTAGTGGGTCCATGGCACCCCAGTCCAATACTGTGCTCATAACATTCTATGGAGTACAGTAACTGTAATTTGAGGAGAGCTTGCAGCAGAACATGTGTGTCTCCTTCTTGCTCATCTGTCCTCCTCTACCATCCTTTTCCATAGAACTTTAAAAGTACCAACTGTCATCTTTCTCAGTAATGGGAAAATCAGTCTTCACTGAAAACAGATTTTATAGATTTTACTCCTGAATTGATACTACAAAATCAATCCATGAGGTTAAAGAAGTAGATTTATCTGATAAGATATACTGCAAACTTTCTATTTTTCATGTGTACTACTAATTCATTAAATGAAAATTAAAACGATGGTTACTCTTTAAGCAATAAGATCCATTTGGTTCCACCATGATGTGTGCTTGTTATGGTTGTTCATAGTTACGATGCAGCGTAAAAGGGATTCTGTCAGCAGGTTTTTGCAATGTAATCTGAAGGCACCAGGTGATAGGGGCTGCAACACTGAATTCAGCTATGTGTCACTTATCAAGCTGTGTGCTGTTGTTGACTTATAATGAAGGTTTTATCACTGGGAGATTATCACTGCCAGGTATGATGTGCACACCACTGCTAGTCTGATTATGCCCCCTCCTGTGATAAGCAGCTCTCCGTCAATAGACAATGTTCACAGAGAGCCTGGCGTGGGCGGGTTAGCTTTTTGAGCTCTGCTTCATGTTAAATGTAAAAACTGTGATTGTGTCATAACTGCTTCACACAGTAAACTTAGTAATATATCGTTGGAATTAGGGTCTCTTTTTCTATATTATGCTGCTCTTAGACGAGGTAGCAAAATTCAGCTGACAGATTCTTTTTAAGGAAGCACTCTCATGAAAAATTTTACTTCTTAAACTTGTCTAAATATATGTGTAGTGTAGTAAAAATGCAATAATATACTTACTGATATTAGGCTTCCCCGGTTTCCAGCACCACTCTGTTCCTGTTCTGACCCACATGACTTCAATCCTGACTCATCGGATCATGCGGGGCTGTATACGTTAACTGGAAGTCAATTTTACAATGTAAGCCTATGTGACTCAGAACAAGGCAGAATGCTGCAGAGCATGCTGTCAATCACTGTGCAGGGGAGTGATTACAGCACTCTCACTGTACAGTGAACTGTAACATAATTGCAAGTGATCGGCTGCCGAGATTATGTAAATTCATTTTCCCCATGTTGTCGCAGCTCCCGGCAGGTTTTTAATGCTTCACTAATTTGCAGATTAGCTCCATATCTGCAGGTAAATAGTGTTTCTGAACACGACAGTTTCCCTTTAATTTCAGGATGTATTATAGTCATCTGTATATTACTTGAAATTACTTATAGGTTTTCAACAAAATACGGTACATGGTATGTAAAGATATAAAAACTAACTTTTAAAACAACATTACATTTACTATTTTCAACTAAACATAAGGGGTTATTTGATATGTTTTTATACATGGCTAAAGTACATAATTTATGATCCATATAAAATATATATCATTCTGCAAAGTGAATTATATTTATTCAGCCAGACAATGTGAAATGTCATGTGCCGATCTTTCAATAGGCCAGGCATAATAAACGCTTATTAAAGGGAATCTGTCAGTAGTACTACCCCTATGCAACGGCAGTATAAAACATAGTGAAAGATGCCCATCTCTGCTTCTCAGCGCCACGTGTCAGTGGAGAAAATAGAGATGACATTATGCAGCAGAGGCTCTGTCTTAGGCCATGGTCACACGTTCAGTATTTGACATCAGTATTTGTAAGCCAAAATCAGGAGTGGAAACATGAAAGGAAAGTAAAATAGGGATTTTTGTGTACTCACCATAAAATCCTTTTCTCCGAGCCATTCATTGGGGGACACAGACCGTAGGTGTATGCTGCTGCCAATAGGAGGCTGACACTAAGTGATACAAAAAAACTTAGCTCCTCCTCTGCTGTATACACCTTCTGCTGGCTCTCAGCTAACCAGTTCGGTGCCAAAGCAGTAGGAGATCAAAAAACAACATAAAGTATAGCATGTCAAATTATATATGAGAGTATAGCATGTCAAACTATAAAACAAGCACAAGCTAATAACAGGGTGGGAGCTGTGTCCCCCAATAATTGGCTCGGAGAAAAGGATTTTATGGTGAGTACACAAAAATCCCTATTTCTCCTTTGCCTCATTGGGGGACACAGACCATAAGATGTCCCAAAGCAGTTCCTGGGTGGGTACAACATCAGATCAGGCCCTGTGTAACCGCTACTTGCAAGAGCGCTACCGCAGCCTGCAGAGTCCGCCTGCCCAGACTCACATCTGTGCAAGTCTGGGAATTATAGTGCTTCAAGACTACATGAGGACTGGACAAACCCGCAAGCTTACAGGCTTGCTTTATTGACGCCTGGTACCTAGAGCCCAAGAGTGTAGTGGAGTTAGGCTGTCGTCTAACCCGGAAGAACTCCTGGATGGTGTAGCGAATCCTCCAGGCTAACATGGCCAATGAAATGGCTAAACCCTTCCCGTAACTGTCAGGATGCCTTCCTCTGACCGTCAGGAAGTCCAAATAAGGTGTCCAACCTTTGGAAGGATGCCGTGCATGATACGTACCTACTCAGAGCACTCACTTCACCCAGAATATGGAGAATCCATCCCGTTTTGTGGACTGGTGCCGAAAGAGACAACGGAAGAACGATGCCCTGGTAACAAGGGACGGGGATGGCCTGGGAAAACCTTGCCTTGATGGTAATAAGGAAAAAAGTCTGAAAGAACAGAGTGTTTGGCTCCAAAGACTTGTCAGGATGATGAGATCGCAGAGAAAAAAGGGGCGACCTTCCCTGTTAGTAAAGTCTGTCCGGATCAAAAAGGAGTCTACTATAGGACTCCCATGATCTTTTTTTTTTAATCTTTCGTGAATGCGCAGTTTGCGCTGTCCGTCGAACTTACAGCGCAGGCACCGGGAACGTTCATGAAGGAAATGGAGGCGGCGCACGGAGGACCTCAGTGATGGCAGGGAGGCGTTTGTGTCATGGGGGAAAGACATGCCCCCCTGAAAAATTAGAGGTATGAGGGACAAATTATAAAAACGATTATTTCAGCATTGGCAGGGACACCAACTAAAAGAGCCACCTGGACAAAGTGCAGCATTAGTGCAGCACAAGGTGGCTCCTACAGTTAAAAACGCCTGGGAGGATGACAGGTTCCCTTTAAGGTCCCAAAGTTCTAATGGTATGTGAAAGGGAAGGACCACATGTGAAAACTCCCGGCAAGAAAGTCCCTACTTGCAGTTTTGTTGCAATAAGATGGAAAAGTACTAGCTCCGCAAACAAAAGACCAAACGTGGTCCGTGCGGATCTCCCAGGACCACTGTACCCTTCCTGCTTCCAAACAACTCTTGGAAGTAGGGGAAGGGGGGTTATGGAAACTGGTACCATGGAAGAACCAGAGCATTCACTGCAATGGCTTTTGGATCTTGAAGCCGAACCATGAACACTAGTACATTGCTGTACTAGTCTGGATGTCTGGATGCCATCCGATCTACATCCGAAGTGCCCCAGTGAAGGCAGATCTGATGGAAGACTTCCGGGTGAAGTTCCCACACACTTGAGGTGGGACCCTGATGGCTGAAGAAGTCTACCGCCCAGAGATCTACTCCTGGGATGTGTACTGCCGAGATCACCGGTTGATAGATCTCGGTCCATCAGAGAATGAGAGGTACCTCGTCCATGATGCCTGACCGTGGGTACCTGCTAGATGATTGACGTATGGCACAGCCGTGGCATTATCCAATTGAATTTGGATGGGCTGACCTGCCAGAAGGCAGAGGACCTGCTGTAGGACTAGCTGAATTGTTCAGATCCCCAGAACAAAGATCGGGAGAAGAAGGCTGGCATCGGTAGTCACTAATAATCATTGAACAGGAAGGAACTCCCCTGGATGAGGAAGAAGCTCAGAGACTACTCTCTGAAAGCCTTATTGACCTACAGAAAACGAGGAGAGCGAAGGAAACAGCTTCCATTGCTGTCACCATTTGTACTCATGACCCTCCCAGCAAATCGAATGGAATGAGTGGTCAAGTAAGTGAGTTCTGAGTTGAAGGGCCACTGTCATGATCCATTCTGGAGTTTAGTCCTGACTGCTCTTTCTCTGGGAGGATCATGTCAAGGGTTAACTTTGCTCTGCCTCATTCTGGGCTCGGGTTTGCTATTTATCTCCCATGTGCCTTTAAAGGGACACTGTCACCTGAATTTGGAGGGAACAATCTTCAGCCATGGAGGCGGGGTTTTTGGGTTTTTGATTCACCCTTTCCTTACCCGCTGGCTGCATGCTGGCTGCAATATTGGATTGAAGTTCATTCTCTGTCCTCTGTAGTACATGCCTGCACAAGGCAATCTTGAGACTCGGATGATTTCTCATACGCTCATCTGCAAGGGCTCTAAATCTGACCCACATACAGTTTCCAATGGTCATTAGAATTTGAAGGGAAAAGCTGCCTTATCATGCAAATGCAGTATCCTGAGGCTTTTGACCTCTGCATGCAGGTGTGGTTTCTTCTATATAAGACAACTGTAACTTTAAAAACTTGAAAATTCATACAAATATGTGTGAGAAATATAAAAAAAAATTTCTCAGGTATTATCCTAGTTGCTTTCATTTTTTTTCTCATCCTTTTTTTCACTGGAGCAGGTGTAGCTTGTATAAACCTTTTTATCCATTGACTCGTAGCAATGTATCAGTTAAAAACAGACTCAGATGGAACTCAAGGTATAAAGTCTGTCTTTAGTATTTCATCCAATTATATGGATCCACATAGACTTTAATTGCTGGGTCTGATCCGCTTATTGGATGAGGATTGGACAATCTATGAGTCTCTATTGTAACTCCAATATGGTGGGTATGCTGCCCAGGAGTTATGGTACTATCACACACTGAGACGGAAATATCAGCTTTAGGTAGGTTAGTAGATAGCAAAATTGTTAGTTAAAGTTTTGAAAGATTCAGTTTGGATAGAGGGAAACATGCAAACAGACAATTACGTGTTGAATATAAGTATAGTTGTGACAGATCCCTGAGGAACCCCAAAAGCAAAATGAGTTAAGCAACAAAACAGAAGTGTAGCAAGAAGAGAAGGGAGGAGACCGTCGATGGGCAGTGTTCTTTCCAAATGGAAGTGTGTCTGTGGATGCACATTCAGTTACAAACCATTATGGAGCTACCTTGTAACTAAATAAGCCACAGATTTATCACATCCTGCAGAGGAAGTTGGTGTCCCGTCACAGGCGGCGCCCTGACATCACTGTGTTGCTCTGCGAGAAAGAGGAAAAGGTCTGAACGATTGTCGTGGAATCTTGTGAAAAGTGAGAGGCAAGACGGTGCTTTTTTTTAATTGCTGTGTGAAGAAGACCATGGTGGGGTCACTACAGGAGAGGATGCAGACAGAACAGGGCCACTTACGAAAAACATTTATAGGCCTTTTGCAGACCAATAGCTCATCACAATGCACAGTTGCACCAATGTTGGAAGTAGAAGTGGCCCCCTTACCACTTGGGTCCCTGTGCAGCTGCACTCATTACACCGATGGTATGTCTGCCCCTGGATCAATATTATTAACATTGCAGAGGCACAAAAGGGAGGCTTTAGTAATGGATGGGGGCCACATTAACAAATAGGGCTATAAAGGAGGACAGAATTACAGTACGTAAGGGGATATTATTCATATTTAGTTAAACAAAGGAGATAATTTTATGTTGTCTTCAATTGGAGACATCACCAGTGAGTCACTATATACATCACCTGGGAGTGACTGTGTACACATATACAGGTCCTTCTCAAAAAATTAGCATATAGTGTTAAATTTCATTATTTACCATAATGTAATGATTACAATTAAACTTTCATATATTATAGATTCATTATCCACCAACTGAAATTTGTCACGTCTTTTATTGTTTTAATACTGATGATTTTGGCATACAACTCCTGATAACTCAAAAAACCTGTCTCAATAAATTAGCATATTTCACCCATCCAATCAAATAAAAGTGTTTTTTTAATAACAAACAAAAAACCATCAAATAATAATGTTCAGTTATGCACTCAATACTTGGTCGGGAATCCTTTGGCAGAAATGACTGCTTCAATGCGGCGTGGCATGGAGGCAATCAGCCTGTGACACTGCTGAGATGTTATGGAGGCCCAGGATGCTTCAATAGCGGCCTTAAGCTCATCCAGAGTGTTGGGTCTTGCGTCTCTCAACTTTCTCTTCACAATATCCCACAGATTCTCTATGGGGTTCAGGTCAGGAGAGTTGGCAGGCCAATTGAGCACAGTAATACCATGGTCAGTAAACCATTTACCAGTGGTTTTGGCACTGTGAGCAGGTGCCAGGTCGTGCTGAAAAATGAAATCTTCATCTCCATAAAGCATTTCAGCCGATGGAAGCATGAAGTGCTCCAAAATCTCCTGATAGCTAGCTGCATTGACCCTGCCCTTGATGAAACACAGTGGACCAACACCAGCAGCTGACATGGCACCCCACACCATCACTGACTGTGGGTACTTGACACTGGACTTCAGGCATTTTGGCATTTCCTTCTCCCCAGTCTTCCTCCAGACTCTGGCACCTTGATTTCCGAATGACATGCAAAATTTGCTTTCATCAGAAAAAAGTACTTGGGACCACTTAGCAACAGTCCAGTGCTGCTTCTCTGTAGCCCATTTCGGCACCTGTAGCCCATTTCCTGCACACGCCTGTGCACGGTGGCTCTGGATGTTTCCACACCAGACTCAGTCCACTGCTTCCTCAGGTTCCCCAAGGTCTGGAATCGGTCCTTCTCCACAATCTTCCTCAGGGTCCGGTCTCCTCTTCTCGTTGTACAGCGTTTTCTGCCACATTGTTTCCTTCCAACAGACTTACCATTGAGGTGCCTTGATACAGCACTCTGGGAACAGCCTATTTGTTGAGAAATTTCTTTCTGGGTCTTACCCTCTTGCTTGAGGGTGTCAATGATGGCCTTCTTGACATCTGTCAGGTCGCAAGTCTTACCCATGATGGGGGTCTTGAGTAATGAACCAGGCAGGGAGTTTATAAAAGCCTCAGGTATCTTTTGCATGTGTTTAGAGTTAATTAGTTGATTCAGAAGATTAGGGTAATAGGTCGTTTAGAGAACCTTTTCTTGATATGCTAATTTATTGAGACAGGTTTTTTGGGTTATCAGGAGTTGTATGCCAAAATCATCAGAATTAAAACAATAAAAGACGTGACAAATTTCAGTTGGTGGATAATGAATCTATAATATATGAAAGTTTAATTGTAATCATTACATTATGGTAAATAATGAAATTTAACACTATATGCTAATTTTTTGAGAAGGACCTGTATGGTCTGCAGAGCACGTGTGCACAACTGATACCCACCACCATATAGTCATTATACTAGTGCAATATTAGTCTTAGTACAGTCGTTTTTGCCAGTGAGCAGTATAGTAGTGTTATTATTCCAAAACCGATTTTGTTTGTCCCTTTTATGTATTAATCTTGGTACCATTGGTCTTGGTATTGTGGGTTTCATTCAGTAAAAGATGGTGGTAATATATGGTCATGATGGAAATAATGATCCTATTTGCTATTATTATTATTATTAGTGTTATTATTGTTAATATTGGTCTTGTTATTATGAATTTTGTTCAGTATAGTATAGTATAGTATGATTATAATGCACGTTATTCAGTATGAGTATTATTTACTAGATGGCAGCCCGATTCTAAAGAATCGGGAGTCTAGAATCCATATATACTTGAAATTCGGCAGGAGCTTGAAGAGCAACGTCACTGGGCCCGCCTCCACGCAGTAGAAACTTGCTGTGAGGTAAAAATTCAAAAATCACACCAAAATGGCGGGCGGAGTGTGTCACAGTACGGCACGTTTCTGATTGGTCGCTCGCAGCAGGCGGCAACCAATCAGACACTGGACACTGTTGACATCACTTAGCTCCGGACATTAGCTCCGGACATTAGCTCCGGACATTAGCTCCGGACAAAGCCACGGAAGTTGGCACAAATTGCAGGAAACAGGAACACATGGGCTACTTGCACAGTGAACAAGTCTGTAGGATCATGTTCACACACCACCAAGAAACCTGAAGACACAAAAGAGAATAGTAAAACCAAAAACACTCAGTTTGAAAAAATGTTGCAGTAATCCGCAAGTGCTAGTAAAAGATGTAAAAAACAGGGTATTTGGTTGATACGTTTTTTGCAAAAAATGTATACTAAGCTGCTCTACCAATCTTCACGGTATACCCTTATCAGAGCAGTCCTAACTAATGTATGCAATCCCTATCTGATGTATTTAAAAACCTGATCATCTGTATATAACCTGTGTGAACAGGGTTCAGAGAGGAAAAATCCATGTGTGCATACAGGGTAGAACAGCTATTGTGCAGATAGCCCAAGAGGAGTGGTGGAACTCCCCAGTCTTGTAGACACAAGAGAACAATTATGGAAACAGGAACACATGGGCTACTTGCACAGTGAACAAGTCTGTAGGATCATGTTCACACACCACCAAGAAACCTGAAGACACAAAAGAGAATAGTAAAACCAAAAACACTCAGTTTGAAAAAATGTTGCAGTAATCCGCAAGTGCTAGTAAAAGATGTAAAAAACAGGGTATTTGGTTGATACGTTTTTTGCAAAAAATGTATACTAAGCTGCTCTACCAATCTTCACGGTATACCCTTATCAGAGCAGTCCTAACTAATGTATGCAATCCCTATCTGATGTATTTAAAAACCTGATCATCTGTATATAACCTGTGTGAACAGGGTTCAGAGAGGAAAAATCCATGTGTGCATACAGGGTAGAACAGCTATTGTGCAGATAGCCCAAGAGGAGTGGTGGAACTCCCCAGTCTTGTAGACACAAGAGAACAATTATGGAAACAGGAACACATGGGCTACTTGCACAGTGAACAAGTCTGTAGGATCATGTTCACACACCACCAAGAAACCTGAAGACACAAAAGAGAATAGTAAAACCAAAAACACTCAGTTTGAAAAAATGTTGCAGTAATCCGCAAGTGCTAGTAAAAGATGTAAAAAACAGGGTATTTGGTTGATACGTTTTTTGCAAAAAATGTATACTAAGCTGCTCTACCAATCTTCACGGTATACCCTTATCAGAGCAGTCCTAACTAATGTATGCAATCCCTATCTGATGTATTTAAAAACCTGATCATCTGTATATAACCTGTGTGAACAGGGTTCAGAGAGGAAAAATCCATGTGTGCATACAGGGTAGAACAGCTATTGTGCAGATAGCCCAAGAGGAGTGGTGGAACTCCCCAGTCTTGTAGACACAAGAGAACAATTATGGAAACAGGAACACATGGGCTACTTGCACAGTGAACAAGTCTGTAGGATCATGTTCACACACCACCAAGAAACCTGAAGACACAAAAGAGAATAGTAAAACCAAAAACACTCAGTTTGAAAAAATGTTGCAGTAATCCGCAAGTGCTAGTAAAAGATGTAAAAAACAGGGTATTGGGTTGATACGTTTTTTACAAAAAATGTATACTAAGCTGCTCTACCAATCTTCACGGTATACCCTTATCAGAGCAGTCCTAACTAATGTATGCAATCCCAATCTGATGTATTTAAAAACCTGATCATCTGTATATAACCTGTGTGAACAGGGTTCAGAGAGGAAAAATCCATGTGTGCATACAGGGTAGAACAGCTATTGTGCAGATAGCCCAAGAGGAGTGGTGGAACTCCCCAGTCTTGTAGACACAAGAGAACAATTATGGAAACAGGAACACATGGGCTACTTGCACAGTGAACAAGTCTGTAGGATCATGTTCACACACCACCAAGAAACCTGAAGACACAAAAGAGAATAGTAAAACCAAAAACACTCAGTTTGAAAAAATGTTGCAGTAATCCGCAAGTGCTAGTAAAAGATGTAAAAACAGGGTATTTGGTTGATACGTTTTTTGCAAAAAATGTATACTAAGCTGCTCTACCAATCTTCACGGTATACCCTTATCAGAGCAGTCCTAACTAATGTATGCAATCCCTATCTGATGTATTTAAAAACCTGATCATCTGTATATAACCTGTGTGAACAGGGTTCAGAGAGGAAAAATCCATGTGTGCATACAGGGTAGAACAGCTATTGTGCAGATAGCCCAAGAGGAGTGGTGGAACTCCCCAGTCTTGTAGACACAAGAGAACAATTATGGAAACAGGAACACATGGGCTACTTGCACAGTGAACAAGTCTGTAGGATCATGTTCACACACCACCAAGAAACCTGAAGACACAAAAGAGAATAGTAAAACCAAAAACACTCAGTTTGAAAAAATGTTGCAGTAATCCGCAAGTGCTAGTAAAAGATGTAAAAAACAGGGTATTTGGTTGATACGTTTTTTGCAAAAAATGTATACTAAGCTGCTCTACCAATCTTCACGGTATACCCTTATCAGAGCAGTCCTAACTAATGTATGCAATCCCTATCTGATGTATTTAAAAACCTGATCATCTGTATATAACCTGTGTGAACAGGGTTCAGAGAGGAAAAATCCATGTGTGCATACAGGGTAGAACAGCTATTGTGCAGATAGCCCAAGAGGAGTGGTGGAACTCCCCAGTCTTGTAGACACAAGAGAACAATTATGGAAACAGGAACACATGGGCTACTTGCACAGTGAACAAGTCTGTAGGATCATGTTCACACACCACCAAGAAACCTGAAGACACAAAAGAGAATAGTAAAACCAAAAACACTCAGTTTGAAAAAATGTTGCAGTAATCCGCAAGTGCTAGTAAAAGATGTAAAAAACAGGGTATTTGCGGATTACTGCAACATTTTTTCAAGACTGGGGAGTTCCACCACTCCTCTTGGGCTATCTGCACAATAGCTGTTCTACCCTGTATGCACACATGGATTTTTCCTCTCTGAACCCTGTTCACACAGGTTATATACAGATGATCAGGTTTTTAAATACATCAGATAGGGATTGCATACATTAGTTAGGACTGCTCTGATAAGGGTATACCGTGAAGATTGGTAGAGCAGCTTAGTATACATTTTTTGCAAAAAACGTATCAACCAAATACCCTGTTTTTTACATCTTTTACTAGCACTTGCGGATTACTGCAACATTTTTTCAAACTGAGTGTTTTTGGTTTTACTATTCTCTTTTGTGTCTTCAGGTTTCTTGGTGGTGTGTGAACATGATCCTACAGACTTGTTCACTGTGCAAGTAGCCCATGTGTTCCTGTTTCCATAATTGTTCTCTTGTGTCTACAAGACTGGGGAGTTCCACCACTCCTCTTGGGCTATCTGCACAATAGCTGTTCTACCCTGTATGCACACATGGATTTTTCCTCTCTGAACCCTGTTCACACAGGTTATATACAGATGATCAGGTTTTTAAATACATCAGATAGGGATTGCATACATTAGTTAGGACTGCTCTGATAAGGGTATACCGTGAAGATTGGTAGAGCAGCTTAGTATACATTTTTTGCAAAAAACGTATCAACCAAATACCCTGTTTTTTACATCTTTTACTAGCACTTGCGGATTACTGCAACATTTTTTCAAACTGAGTGTTTTTGGTTTTACTATTCTCTTTTGTGTCTTCAGGTTTCTTGGTGGTGTGTGAACATGATCCTACAGACTTGTTCACTGTGCAAGTAGCCCATGTGTTCCTGTTTCCATAATTGTTCTCTTGTGTCTACAAGACTGGGGAGTTCCACCACTCCTCTTGGGCTATCTGCACAATAGCTGTTCTACCCTGTATGCACACATGGATTTTTCCTCTCTGAACCCTGTTCACACAGGTTATATACAGATGATCAGGTTTTTAAATACATCAGATAGGGATTGCATACATTAGTTAGGACTGCTCTGATAAGGGTATACCGTGAAGATTGGTAGAGCAGCTTAGTATACATTTTTTGCAAAAAACGTATCAACCAAATACCCTGTTTTTTACATCTTTTACTAGCACTTGCGGATTACTGCAACATTTTTTCAAACTGAGTGTTTTTGGTTTTACTATTCTCTTTTGTGTCTACAAATTGCAGGAAGTAGTATTCTAGGCAATTATATATTAGATATGTCTTATTTAGAACACCATTGGGGCATCTGAGCTACATGCTGCAGGTGGTGAAGGACGGGGACCCAGGTCGAAATTTAGCCAAATGAGACGCGAGTAATGTCACTGGGAAGAGATGAAGAAGAAGTAGGAGAAGTGAATTTAAAGATGCTTAGAATGTTTTTCTATGTGAAGCTTTGTAATATGGAGGTATTTTCAATTATAGTTTTCCTTTTAATAACTATACAGTGAGGACACATTGACAAACATGTATATAATGCACTTTATCTCTGTCATTCTCCAGTACATACATGCTCGAGATGTCATTTTTCTGGCATGTCAAGTCATGTTACATCAATGGCAAACAATCTATTCTATCTTATAGCATAATGTCAGTGAGCAATATGAAACATAATGGGAAATGACAGGATGAGATAGAAAATGGTATTTATTTAGAAAAATAATGAATTGATGCCTAAAAATAGCAGCCCAGTTATACATTGCCAGCGCTACTGTTTTGCCTGCTGCTAGTGGAGTTATTTAAGGTAATATGTTAATATAAAGAACAGTGCATCTTGTAATCTGAACATGAATAATAGATTTGGCATTCAGCTATTATGTGAAAGAACAAGATGTAATAACAGGAAATCTCCTATGGAAAGTACATAGGTTCTAAGCAAATCTTTCAAGCAAAATGAATAGAAATGTCTGAGTTTGTATTGATTCACGCTCAAATCTAAATTTAAAATGTAAATCTTCCAAAAATAAACAGTAAGAATATGTAGGAGTATGCTAGCGAGAAAACAGGGATCTGAATGGATGTGCAAGGAGTAGGACACGTTAAGAAATCCGAAGGGTATAGTTCTAGAAATCAATGCAACATCTTCATAGTATCTGAAGCTCACTGTGTAATAAAAGGAATTGTAGTTTGTTAGCATTACCAGAATAACACTTTTTACACATAATTACTAACATTTAAAATGTTAAATTTAGGGTGTGTAAAAAGAACTAATCGCCTCCTATAAAATTTCATGAACTGAAAGGTGAGCAAAATCTAAAACCTTTATCAAAAATCAAACATAACCAAGACAGGACACAGCAAGGCATATATATTTATACTAGATGGTGACCCGATTCTAACGCATCGGGTATTCTAGAATATGTATTTATGTATGTATATAGCAGCCACATGGTATATAGCACAGGCCACGTAGTATATAGGAGCCATGTAGTATATAGCAGACAAATACTACATGGCCTGTGCTATATACTATATGGCTGCTATATACATACATATTGTAGAATGCCCAATGCGTTAATGCAAGCCACGCAATATATATCAGTGGCCACGCAGTACATAACACAGCCACTTACTCTATAACACAGCCCACGCAGTACATAGCAGCCACGCAGTATATAAAACAGGCAACGTAGTATATAACACAGGCCACGCAGTATATAACACTGGCCACGTAATATATAGCACAGCCCACGCAGTATATAACAGCCACGTAGTATATAACTCTGTCCATGCAGTATATAGCAGGCACGTAGTATATAACACTGCCCACGCAATATATAACAGCGGCCACGTAGTATATAGCGTGCAGTATAGAACATAGCCAACATAGTGTATATAGCACAGCCACGTAGTATATAACACTGCCTACGTAGTATATAACACTGCCAACATAGTATATAACACTGCCTATGTAGTATATAGCAGCCACGTGGTATGTAACACAGCCCACGTAGTATACAGCAGTGTGGGCACCATATCCCTGATAAAGAAATAATTAAAATAAAAAAAAGTTGCCGTATATACTCACCCCTGGGATCCAGCGAAGCTCCGGCGATACGCGCACAGCTGCCGCCATCTTTTATTCACAAGATGCATTTCAAAATTAGCGGTCTTCTGGGTAATTTCGCAATGCATTGCCGGGAACAGAAGATGGCGGCAGGCGTGTGCGGCTCGGCGGACTACGGAGGGTGAGAATAGTAGGTTTTTTGTTTTTTTATTATTTTTAACATTAAATTTTTTTTACTATTGATGCTGCATAGGTAGCATCAATAGTAAAAAGTTGGGGACACACAGGGTTAATAGCAGCGGTTACGGAGTGCGTTACCCGCGGCATAACGCGGTCCGTTACCACCGGCATTAACCCTGTGTGAGCGGTGACTGGAGGGGAGTATGCGGGCGCCGGGCACTGACTGCTGGGAGTAAGGAGCGGCCATTTTCTTCAGGACTGTGCCCGTTGCTGATTGGTTGTGGCTGTTTTTCCGCAACCAATCAGCAACTTGGATTTCCATGACAGACAGAGGCCGCGACCCATGAATATCAGTGACAGAAGGACAGACGGAAGTGACCCTTAGACAATTATATAGTAGATATAGATGCCTTACCGTGTCCTGTCTCTCTTGGTAACTGAAATGCAGCCACCATGTGATAGGCTAATCATATCACTCACTAAGTCATGTATATCGGTTCGCCAATAGAGGGGGACTTGAGACCTGATTGGGTATGGGAGTTGAGAGAGAAAGATGCCACTTCACCAGTTGTGTAACTAGAATCCTATGGGCTCCAGGGCAAAATTTGGACTGCTCATCCGATCCTCCACTCACAAGTTGCTCAGATGCATGGGCCCCCATAGGGTTGATAGCATTCATGTTAGTCTCCGATAAAAAAGAAAAAAAAAACTATACAATTTATTATTCTGACAGAAAAACATGGCAATAAGATAATTTTCAAAGTAATAAATCTAAATAATACAATCATATCGGAACCAATTAACAAATATTATCCTCATACAATTACTGAACATAGTCCAATATAAGAAAATTAATAATACCATGTACAAGTTACAAATATAATCACTTCTGATGGTGAAGATGCCTGGGCAGCATGCCATGCTGAGCTCCTAAGTTAGTCTTTATCTGACCCCTCCCCCGCCCGGGGATGTTGAGAGGTGTAGTGTATAAGAATACACAAACCAGACTAACAAGGGAAGACGTACAGGGATAAATGAAAATACCAATCATACAAATATGCACTCACAAACAACAGAGTGGAACATCAGGAAGTAAAGAAAGGAAAAACCAAACAAGAGAGGAGAAGGATATGCACACAGACAAATCACCAAGCAAAAGTGTTCTGAACAATGCTCCAAATGCCTTCCCAAACAACCAACACCTTTAACTCCAGAAACAGGCAGTATGAAAGTAACCCTGGGTTTCCTGTATTTTTGATAACCAGTCAGGCAAAACTCACAGCTGGGGGCTGCAGCCCTCAGCTGTCAGCTTCAGCAAGACTGGTTATAAAGAATAGAGGGGTCCCCACTCCAATTTTTTTTAAATTGTTTAGATAAATAATTTAAAAAAATGTTGTGGGGTCCCTCCCATTTTTGACAACCAGCCTTGTTAAAGCAGACAGCTGGGGGCTGGTATTCTCAGGCTGGTATGGAGTCATGGATATTCGTCTACCCAACCTAAAAATAGCAGCCCGCAGCAGGCCAGGAAAGGCGCATCAATTAGATGGGCCAATTCTAGCGCTTTGCCCGGCTTTTCCTTCTTGCCCTGTAGCGGTGGCAAGTGGGATTCATATTTGTGGGGTTGATGTCACCTTTGTGACACCGATCCATTACTAATCCTATAGTTATATGGTAAATAGAGACACAGCCAGAATAAAGTATTTTATTTGAAATAAAAGAAAACACTGATACTTTTTTATTTAAAAATAACAAATACAGGTACACTCACCTAATTCCTCATTCCACTGAATCCCTCGTCTCCTGTAATAAAACAAAAACCAAAAACAATATCCCTCCCCTGTCTGTCATTATGTCCCATGCCGTAATCCATGTCAGGGAGATAAACATTTTTCAACCTGGATGGTGTCAAGATGCGACCGTCCAGTCTGAGAACCACTGGTGAATGAGCTGCTGCGAGTGCAGCATCAGTGACTAGTGGTGACATCATCAAGGTTACTGTGGGTAACTGAGGCTGTGTGTTTAGCCAGGCTGAACTATGGTGACCTCAGTGAGATCCCCACTAGCAGTGAGTTCACTGCAGTTCACCGGGAAAATTTCACTGCGATAAATTTGAACTGCTGTGAACTCATCTCTGCACTTTGTCAAGGTGTTAGCAAGGATCTCACAAAGGTCACTGCAGTTCAGCCCGGCTGGGAAAGCATGAGACGAGGGATTACAGGAGGTGAGGGATTCAGTGGAATTAGGCATTAAGTGTGTATAACTGTGTTTGTTATTTTTAAATAAAAGTGTGTGCTTTGTTTTATTTCAAATAAAATATTTTATTATGGCTGTGTCTTTATTTACCATATAACTATAGGATTAGTAATGGATAGGTGTCTTATAGATGCCTATCCATTAGTAATCTGTGAGCTTGATGTCACCTGACAATAAAAAGGTGACATCAACACCACAAACATGAACCCCACTTGCCACCGCTACAGGGCAAGTGACAAGAGCCAGGCAATGCGCCAGAATTGGCACCTCTAAAAGATATGCCTTGTTTGAGCAGCTGTGAGCTGCTATTTTTTAGTCTTCTGGGAGGTCTCTTACCAGCCTGAGAATGCGAGCCCCCAGTTGTCTGCTTTAGTTAGGCTGGCTATCAAAAATGGGGGGGCTCCACGCCATTTTTTTAGTTATTTATTTAAATAATTAAAAAATACAGCTTGGTGACCCCTCATTTTTGATAACCAGCCTACCAGCTTGGCTGAAGCTGGCAGCTCAGGGTTGCAGACCCCAGCTGTGAGTTTTGCCTGGCTGGTTATCAAAAATACAGGGGAACCCACGCCAGTCTTTTTTTTTTTAATTATTTATTTTCAGCGCAGGTGCCAGCTTATGAATACTCCCATCAGCCACTCCTGCTCTAGTTATTAGCGGCAGCAGGAGTCGGCTGATGGATGCAGTAGTCACACCAGTGACCGGAGGTAAGCTTTATACCCTGATCACAACTGCATGCTCATGCTGTCTGACTGTGGCTGTCTAACCGACGGCGATGATTTTACCGCTGATCAGAAGTGGTGTTTGCCACGCTGTCATGCACATGACAGCAAGGCAAACACTGGATGTTTGGGCCCCTCACTCAAGTGAATGGGGTCCGGGTTCAAATTAGGGTCCAGGTTCTTTTCTGGCACCTGAACCCAAACTTTTTGCAACTGTTCGGACGAACCCGTCGGACCGAACATCCAGGTGTCCGCCCATCTCTATTCGTCAGTCAATTGCATAATTGCTCTGATGATTGGAGGCAGCAAAGTTGCATCCCCTGACAAATTGGTTACAGCGGTGGGATCTGTGTGACTCTTCAGACTGCTTCTCCTTGACATGCTCATTTACATATAAGAAAAACGTGGATATCTCTGTAAGAAAACATAGGATAGCAGATTTCAAAAATATTATGTTCTTCAGCTTCTTATGACTTACATGCCTATATAGACATCCTACAAGGGTTAATCCAACTAATAGAGTCCCTTTACGAAAACAAAAAAAAATTGCTGCCATATCAAAGCTCTTTGCATAAACTTGATCCAGTAGCATAGCTACCAGGGGGGCAGATGGGGCGGTCGCCCTGAGCCCTGCACTATTATGGGCCCACCTGGAGCTACGCTAGTTTAAGTTTAACTCCATCTCCAATCTTTTGGCCATGGAAATGCTGCCTTTCCGCCTGATGGATACAGATGATTTCCGAAAGCTGATTGCCATCGAGATGACCCTGTACCAGTTGCCCAGTCACCATTGCACCTCTAAGAAAACTGTGCCTGTGCTACACCACCATGTCGCAACCAACATCACCCTTGATTAAATCTATGTCTGCCAGGGTGCATTTCACCACAGACACTTGGTGAGTAAGCATTGCCAAGAGTGTTACATTTGCTGACTGGGCACTGGGTGATTCTGGTGGCTGGGGGGGGGAGAGGCGGGGATGGTGCTGCTTCACAAGTCTTGAAATCTCCAAGACTCTTAGGACAAACCTCTGTATTTCACACTTCCTCCACTGCTTTTGCCTCCTCCACCTCCTCTAGGGCCTCCACATGAGCCCTCAAGCTCTGCCATCATCAGCATCACTTTTCCAGCCATTTACATGCTGGATCAAACTTTGAATAGCCTGTGGGAGGAGGTAGTGGTCCCAGAGGAAGAGGAAGAAGCAGAGGAGGATGCAAAATGAATAACATTGTCTCAAGGTTCCAGACTGTCGTCACACAAGCGGGTGCCAAGGGAGGGTGGAATACTGTGATCAGGGGGGCTGGCGATACCAGACAAACTACTAGTGAAGGTGCAAGAACTGAGGGACAAATGAAGGAGGAAGAGGTGATGGGCAAGCAACTGTTAGGAGATGAAGAGGAAAATCATCCCATCTCTGTTGTTTGTGGTTGGCGGGAGGGGATGGGGAAAACAAGCATCACTGTTACCCAGCCACCAACACAGCATGGGCTTGGACCTCATGCAAGAGCCCAACAAATGAGTGCCTTCTTGTTGCACTATCTGCAACATGATCCCCATACAGTTATGATTTGAAATATTGTTAATTACTAGGGTCACACTCAATTAGATCCATGTTATAAGAGTAGGGCTGAGCGAAAAAAGGGGCGTTCCCGCCGACCGCCATCTTACTGCTGCTGATCTGAGCTTAGGGAGAGGTTGCTGCCGCTTCGTCAGAAGCAGGGATAGCGTTAGGCAGGGTCCATTAACCACCAAACCGCTTGTGCTGTAGCGATTTGCACTGTCCAACACCACCTTCGGTGTGCAGGGATAGTGTAAGCTACATTTTTTTTTTCCTCAGCGCTGTAGCTCATTGGGCTGCCCTAGAAGGCTCCCTGATAGCTGCATTGCTGTGTGTACGCCGCTGTGCAAACCAACTGCTTTTTTCAAAGCACAAATCCTCTTGTTCCTTCCTTTCTGCACAGCTATCTTGTTTGTTTGTCCACACTTTTTATTTAATTTCTGCATCAGTCCACTCCTTATTGCTGCCTGCCATACCTGGCTGAGATTACTGCAGGGAGATAGTAATTGAAGGACAGTTCCTTTTTTTTTTTGTGTGTGTGGGAGATTAAGATTGGCATTTCTGCTAGAGTGCCATCCCTGTCTGTGCCATCTCTCACTCAGTGGGCCATAGAAAGCCTATTTATTTTTTTGCTTGATTTGGGTTCTAAAATCTACCTGAAAAAATCACTACATCAATCAGTGGGAGAAAAATATTGGCCTCAGGGCTTGTGTGCCACTCCTGACTCCTGTGTGTGCCATCTCTCAGTCAGTGGGCCATAGAAAGCCTATTTATTTTTTTGCTTGATTTGGGTTCCAAAATCTACCTGAAAAAATCACTACATCAATCAGTGGGAGAACAATATTGGCCTCAGGGCTTGTGTGCCAATCCTGACTCCTGTGTGCATCATCACTCACTCAGTGGGCCATAGAAAGACTATTTTTTTTTTTTGCTTTATTTGGGTTCTAAATTCTACCTGAAAAAAATCAATAAATCAATCAGTGGGAGATTAATATTCGCCTTTGGGCTTGTGTGCCAGTCCTAAGCGTGCCATCTCTCTCACAAATAGTGGGCCATAGAAAGCCTATTTATTTTTTTTTTTTTGGTTTTATAAATTCTCCCTGAAAAAAAAGGGGAGATTAATATTGGCCTTTGGGCTTGTGTGCCAGTCCTAAGCGTGCCATCTCTCTCTCTCAGATAGTGGGCCATAGAAAGCCTATTTATTATTTTTTTTATTGGGTTTATAAATTTTCCCTGAAAAAAAAAAAAAAAAAAGTGGGAGATTAATATTGGCCTCTGGGCTTGTGTGCCAGTCCTGAGCGTGCCATTCTCTCTCACAAATAGTGGGCCATAGAAAGCCTATTTTTTTTTTTTGTTTGTTTTATAAATTCTCCCTGAAAAAAAAAGGGAGATTAATATTGGCCTTTGGGCTTGTGTGCCAGTCCTAAGCGTGCCATCTCTCTCTCTCAGATAGTGGGCCATAGAAAGCCTATTTATTATTTTTTTATTGGGTTTATAAATTTTCCCTGAAAAAAAAAAAAAAAGGGAGATTAATATTGGCCTTTGGGCTTGTGTGCCAGTCCTAAGCGTGCCATCTCTCTCTCTCAGATAGTGAGCCATAGAAAGCCTATTTATTTTTTTTGTTGATTTGGGTTCTAAATTCTACCTGAAAAAATCAATAAATCAATCAGTGGGAGATAAATATTGGCCTCTGGGCTTGTGTGCCACTCCTGACTCCTGTGTGCGTCATCTCTCACTCAGTGGGCCATAGAAAGCCTATTTTTTGTTTTATTTGTTTTCTAAATTCTCCCTGAAAAAATCATTTTATTTTATTTGGTTTCTAAATTCTTCCTGAAAAAATCATTTTTTTTTATTATTTTTTTTTTCTAAAGTCTCCTTGAAAAAAAAAAAATCAAATCAGTGGGAGATTAATATTGCCCTTTCTGCTTGTGTGCCAGTCTTGACTCCTGGGTGTGCCATCTCTCTCTCTCTCTCTCTCCAATTGTGGGCCATAGAAAGCCTATTATTTTTTTTGCTTGATTTGGGTTCCAAAATCTACCTGAAAAAATCACTACATCAATCATTGGGAGAAAAATATTGGCCTCTGGGCTTGTGTGCCACTCCTGACTCCTGTGTGCGTCATCTCTCACTCAGTGGGCCATAGAAAGCCTATTTTTTGTTTTATTTGTTTTCTAAATTCTCCCTGAAGAAATCATTTTATTTTATTTGGTTTCTAAATTCTTCCTGAAAAAATCATTTTATTTATTTATTTTTTTTCCAAAGTCTCCCTGAAAAAAAAAAAAAATCGAATCAGTGGGAGATTAATATTGCCCTTTCTGCTTGTGTGCCAGTCTTGACTCCTGGGTGTGCCATCTCTCTCTCTCTCTCCAATTGTGGGCCATAGAAAGCCTATTATTTTTTTAGCTTGATTTGGGTTCCAAAATCTACCTGAAAAAATCACTACATCAATCATTGGGAGAAAAATATTGGCCTCTGGGCTTGTGTGCCACTCCTGACTCCTGTGTGCGTCATCTCTCACTCAGTGGGCCATAGAAAGCCTATTTTTTGTTTTATTTGTTTTCTAAATTCTCCCTGAAGAAATCATTTTATTTTATTTGGTTTCTAAATTCTTCCTGAAAAAATCATTTTATTTTATTTTTTTTTTCCCAAAGTCTCCCTGAAAAAAAAAAAAAAAATCAAATCAGTGGGAGATTAATATTGCCCTTTCTGCTTGTGTGCCAGTCTTGACTCCTGGGTGTGCCATCTCTCTCTCTCTCTCCAATTGTGGGCCATAGAAAGCCTATTATTTTTTTAGCTTGCTTTGGGTTCCAAAATCTACCTGAAAAAATCACTACATCAATCATTGGGAGAAAAATATTGGCCTCTGGGCTTGTGTGCCACTCCTGACTCCTGTGTGCGTCATCTCTCACTCAGTGGGCCATAGAAAGCCTATTTTTTGTTTTATTTGTTTTCTAAATTCTCCCTGAAGAAATCATTTTATTTTATTTGCTTTCTAAATTCTTCCTGAAAAAATCATTTTATTCTATTATTTTTTTTTCTAAAGTCTCCCTGAAAAAAAAAAAAATCAAATCAGTGGGAGATTAATATTGCCTTTTCTGCTTGTGTGCCAGTCTTGACTCCTGGGTGTGCCATCTCTCTCTCTCTCCAATTGTAGGCCATAGAAAGCCTATTATTTTTTTAGCTTGATTTGGGTTCCAAAATCTACCTGAAAAAATCACTACATCAATCATTGGGAGAAAAATATTGGCCTCTGGGCTTGTGTGCCACTCCTGACTCCTGTGTGTGGCATCTCTCACTCAGTGGGGCATAGAAAGCCTTTTTTTTTTTATTTTATTTGGTTTCTAAATTGTCATTGGAAAAATCATTTTATGTTATTTGGTTTCTAAATTCTTCCTGAAGAAATCATTTTATTTTATTTTGTTTCTAAAGTCTCCCTGAAAAAAATAAAAAAAATAAAAAAAAACAGTGGGAGATTAATATTTACATTTGTGCTTCAGTGACAGTCCTGCGTGTGTGGCATCTCTCTCATTTGGTGCCACCAAAAACAGAGTGTGTAACATTGTGCCTGATTTTCGTTGTGGTCTCACCCACCTGTAAAGGGGTAGCTAAATCCTACTGAAGTTATAGCTCACCGTGTAAGTTGTGTGACAGCAACAAATACCGTTAGTTTGGTTACGTTTTTAAAACAATGAGGAAGTCTGGTGGAAGAGGTCGTGGCCGGGGACGTTCATTGTCAGCTGGTAATGAGGGTAGTGGTAGTGGTGGAGCATCAGGTGGTCGTGGGAAAAAAATATTGCACCTAAGTCTGGAGCTGTGGAGCCAGGTTCGTCGTCTGGCTACACAATGCCTCGAACGCTCCCTTTTCTGGGAGTAGGAAAACCGCTTTTAAAGCCGGAGCAGCAAGAGCAAGTTTTGGCTTATCTTGCTGACTCAGCCTCTAGCTCTTTTGCCTCCTCTCGTGAAACTGGTAAATGTAAAAGCAGCGCGTCGTTAGTGGATGTTCACGGTCAGGGACAAGTCGCTTCCTTGTCCTCTTCAGCAAAAACAACAACAGAGAAGAATGCAGCAGGCGACAACGGGTTACTCCATGGAGCTCTTTACACATACCGTCCCTGGCTTAGAAAGTGAAGCAGTTAACAGTCCATGCCCATTATAAGTTGAATCTGACATATTGTGCACTGATGTACAGCCACAGCCAGACTACTATGCTGGTCCTTTGACTCAGACCACAACATTGCCCTCGCAGGGTAATGATCAAGAATCAGACCCTGATGAGACTATGTTGCCCCATCACGAACGCTATACCACCGACCGACACGGTGACACAGACGAAGTTGCACACGAGCTACAAGAAGAGGTAATAGATGACCCAGTTCTTGACCCCGATTGGCAGCCATTGGGTGAACAGGGTGCAGGCGGCAGCAGTTCTGAAGCGGAGGAGGAGGGGCCGCAGCAGGCATCAACATCGCAACAGGTTCCATCTGCCGGGCCCGTATCTTGCCCAAAACGCATGGCAAAGCCAAAACCTGTTGGAGGACAGCGTGGCCATCCGGTTAAAGCTCAGTCTGCAATGCCTGAAAAGGTATCCGATGCTAGAAAGAGTGCAGTCTGGCATTTTTTTAAACAACATCCAATTGATCAGCGCAAAGTCATCTGTCAAAAATGTTCAACTACCTTAAGCAGAGGGCAGAATCTGAAAAGTCTCAATACAAGTTGCATGCATAGACATTTAACCACCATGCATTTGCAAGCTTGGACTAACTACCAAACGTCCCTTAAGGTTGTAGCACCCTCGGCCAATGAAGCTAGTCATCAACGCAACATCCCTTCCGGCAGTGTAGGGCCACCATTTTCCGCACCACCTGCAGTATCTGTGCAGGTTTCTTTGCCAGGCCAAAGCAGTCAGGGTCAGGGAATCACCAGTTTCGTAGTAGGAAACACTGCATCTAGGGCACCGGCGGCAACAATACCATCTCCCACCATCTCTCAGTCTGCCATGTCCACCGGCACCCCCGCTAGTTCCACGATCTCCAGCTCTCCAGTCCAGCTCACCCTACATGAGACTATGGTTAGAAAAAGGAAGTACTTAGCCTCACATCCGCATACACAGGGTTTGAACGCCCACATAGCTAGACTAATCTCGTTAGAGATGATGCCCTACCGGTTAGTTGAAAGCGAAGCTTTCAAAGCCCTGATGGACTACGCTGTATCACGCTACGAGCTACCCAGTCGACACTTTTTTTCCAGAAAAGCCATCCCAGCCCTCCACCAGCATGTTAAAGAGCGCATCGTCCATGCACTCAGGCAATCTGTGAGCACAAAGGTGCACCTGACAACAGATGCATGGACCAGTAGGCATGGCCAGGGACATTACGTGTCCATCACGGCACACTGGGTGAATGTTGTGGATGCAGGGTCCACAGGGGACAGCAATTTTGCGACAGTTCTGCCTAGCCCACGGTCTAGGAAACAGTTGGCTGTAGCTGTTCGCACCCCCTCCTCCTCCTCCTCGTCCTCCTGCAGAAGCGAGAGCTCGTCCACAGACCGCAGTCGCACAACCACTCCATCCGCAGCTGCCACTGTTGCACACCAGGTCTCCCATTATGGGGCAGCTACTGGCAAACGTCAGCAGGCTGTATTGGCTATGAAGTGTTTGGGCGACAACAGACACACCGCGGAAGTTCTGTCCGAGTTCTTGCAGAAAGAAACGCAGTCGTGGCTGGGCACTGTAGATCTTGAGGCAGGCAAGGTAGTGAGTGATAACGGAAGGAATTTCATGGCTGCCATCTCCCTTTCCCAACTGAAACACATTCCTTGCCTGGCTCACACCTTAAACCTGGTGGTGCAGTGCTTCCTGAAAAGTTATCCGGGGTTATCCGACCTGCTCCTCAAAGTGCGTGGACTTTGCTCACATATCCGCCGTTCGCCCGTACACTCCAGCCGTATGCAGACCTATCAGCGTTCTTTGAACCTTCCCCAGCATCGCCTAATCATAGACGTTGCAACAAGGTGGAACTCAACACTGCACATGCTTCAGAGACTGTGCGAACAGAGGCGGGCTGTTATGTTTTTGTGGGAGGATACACATACACGGGCAGGCAGTAGGATGGCAGACATGGAGTTGTCAGGTGTGCAGTGGTCGAAGATTCAAGACATGTGTCAAGTCTTTCAGTGTTTTGAGGAATGCACACGGCTGGTTAGTGCAGACAACGCCATAATAAGCATGAGCATCCCCCTAATGCGTCTGCTGATGCAAAGTTTGACGCACATAAAGGATCAGGCGTCTGCAGCTGAGGAAGAGGAAAGCCTTGATGACAGTCAGCCATTGTCTGGCCAGGGCAGTGTACAGGACGAGGTAGCGGGCGAAGAGGAGGAGGAGGACGAGGAGGATGATGGGGATGATTATATTTTTAATGAGGAAGCTTTTCCGGGGCGACTGGAAATTGTTGGCGCGGCAAGGCCGGGTTCTGGTTTTTGGAGGGACACAAGTGACGTGGATTTGCCTGAAACTGCCCCTCAACCAAGCACAACCGCAGATTTGAGAACTGGAACTTTGGCCCACATGGCGGATTATGCCTTACCTATCCTCAAAAGGGACACACGCATTACTAAAATGATGAACGATGACGATTACTGGTTGGCCTGCCTCCTTGATCCTCGCTATAAAGGCAAATTGCAAAATATAATGCCACATGAGAACTTGGAAATAATATTAGCAACCAAACAATCAACTCTTGTTGACCGTTTGCTTCTGGCATTCCCTGCACACAGCGCCCGTGATCGTTCTCACAAGAGCTGCAGGGGCCAGCAGACCAGAGGTGTTAGAGGGGCAGAAATCAGAAGTGGTGTTGGCCAGAGGGGTTTTCTGACCAGGTTGTGGAGTGATTTTGCTATGACCGCAGACAGGACAGGTACTGCAGCATCAATTCAAAGTGACAGGAGACAACATTTGTCCAGTATGGTTACAAACTATTTTTCATCCCTTATCGACGTTCTCCCTCAACCGTCATTCCCATTTGATTACTGGGCATCCAAATTAGACACCTGGCCAGAATTGGCAGAATATGCATTGCAGGAGCTTGCTTGCCCGGCAGCTAGTGTCCTATCAGAAAGAGTATTCAGTGCTGCAGGTTCAATACTAACAGAAAAAAGGACTCGTCTGGCTACCCAAAATGTAGATGATCTAACCTTCATTAAAATGAACCACAACTGGATTTCGAAATCTTTTGCCCCACCTTGCCCGGCTGACACCTAGCTTTCCTATGAAAAGGTCTTGCCTGTGGACTATTATGAATGACTTTTCCAATATCGTAATTTGCTGCACCTGATTGTCCAGCATACGACATGTTTACACCTTCCTAAATGGCCAAACTCCCCACACGGGGCCGTGGTATCGCCACTTGGCGCCAGCACCCGTGAGAGTGCTGTTTTTTTTCTGAAGAGGTGGGTGTGCCCACTTTTGGTTGACGGCACTGCCACTGGGTCCCTCATAGTACAATAAAGTGTCTCTGGCGGTGGTGGAGCGCACCCAATGTCAGACACACCGTTGTAATATGAGGGGCCCTGGGCCTGTACCGCCGGCCACAAGACAGTTCCCCCCCCCCAGCTCAAACAGTGCTCTACCACTTGCAAAATTATCTCTCACAGATCCACCAATGTTTAGTCTATGCGCTGACATCCTTCAATGCCTGGCACTGACAATACCATTGTATTGACATTTTTGTTATGTTAGGCCTTCGAAGCCTGTCTGCGGTCCCTCCTTCCACTAGGCCTCCACTGACCATTGTACTGCTTCCCGTGTACCCCTGGAACCAATTTTAAATTGCCAACAGCCCAATTTTGTTATGTTAGGCCTTCGAAGCCTGTCTGCAGTCCCTTCTTTCTACTACTACTACACTGACCAGACCACTGCTGCCCGTGTACCCCTGGAACCAATGTTAAATTGCCTGCACCCCTATTTTTGTTATGTTAGGCCTTCGAAGCCTGTCTGCGGTCCCTCCTTCCACTAGGCCTCCACTGACCATTGTACTGCTGCCCGTGTACCCCTGGAACCAATTTTAAATTGCCAACAGCCCAATTTTGTTATGTTAGGCCTTCGAAGCCTGTCTGCAGTCCCTTCTTTCTACTACTACTACACTGACCAGACCACTGCTGCCCGTGTACCACTGGAACCAATGTTAAATTGCCTGCACCTCTATTTTTGTTATGTTAGGCCTTCGAAGCCTGTCTGCGGTCCCTCCTTCCACTAGGCCTCCACTGACCATTGTACTGCTGCCCGTGTACCCCTGGAACCAATTGTAAATTGCCAACAGCCCTATTTTTTTATGTTAGGCCTTCGAAGCCTGTCTGCGGTCCCTCCTTCCACTTGGCCTCCACTGACCATTGTACTGCTGCCCGTGTACCCCTAGAACCAATGTAAAAGTGCCTACAGCCTGTCCAATTTGTTATGTTAGGCCTTCGAAGCCTGTCTGCGGTCCCTTCTTTCTACTACAACTACACTGACCAGACCACTGCCGCCCGTGTACCCCTGTAACCTATTTTAAAGTGCATACAGCCAATTTTTTTTCTCTATTTTACAATTATAAAGCCCAGATGGACTACGCTGTACCACGGTAAGAGCTACCCAGTCGTCACTTCTTTTGCGAGAAAAGCCATCCCAGCACTACAGCATCATGTAAAAATCTGCATTGTCCATGCTCTCTGGCTATCTAATAGTAGAAAGGTGCACCTGACAACAGATGCATGGACCAGTAGGCATGTCCACGAAAGGTTAGATGTCCATTACGGCGCACTGGGTTAATGTTGTGAATGCATGGTCCACAGGGGACAGCCTACAAAGTCTGTCTGCAGTCCCAAATATAAATTGTCCTCCGCTTACCACACCAATGCTGCCTGTGTACCCCTGGAACATTTCATAAACTCCATTGACCAAAATTTGGGGTTTACAGCCTACTACCAGTGTCTGCCGCTCCAAGGTGTTCCCCGGGTTGCCTTTTCTGAGCTTTGATCTTCAGGCTCTTCTTAAGTAGTTGTTGAAAACAACACTGCATTCGGCCTACAAGTTGGGTCTGGGGTGTAGAGATGGTGTGTTCCACTCCAAGGTGTTCCCCAGGTTTCCTCGCCATTGCTGCAATCTTAATGCTCTCATTTAGTAGTTGTTGGAAACTACAGTGCATTAGGCCTACAAATTGGGTATGGGGTGCAGAGAGAGATGGTGTGTTCCACTCCAAGGTGTTCCCCAAGTTTCCTCGCCATTGCTTCAATCTTCCTGCTCTCGTTTAGTAGTTGTTGGAAACTACACTGCATTAGGCCTACAAATTGGGTATGGGGTGTAGAGAGACGGTGTGTTACACTCCAAGGTGTTCCCCAGGTTTCCTCTCCATTGCTTCGATCTTCCTGCTCTCGTTTAGTAGTTGTTGGAAACTACAGTGCATTAGGCCTACAAATTGGGTATGGGGTGTAGAGAGATGGTGTGTTCCACTCCAAGGTGTTCCCCAGATTTCCTCGCCATTGCTTCGATCTTCCTGCTCTCGTTTAGTAGTTGTTGGAAACTACACTGCATTAGGCCTACACATTGGGTATGGGGTGTAGAGAGACGGTGTGTTACACTCCAAGGTGTTCCCCAGGTTTCCTCTCCATTGCTTCGATCTTCCTGCTCTCGTTTAGTAGTTGTTGGAAACTACAGTGCATTAGGCCTACAAATTGGGTATGGGGTGTAGAGAGATGGTGTGTTCCACTCCAAGGTGTTTCCCAGGTTTCCTTGCCATTGCTGCGATCTTAATGCTCTCGTTTAGTAGTTGTTGGAAACTACAGTGCATTAGGCCTACAAATTGGGTATGTGGTGTAGAGAGATGGTGTGTTCCACTCCAAGGTGTTCCCCAGGTTTCCTCGCCATTGCTTCGATCTTCCTGCTCTCGTTTAGTAGTTGTTGGAAACTACACTGCATTAGGCCTACAAATTGGGTATGGGGTGTAGAGAGATGGTGTGTTACACTCCAAGGTGTTCCCCAGGTTTCCTCTCCATTGCTTCGATCTTCCTGCTCTCGTTTAGTAGTTGTTGGAAACTACAGTGCATTAGGCCTACAAATTGGGTATGGGGTGTAGAGAGATGGTGTGTTCCACTCCAAGGTGTTCCCCAGGTTTCCTCGCCATTGCTGCGATCTTAATGCTCTCGTTTAGTAGTTGTTGGAAACTACAGTGCATTAGGCCTACAAATTGGGTATGGGGTGTAGAGAGATGGTGTGTTCCACTCCAAGGTGTTCCCCAGGTTTCCTCGCCAGTGCTGCAATCTTAATGCTCTCGTTTAGTAGTTGTTGGAAACTACACTGCATTAGGCCTACAAATTGGGTATGGGGTGTAGAGAGACGGTGTGTTCCACTCCAAGGTGTTCCCCAGGTTTCCTCGCCATTGCTTCGATCTTCCTGCTCTCGTTTAGTAGTTGTTGGAAACTACAGTGCATTAGGCCTACAAATTGGGTATGGGGTGTAGAGAGACGGTGTGTTACACTCCAAGGTGTTCCCCAGGTTTCCTCTCCATTGCTTCGATCTTCCTGCTCTCGTTTAGTAGTTGTTGGAAACTACAGTGCATTAGGCCTACAAATTGGGTATGGGGTGTAGAGAGATGGTGTGTTCCACTCCAAGGTGTTCCCCAGGTTTCCTCGCCATTGCTGCGATCTTAATGCTCTCGTTTAGTAGTTGTTGGAAACTACAGTGCATTAGGCCTACAAATTGGGTATGGGGTGTAGAGAGATGGTGTGTTCCACTCCAAGGTGTTCCCCAGGTTTCCTCGCCATTGCTGCGATCTTAATGCTCTCGTTTAGTAGTTGTTGGAAACTACAGTGCATTAGGCCTACAAATTGGGTATGGGGTGTAGAGAGATGGTGTGTTCCACTCCAAGGTGTTCCCCAGGTTTCCTCGCCATTGCTTCGATCTTCCTGCTCTCGTTTAGTAGTTGTTGGAAACTACACTGCATTAGGCCTACAAATTGGGTATGGGGTGTAGAGAGACGGTGTGTTACACTCCAAGGTGTTCCCCAGGTTTCCTCTCCATTGCTTCGATCTTCCTGCTCTCGTTTAGTAGTTGTTGGAAACTACAGTGCATTAGGCCTACAAATTGGGTATGGGGTGTAGAGAGATGGTGTGTTCCACTCCAAGGTGTTCCCCAGGTTTCCTCGCCATTGCTGCGATCTTAATGCTCTCGTTTAGTAGTTGTTGGAAACTACAGTGCATTAGGCCTACAAATTGGGTATGGGGTGTAGAGAGATGGTGTGTTCCACTCCAAGGTGTTCCCCAGGTATCCTCGCCATTGCTTCGATCTTCCTGCTCTCGTTTAGTAGTTTGAAGACACAAAAGAGAATGGTAAAACCAAAAACACTCAGTTTGAAAAAATGTTTGCAGTAATCCGCAAGTGCTAGTAAAAGATGTAAATAACAGGGTATTTGGTTGATACGTTTTTTGCAAAAAATGTATACTAAGCTGCTCTACCAATCTTCACGGTATACCCATATCAGAGCAATCCTAACTAATGTATGCAATCCCTATCTGATGTATTTAAAAACCTGATCATCTGTATATTACCTGTGTGAACAGGGTTCAGAGAGGAAAAATCCATGTGTGCATACAGGGCAGAACAGCTTTTGTGCAGCTAGCCCAAGAGGAGTGGTGGAACTCCCCAGTCTTGTAGACACAAGAGAACAATCATGGAAACAGGAACACATGGGCTACTTGCACAGTGAACAAGTCTGTAAGAACATGTTCACACACCACCAAGAAACCTGAAGACACAAAAGAGAATGGTAAAACCAAAAACACTCAGTTTGAAAAAATGTTTGCAGTAATCCGCAAGTGCTAGTAAAAGATGTAAATAACAGGGTATTTGGTTGATACGTTTTTTGCAAAAAATGTATACTAAGCTGCTCTACCAATCTTCACGGTATACCCATATCAGAGCAATCCTAACTAATGTATGCAATCCCTATCTGATGTATTTAAAAACCTGATCGTCTGTATATTACCTGTGTGAACAGGGTTCAGAGAGGAAAAATCCATGTGTGCATACAGGGCAGAACAGCTTTTGTGCAGCTAGCCCAAGAGGAGTGGTGGAACTCCCCAGTCTTGTAGACACAAGAGAACAATCATGGAAACAGGAACACATGGGCTATTTGCACAGTGAACAAGTCTGTAAGAACATGTTCACACACCACCAAGAAACCTGAAGACACAAAAGAGAATGGTAAAACCAAAAACACTCAGTTTGAAAAAATGTTTGCAGTAATCCGCAAGTGCTAGTAAAAGATGTAAATAACAGGGTATTTGGTTGATACGTTTTTTGCAAAAAATGTATACTAAGCTGCTCTACCAATCTTCACGGTATACCCATATCAGAGCAATCCTAACTAATGTATGCAATCCCTATCTGATATATTTAAAAACCTGATCATCTGTATATTACCTGTGTGAACAGGGTTCAGAGAGGAAAAATCCATGTGTGCATACAGGGCAGAACAGCTTTTGTGCAGCTAGCCCAAGAGGAGTGGTGGAACTCCCCAGTCTTGTAGACACAAGAGAACAATCATGGAAACAGGAACACATGGGCTACTTGCACAGTGAACAAGTCTGTAAGAACATGTTCACACACCACCAAGAAACCTGAAGACACAAAAGAGAATGGTAAAACCAAAAACACTCAGTTTGAAAAAATGTTTGCAGTAATCCGCAAGTGCTAGTAAAAGATGTAAATAACAGGGTATTTGGTTGATACGTTTTTTGCAAAAAATGTATACTAAGCTGCTCTACCAATCTTCACGGTATACCCATATCAGAGCAATCCTAACTAATGTATGCAATCCCTATCTGATGTATTTAAAAACCTGATCATCTGTATATTACCTGTGTGAATAGGGTTCAGAGAGGAAAAATCCATGTGTGCATACAGGGCAGAACAGCTTTTGTGCAGCTAGCCCAAGAGGAGTGGTGGAACTCCCCAGTCTTGTAGACACAAGAGAACAATCATGGAAACAGGAACACATGGGCTACTTGCACAGTGAACAAGTCTGTAAGAACATGTTCACACACCACCAAGAAACCTGAAGACACAAAAGAGAATGGTAAAACCAAAAACACTCAGTTTGAAAAAATGTTTGCAGTAATCCGCAAGTGCTAGTAAAAGATGTAAATAACAGGGTATTTGGTTGATACGTTTTTTGCAAAAAATGTATACTAAGCTGCTCTACCAATCTTCACGGTATACCCATATCAGAGCAATCCTAACTAATGTATGCAATCCCTATCTGATGTATTTAAAAACCTGATCGTCTGTATATTACCTGTGTGAACAGGGTTCAGAGAGGAAAAATCCATGTGTGCATACAGGGCAGAACAGCTTTTGTGCAGCTAGCCCAAGAGGAGTGGTGGAACTCCCCAGTCTTGTAGACACAAGAGAACAATCATGGAAACAGGAACACATGGGCTATTTGCACAGTGAACAAGTCTGTAAGAACATGTTCACACACCACCAAGAAACCTGAAGACACAAAAGAGAATGGTAAAACCAAAAACACTCAGTTTGAAAAAATGTTTGCAGTAATCCGCAAGTGCTAGTAAAAGATGTAAATAACAGGGTATTTGGTTGATACGTTTTTTGCAAAAAATGTATACTAAGCTGCTCTACCAATCTTCACGGTATACCCATATCAGAGCAATCCTAACTAATGTATGCAATCCCTATCTGATGTATTTAAAAACCTGATCATCTGTATATTACCTGTGTGAACAGGGTTCAGAGAGGAAAAATCCATGTGTGCATGCAGGGCAGAACAGCTTTTGTGCAGCTAGCCCAAGAGGAGTGGTGGAACTCCCCAGTCTTGTAGACACAAGAGAACAATCACAAAAACAGGAACACATGGGCTACTTGCACAGTGAACAAGTCTGTAAGAACATGTTCACACACCACCAAGAAACCTGAAGACACAAAAGAGAATGGTAAAACCAAAAACACTCAGTTTGAAAAAATGTTTGCAGTAATCCGCAAGTGCTAGTAAAAGATGTAAATAACAGGGTATTTGGTTGATACGTTTTTTGCAAAAAATGTATACTAAGCTGCTCTACCAATCTTCACGGTATACCCATATCAGAGCAATCCTAACTAATGTATGCAATCCCTATCTGATGTATTTAAAAACCTGATCATCTGTATATTACCTGTGTGAACAGGGTTCAGAGAGGAAAAATCCATGTGTGCATACAGGGCAGAACAGCTTTTGTGCAGCTAGCCCAAGAGGAGTGGTGGAACTCCCCAGTCTTGTAGACACAAGAGAACAATCATGGAAACAGGAACACATGGGCTACTTGCACAGTGAACAAGTCTGTAAGAACATGTTCACACACCACCAAGAAACCTGAAGACACAAAAGAGAATGGTAAAACCAAAAACACTCAGTTTGAAAAAATGTTTGCAGTAATCCGCAAGTGCTAGTAAAAGATGTAAATAACAGGGTATTTGGTTGATACGTTTTTTGCAAAAAATGTATACTAAGCTGCTCTACCAATCTTCACGGTATACCCATATCAGAGCAATCCTAACTAATGTATGCAATCCCTATCTGATGTATTTAAAAACCTGATCATCTGTATATTACCTGTGTGAACAGGGTTCAGAGAGGAAAAATCCATGTGTGCATACAGGGCAGAACAGCTTTTGTGCAGCTAGCCCAAGAGGAGTGGTGGAACTCCCCAGTCTTGTAGACACAAGAGAACAATCATGGAAACAGGAACACATGGGCTACTTGCACAGTGAACAAGTCTGTAAGAACATGTTCACACACCACCAAGAAACCTGAAGACACAAAAGAGAATGGTAAAACCAAAAACACTCAGTTTGAAAAAATGTTTGCAGTAATCCGCAAGTGCTAGTAAAATATGTAAATAACAGGGTATTTGGTTGATACGTTTTTTGCAAAAAATGTATACTAAGCTGCTCTACCAATCTTCACGGTATACCCATATCAGAGCAATCCTAACTAATGTATGCAATCCCTATCTGATGTATTTAAAAACCTGATCATCTGTATATTACCTGTGTGAACAGGGTTCAGAGAGGAAAAATCCATGTGTGCATACAGGGCAGAACAGCTTTTGTGCAGCTAGCCCAAGAGGAGTGGTGAACTCGTTTAGTAGTTGTTGGAAACTACACTGCATTAGGCCTACAAATTGGGTATGGGGTGTAGAGAGACGGTGTGTTACACTCCAAGGTGTTCCCCAGGTTTCCTCTCCATTGCTTCGATCTTCCTGCTCTCGTTTAGTAGTTGTTGGAAACTACAGTGCATTAGGCCTACAAATTGGGTATGGGGTGTAGAGAGATGGTGTGTTCCACTCCAAGGTGTTCCCCAGGTTTCCTCGCCATTGCTGCGATCTTAATGCTCTCGTTTAGTAGTTGTTGGAAACTACACTGCATTAGGCCTACAAATTGGGTATGGGGTGTAGAGAGATGGTGTGTTCCACTCCAAGGTGTTCCCCAGGTTTCCTCGCCATTGCTTCGATCTTCCTGCTCTCGTTTAGTAGTTGTTGGAAACTACACTGCATTAGGACTACAAATTGTGTATGGGGTGTAGAGAGATGGTGTGTTAAGCTACAAGGTGTTCTCCAGGTTGCCTATCCTGAGCTTCTATCTTCAGGCTCTCATTAAATTGTGGTTAAATGGAACAACTGCATTTGGAGTACTAGTTGGGTTGGGGCCTACTATCGGTGTCTGCCACTCCTTGCTGTTCTCCTGGTTTCCTGTCCTGAAATTCCATTTTCAGGCTCTCGTTAAGTAGTTGTTAATGTTAGACTGCATTTGGCCTACTAGTTGGGTTGGGGCCTACTATCGGTGTCTGCCACTCCTTGCTGTTCTCCTCCACTGAACAAAGCTGTGCCGCCTGTTTACTACGGTTGCCAATTTTGAACTGCATTTCGACTACTTACTGATTTGGGCCTACTCTCTGTGTCAGCCTCTCATTCCAGTTGTCCTCCACTGCAATGCCCCCTGGTTAGTCCTGTGTTACCAATTTTGAACTGCATTTAGCCCACTTTATTCTTTGGGCCTATATCTGTGTTTCCTCCTCATCCTGCCCATTGCCCAGCCAGTGATAGATGAGTCTGCTGGTACATTGACCCATAACGCTAAATTCCCCGTGCACGCTACACAGCAAGATTGTGACCCTGCTGAAAGTCAGGTTCCTCTTCCCGCATACCATACCACATTACACGGGGACAAAGAGGAAGGTGCAGATGAAAGTGCAGGTTCCTTCATCAGGTGGGGGGAGGAATACTAGTTGGCGACGTCACTGGCACAGGGCCTCTCATAGTACGCAAAAGTGTTGCTGCCGGTGGGAGGCGCCCCCGCCGTGCAAACACACCGCTGTACTTTGAGGGGCCCTGTGCCAGTGCCAGTGCCAACGAGTGGGCCCCCCCTGCTTGCTCAGGATCACAGCACTTGCAAAGTTGAAATACTTTCCTCTCCCTGCTCCACTGCCGTGACGCGTTCCAGATTTCCTGGGCCCACTAATTACTTGAACCAGCCCTACCCCCCACAACTTTAGCCAAATGACCCCCAATTTCAAATGCCTTCCAATTATTATAAGCTAAATTACGATTGACAAGCTTCAGTAAAAAGAATGGATGTTTTTGCCATTAAAATGGGCAGTGTAGGTGTTTTCCTGGCCTCCACTCACTGCCGACTATGCTCCCCCATTGACTTGCATTGGGTTTCGTGTTTCGGGCGATACCCGACTTTTCGCGATAATCGGCCGATTCCACTCGACTCGACTTCTAAGATAGTCGGGTTTCGCGAAACACGACTCGACTCTAAAAAGGTCAAGGTCGCTCAACCCTATACAAGAGTAAATTTTACCAGATGCTTCCCACCCTGTTAAAGGACCCGTGAATGTTGGAATATTGAAATATGCTTTTACACAACCTTAAGAGCCCTTTCCCCAAGACAGCACTGAGGCACACAGTGTGCATCGCAGCTCTAGACTTCCAACCTCCAGCACGTCAGTTCGTCAACGCCAAAACATTAGAGGCAGCAGCAGTAGTGTAAGTGGCAGAAGCAATTTTTGTGAGTTGTTTGACACATTTTTTAAGACCAGCTCATGCACCAACACAACAGAGTCCAAATCTGACACGTGGTAAATGAATGGAGAGGATGGTGCAGGAGTATCTAGAACTGAATACCAATACCATCAGGGAGGGTTTAGACCATTTTGCATTTTGGTATTGAAAAATGAATGAGTTGCCTTGGGCGCTCTCTCAGAACATGTCTTCAGTGCTGCTGTTAGTGTGCTGATGGATGAGCACAGCCGGCTGTCCTCTGATAGTGTAGACCGCCTAACTTTCATCAAGATGAACAAGTCATGGATGTCCAAGGATTTTTGCACCCCAATAGCAGACTGTACAGACTAGGCGATGTTGAAGTTTTTAATGTGCTGCATTGATCTTGCATAACTGCAGTCTGTGATATCTTTAGTGTGGGCTATGTGCCTGCTGTTTCTGTTGCTACTGCAGATGTTAACACAAATTTGTGGAAATGTGAACAGTCATGGTTGGTCTCCATCTGCTGGGTTGTCTGTAGCGGAAGACGTGTCGGTCCCTATTATGCTATTTCTACTCTCGTGAAATTTATACCACTTTGTTGGTGTCTCCAACTAATTTTGGGAAATGTGTACACTCCTGGTTGGGTGTCCATCTGCTGGGTTGACTGTCATGGAAAAGATATTGCTCCCCATTATACTATTTGTACTATGGTGAAATTGATGCCACTTTGTTAGTGTCTGCCATTAATTTTTGGAAATGTGCACATTCCTGGTTGGGTCTACATCTGTGGGGTTGGCTGTAGTGGAAGTGGTGTCGGTCACCATTATACTATTTCTACTATGATGAAATTGATGCCACTTCAGTAGAGTCTGCCACTAATTTTTGGAAATGTATAGACTCCTGGGTGGGTCTCCTTCATGTGTGTTGCCTGTAGCAGTAGGACTCAGAGACTGGCAGGCCTTCACTTCTTTTGATTCAACTGCCCGTATTACTATCCTTACATTTGCCTGAGAATAATAGTCTACAAAACTGATATTTATGCCACCTGAGTGTGGCTGAGCATAAGAGCAGGTTGAGCTGTAGCATGTGGTCAGTGGCGTATCTAGGGGGGGGCAGCCGGAGCATGTGCCCCGGGCGCAGCCGGCAGGGGGGCGCAGTCGGGCTGCCTAAAGCGGCGGTCCGCAGTGTCTCCCCTGGCGGCTGCATTCTGCCACCCCCCGCACTGGGAGTCAGCTGTTTTCTGTGCCGACTGTCAAGCTGACAGCCGGCACAGAGAAGTTGCACCGCGTCGGCTCCCAGTGTTCAATTGTACTGCATCTGAGATGCGAGTACAATTGAAGCTCTGACTGCCGGGTCAGAGCGACGTCAGCAGCGTGATCAGGTCATGTGATCACGCTGCTGACGTCACTCGCCCGTGCAGAGGCAGAGCAGCAGAGGCATTGATACGCAGATCGGTGGTAAGTGCTCCAGTGGAGCTGAAGACACCGAAGGTGCAGGGGGGGTTTTAATGTGAGTGGAAATGGGGGGGATATATTGTGGGGGGGATTTAATGTGAGTGGGGATGGTGGGATTTATTATTGGATGGGGATATTTAATATGAGTGGAGATGGGGAGGATTTATTGTGGGGAAGAGATTTAATGTGAGTGGAGGTGGGGGGATTAATTGTGTGTAGGGAGGATTGGAGTGGAGATGGGGGATTGAATGTGTGGAGGGAGATTTGTCATGGGGATGGGGGTGTTTAATGTGTGGGGTGATATTTGGAGTGGGGATGGGGGGATTTAATGTGTGGGGGAGATTTGAGGACACAAAATGAAGAGCAAAGGCGGAGATGGGGGCATGTATGAGGAAACAATACCGGGGAATGGGGGCACATATGAGGAAACAGTATGGGGGATGGGTGCAGACAGTTTGGGGAGCAAATGGGGGAATATATGCAGACACAGTATGAGTAGCGATGGGAAAAACGTATGTGGACAGAGTATGGGGAGTGAGGGTGTTGGGATGTGTGCATGCGTAGCATGGGGGGACAGTGTAAGGGCACAGCCAGGAGGGGACAGTATACCAAGGAGGGGGAGTGTGATGAGAGAGTAGAGTATAAATACTGGGCCCTATAGGGGAAACAGTGTGAGAGGACAGTATGAAGAGGGGGCCGGTATGGAAAGGGGAGGTCCGTGTAAAGAGCAAAAGAGCATGTACCATAAGAGGGACAGTGTAGGGGTCATGTTTTATGCAGACAATATAGTGAGGGGCAATTTTTCATTCAGGAGCATTATAATGACACTTGTATCTTTAAGGGCATCATGTGGAGATTTTCTGCAAAAGAGCAGAGAAGATTTAAGTCTGCAGAGACGGCTGTGGATGAGAAAACTCATCATGGGGTCTGGACAAGATGAAGAAAAGGAGAACGGCTCGAGAGACGACATCATCTATAAGGTACATGGATGTAAATGTTATTTGTGATACTGACTAACTCTCGTGTTTTTATTTATGTTAGGAGCATTAAAGGGAATGTCCAGGTTTGTAATGAGTCTGCAGTCATTTTTTGTGACTGCAGACTTCTGACTTCTCACAGTGCGCACTGCACACTATCAGGATTCTCTGGTGCTGGCAATTTACGTACATGTGATCACGTGCCGACTAGAAATGTGTGGCCTCGCTCAATGAAAATGAACTTAGCGAGGTCAGGCACGTCTAGTCGGAATGTGGTCAGAAGTATACAAATCACATATTTGTGCTGACATGACTGTCCACCGGCAAGGGAGAATCCTAAAAGTGTGCAGTGCATTAGTTGTGAGATTTCAGAAGCTGCGATGTCTGGATTCAGCTCTGCAGGTTCCAGTAGTCGTCTCATGGATACTTCACTCATATGCGATCTTCATACATATGGTCCTGTGACAACGAGCTTCTCTTCCCCCTTCTCTCAGTTTTTCACTGAACATAGCATTAGGGAGAGGAGCTCGTGGGTACATGACTAAGTGTGCAAATCGCATACGTTCTGGGGGGGGGGGGGGTCGCCAAACTGAATTCTTGCCCCGGGTGCCAGAAACCCTAGATACACCTCTGCATGTGGTTTCAGGGCTTCCAGTAGAGCAGGCCTAGTACGATGCCTCAACCACCTCATCTTAATTTGAAGTTCAATTCAAAGCTGTAAATGCTGGCCCAGACCCTGATACCTCATGCATGGCTGATTGCTGCTGTGCCATTCTAAAATTTGTACTGTGGGTGAATTGAGTGTTATGAATTCTGTTGTCGAACTCCCTCCTGTGGTCGTGAATGGTACTTCGGCGAGTTCTGTCTATGGGCTCCCTCTGGTGGCTGTGAGTGAAGCTGCTGCTTCTGAGGTTCCTTACACAGGTGACGTGGTTTATCCTTTGGTTGACTGCTCTATTTAACTCCTCTCAGATCGTTACTCCAATGCCAGCTGTCAATGTTTTTGCATTGGCTCAGTTCGCTCCTGGATCTCTCTGGTGACCTGCCTTCTCCTGCAGAAGCTAAGTTCCTGATAGTCATTATTTGTTCACTGTTTTCTTGTCCAGCTGGTTTTCATGATTTTGTCTTGCTACCTGGAAGCTCTGGGATGCAGAGTGGCCCCTCCGCACCGTGAGTCGGTGCGGAGGTCTTTTTTGCACACTCTGCGTGGTCTTTTGTAGGTTTTTGTGCTGATCGCAAAGTTACCTTTCCTATCCTCTGTCTATTTAGCAAGTCTGGCCTCCCTTTGCTGAAACCTGTTTCATTTCTGTGTTTGTGACTTTCATCTTTACTCACAGTCAATATATGTGGGGGGCTTCCTTTACCTTTGGGGAATTTCTCTGAGGCAAGGTAGGCTTTATTTTCTACCTCTAGGGCTAGATAGTTCTTAGGCTGTGACGAGGCACCTAGGTCTTGTCAGGAGCGCTCCACGGCTATTTCTAGTGTGTGTGATAGGATTAGGGCTTGCGGTCAGCAGATCTCCCATATCCCAGAGCTCGTCCTGTATGAGGTTTAACTATCAGGTCATTCCGGGTGCTCCTAACCACCAGGTCATAACAATTGAGGCCGCTTTCTTGGTGCCTGCTCCTAAATTGATGTTTTGGAAGCTTTTGGGCCCGTTTGAAGGTGTTGTGTATGCGTTTGTTTTTGCCTTCCATGTTTGACGAATAGTCAAATAAATCGACGAACATTGCAAAATAGGCAATTGTAATCTGAACCGAACATTAAAATATTCACTCATCTCTATTTGGGAGCCAGAATGAAAAAATCAACAGAAGGTGAAGAATTGTTTTTTTTTTTTTTTTTTTTACACCGTTTGAGCGGTATAAGTGATTAGACAACTTTATTCTTTGGGTCACTGTGATTACAGTGATACCATATTTATATCTTTTTTATGTTTGGCTGCTGACACAAAAAGATGCTTTTTATCGCAAAACTTTTGCATCACCATATTTTGAGAGCTAGAATTTTTCCAACAGTCATGTGTGGGCTTATTTTTTGCAGGACGAGTTAATGTTTTTATTGGTACTGTTTTTGGTCACATAATATTTTTTGATCGCTGATTTTTGGGAGACAGTATGAATAAAAACCATCAATTCAGGAATTGTTTTATGTGTTTTTTTTTATGCAATTCCGTGTCTGGTAAAATAAATAAGGCAGCTTTATTCTTCGGATTAGTACTATTACAGCGATTCCAAATTTATATACCGTATATACTCGAGTATAAGCCGACTCGAGTATAAGCCGACCCCCTTAATTTTGCCACAAAAAACTGGGAAAACTTATTGACTCGATTATACGCCTAGGGTGGAAAATGCAGCAGCTACCGGTGAATTTCAAAAATAAAAATAGATGCTCCATACCGTTCATTATTGCCCCAAAGGAGGTTCCATATAAAGCTGTGCCATACCATTGATTATTGCCCCATAGATGATCCATATATAGCTGTGCCATATAGAATGCTCTGCACCGTTCATTATGGCCCCATAGGTGCTCCACATAAATCTGTGCCAGTGCAAGTGGACGGGAAGACGGAGCGGCGCCCGGCGGGTGGAACGTGGACAGGTGAATATAAAATACTCACCTAGTCCCGGCACTCCTGACGCTCCCCCTGCCTGTCACACTGTCTTTGGGTGCCGCAGCTCTTCCTCTGTCAGCGGTCACTGGCACTGCTCATTAGAGAAATGAATATGCGGCTCCACCCCTATGGGAGTGGAGTCCATATTCATAAGTTTAATGAGCGGTCCCATGTGACCGCTGACAGAGGAAGAGCTGTGGCACCCGAAGACAGTGTGACAGGCAGGGGGAGCGTCAGGACCGCCGGGACTAGGTGAGTATGCGACAATCCTCTCTTCCCCTCACCCGCCGACCTTGCCACAGACCGTGACTCAAGTATAAGCCGAGAGGGGCACTTTCAGCCCAAAAAATTGGGCTGAAAATCTCGGCTTATACTCGAGTATATACGGTAGTTTTCTTTGTTTTGACATGTAGGCCATGTTCACACTTTGCGGTGTGCTCTGCAGGTTTATCCCGCAGCGGAATTGATAAATTTGCAGGGCAAAACCGCTGCGGTTATCCCTGCAGATTTATCGCGGTTTCCGCTGCGGGATTACTCCTGTACTATTGATGCTGCATATGCAGCAATATGCAGCATCAATAGTAATGATAAAAATAATAAAAATTGGTTATACTCACCCCCTCTGATGTCTGGATCTCCTGGGCGCTGCACCCGGCGGTCCGTTTCCAAATATGCTGTGCCGAGAAGGACCTTCGTGACGTCACGGTCATGTGACCGCGGCGTCATCACGGTCATGTGACCGCGACGTCACCACAGGTCCTGCTCGCACAGCAAACCGAAGACCGGACGGCCGCGGGCAGCGCTGAGAGGTGAGTATAACATCATTTTTTATTTTAATTCTTTTTTTTACACTATTTTATGCTTCCCAGGGCCTGGAGGAGAGTCTCCTCTCCTCCACCCCGGGTACCACCCGCACATTATCCGCTTACTTTCCGCAACGTGGGCACAGTCCCATGTGGGAAGTAAGCGGTTCAATGCATTTCTATGTGTGCAGAATCGCTGCGATTCTGCACAAAGAAGTGACATGCTGCGGGTTTTAAACCGTTGCGTTTCTGCGCGGTTTTTCCCGCAGCATGTGCACAGCGATTTGCGGTTTCCATAGGGTTTACATGTTAATGTAAATGCTATGGAAACTGCTGCGGACCCGCAGCATCAAAATCGCCGCGGATCCGCGGTAAAAACCGCAAAGTGTGAACATGGCCTCAGGCTGCCGTCACACTAGCAGTATTTGGTCAGTATTTTACATCAGTATTTGTGAGCCAAAATCAGAAGTGGAACAATTAGAAGAAAAGTATAATGGAAACATATGCACCACTAATGCATTTATCACCCACTCCTGGTTTTGACTGAGATATACTGATGTAAAATACTGACCAAATACTGCTAATGTGACGGCAGCCTTACACAGTAAAAACCACTTTATAGAAAAAATGAATTACTAGTGATGAGCGAATATACTCGTTACTCGAGATTTCTCGAGCATGCTCGGGGTGTCCTCCAAGTATTTTTTAGTGCTTCGAGATTTAGTTTTTATTGCCACAGCTGAATGATTTACATCTGTTAGCCAGCATAAGTACATGTGGGGATTCCCTAGCAACCAGGCAACCCCCACATGTACTTATGCTGGCTAACAGATGTAAATCATTCAGCTGCGGCAAGAAAAACTAAATCTCTGAGCACTAAAAAATACTCTGAGGACCCCCGAGCATGCTTGAGAAATCTCGAGTAACGAGTATATTCGCTCATCACTAGTAATTCATTTTTTCTCTTTTTCAAGAAAATCTCGCAGTACGGATGCCATACGGATTACATACAGAGGATGCCATGCGCAAAATACGCTGACACACCCTGCCTACGGAGGAGATACGGACCACTATTTTGGGGACTTTTCTGCGTATTACGGCCGTAAATTACGGACCGTATTTTTATACGCTGAGTGTGACGCCGGCCTCAAAGATATCATTTGTATTTACATTTACATTTGTCTTTTTGAATGGTGTTCACTGAAGAGGTTAACTAGTTGGACAGTTTTATGGGGCAGGACATTACGGACGTGGCGATACCAACCATGTGTACTTTTTTTGTTTAGTCTTTTTTTACATAAAAATAAAAAATTATCAGTACAATATATTAAAAAATTTTTTAAATTATGTTCTAATTTTATAAACAAAAAATTTTTACAATTTGGTTTTTTACTTTTTTTTTTTTTAACTTTTTTACTTTGTGCCACTATTGGCCTTTCAGTCTCAGCAACCTGATTACAGTAAGCCATTGCAATGCACGAGCATTTGCAATGGATTATACCTCTCAGTGCTGCACTGACAAGTCCCTAAGACCGGCTCTACGCATGGTCTGAGGCTCTTGCTGTAGCCTAGTGATCAGAATGTCATCATGATGACATCAGGTCGCCATACTAACAATCGGGCCCCTCAATGACGTGGCAGGAGCGCTGATCGGAGGGCAGTATTTTGGGGGTTAAAGTGCCGGGAGCAGTGCGGGCACCACTTTTGCACTGGGTGCCGGGTGTCAGCTGTCAGAATCAGTTGACATCTGGCAGTGATCACACGCGCACAGCCTCTGTGAGTGCAAAATCGCTTGGATGTAGTGAGTACATGTAAGGTTGGTAAGTACCAACCGACTAAGATGTACTGAGTACGACCAAGGTCGGGAAGGGGTTAAGGCTGCATTCACTAATCCGGGTGAAAGTGTTTTGCAGTCCGACTTTTTTTTTTTATCAGACAGCACCCAGACCCCTTGAGTGTGTCCTATTCTGAGCCTGAAAGTCTGGTTGGAATAGGCTATTCTCTGAGTTTAATGTATCTCACACCTTAATCCATTATTTTAGTAAATGTGTTAATAGTTTAATTCTCCTCAATGGGTCCGTTTTCCATCTGACACAATATTGGGCAGCACAAGGACATTTCACACAGTGTGAATGCATTCTTAGAGAGGATCTGTCACAAGGTCAAAAGTTGCCAGGTTTTGCTCTTATTTAATTCTTGCTGATCCCCTGAGTATTTTACTGTTTTCTTTCTTTCTTTTTATTATCTTTTTTTATACGGTTCCAGAGAGTGATTTTATTTGGTAAAAATAAAAGGTTCAGCTCACCCACATGCAAGATTCTCGTGATTCGGAGCAGATGACAGCATTTGTGCCTTGACGTAGAGCAGTTCAAAATAAGTAGAGTACTTCCTATAAGTAATTAAATCAGTAAAAAAATGTTAAAAGGTAACAATCTATTACCTGCAAATTATTTGTGTAGGCACAGTACATGTTATAAGGTCAATAAATAGATTTTATGCTATGTGTATCCAGAAGAAATGTCTGTGAGATTCTGCAGATGCTAATTTATTGTTCTGAAATGGCCTTTCAAATCAATTACCTTCCATATATCAGCAAATGATCTTAATCTGGCAATTCCTTATTTTTACAATGCTCTTGTATTCGCATTTGTCTTCATTCAGAATAGTAGTCACGCAACCAATGTGGTGAATTCTTCAGGGCGCCATAAAATTGCCTGTTAATTTATATTTCTGTCTTCATTAGGTAACAGCAGCCATTTTGAGGCCTGTAAATGTATATACGATCATGTAAGCCAACCTCTCATGATCAACAAATTACTAACTGTATTCATGAGGCAAGGCTGACATTTATGGTGCAGACCTATTAAAATTTTAATGAGGCATGTCTTCTATTTCATGAAATGTCTAATATTCATGAAATATGTCCAATATTCATGAGGAGTCATGTCCAGTATTCATGAGCTATGACTAGTACCCCTGGCTTAGACTCGTTTTTATTCTATTCTGTATGTAATCACAGATGCTTATTCATTTTTCATTATTTTCATAGAAATGTATTTACTTAACATCTAAATAAAATTATGGTAAGAAACTCTGAATATTATACAGTATTAAGATATTAACAAAATAGATCTACATAGCAGCAGCCCTTTTTATTTTTACTAAACATCTTTAAAGAGTAGTTAAAGTTTCTTATTGATCTTTCTTATTTATCAGGCAATTGAATTGCATGCAGATTGGTGGGGTCTGGGTCCTGCAACCACCACAGATTACGCAACAGGGCCCTGAGAAGAGCTAACCTCAACTGACAGGAGCACAAAACTCCTATCTGAGCATGCCCACAGCCCAGAGTATGAATTCAATAGAAAACTTGGGCTCACAGCTACAAGGCTGTGGACTTAGAAGTATGGGTTTAATAGAAAGAATAAGTTTGTACAGTGGGGAAAAAAAGTATTTAGTCAGCCTCCAATTGTGCAAGTTCTCGCACTTAAAAGGAATCTGTCACCCCAAAAGTCGTATATGAGCTAAGGCCACCGGCATCAGGGGCTTTTCTACATCATTCTGTAATGCTGTAGATAAGCCCCCAATGTAACCTGAAAGGTAAGAAAAACAGGTTATAGTATACTTACACAGGGGCGGTACCGGTTCGGTTCGGGTCCGATGGGCATTGCGGTTCGGGATGACGTCCTCTTCTTGTCTTCCTTAGCAAATACATAGAGAAATAAAGTATATGCAGAAATCAGTGATCACCCAAAAAATAAATATATGAACAAATCGTAGAACAATATACAGTTTAAAAACACTTAAAATAGTCCCAAACATTGACCAAAAACAGCACGATCCAAAATATAAAGTGTAATACTCTCAGGCCCATTAGCCTGATGATAGAAGACGGACAGTGCATCCAGAAAAATCCCTTAAATACATAGCATATGAGTATACAACCTGATAAGCAAGGAAATATCACCTGTTTGCTACACCTATATGCTGTCAGCACAATAGCATTGTCATGCCACAGAATCCCTTAATAACAATATCCTAATAAAATATTTACCAAATTTGTCATCATGTGGCATGGCATTAATTAAGAAAAAACAGCATAGGGAAAAAGAACAGGATACTCAGTCCTACTTCGGATCATCCAGTCGCCCCCTGTGCAAACAGTCAGGCTGAACGGACTGGACCCACGCGTATCGACACTAAGTGTGTCTTCCTCAAGGTCTCTCTGACCTTTCCCGGTGCCTGTGCACTGCAGTACTTTGCTCTTTTGCTCTGCTCTCAACAGGGCAGACAAAGTACACCTGCGCCGGAGCCGCGGCAGGAAGACAAGAAGAGGACGTCATCGTATGAAGATAGGAGGTGCCGAACCCGGACTGCGATGCCCAACGGACCCGGATAGCAGCAGGACCGCCCCTGGGTGAGTATAATATAACCTTTTCTTACATTTCAGGTTACATCGGAGGCTTATCTACAGCATTACAGAATGCTGTAGATAAGCCCCTGATGCCGGTGGCCTTAGCTCATATACGATTTTTGGGGTGACAGATTCCCTTTAAAAAGATGAGAGAGGTCTGTAATTGACATCGTAGGTAGACTACAACTATGAGAGCCAAGGAGAAAACAAATCCAGAAAATCACCTTGTCTCATTTGGCAAGATTTAGGCTATGTGCACACGTAGGAAAAGGGGTGCAGAATTTTCTGCACAAAAACCGCATCTCCTGGCAGAATCCGCAGCCGTGGATTTGCAGCGGATTTTGTGCGGTCTTTATGCGGAATTGATGCGGATTTTCTGTGGTTTTTGCCACTGCGGATTTTTAACATGGAGGGGTGCAGAAAGATCCTCACAAAAGAAGTGGCATGCACTTCTTTGAAATTTGCAGCAATTCCGCACTGATTTTTCTGCACCATCTGCACAGCTTTTTTTTATCCTATTGAATAACATTGTACTGTACATCACAGTGTGTATCTGCAGCGTTTCTGTGCGGAAAAATCCACTGCGGATCCGCAGCAAATCCGCATTGTGTGCACATATTTTACAAATTATGATGGAAAATAAGTATAACAATAAGGAGAAAGAGGAAAAACTCACTGACCATTAATGCTCACACATTACAGGCGAGAGCGCACAAGAGAGGACCTCCTTATTGGTTATTTATGCTATATATACACTGTATTCCAAACTGTTATGCAAATTGGATTTAAGTGTCATAAAGATATAATTGTTTTGTTTTTCAAATAAACTCGTGGATGGTATTGTGTCTCAGGGCTCAATGGATCACTGAAATCAATCTTAAACACGTGATAATTAGTTTTCCTTGTGATTCTAATTAAAGGAAGAATACTTAAAAATGATGTTCCCCATTATTAAGCAGGCCACAGGTTTCAAGCAATATGGGAAATAAAAAGGATCTCTCTGCTGCTGAAGAGCATTAAATAGTACAATGCCTTGGACAAGGTATGAAAACATTAGATATTTCCCGAAAACTTAAGAGTGATCATCATACTGTGAAGAGATTTGTGACTGAAACAGAGCACACACAGAGTTCATGCATATAAAGGCATAATGAGGAAGGTTTCTGCCAGACAAATTCATTGGATTAAGAGAGCATCTGCCAAAATACCATTACAAAGCAGCAAACAGTTATTTGAAGCTGCTGGTGCCTCTGGAGTCCCTGGAACCTCAAGGTGTAGGATCCTTCAAAGGCTTGCTGTGGTGCATAAACCTACTATTCGGTCACCCCTAAACAGTGTTCACAAGCAGAATTGGTTGCAGTGGGCCCAGACATACATGAAGACTAATTTTCAAACTTTCTGGTTTACTGATGAGTGTCGAGCAACCCTGGATGGTCCAGATGGATGGAGCAGTGGATGGTTGGTGGATGGCCACCATGTCCCAACAAGGCTGCGACGTCTGCAAGGAGGTGGAGGAATCATGTTTTGGGCCTGAATAATGGGGAAACAGCTGGTAGGGCCCTTTAAGGTTCCTGAAGGTGTGAAAATGACCTCTGCAAAGTATATAGAACTTCTGACTGACAACTTTCTTCCATGGTATAAAAAGCAGAAACGTTCTTTCAGGATCAAAATCATCTTCATGCATGACAATGCACCATCTCATGCTGCAAAGAATACCTCTGAGTCATTGGCTGCTATGGGCATAAAAGGAGATAAACTCATGGTGTGGCCACCATCTTTCCCTGACCTTAACCCTATAGAGAACCTTTGGAGTATCATCAAGCCAAAGATCTATGAGGGAGGGAGGCAGTTCACACCAAAACAGCAGCTCTGGGAGGCGATTCTGACTTCATGCAAATAAATACAAGCAGAAACTCTCCAAAAACTCACAAGTTCAATGGATACAAGAATTGTGAAGGTGATATCAAAGAAGGGTCCTATGTTAACATGTAACTTGTCCTGTTAGGATGTTTTGGAGTTAAATAGCTTTTTTGTTCAGTGAATGTGACCTCCTAATTAGAGTTGAGCGACCTTGACCTTTTTAGAGTCGAGCCGGGTTTTGCGAAACCCGACTATGTCCAAAGTCGGGTCGAGTGAAATCGGCCGATTATGACGTAAAGTCGGGATCGACCGAAACACGAAACCCAATGCAAGTCAATGGGGCAGCATAGTCGGCAGTGAGTGGGGGCCAGGAAAACACCTAGAGTGGCCATTTTAATGTCAAAACCATCCATTCTTCTTAATGAAGCTTGTCAAGCGTAATTTACCTTATAATAATTGGAAGGCATTTGAAATTGGGGGTCATTTGGCTAAAGTTGTGGGGGGTAGGGCTGGTTCAAGTAATTAGTGGGCCCAGGAAATCTGGACCACGTCACGGCAGTGGAGCAGGGAGAGGTAAGTATTTCAACTTTGCAAGTGCTGTGAACCTGAGCAAGCAGGGGGGGCCCACTCGTTGGCATTGGCACTGGCACAGGGCCCCTCAAAGTACAGCGGTGTGTTTGCACGGCGGGGGCGCCTCCCACCGGCAGCAACACTTTTGCGTACTATGAGAGGCCCTGTGCCAGTGACGTCGCCAACTAGTATTCCTCCCCCCACCTGATGAAGGAACCTGCACTTTCATCTGCACCTTCCTCTTTGTCCCCGTGTAAGGTGGTATGGTATGCGGGAAGAGCAACCTGACTTTCAGCAGGGTCACAATGTTGTTGTGTAGCGTGCACGGGGAATGTTGCGTTATGGGTCAATGTACCAGCAGACTCATCTATCACTGGCTGGGCAATGGGCACGATGAAGTGGAAACACAGATATAGGCCCAAAGAAGAAAGTGGGCTAAATGCAGTTCAAAATTGGTAACACAGGAATAACCAGGGGGCATTGCAGTGGAGGACAACTGGAATGAGAGGCTGACACAGAGAGTAGGGCCAAATCAGTAAGTAGTCGAAATGCAGTTCAAAATTGGCAACCGTAGTAAACAGGCGGCACAGCTTTGTTCAGTGGAGGAGAACAGCAAGGAGTGGCAGACACCGATAGTAGGCCCCAAACCAACTAGTACGCCAAATGCAGTTGTTCCATTTAACCACAATTTAATGAGAGCCTGAAGATAGAAGCTCAGGAAAGGCAACCTGGGGAACACCTTGGAGTGTAACACACCATCTCTCTCCACCCCATACCCATTTTGTATGGCCTAATGCAGTGTACTTTTCTACAACTACTAAACGAGAGTCGGAAGACCGAAGCAATGGCAAGGAAACCTGGGGAACACCTTAGAGTGTAACACACCCTCTCTCTACACCCCATACCCAATTTGAAGGCCTAATGCAGTGTAGTTTCCAAGAACTACTAAACGAGAGCCGGAAGATCGAAGCTCAGGAAAGGCAACCTGGGGAACACCTTGGAGTGTAACACACCCTCTCGCTACACCCCATACCCAATTTGAAGGCCTAATGCAGCGTAGTTTCCAACAACTACTAAACGAGAGCCGGAAGATCGAAGCTCAGGAAAGGCAACCTGGGGAACACCTTGGAGTGTAACAAACCCTCTCTCTACACCCCATACCCAATTTGTAGGCCTAATGCAGCGTAGTTTCCGACAACTACTAAACGAGAGCATGAAGATCGAAGCTCAGGAAAGGCAACCTGGGGAACACCTTGGAGTGTAACACACCCTCTCTCTACACCCCATACCCAATTTGTAGGCCTAATGCAGCGTAGTTTCCGACAACTACTAAACGAGAGCCGGAATATCGAAGCTCAGGAAAGGCAACCTGGGGAACACCTTGGAGTGTAACACACCCTCTCTCTACGCCCCATACCCAATTTGTAGGCCTAATGCAGCGTAGTTTCCGACAACTACTAAACGAGAGCCGGAATATCGAAGCTCAGGAAAGGCAACCTGGGGAACACCTTGGAGTGTAACACACCCTCTCTCTACACCCCATACCCAATTTGAAGGCCTAATGCAGTGTAGTTTCCAAGAACTACTAAACGAGAGCCGGAAGATCGAAGCTCAGGAAAGGCAACCTGGGGAACACCTTGGAGTGTAACACACCCTCTCGCTACACCCCATACCCAATTTGAAGGCCTAATGCAGCGTAGTTTCCAACAACTACTAAACGAGAGCCGGAAGATCGAAGCTCAGGAAAGGCAACCTGGGGAACACCTTGGAGTGGAACACACCATCTCTCTACACCCCATACCCAATTTGAAGGCCTAATGCAGAGTAGTTTCCAAGAACTACTAAACGAGAGCCGGAAGATCGAAGTTCAGGAAAGGCAACCTGGGGAACACCTTGGAGTGTAACACAACGTCTCTCTACACGACGGAAGGGCTGATTCTTAGGAAGGAAGGCTGTTGGAAATAAGCATTGCGCGTCCGAGGGTGATTATATTCTTATTAGGTATATACTCACCCTCGGACGCGCCCTGCTTCTTTATTTGGAATGAATGTTTATTTGCAATGTGGTGTTGACTTTCTCTATTATTTTGGTAATTAATGATTTTATTATTTTCATTATTTTGCATCTTCTCGGCAATAATATAAAGAAGACGCGACAGGACAACACTCGGTGGATGCCATATGTGTGTTTTCAATTTAAAAAAACTTTCAGTTAACTACTTGCAGGAGAAAGTAATTGTAGCTGGTGGCCATTTTTAGTACTGTACCAGATTAGAGTTGTGTGTTTGTTTTTAATGTTAAAATGTCTGCATTTGATATCTCACCAGTATTTTCTTTTTTATAAGCAAAATACTTATTTTTATATTTTCTGATGTTGGTTCCAGGGGTACACGGCCAGCAGTGCCCTGGTCAGTGTAGTAGTAGTTGAAAGAATGGACCGCAGACAGGCATCGAAGGCCTAAAATAATAACACATGGCTGTAGGCAATTTTAAATTGGTTCCAGGGGTACACGGACAGCAGTGGTGTGGTCAGTGGAGGCCTAGTGGAAGGAGTGACCGCAGACAGGCATCGAAGGCCTAAAATAATAACACATGGCTGTAGGCAATTTTAAATTGGTTCCAGGGGTACACGGGCAGCAGTGACCTGGTCAGTGTAGTAGTAGTTGAAAGAATGGACCGCAGACAGGCATCGAAGGCCTAAAATAAAAAAATTGGGCTGGCTGTAGGCAATTTTAAATTGGTTCCAGGGGTACACGGGCAGCAGTGGTGTGGTCAGTGGAGGCCTAGTGGAAGGAGTGACCGCAGACAGGCATCGAAGGCCTAAAATAATAACACATGGCTGTAGGCAATTTTAAATTGGTTCCAGGGGTACACGGGCAGCAGTGACCTGGTCAGTGTAGTAGTAGTTGAAAAAATGGACCGCAGACAGGCATCGAATGCCTAAAATAATAACACATGGCTGTAGGCAATTTTAAATTGGTTACAGGGGTACACGGACAGCAGTGACCTGGTCAGTGTAGTAGTAGTTGAAAGAATGGACCGCAGACAGGCATCGAAGGCCTAAAATAAAAAAATTGGGCTGGCTGTAGGCAATTTTAAATTGGTTCCAGGGGTACACGGACAGCAGTGGTGTGGTCAGTGGAGGCCTAGTGGAAGGAGTGACCGCAGACAGGCATCGAAGGCCTAAAATAATAACACATGGCTGTAGGCAATTTTAAATTGGTTCCAGGGGTACACGGACAGCAGTGGTGTGGTCAGTGGAGGCCTAGTGGAAGGAGTGACCGCAGACAGGCATCGAAGGCCTAAAATAATAACACATGGCTGTAGGCAATTTTAAATTGGTTCCAGGGGTACACGGACAGCAGTGACCTGGTCAGTGTAGTAGTAGTTGAAAGAATGGACCGCAGACAGGCATCGAAGGCCTAAAATAAAAAAATTGGGCTGGCTGTAGGCAATTTTAAATTGGTTCCAGGGGTACACGGGCAGCAGTGGTGTGGTCAGTGGAGGCCTAGTGGAAGGAGTGACCGCAGACAGGCATCGAAGGCCTAAAATAATAACACATGGCTGTAGGCAATTTTAAATTGGTTCCAGGGGTACACGGACAGCAGTGGTGTGGTCAGTGGAGGCCTAGTGGAAGGAGTGACCGCAGACAGGCATCGAAGGCCTAAAATAATAACACATGGCTGTAGGCAATTTTAAATTGGTTCCAGGGGTACACGGACAGCAGTGACCTGGTCAGTGTAGTAGTAGTTGAAAGAATGGACCGCAGACAGGCATCGAAGGCCTAAAATAAAAAAATTGGGCTGGCTGTAGGCAATTTTAAATTGGTTCCAGGGGTACACGGACAGCAGTGGTGTGGTCAGTGGAGGCCTAGTGGAAGGAGTGACCGCAGACAGGCATCGAAGGCCTAAAATAATAACACATGGCTGTAGGCAATTTTAAATTGGTTCCAGGGGTACACGGACAGCAGTGGTGTGGTCAGTGGAGGCCTAGTGGAAGGAGTGACCGCAGACAGGCATCGAAGGCCTAAAATAATAACACATGGCTGTAGGCAATTTTAAATTGGTTCCAGGGGTACACGGACAGCAGTGACCTGGTCAGTGTAGTAGTAGTTGAAAGAATGGACCGCAGACAGGCATCGAAGGCCTAAAATAAAAAAATTGGGCTGGCTGTAGGCAATTTTAAATTGGTTCCAGGGGTACACGGGCAGCAGTGGTGTGGTCAGTGGAGGCCTAGTGGAAGGAGTGACCGCAGACAGGCATCGAAGGCCTAAAATAATAACACATGGCTGTAGGCAATTTTAAATTGGTTCCAGGGGTACACGGGCAGCAGTGACCTGGTCAGTGTAGTAGTAGTTGAAAAAATGGACCGCAGACAGGCATCGAATGCCTAAAATAATAACACATGGCTGTAGGCAATTTTAAATTGGTTACAGGGGTACACGGACAGCAGTGACCTGGTCAGTGTAGTAGTAGTTGAAAGAATGGACCGCAGACAGGCATCGAAGGCCTAAAATAAAAAAATTGGGCTGGCTGTAGGCAATTTTAAATTGGTTCCAGGGGTACACGGACAGCAGTGGTGTGGTCAGTGGAGGCCTAGTGGAAGGAGTGACCGCAGACAGGCATCGAAGGCCTAAAATAATAACACATGGCTGTAGGCAATTTTAAATTGGTTCCAGGGGTACACGGACAGCAGTGACCTGGTCAGTGTAGTAGTAGTTGAAAGAATGGACCGCAGACAGGCATCGAAGGCCTAAAATAAAAAAATTGGGCTGGCTGTAGGCAATTTTAAATTGGTTCCAGGGGTACACGGGCAGCAGTGACCTGGTCAGTGTAGTAGTAGTTGAAAGAATGGACCGCAGACAGGCTTAGAAGGCCTAACATAACAAACTTGGGCTGGCTGTAGGCACTTTTAAATTGGTTCCAGGGGTACACGGGCAGCAGTGGTCTGGTCAGTGGAAGTCTAGTGGAAGGAGTGACCGCAGACAGGCTTCCAAGGCCTAACATAACAAACTTGGGCTGGCTGTAGGCACTTTTAAATTGGTTCCAGGGGTACACGGGCAGCAGTGGTCTGGTCAGTGGAAGTCTAGTGGAAGGAGTGACCGCAGACAGGCTTCCAAGGCCTAACATAACAAACTTGGGCTGGCTGTAGGCACTTTTAAATTGGTTCCAGGGGTACACGGGCAGCAGTGGTCTGGTCAGTGGAAGTCTAGTGGAAGGAGTGACCGCAGACAGGCTTCCAAGGCCTAACATAACAAACTTGGGCTGGCTGTAGGCACTTTTAAATTGGTTCCAGGGGTACACGGGCAGCAGTGGTCTGGTCAGTGGAAGTCTAGTGGAAGGAGTGACCGCAGACAGGCTTCCAAGGCCTAACATAACAAACTTGGGCTGGCTGTAGGCACTTTTAAATTGGTTCCAGGGGTACACGGGCAGCAGTGGTCTGGTCAGTGGAAGTCTAGTGGAAGGAGTGACCGCAGACAGGCTTCGAAGGCCTAACATAACAAAATTGGGCTGGCTGTAGGCACTTTAAATTGGTTCCAGGGGTACATGGGCAGCAGTGTATGGTCAGTGGAAGTCTAGTGGAAGGAGTGACGGCAGACAGTCTTCGAAGGCCTAACATAACAAAATTGGGCTGACTGTAGGCACTTTTAAATTGGTTCCAGGGTAACACGGCCAGCAGTGGCCTGGTCAGTGTAGTAGTTGTAGAAAGAAGGGACCGCAGACAGGCTTCGAAGGCCTAACATAACAAAAATGTCAAAACAATGGTATTGTCAGTGCCAGGCATTGAAGGATGTCAGCGGCTAGACTACACATTGGTGAAGCTGTGAGAGATAATTTTGCTAGTGGTAGAGCACTGTTTGAGCTGGGGGGGGGAACTGTCTTGTGGCCGGCGGTACAGGCACAGGGCCCCTCATATTACAACGGTGTGTCTGACGTTGGGTGCGCACCACCACCGCCAGAGACACTTTATTGTACTATGAGGGACCCAGTGGCAGTGCCGTCGACCAAAAGCGGCCACACCCACCTCTTCAGACAAACAGCACTCTCAAGGGTCCAAGCGCAAAGTGGCGATAGCACGGCCCCGTGTGGGGAGTTTGGCCATTTCGTGAGGTGGAAACATGTCGTATGCTGGACAATCAGGTGAAGAAAATTACGAGATTGGAAAAGTCATTCAGAATAGTCCACAGGCAAGACCTTTTCATAGGAAAGCTAGGTGTCAGCCGGGCAGGGTGGGGCAAAAGATTTTGAAATCCAGTTGTGGTTCATTTTAATGAAGGTTAGATCATCTACATTTTGGGTAGCCAGACGAGTCCTTTTTTCTGTTAGTATTGAACCTGCAGCACTGAATACTCTTTCTGATAGGACACTAGCTGCCGGGCAAGCAAGCTCCTGCAATGCATATTCTGCCAATTCTGGCCAGGTGTCTAATTTGGATGCCCAGTAATCAAATGGGAATGACGGTTGAGGGAGAACGTCGATAAGGGATGAAAAATAGTTTGTAACCATACTGGACAAATGTTGTCTCCTGTCACTTTGAATTGATGCTGCAGTACCTGTCCTGTCTGCGGTCATAGAAAAATCACTCCACAACCTGGTCAGAAAACCCCTCTGTCCAACGCCACTTCTGATTTCTGCCCCTCTAACACCTCTGGTCTGCTGGCCCCTGGAGCTCGTGTGAGAACGATCACGGGCGCTGTGTGCAGGGAATGCCAGAAGCAAACGGTCAACAAGAGTTGATTGTTTTGTTGCTAATATTAGTTCCAAGTTCTCATGTGGCATAATATTTTGCAATTTGCCTTTATAGCGAGGATCAAGGAGGCAGGCCAACCAGTAATCGTCATCGTTCATCATTTTTGTAATGCGTGTGTCCCTTTTGAGGATACGCAAGGCATAATCCGCCATGTGGGCCAAAGTTCCCGTTGTCAAATCTGCGGTTGTGCTTGGTTGAGGGGCAGTTGCAGGCAAATCTACGTCACTTGTGTCCCTCAAAAAACCAGAACCCGGCCTTGCCACGCCACCAATTTCCCGTGCCCCCGGGAAAGCTTCCTCATTAAAAATATACTCATCCCCATCATCCTCCTCATCCTCCACCTCCTCTTCGCCCGGTACCTCGTCATGTACACTGCCCTGACCAGACAATCGCTGACTGTCATCAAGGCTTTCCTCTTCCTCTGGTGCAGACGCCTGATCCTTTATGTGCGTCAAACTTTGCATCAGCAGACGCATTAGGGGGATGCTCATGCTTATTATGGCGTTGTCTGCACTAACCAGCCGTGTGCATTCCTCAAAACACTGAAGGACTTGACACATGTCTTGAATCTTCGACCACTGCACACCTGACAACTCCATGTCTGCCATCCTACTGCCTGCCCGTGTATGTGTATCCTCCCACAAAAACATAACAGCCCGCCTCTGTTCGCACAGTCTCTGAAGCATGTGCAGTGTTGAGTTCCACCTTGTTGCAACGTCTATGATTAGGCGATGCTGGGGAAGGTTCAAAGAACGCTGATAGGTCTGCATACGGCTGGAGTGTACAGGCGAACGGCGGATATGTGCGCAAAGTCCACGCACTTTGAGGAGCAGGTCGGATAACCCCGGATAACTTTTCAGGAAGCACTGCACCACCAGGTTTAAGGTGTGAGCCAGGCAAGGAATGTGTTTCAGTTGGGAAAGGGAGATGGCAGCCATGAAATTCCTTCCGTTATCACTCACTACCTTGCCTGCCTCAAGATCTACAGTGCCCAGCCACGACTGCGTTTCTTGCTGCAAGAACTCGGACAGAACTTCCGCGGTGTGTCTATTGTCGCCCAAACACTTCATAGCCAATACAGCCTGCTGACGTATGCCAGTAGCTGCCCCATAATGGGAGACCTGGTGTGCAACAGTGGCAGGTGCGGATGGAGTGTTTGTGCGACTGCGGTCTGTGGACGAGCTCTTGCTTCTGCAGGAGGACGAGGAGGAGGAGGAGGAGGGGGTGCGAACGGCTACAGACAACTGTTTACTAGACCGTGGGCTAGGCAGAACTGTCCCAAACTTGCTGTCCCCTGTGGACCCTGAATCCACCACATTTACCCAGTGTGCCGTGATGGACACGTAACGTCCCTGGCCATGCCTACTGGTCCATGCATCTGTTGTCAGGTGCACCTTTGTGCTCACAGATTGCCTGAGTGCATGGACGATGCGCTCTTTAACATGCTGGTGGAGGGCTGGGATGGCTTTTCTGGAAAAAAAGTGTCGACTGGGTAGCTCGTAGCGTGGTACAGCGTAGTCCATCAGGTCTTTGAAAGCTTCGCTTTCAACTAACCGGTAGGGCATCATCTCTAACGAGATTAGTCTAGCTATGTGGGCGTTCAAACCCTGTGTACGCGGATGCGAGGCTAAGTATTTCCTTTTTCTAACCATAGTCTCATGTAGGGTGAGCTGGACTGGAGAGCTGGAGATCGTGGAACTAGCGGGGGTGCCGGTGGACATGGCAGACTGAGAGACGGTGGGAGATGGTATTGTTGCCGCCGGTGCCCTAGATGCAGTGTTTCCTACTACGAAACTGGTGATTCCCTGACCCTGACTGCTTTGGCCTGGCAAAGATACCTGCACAGATACAGCAGGTGGTGCGCTAAATGGTGGTCCTACACTGCCGGAAGGGATGTTGCGTTGATGACTAGCTTCATTGGCCGAGGGTGCAACAACCTTAAGGGACGTTTGGTAGTTAGTCCAAGCTTTCAAATGCATGGTGGTTAAATGTCTATGCATGCAACTAGTATTGAGACTTTTCAGATTCTGACCTCTGCTTAAGGAAGTAGAACATTTTTGACAGATGACTTTGCGCTGATCAATTGGATGTTGTTTAAAAAAATGCCAGACTGCACTCTTTCTAGCATCGGATACCTTTTCAGGCATTGCAGACTGAGCTTTAACCGGATGGCCACGCTGTCCTCCACCAGGTTTTGGCTTTGCCACGCGTTTTGGGCAAGATACGGGCCCGGCAGATGGAACCTGTGGCGATGTTGATGCCTGCTGCGGCCCCTCCTCCTCCTCTGCTTCAGAACTGCTGCCGCCTGCACCCTGTTCCCCCAATGGCTGCCAATCGGGGTCAAGAACTGGGTCATCTAATAACTCTTCTTGTACCTCCTGCGCAACTTCGTCTGTGTCACCGTGTCGTTCGGTGGTATAGCGTTCGTGATGGGGCAACATAGTCTCATCAGGGTCTGATTCTTGATCAGCACCCTGCGAGGGCAATGTTGTGGTCTGAGTCAAAGGACCAGCATAGTAGTCTGGCTGTGGCTGTGCGTCAGTGCACTCCATGTCAGATTCAATTTGTAATGGGCATGGACTGTTAACTGCTTCACTTTCTAAGCCAGGGACGGTATGTGTAAAGAGCTCCATGGAGTAACCCGTTGTGTCGCCTGCTGCATTCTTCTCTGTTGTTGTTTTTGCTGAAGAGGACAAGGAAGTGACTTGTCCCTGACCGTGAACATCCACTAACGACGCGCTGCTTTTACTTTTACCAGTTTCACGAGATGAGGCAAAAGAGCTAGAGGCTGAGTCAGCAAGATAAGCCAAAACTTGCTCTTGCTGCTCCGGCTTTAAAAGCGGTTTTCCTAATCCCAGAAAAGGGAGCGTTCGAGGCCTTGTGTAGCCGGACGACGAACCTGGCTCCACAGCTCCAGACTTAGGTGCAATATTTTTTCCCCCACGACCACCTGATGCTCCACCACTACCACTACCCTCATTACCAGCTGACAATGAACGCCCCCGGCCACGACCTCTTCCACTAGACTTCCTCATTGTTTTAAAAACGTAACCAAACTAACGTTATTTGTTGCAGTCACACAACTTACACGGTGAGCTATAACTTCAGTATGATTTAGCTACCCCTTTACAGGTTGGTGAGACCACAGCGAAAATCAGGCCCAATGTTACACACTCTTTTTTTGGTGGCTGCAAATTAGAGAGATGCCCCACACGCAGGACTGTCACTGAAGCACAAATGTTAATATTAATGTCACACTATTATTTTTTTTTTTTTTTTATTTTTTTCAGGAACACTTTAGAAACCCCCCCAAAAAAAAAAAATAGATTTTTGCAGGGAGAATTTAGAAAACAAATGTAACAAACTATATGCTTTCTATGGGCCACTGAGTGAGAGATGACGCACACAGGAATCAGGAGTGGCACACAAGCCCAGAGGCCAATATTTTTCTACCAATGATTGATGGAGTTATTTTCTCTGGTAGATTTTGGAACCCAAATCAAGGAAAAAAAATGTAGGCTTTCTATGGACCACAATTGGAGAGAGAGAGAGAGAGAGATGGCACACCCAGGAGTCAAGACTGGCACACAAGCAGAAAGGCCAATATTAATCTCCCACTGTTTTTTTTTTTTTTTTTTTTTTTTTTTTTTTTTTCAGGGAGACTTTAGAAAAAAAAATAATAATAAAAATATGATTTTATCAGGAAGAATTTAGAAACCAAATAAAATAAAATGATTTTTTCAGGGAGAATTTATAAAACAAATAAAAACAAAAATAGGCGTTCTATGGCCCACTGACTGAGAGATGACGCACACAGGAGTCAGGAGTGGCACACAAACCCAGAGGCCAATATTTTTCTACCAATGATTGATGTAGTTATTTTCTCTGGTAGATTTTAGAACCCAAATCAAGGAAAAAAAATATAGGCTTTCTATGGACCACAATTGGAGAGAGAGAGAGAGAGAGAGAGAGAGAGAGAGAGAGAGATGGCACACCCAGGAGTCAAGACTGGCACACAAGCAGAAAGGCCAATATTAATCTCCCACTGTTTTTTTTGGTTGTTTTTTTTTTTTTTTTTTTCAGGGAGACTTTAGAAAAAAAAATAATAAAAAAAATATGATTTTATCAGGAAGAATTTAGAAACCAAATAAAATAAAATGATTTTTTCAGGGAGAATTTATAAAACAAATAAAACCAAAAATAGGCGTTCTATGGCCCACTGACTGAGAGATGACGCACCCAGGAGTCAAGACTGGCACACAAGCAGAAAGGCCAATATTAATCTCCCACTGTTTTTTTTGGTTGTTTTTTTTTTTTTTTTTTCAGGGAGACTTTAGAAAAAAAAATAATAAAAAAAATATGATTTTATCAGGAAGAATTTAGAAACCAAATAAAATAAAATGATTTTTTCAGGGAGAATTTATAAAACAAATAAAACCAAAAATAGGCGTTCTATGGCCCACTGACTGAGAGATGACGCACCCAGGAGTCAAGACTGGCACACAAGCAGAAAGGCCAATATTAATCTCCCACTGTTTTTTTTTTTTTTTTTCAGGGAGACTTTAGAAAAAAAAATAATAAAAAAAATATGATTTTATCAGGAAGAATTTAGAAACCAAATAAAATAAAATGATTTTTTCAGGGAGAATTTAGAAAACAAATAAAACCAAAAATAGGCGTTCTATGGCCCACTGACTGAGAGATGACGCACACAGGAGTCAGGAGTGGCACACAAACCCAGAGGCCAATATTTTTCTACCAATGATTGATGTAGTTATTTTCTCTGGTAGATTTTAGAACCCAAATCAAGGAAAAAAAATATAGGCTTTCTATGGACCACAATTGGAGAGAGAGAGAGAGAGAGAGAGAGAGAGAGATGGCACACCCAGGAGTCAAGACTGGCACACAAGCAGAAAGGCCAATATTAATCTCCCACTGTTTTTTTGGTTGTTTTTTTTTTTTTTTTTTCAGGGAGACTTTAGAAATAAAAATAATAAAAAAAATATGATTTTATCAGGAAGAATTTAGAAACCAAATAAAATAAAATGATTTTTTCAGGGAGAATTTAGAAAACAAATAAAACCAAAAATATGCGTTCTATGGCCCACTGACTGAGAGAGAGAGAGAGATGGAACGCTTAGTACTGGCACACAAGCCCAAAGGGCAATATTAATCTCCCTTTTTTTTTCCAGGGAGAATTTCTGAAACCCAAAAAAAAAATAAAATAGGCTTTCTATGGCCCACTATTTGTGAGAGAGATGGGACGCTCAGGACTGGCACAGATGGCACGCTCAGGACTGGCACAGAAGCCCAGAGGCCAATATTAATCTCCCTTTTTTTCTGGGAGAATTTATAAAACCAAAAAAATATTTAAATAGGCTTTCTATGGCCCACTATTTGTGAGAGAGATGGCACGCTCAGGACTGGCACAGATGGCACGCTCACAACTGGCACACAAGCCCAGAGGCCAATATTAATCTCCCTTTTTTCAGGGAGAATTTCTAAAACCCAAAAAAAAAATAAAATAGGCTTTCTATGGCCCACTATTTGTGAGAGAGATGGGACGCTCAGGACTGGCACAGATGGCACGCTCAGGACTGGCACAGAAGCCCAGAGGCCAATATTAATCTCCCTTTTTTTCTGGGAGAATTTATAAAACCAAAAAAATATTTAAATAGGCTTTCTATGGCCCACTATTTGTGAGAGAGATGGCACGCTCAGGACTGGCACAGATGGCACGCTCACAACTGGCACACAAGCCCAGAGGCCAATATTAATCTCCCTTTTTTCAGGGAAAATTGATAAAACAAAAAAAAAAATTAAATAGGCTTTCTATGGCCCACTATTTGTGAGAGAGATGGCACGCTCAGGGCTGGCTGGCACAGATGGCACGCTCAGGACTGGCACACAAGCCCAGAGGCCAATATTAATCTCCCTTTTTTTCTGGGAGAATTTATAAAACCAAAAAAATATTTAAATAGGCTTTCTATGGCCCACTATTTGTGAGAGAGATGGCACGCTCAGGACTGGCACAGATGGCACGCTCACAACTGGCACACAAGCCCAGAGGCCAATATTAATCTCCCTTTTTTCAGGGAAAATTGATAAAACAAAAAAAAAAATTAAATAGGCTTTCTATGGCCCACTATTTGTGAGAGAGATGGCACGCTCAGGGCTGGCTGGCACAGATGGCACGCTCAGGACTGGCACACAAGCCCAGAGGCCAATATTAATCTCCCTTTTTTTCTGGGAGAATTTATAAAACCAAAAAAATATTTAAATAGGCTTTCTATGGCCCACTATTTGTGAGAGAGATGGCACGCTCAGGACTGGCACAGATGGCACGCTCACAACTGGCACACAAGCCCAGAGGCCAATATTAATCTCCCTTTTTTCAGGGAAAATTTATAAAACAAAAAAAAAAATTAAATAGGCTTTCTATGGCCCACTATTTGTGAGAGAGATGGCACGCTCAGGGCTGGCACAGATGGCACGCTCAGGACTGGCACACAAGCCCAGAGGCCAATATTAATCTCCCTTTTTTTCAGGGAGAATTTATAAAACCAAAAAAAAAAATAAATAGGCTTTCTATGGCCCACTATTTGTGAGAGAGATGGCACACTCAGGACTGGCACACAAGCCCAAAGGCCAATATTAATCTCCCACTGTATTTTTATCAGGGAGAATTTATACACCCCACAAAAAAAAATACAGAAAAATGAAAAGGCTTTCTATGGCCCACTATGTGAGAGAGATGGCACACACAGGGATGGCACTCTAGCAGAAATGCCAAATTGCCAATCTTAATCTCCCACCAAAAAAAAAAAAAAAAAAAAAACAGGGAATGTCCTACAATTACTATCTCCCTGCCTGCAGTAATCTCAGCCAGGTATGGCAGGCAGCTACTATCTCCCTGCCTGCAGTAATCTCAGCCAGGTATGGCAGGCAGCAATAAGGAGTGGACTGATGCACAAATGAAATAAAAAGTGTGGACAAACAAAAAAGATAGCTGTGCAGAAAGGAAGGAACAAGAGGATTTGTGCTTTGAAAAAAGCAGTTGGTTTGCACAGCGGCGTACACACAGCAATGCAGCTATCAGGGAGCCTTCTAGGGCAGCCCAATGAGCTACAGCGCTGAGGGGAAAAAAAAAAAAAAAAAAACTTCCACTGTCCCTGCACACCGAGGGTGGTGTTGGACAGTGCAAATCGCTGCAGCACAAGCGGTTTTGTGGTTAATGGACCCTGCCTAACGCTATCCCTGCTTCTGACAAAGCGGCAGCAACCTCTCCCTAAGCTCAGATCAGCAGCAGTAAGATGGCGGTCGGCGGGAACGCCTCTTTATAGCCCCTGTGACGTCGCAGACAGCAAGCCAATCACTGCAATGCCCTTCTCTAAGATGGTGGGGACCAGGACCTATGTCATCACGCTGCCCACACTCTGCGTTTACCTTCATTGGCTGAGAAATGGCGCTTTTCGCGTCATTAAAACGCGACTTTGGCGCGAAAGTCGCGTACCGCATGGCCGACCCCGCACAGGGGTCGGATCGGGTTTCATGAAACCCCGACTTAGCCAAAAGTCGGCGACTTTTGAAAATGTTCGACCCGTTTCGCTCAACCCTACTCCTAATGCTGCAAATTCCATAAATGAGCATTTTCAGTTTTTTAAAAAATATCAAATGTTTAGAAATTGTACTGTGCCTAATAATTTTGACCAGTGCATTTTGAGTTTTTATTCATTTTAGAGATTATTCTGTTATCATTTGGAGGTTTCTTCAATAAAATTCAATGTATACTCTAACAGGTGATGACTTTTATTAGACTGACTCATTTGCACTGACCATTTAGGAAAATCCGAGAAAAATATAATTTGCATAATAATTTGTTAAAATGTATTATGCATTTTATTGTAACGTCTAAAAAAGAGCTATGCATTTAAGTTCTCCCTTCCCTTAATTATCCTTTCCTTTCCCAGTATCCCAATTACTCCATATAAAATAATTATTTACATCTGTGGCACCCCAGGAGTCCGGTTGCCACAATGGCATTGTCTTCCTCATGAGGTGGGTGATTCATGCCTGGAAGTAAGGAGGTAACACAAACATACAGCACCTTCCTGACTCCAGAACAGAAGGGGAGCTCTAAACCCGGTTTCAAGGGAACTTCCCTATAAGTTCTAGTCTGGAGGCGGGGTTAGTCAGTGTGAGTTTAGTGTGAGACAGTGAAGGAAGAGGAAGCAAGTGAGGAGAATCTGGGGACTGGAGCTGCAACTGAGTTGACCCCAGGACTGAGCGCAACAGACCGGACACCGGAGTCCGTGGTTGTGTGGGAACTGCATGCCCAGCAACTGAATCCGTAGAATAGGAGATTGCAGGTCTCCTGGCCACATCTGACGCCCGAAGGCATAGCAGCAAACTAGAGCCTGAAGTCACCATGTGGGAGTGACACGAGGAAAAGGCTCGAGCTGTCTGCCATGAGGGTAGTGTTCAACTTAAAAGACAGACTGAAAGAGGGACTTGAAGAGAGCTTAAGGCATCAACTGTTGTGAATTCTGTTATCGAACTTCCTCCTGTGGTCATGAATGGTACTTTGGCGAGTTCTGTCCATGGACTCCCTCTGGTGGCTGTGAGTGGAGCTGCTGCTTCTGAGGTTCCTTCCACAGATGATGGAGTTTATTCTTTGGCTGGCTGCTCTATTTAACTCCACTCAGATCGTTACTCCATGCCAGCTGTCAATGTTCTTGTACTGGTTCAGTTCGCTCTTGGTTCTTTCTGGTGACCTGTCTACTCCAGCAGAAGCTAAGTCCCTGCTAGTTAATTATTTGTTCATTGTTTTCTTGTCCAGCTTGCTATCATGATTTTGCCTTGCTAGCTGGAAGCTCTGGGATGCAGAGTGGCACCTCCGCACCGTGAGTCAGTGCGGAGGTCTTTTTGCACACTCTGCGTGGTCTTTTTGTAGTTTTTTGTGCTGACCGCAAAGATACCTTTCCTATCCTCAGTCTGTTTAGTAAGTCTGGCCTCCCTTTGCTGAAACCTGTTTCATTTCTGTGTTTGTGACTTCATCTTAACTCACAGTCAATATATGTGGGGGGCTGCCTTTTCCTTTGGGGAATTTCTCTGAGGCAAGGTAGGCTTTATTTTCTATTTCTAGGGCTAGTTAGCTCTTAGGCTGTGAAGAGGCGTCTAGGCCGAGTTAGGTACGCTCCACGGCTATTTCTAGTTGTGTGATAGGATTAGGAGTTGCGGTCAGCAGAGTTCCCACTTCCCAGAGCTTGTCCTGTGTGAGTTTAACCATCAGGTCGTTCCGGGTGCTCCTAACCACCAGGTCCATAACAATCAACCTAAAGAACAGCGCATTAGGGAGGCTTCCAATCCCATCTGGCTAGGAGGATTCTGAACTGCTTCCAGGTTGCCCGGATCTCCAATACCACCTGTGCCTGTGCTCCGGACTGCACCTACAATTAAAGGTAAGGAAACTACAGTCCCTGTGTCCTCCAATCATTCCTGCACCCCAACATCCACAACCCCTCATAGGCAGTTCCAGTAGCCCTGGTTCCCCGCTCCACCTGTGGGGAGAAGAACCATCCAAGATGCTTCGCCGTCGGCCCCAGCGGTCTCTTTAAGCAGCCGAACACCACAGGTGGCGTCGCGAACAATCCCCTACAAATATTCCCTCATCCCTTTTAATTGCGTGCCCAGGGCCACGGACCGGCTCACTGCTGCCGTGACCACCCCTTTAACAACAGTCCGACCCAGTTCCGTTTACCCCACAGCCCTAGTGGGTGTTGCACATCTATCTTTCCTCCCTCACTTTTCCCTTATTATATTTCTGTTAATATTTAAAAATGTAATAAAAATTATTGAAACACAAGAGAGGACCCCACCAGGTACGGACTGGGGCTGAAATTCAACCCTAGCATTTGAAATCACACAGGCCCATGCTGTCCCCGTCCCCAAGCACCAGATGGAATATATTACTAATATTAACCTGGATGGAGGAAAGTAAGATTTACTACAAGACCAATATACTAATGATACCCGTGGCCTGCTGGGGTAAGTGACGGAGTCAGCAACTTTGTGCTCCTTGACAATTCTTAGCAGTATGGGTGTCTTAAGAATACTGATTCTGTTAACAACGTTGCAGACAAGGCAGCCCACAACAAGACAGGCCCTTCTGGCATTTGCCTGGATTGCCAAATGGCCAGTCCGGCCCTGGACCCCACTGACCATAAGAGCTTACATTCTACAGGAGAGAGAGTCTTACCCAGTGACTCTAGAGATGGAAAATGACTCTGCTGTACAAACTGTGCTCCACTGGGAACCGCTGATCTGTGATGGCCCAGGCACTGACCGCCACTGTACAAGGCATAGTAATCCGTAAGATGTAATAGCTGCAGGGCATTATGGGGATGCGCGTGCAGCAAAACAAAATGTTGTTAGCCCGCTCTCTAATACTTCAGCAGTGTGGGAAATGGTGTCGGGCAAGTTGTTTTTTGTTTGAGAACCGCAATTCAAACTGAAAATGTTCAAAATTGTGTGAAACTGTGAATTTCAGAAAATTTGGCTTGTATTCAATCCACTCATGTCAGTCAGTAGCCTTTTTATGATCATTAGGGACTTCTAGTAAGCAAGTAGATTTTACTCACTTGAATGTAACCAATCATACATAAAACCTGTGTACAAGCCTGAAAGTCAAAGGATAAATTGTTCTATACTACTAATATTATTACTGTTTTGCATGTTTTGGATAAAGGACTGTAAGGCTGAAATTAAAGACTGGGTCAGAGATTGGCGCTATACTACACTGAGAGCAAGTGCTTCAGACATAATGGAGCTTTCTTTATTGTCCCTTGAACACATGAATCTGGGTAATTTCTCACCTGAATAGCTACAAATCAATACAGAAAACAGTAAACAGGTCCAAACGGAGCAATCCGTGGACAGAAAGAATATAAATCACACAGAATAACTGCACCTAGTAAAGGGCCAGTAAAAAATTACCATTTGATCTGTTTTACGAAGCAGAAAAATAACAGAAAAAAAAGAACGTCAAGACAACCGATACCAGTCCTAATATTATGAGTGCAGTAAACTAGAATGTGAAAATATTAAGACCTGTTTATTTGATTCATTCTTTTGCAATGAAGCTGCCAATAATCTGATTATGGTTATTCATCATTTACCACAATGCTTGATGCTGCGTTGATAAAATTAATATGATTTAATATTTTATTTCAAATTAGTTCTAAAAATGTAATATACAGAACACCCAAATTGCGAGATAGAATAGGAGGATGGAAATAGGATGATCATCTACATCACAGAGGAGCAGTGAACCAAACATTGTGATTTCAGTTTCGATTACCTCCACCTAAGGAATTCATATCTGGAGACATATTTGTTTGATACAACAGCCATCTGGGCACTTGTCTGTGCAAGCGGAACTTTTTATCTCTGGAAGAACTATGGCGTTAAGTTCCCACTAGGATTTTTTGGTGCTTTTTTGACATTGCATAAAAAATGCAGTGTCGTATAGTTCCAGCAAAGGGGATAAGGTTTATAGAAGTCTATTGCCTACTGTGCATTTTTTTACTTAACCTAAACCGCCCCTCCGGTGCGTGTTTTAAATTCGCAGCATGTCAATTTCTCTTGGGGGTACTCTGAGTTTTCTCTGCTGATTTTCCCCATAGACTTACATTAGATGCGGAAAATCCACAGGTAAAAAACCACATGTATTTTTAGTGCGTTTCCCTGGAGGAAATGGATCAAAAACGCATGTAATCCACACCTAAGTATATCAATAAAGAGTTTTGTCAAAGCCAAATTCCATGTAAGCATCAAAAACAAAGCAGATTTATTTAAAACATGATACATCAAAAAGACACAAAAAATGAAGCATCAAAAACGCAATGAAAAACCACAAGTAACCTAATTTAAGTAATGTAAACACCATAGAAATTCTGCAGCTTGAAAAATGCACCAAAAGCCTTACAGTTGAACAAAATGGATGGGATTTGTAGAAATCTAATGCTCACCGCTACCTAAGCTGACTGGAGGTGCGTGTTTTAAATTCACAACATTTCAATTTCCTTTGCCGCTACATTTATTTTTATGTATGGATTTTCCCCATAGAATTGCATTAGATGGGGAAGATCTTTCTGTAAAAACCACAAATGCGTTTTTAATGCGTTTTTGCTATGAAAATTCTATTGAAATTGCAGCAAATGTAATTTAAGTAATATCTGGTATTGAGCAATAATTTCCGATATTCGGAAATATTGGGATCGGATTGGATTGGCCGATATCCAAAAAATATCGGATATCGCCGATACCGATACCCAATACCAATGCAAGTCAGTGGGACAAAAATATCTAAATTAAAATAAACCCTTTCTTTCCTTGTAGGTTAATTCTACATGAAGGAAAACAACTAAGAATAATGTAGAATGTATTGGGGGAGGTGGAGGAGACATTAAAGGCATAGAGGTTTAGCCCAATCAAATGGAATAGCAGGAATTAATTTTAGTTTTTAAGACGTTCGGAGTTACAAAGATATTGACTATGTTAAGATTTTTTATATTTTGTCAGATATTTATGTTTCACTACTTCCATACTCTTCACCTTCTTCTTTACTTCCCCCACACTTTCTTCTTCATCATCCTCAGCAGCAGCAGCATCTTTTTCATCAACTTCTTCACCTTATTCATCTTCTTCTTCACCTTCTTCCTATTATTCTTTTTTTTTACATTCTTCATATTCTTCTTATTCAACTATTATTCTTCTTCATATTATACTTCTTCATCTTCTTCATATTCTTCATATTCTTCTTCTTCATCATATTCTTATTTGTGACAGGCATTCCTGTAGTTATCCATAAAAGTTTGAAGATTACACCTTCCGTTCTGCCTGTCACAAAAGATTTACAACAGGATTTGTCCACGTTCAGTTTGGCCTGCAGCAGCAGGTTTTTTCCAGGGGCACCACGAGGAGGAACGGACTCACCCCCATACACTGCTTAGTCTTCTTCTGCTTATAATTTAGATAATATATTTTGCTCTGATTTTTAGTCTTATGCTTAATGTTCTTCTGCTTTTTGTTCTGCAGCGTCTTGTTCTTCTGCTTCTTGGTCTTCTTCAGGGTGGTCTTCAGGGTCGTGGTTTCCAGGGTCGACATCTCCAAGGTCGTCATCTCCGGTGTTGTCGTCTTCTTGGGGGTGATCTTCAGGGTCGTCGTCTCCAGAGTTGTCGTCTCCCATGTCGTCGTCTCCGAGGTCGTCGTCTTTGGGGTGGTCTTCAGGGTCGTCGTCTTTAGGGTCATCGTCAGGGAGATCCAGAGTGATTAGCAAAACCATTTCCAAAAGCTTGAACTTGCAAATGTAGCAGGATGTACAAGAAGGCTGAGAAACTGCCGAGAACCAGCTGACGGTTCTGGAACCCGGATGGCTACCCAAAGGTACAAGAGCCAATGGAACTACCGAGGACCAGCTGACAGTACTGGAACCTGGTTACTAAGCAGGAGGTACCCGTGCCAGAAAGCACTACCAAGGACCACCAGATGTTGGTGGAACTCGGATACCGAGAAGGAGGCATCTAAGCCAAAGGCTCTGCCTGGAACCAGCTGACGGTACTGGAACCCGGATAGGTAGCCGAAGGTACAAGAGCCAATGGAACTACCGAGGACCAGCTGATGGTACTGGAACCCGGTTAGTAAGCAGGAGGTACCCGTGCCAGAAAGCACTACCAAGGACCACCAGACGTTGGTGGAACTCGGATACCAAGAAGGAGGCACCTAAGCCAAAGGCTCTGCCTGGAACCAGCTGACGGTACTGGAACCAGGGGGACCTATTCAAGATTGACTTCCAAAGAACCAGCTAATGGTGCTGGAACTCAGATAGGCAGCAGAAGGTCCACATGAAAAAAAAATTGCTAGGCCGTGAGCCGGCCGGAGTTACCGAAAACCCACAGTCCTACAGGGAGAGCTTGTCCTATTGGCACTACACAACCAGCCTTGATTGCCAGTTCCTGCAGCCCACATAGGAAGCACCTAAACTGCAGGCACCATAGAGTTGGCTAACCCGACTGCAACACGACAGGACAACGTATTGGAGGCAAAGTGACCTTGATAGTACCCGGAAACAGCTGGCGTGCTGCAACCAGGCTGGGCAGGAGGGAGTACCCATGCCAAAGACACTTCTGAGCAGCAACTGGCGGTGTTGGAGCCCAGGGATTACAGGAGAAACAGTGTAGGCTGAGGCCTATTTGAAACAAGTTTAAAATTTGTAGTTGTGTCAATGCGGAGGGAGCAGGAGAAATTGCCACACCCACAGCTGGGGATCAACTGACGTTACTGAACCCCAAAACACTGGAGCATGTGCTGACTGTGCAGACGGCACTTCCGAGCAGCAACTGGCGGTGTTGGACCCCAGGGATTACAGGAGAAACAGAGTGTAGGCTGAGGCCTAATTGGAGCAAGTTGAAAGGGAGCCTGTAACCCCCCTAGGCATTTGTAACTAAAATAGCCACCTTGTGCAGCACTAATGCTGCATTTGGACAAGGTGGTCTTTTGGTTATGCTCCTTGCACACGCTGAACTAAACACTTATAAAATGTGCCCCCTCTGTTGTGAATTCTGTGGCAGAGCTCCCTCCTGTGGTCACAAGTGGTACTTTGGCTGATTCTCTCTGTGAGCTTCCGTTGGTGGAGGAAAGTGGTACTGCGGCTTCTGAGTTTCCTTCCTCAGGTGATGTGGTGAAGTCGTTAGGTGCTGCTCTATTTAACTCCACCTAGTGCTTTGATCCTGGCCTCCAGTCAGTGTTCTAGTATTGGACCTGTTTCCTCCTGGATCGTTCCTGTGGCCTGCTGCTCTGCATAGCTAAGTTCTGCTTTGCTATTTTGTTTGCTGTTTTTTCTGTCCAGCTTGTCTATTTGTTTTTTCCTGCTTGCTGGTAGCTCTGGGATGCAGAGGGTGTACCTCCGTGCCGTTAGTTCGGTACAGAGGGTCTTTTTGCCCCCTTTGCGTGGTTTTTGTAGGGTTTTGTGTTGACCGCAAAGTTACCTTTCCTATCCTCGCTCTGTTCAGAAAGTCGGGCCTCACTTTGCTAAATCTATTTCATCTCTACGTTTGTCTTTTCATCTTAACTCACAGTCATTATATGTGGGGGCTGCCTTTTCCTTTGGGGTATTTCTCTGAGGCAAGGTAGGCTTATTTTCTATCTTCAGGCTAGCTAGTTTCTCAGGCTGTGCCGAGTTGCATAGGTAGCGTTAGGCGCAATCCACGGCTGCCTCTAGTGTGGTTGGAGAGGATTAGGGATTGCGGTCAGCAGAGTTCCCACGTCTCAGAGCTCGCTCTATGTTTTTGGGTTATTGTCAGGTCACTGTATGTGCTCTGACCTCTATGTCCATTGTGGTACTGAATTATCTTATCATAACACCCCTCATACCGTGAAAGTCTCGGAGGCGGGACTTTCCTTCCTAATCAGACGCGGCACAGCCGTCATTCATACCCCCTTTGCGCCGCGTTTTAGTTACAAACGCGTGGAGGGACAGGTTCCCTTTAATATCTGTAGTAGTGTGAGTGTGGAGGAAGCAGGAGAAATTGCCGGATACACAGCAGGGGATCAGCTGACATTACTGAGCCCCAATAACATGGCAGCAAGTGTTGACTGTGCATATGGCACTTCCGAGCAGCAACTGGCGGTGTTGGAGCCCAGGGTCAATGCTATAAGCAGAGTGTAGGCCGAGGCCTAATTGGAGCAAGTTTAATATCTGTTGTAGTCTTAATGTGGAGGGAGCAGGAGAAATTGCCGGATACACAGCAGGGGAGCAGCTGGCGTTACTGAACCCCAATAACAGAGGAGCAACTGTTGACTGTGCAGGCGGCACTTCTGAGCAGCAACTGACAGTGTTGAAGCCCAGGGTCAATGCTAGAAACAGAGTGTAGGCTGAGGCCTACACTCGAGGCAGTTTAATATCTGTTGTAGGGTGAGAGTGGACGGAGCAAGAGAAATTGCCGGATACATAGCAGGGGAGCAGCTGACGCTCCTGAAACCCAATAACACGGCAGCAAGTGTTGACTGTGCAGGCGGCACTTCTGAGCAGCAAATGGTGGTGTTGGAGGCCAGGGAATCCAGGAGAAGCAGAGTGTAGGCTGAGGCCTAATTGGAGCAAGTTTAATATCTGTTGTAGTGTGAGTGTGGAGGGAGCAGGAGACATTGCCGGATACACAGCAGGGGAGCAGCTGGCATTACTGAACCCCAATAACAGAGGAGCAACTGTTGACTCTGCAGACGGCACTTCCGAGCAGCAACTGGCGGTGTTGGAGCCCAGGGATTACAGTTCAGGTGGTAGAAACATGAACACAACAGGAGACCTGGAAACTGTGGCCAACCAATTATTTAATCTGGAAGAGTAGTGGCAAATTTCTGCAAGATTCAGGCCTTGTTCATTTTCAGAAAAGTAAGTCGGTCAATGTTATTGGAGGATAGTCACATGCGACGGTCTGTTAGTGTACCACCTGTGGCACTAAAGACGCGTTCCGATAATACACTAGCCGCAGGGCAAGCTAGCACCTCCAATGCATACTGGCTAAGCTCTAGCCATGTATCCAGCTTAGAGACGTAAAACTTGAAGGGGGAAGAGCCGTCTGGGAGTACACTGATAGGGCAAGACATGTAGTCTGTCACCATCTGACGGAAACGTTGCCTCTTGCTGACTGGAGCCATCTGTGATGGTGTAGACATTTGTGGCAGGGACACAAAGCTTTGCCACATTTGGGCCAAACTGGTCTTGCCTTGTGCTGAGGCACTGCTTCTGCTCCCTCTTTGTGCAGAGCTTCCTCCACTGCCTCGATGCAGCGAGCTGCTTTGTAAAGCACTAGCAGCACTGCTCTCAGTTAGAATGGAGAAAATAATGGAATGCACCAATGTGTCGGTACTCCTGCATTTTACGCTCCCGGTTCAACAGTGTTATGAGGCTTTGTAAGTTGTCCCAGTAGCGAGGATCTAGGAGGGTGTACACCCAATAATCAGCCATGTGGAGAATGTTGGCGATGCGGCGGTCGTTTCTCAGGCACTGCAGCATGAAATCAACCATGTGCTGCAGACTGTCAACTGGCCAAGAAACGCTGTCCCCTGCTTGAGGCGTGATCTCTGCCTGCTCTGCATCACCCCACCCTCGCTCTACATACTGACTACTAGAGCATTGTGTAACTCCCTCCTCTGGACAGATGTCTTCCTCCTCCATTGACTCCTCCTCATCCTTCTCACAAAGTGTCCCCTGCCTAGGCCTTTGTGAGGAACCATGTTGCGCAGACTGTCCAGAAGCAGATGGCATTGGTGACTCCTTATCCTCCACCTCTTCCACAACCTCCTCCCTTAGCGCTTGCAGTGTTTTTTCAAGCAGGCAGATAAGGGGGATAGTCATGCTGACTAGTGCATCATCTGCACTCGCCATCCGCGTGGAATCATCGAAGACAACGCAAAACCAGGCAGATGTCCTTCATAGTAGCCCACTCAGTAGTTGTGAAGTCTGAACGGCGCGCAGTGCAACTTTTTTGCGCCTGATGCAGCTGGTACTCCATTACTGCTGGCTGCTGCTCACACAACCGCTCCAACATATGTAACGTTAAATTCCACCTGGTGGGTAGGTCACATATGATGCGATGTTCCGGAAGGCGGAATCGGTGCCTCAGAGCTGCAATGCGTGATCTTGCCATGCTGGAACGCCACAAGTGAGCACACTCTAGGCGGACCTTGTGCAGCAGTGCATCAAGATCCGGATAGTCCCTCAAAAAACTCTGCACGACCAAATTGAGCACATGTGCCAGACTTGGAATGTGAGTGAGGTTGCCTAGGCCCACAGCTGCCACCAGATTACGGCCATTGTCACACACTACCATGCCTGGCTGGAGATTCGCTGGCACAAACCACACGTCGCTCTCCTGCTTGATGGCATTCCAGAGCTCCTGCGCTGTGTGGCTTCGATTCCCCAAAGAAATTAATTTCAATACGGCCTGTTGACTTTTGGCCACAGCTGGGCTCATATCGGTCGTAACAGGTAAGCATTCGCGGGTCCATGTGGAGGTAGACTGTGATGGCTCCTGCAGCGCTGATTCAGAGGAACTGGAGTATGAGGAGGAGTCAATGTGTACAGACTGGATTCCTGCAATCCTTGGAGTTGGCAGAACACATACAGCGCCACTCGCAAGATCTGTACCCGGCTCCACAACATTTACCCAATAGGCAATGAGGGAAAGGTATCGTCCCTGTCCATGGTGACTGGTTCACGCATCGGTGGTGAGGTGGACCTTGCTACTGACGGCGTTTAGTAGCGCATGATTAATGTTTCCCTCCACATGCTTTTGCATGGCAGGGACGGCTTGCCTGCTGAAATAAAAGTAGCTGGGCATGTTGTATTGTGGGACTGCCAATGCCATGAAGTTACGGAAGGTGGCAGTCTCCACCAACCTGAATGAGAGCATTTCAAGGGAGAGTACTTTTTCAATGCCAGCATTCAGAGCCTGTGCTCGGGGGTGGTTTGCTGAGAATGGCCGCCTTTTCTCCCATGCCTGTGCTACCGATGGCTGTAGACTGGGCTGGGAGTGTGAGGATGACAGGGAACGTGGTGCTGTGGGTGGAATTACACTGGGTCTCTGTACAACAGTGCCAGAGGTTCTTCCATGGTGATCCTGTGAGGAAGCCAAGCCAGCTGTGTGTGAGCTGGAAGAAGAGGCTACAACACGAGCTGAAGAGGTGGTAGGTGCCGCTGTAGGTTGGCCTAGGTCTTCAGTGTGTTTTTGTAACTCCACCACATGCTTGGTCTGCACATGTTTCGACATATTTGTGGTATTGAGGTTGCTGACACTTTTTCCTCTTTTGACTTTCTGATTACACAGCTTGCATTTGACAAAGCAAATGTCATCTGCAACTGTGTCAAAAAAGAACCAGGCACTGCAAGTCTTGGGAGTGCCCGTTTTGGGTTTTGGAAGAGGCATGCTCCTAATGGGTGCCGAAGTGGAGGCAACAGGCAACGCAGTCTTCCCCCTCCTTTTTGGGCCGTTCAGGGAATCTGTTCCTCAGAGCTGCTCCCACCACCTTCCTGTACCTCACGCCATGATGGGTCAAGCACCTCATCATTTACACTACCCTCTTCCAACAACTGCTTCTCCTGGGTAGTCTCGGCTGCACAGTACGCACCAGACAGTGGCACCTGAGTTTCATCATCTGATGCGTACTGAGGTGTGCTGACCGTAGGCACTGGCCCACCCGCCTCTTCTTCAGAGGCATCTTGGCTGGCCCCCTCTTTCCAAGCCAAGAGATTCAGAGAACAGAAGTAGAGATGGCTCCTGTCCTGGGCTCTCTGACTGCCTGGGCAATTTGGCAGGTGGTGAAGAGACAGATGGGTGCTCTTCAGTGCTCTGTACCTGAGAGGATGTGGCACTAATTGAAGTCGATGCGTTAGCTGCCATCCATTTGACAGCGGCTTCAATTTGTTCATCCCGCAGCAGTGGGGTACGGCGGGCTCCTACAAAGCTGCACATGAAGGACTGTTCCCTGCTAAAACTGGGGGATGATGAGTCACCGCTGCCTGCAGCAGGCACAGAATCCCCACGTCCTCTCCCTGCTCCACCTCCACGCCCACGACCACGTGCCTTACTCCCTGCCTTCTTCATCTTGGTATACTGATAAAGATAGGCAGAAAAGTACTAAGGGCTTAGTGTGCTTATTCCTGAACAGCTGCTAACAGGTGTAAGAAACACTAATTTTATAAAGTGTGGACTAGACTTTAATATGAGCTAATGTGGCCTACACAACTGTAAAGTGGAGTGTTTGGTGAATTTTATTACCTTTTTGTTTTTTTCACAAAAAGACACTGGATGTGCCCAAAGATGTAAAACCAATAGTATCTCAAACTTTTTGTAGCGATTACAATGCAGGAAGGTAACCTACAATTCAATAGATGAGGCTCCAAAAATAGGCGAATACTAATCTGGCTGGGGCTGCAGGGCACAAGGCTGCAGAAAGGCTCCTCTATGTACTCCTATATTGGCCACCTAGACCCGTAGAAGCGCGGCAGCATGAAACGGCCGTCATCTTTTGGATCCACTGTTCTCCCTATATGTTCCTGCTATTTATATGATGCCAGAATAAAGACTGAAAAAGTTTGCGGAGGGTGAGTGCTCTTCTTCTATACCAATATATTTGTTTGGACTCACTCTTCACTTGAATGAGCACCCAAATTCCGCTATTGGCAACATAACACAAAGTCAGCTGTGACCAGTAATTGCTGATGATCTAGCGTGCTGTTTGTGCGGACTCAATTTTTTTTTTTGTTTGCTATGTACTCCTATATAGTGTTTTTCCGCAATCTAGCAGGATACGAATGGAAACGCACTAATACGATAAATCAGGAAAATGTGCAGCAGGCAGCACTAATTGAAAAAAGGACAATGGAACAGTATGAGGCAGTGACGCATGCTGAGCTGACTACAACCAGCTGTGGCTGCAGAACAGACTACAGCGTGAGCTGAACTCACACAGAGACCTTGCAGACAGCCGTGAACAGTGCTGCAAGGCCAAAAAAAAGCTCCTCTATGTACTCTTATATAGTGTTTTTTCCGCAATCTAGCAGGATACAGATGGAAACCCACTAATAGGATAAATCAGGAAAAATGTGCAGCAGGCAGCACTAATTGAAAAAGGACAATGGAACAGTATGAGGCAGTGACGGACGCTGAGCTGACTACAACCAGCTGTGGCTGCAGAACAGACTACAGCATGAGCTGAACTCACACAGAGACCTTGCAGACAGCTGTGAACAGCGCTGCAAGGCAAAAACAAGGTTCTCCCACAGCGGTTGCCTGGGTAATGCACAATGAAGCAAATCGCTATCTCAAACTATCCCTCAGTCAGAACAACAGCGTCCTTTCCCCAACTGAATATACAGCAGAGTGAACCCAAAATGGCGGCGGCGGCTTTTATAGTGCATCATGACATCATTTCAGCAGCCAATCACAGCCATGCCAGTAGTTACATGCCTAACATGCAGAACAGGATGTGCCCACACTTCTCATGTTTCCTCATTGGCTGAATTAAATAAAACTGGTTCATTGCATTATGGGAACTTCTGATTCCGGTATCCGATATTGCAAAAGTATCGGAACTCAGTATCGGAATTCTGATACATGCGAATATCGGCCGATACCCGATATTTGCAGTATCGGAATGCTCAACACTAGTAATATCATATTTCTAATTTTTTAAATAAGGCTTTTAACCTACCATATATACTCGAGTATAAGCCGAGATTTTCAGCCCTTTTTTTGGGCTGAAAGTCCCCCTCTTGGCTTATACTCGAGTCATACCCAGGGGTCGGCAGGGGAGGGGGAGCGGGGGCTGTCTAATTATACTCACCTGCTCCTGGTGCAGTCCCTGCACATCTTTTCCCCCGGCACTGACAGCTTCTTCCTGTCCTGAGCAGTCACATGGTACCGCTCATTACAGTAATGAATATGCGTCTCCACCTCTCATAGAGGTGGAGACGCATATTCATTACTGTAATGAGCGGTAACGGTGACCGCTCAGTACAGGAGGAAGCTGCCGGTGTCAGAGAACAGATGTGCAGGGACCGCACCAGGAGCAGGTGAGTAAAACGGAGAGGGGGAGCGCTGCATGATATTCACCTGCTCCTCGTTCTGGCGCCGCTCCATCTTCAGCATCTTCTGCAGTGACGCTCAGGTCAGAGGGTGTGGTGACATGGTTAGTGCATGCCCTCTGCCTGAACGTCAGTGCAGGAGACGCTGAAGATGGAGCGGCACCGGAACGAAGTCAGGTGAATATTGAAAGTGCCGGGGGCCTGAGCGACGAGAGGTATGTGATTTTTTTATTTTTTTTTATCGTAGCAACAGCAAATGGGGCAAGTGTCTGTATGGATCATCTATGGGGCCATAACATTTGTGCAGCACTATATGGGGCCATAACGTTTGTGCAGCACTATATGGGGCAAGTGTCTATATGGGGTCATGATCAACGTTTGTGCAGCACTATATGGGGCAAATATCTTTATGGAGCAAAAAAGAAAAAGAAAAAAAAAAAAAAGAGCATGAACCGCACATCCCAAAATCATACGTTGATCTAAAGCCGCTAGACAAAAATTAATATAACTGAATATGAGGTTTTCAGTTTAACATTCTGATCAGACTGTATGAAGCCCACTGCCCCTTCACGGCAAACCTCGTGGTGGGTCCTATCGCCTTAACGGAGCGGAGCCGTGCGGCGCCCACCGCCATAGCGGCCATGCACCAGCAGGGCGGACGGCCTGTTGCCCCACAGCACCCATGCTGCAAGACTGAGTCCCCAAGACTCCAGACCGCGCCGCCCCACCAGCACAAAGCCACAGCAACAATGGCCGCCACACAGCACCAACACCAAAATGAAAGGAGCACTTAAACTCACCTTCCCCCAGCTCTTCAGTGAGAGCCAAAATGGGCTAGACCCCTTACTTTGCAGTCTCCTGCTAAGTAAAATCACCTGAGCCAAATGGGAGGAGTGCTGGTCCAAGAAGACTAGAACATGCTTTGCAAAAAAGAAAAAAAAAAAAAAGAGCATGAACCGCACATCCCAAAATCATACGTTGATCTAAAGCCGCTAGGCAAAAATTAATATAACTGAATACGAGGTTTTCAGTTTAACATTCTGATCAGACTGTATGAAGCCCACTGCCCCTTCACGGCAAACCTCGTAGTGGGTCCTATCGCCCTTTGCTTTTTTGCAAAGCATGTTCTAGTCTACTTCTTGGACCAGCACTCCTCCCATTTGGCTCAGGTGATTTTAATTAGCAGGAGACTGCAAAGTAAGCGTTCTAGCCCATTTTGGCTCTCACTGAAGAGCTGGAGGAAGGTGAGTTTAAGTGCTCCTTTCATTTTGGTGTTGGTGCTGTGTGGCGGCCATCGTTGCTGTGGCTTTGTGCTGGTGGGGTGGCGCGGTCTGGAATCTTGGGGACTCAGTCTTGCAGCATGGGTGCTGTGGGGCAACAGGCCGTCCGCCCTGCTGGTGCATGGCCGCTGTGGCGGTGGGCGCCGCACGGCTCCGCTCCGTTAAGGCGATAGGACCCACTACGAGGTTTGACGTGAAGGGGCAATGGGCTTCATACAGTCTGATCAGTATGTTAAACTGAAAACCTCATATTCAGTTATATTAATGTTTGCCTAGCGGCTTTAGATCAACGTATGATTTTGGGATGTGCGGTTCATGCTCTTTTTTTTCTTTTTTGCAAAGAATCTTTATGGAGCATCTTATGGGGCCATAATCTACATTTGTGCAGCATTATATTGAGCAAATGTGTCTATGGAGCATCTTATGGGGCCATTATTAACCTTTATGCAGATTATATGGGGCATATTTTAATATGGAGCATCTTATGGGGCCCATCATAAACTTTATGGAGCATTATATGGGGCTCCTGATTCAATATGGATATTCAAAAACACTTAACCTACTGATGTCTCAATTAATTTTACTTTTATTGGTATCTATTTTTACTTTTGACATTTACTGGTAGCTGCGGCATTTCCCACCCTAGGCTTATATTCGAGTCATTAAGTTTTCCCAGTTTTTTGTGGCAAAATTAGGGGGATCGGCTTACACTCGGGTTAGCTTATACTCGAGTATATATGGTAAGTCTCGGAAAATCATGAAATTTAGCATGGGATTTCATGCATCTCATTTGCTACATTACATAAAACCACATTGTACTTAAAGGGGCGATCTGAAATTAACATTTATTTTAATCCTAAATGTCTGTCTATTTAATCTAATAATCTAATCTCTTTTCTAAAATACTTTAATTAAAAATTCCCTCACTATGCAATCTGCTTTTTTTTTTACCTACTTCCTGTTTGATGAATGCTGCACAGTGACAACATCCTACTGAGCATACGTTAGAATTGATAACCGACGCATGCTCAGTTGAGCTGGGACTAGCCCAGCCCTTAAAACAGACTTCTCTGATGATGCTTAGTTTCAGGGTGACAGCAGAGCCTGTGACAGTGACTTCAGCCTATGCCCCCTGATGGTGTCTCATTTGAGTATCCCAGCATGCACTGGGGATTCTCAAGCAAAGCATCATCAAACAGGAAGTTGGTAAAAACAAAAGCAGTTAGATTAGAGAAGTAACTATAGGAAAAAAATAATTAAAGTGTATTAAAAAAGAGATTGGATTATTACATGAAATAGACATTTAGGATTTAAATACATGTTCATTTCCAACCATCCCCTTTAAAATAACATCTTAAGATTGCAAGACTTTATAGTACATGTAATACATCACCGTAGAGCCTGAATGTGAGGCGAGTTTCAGACGTGCATAAAATAAACACGATGTTGACTGGTACTGACAGTTTTATAAGGTCCTATGAATGATAGTATTTTTTTGGGACACAGTCATGTCTTAAAGAAAACAACTTATCTAGGCTGAGGCTGCACTGCAACATAAAACTATGCTTGCAAGAAAGCTACAATTATTCCCTATCCCCACACTTCTCACTTCTTTCTTGCTTGCTCTAGTGTATTAGTGTTGATAAAATGTATCAGCTTCAAGACAGGACTGGGCATTTTTAAGAAGATTGCCCTACCTGTTAAGAATAGTTATGTGGTTGTTGAATTAATATTCTGGATGAAAGTAATGCTTAACTTCACTGACGGTAAAAAAATAAACAGTAACCTCTTAATTATTATTATTATTATTAATAAATAATTTTTAATAAATCACCAACATTGAATCGTTAGTCATAGCTTGTTTTTCCTGGATTCTACAGTTGTTACTAGAGAATGATGATTTGCTATAAGCACTGTCCTCATTTGAGAATGATAGTTGCTGTTCACACCAGAACTAGATGCAAATCACAGTCAATACAAGATACTGACTTCTTCCCCTGTCCATTATTTATTTATTTATTTTACTCACTGTGTAGCGCCATTAATTCCACAGCACTTTACAGACATTATTGGCACTGTCCCCATTGGGGCTCACAATCTAGATTCTCTATCAGTATGTCTTTGGAATGTTGGAGGAAACCGGAGAATCTGAAGGAAACCCATGCAAACACAGGGAGAACATACAAACCTTGCAGATGTTGTCCTTTGTTGGATTTGAACCCAGACCCCAGCTCTGCAATGCTAATGCAACACTCCAGGTAACCGATTGTTGCAGTGATGTTGCCTTCCTTTCGGGGAGGGTGATGTCACGCTTGGAGGAAAGGGAGATGCTTTCTATCAGGTAAGGCACTCACATTCAACACATCTGCATCTAGGCCAGGAGGGGGAGCTCAGGACCCGGATTCAGGGGAGCTTCCTTAGAATTTATGTATCCTGGTCGGGAGGAGGAGTCAGCTAGTAGTAGAGAGTCTGAGAGAGGAGAAGAGAGGAGTAGGACATCTGGAACAGAAGGAGGGGCTGAGCAGCCACTAGGGAGCTGCAACCCCTGGAAAGAGTGATAACTTGAAGGAGTTGAATAGTGGAGGAGCTTAGAGGGAAGAAGCACAGAGGAGGAAGAGGCTCAGCAGGGGAACAGTGGAAGGACACCTTGGGAGCTAGAGCGCAGACGCCGGTTACCAGGAGCCCAAGGTCGTGTTATTCTCCAGGACGCGCGACAGAACTGGAGGGCACAGGACTGTATGTCAACTGCCTGCACCAAGTCTGAGGTGAAGCAGTAACTTGAGAGCCCAGGTCATGATAGAGATCCTATAAACAGGATCGCACTGCCTATCGTACAGACATCTGTCTTAGGACAGGAGAGAGGGGACTTTGCAACTAAGCTTCAAGTGGCAGGGACCTCGCCATCTTAGCGCAAGTATGAAAGGCTTATGGACCTCACCTGGGAGAGGGATCTCCTATTGCCTACAGCTTCCCTGCACTTGGTACCCTGGACTGAGGACTGCTTTCATCAGTAAACCAGGTAAAGACTGCAAACCTGTGTCCTTGTTCTTTACTATATCATCCACCACATCATCGGTGCCATACACTTGGTAAGCCCTGGGGACCCCGTTTCACCTGTGGGAAGCGTCACCATCTAGCCACCCTACCATCACCCCAGAGGACTCCTTTAAGCTGCGTCAGTCCCTACTGACCGAGAACCACAGGTGGCGTCACGAATAGGGTTGAGCCACCTCCCTAATGTTCGGGTTCGTCGAGCAGAGACGTGTTCAATGAATGTTCGTCGAACGTTCGACGAACACCGTCGAACCCCATTGAAACCAATGGCAGGCAAACAAAAACACATACAAACACATAGAAAACACATAGAAAACACCTTAAAAGGTGTCCAAAAGCTGACAAACTGCTCAGAAGACACAACAAACACATGGAAAAGTCCCAACTACATATAATCATGCGAAAAGAAAAGAGGTGGAGGAGTAAAAGGAGGAGGAGACACAGATATAGGCATGTCATGCCCTTCTAAAATCAAGAAAGGCTGGAGTAAAAATCTAAAATCACTCTACCGACATCTAGATGTCTTGACAAAAAAATAAAAAAATAAATATCTTTAGGTAGAATGGCGGCGGGTCCATTCAGAACACTTTCCTTAGAAGATGTAGTGTTACCCCCATTGGGACTTGTGCCAAAAAATGAACCCAATACATTCAGACTAATCCACCATTTGTCATATCCAAGGGGCAGGTCAGTAAACGACAACATCGGCGTGGAACCAAGTACAGTACTATGTACTGTACCTCCTTTGACGAGGCAATCAGGCGGGTCAAAAAGTTGGTAAGGGGCACCCCAATGGATAAAAATTGCTGGACAACCAGGTTCAAAACGTGAGCCATACAAGGCACGTGTGTGACATTGCCCAGGCGAAGGGCCGCACCCAGGTTTGCAGCATTGTCGCACACAGCCTTCCCTGCAGGTTGAGTGGAGACAACCATTGATGGAACTCGGTCTCCAGAGCTGACCACAACTCCTCAGCTGTGTGACTCACATTTCCCAGACATTTCAATGTAAACACTGCCTGATGCCATTGAGCCCTGGTGACAGCATAGTGAAGAGGTGTGCAGGATTCCTTTTGCGCAGTTACAACGCGGGTGGCATTACCAGACAGGCTTTGGGTGCAGGTGGAGGACCGAGAGGTGGTTGAAAAGGCAGAAGCAGTGGAGGAACTTCTAGATACAGAGAATCGACAAGCAACTCGTGGAGACAGCAAGACTTGGACAGCAGCCCCTTCTCCTGATGTCACCGTAGTTACCCAGTGCTCAGTCACCGACATGTAATGCCCCTGTCCATGTCTACTCGTCCAAGTGTCTGTGGTGAAATGCACCCTGTCACACACAGAGTTTCTCAAGGAAGCGGTGATGTTGTGTGTGACATGCTGGTGTAGCGCAGGCACAGCTTTCTTTGAGAAGTAGTGGCGACTGGGCATCTGGCACTGGGGCACTGCGACGGACAAAAGGTCTCGAAAATCCTCTGCGTCCACCAGGCGGAAAGGCAGCATTTCTGTAGCCAACAGCTTGCAGATGGAGAAATTCAACCTCTTAGCTTTGTCATGGCTAGGAGGAAATGGTCTTTTACTTGTCCACATCTGAGGGACTGAGGGCTGGCTGCCGTGCTTAGACGGAGTTGAGTAGGGTGTCCCCTGCAAACTGCTGGTCTGTGAGGAAGGTACAGGCGGACATGTTATGTTGCCTTGATCAAAATGTGGTGTCAATGTTGGAGAGCGCTCAACAGCAGGTGTTTCCACTTGCAAATGTCCTGATGGCCTGCCAAACACACTGGCTGTTCTGGGTAAAAAGGTGTAAGGTCTGCATCAAAAACCATGTGTGACTGCTGTCCCCATGGTCACAGAGGATGAAGAGGACGCGAGTGCACTTGATGGGGCAGACGGTGGTTGACCCGGCCCACTAGGCTGCATTGTAGCACAGTGAGCTTCCCACTGCAACTTATGCCTCATATCCATGTGACGGTTCATGCATGAAGTACTTAAGCTAGTCATTTTTTGTCCTCTACTGAGATTTTGTTGACAAATCTTACAGACAACATGAGTTGGGTCATCCTCTGCAATGTCAAAAAATGCCCAGGCTATGCAAGGCTTAGAGCCCGTGCGACCTGAAGAGCCACCACGACTTCTGGTATGAGGCACAGTTGGGGTTAAGGATGCCATTGTTGACATGCTTCCAGTACTCCGTCTCTGTCCAGGAAGGCGCACCATTAACTCATCGTCAGACTCATCACTAGCATCCTCCTCCACCTCCTCTGCTGACCTCATGGACTGGGGGACTGGGGGTTGACAGTAAGTGGGGTCTACAACCTCGTCATCATCATCCTGTATGTTCTCACACCCGTCGTCCTCAGAGCCAACCTCTTCCTGCCCTGACCAAGAACTCAAATTTTCGTTCCAATCAGGTATCTCAGTCTCATCATCATCTTCCTCATTGTCTCCAACAACAGAAGTTACAGTTTAGGAACGAGGGTCTACATTATACTCAGAACCTTCTTGGGCCTGGATCCGACTCACAAAGATTCTGGGCATCAGTGCAGATCAATTCCTTGTCTGGATTCACAGAAGCTCTGGAGCAGACCTCTCATTCCCAGGCTATAGTATGCGTAAACAGCTCTACAGACTCAACCATGTGTGTTACCCCATGCTCAGATGGGCGGCTGGAGACTTGGGAGCTGTGAGGAAGCAAGTGCGATTGGGGTGACAACTGTGAGGACTGGAGTAGTTGTGATGTTGAAGTTGACATGGAGGAGAGCCCACTTGAACGAGCACTTGTTAGCCGTTCAAGCACCTGCTGTTTTCGTGCCTCATCTGGAATTTTTGGCGATGCTTGTAGCGATGGTCGTAAGAAAGGGATCATATCAGATTGTCCACGAAAAGAAGTAGACATCTTACTTTGGCTGGAAGATGGTATTTCTTCTGCAGATGTTACTGTTGCTTTACCACCTACCCCATGGACACAACCTTTTTTCCCTTTCCAACACGCCTATTCCCCTTTCCACCAGCAGCAGGTCTTTTGCCACTCATTTTAGTGCTTAACTAATTGGCAACTCTGTTTCTGTAGTTGTTGGCACAACAACCGATGGATGAAAACCGAGCAGAACTGAGTGGCCAAACTGTGGTACTAGGCCCAAAACTATTAACTGGGTTAGATGCAGTAAAAATTTACATACACAGGCGGTGTAGTTAGTTTCACAGGCGGGCTACTCTGCTGACGTGCAGACACTGCTCCTAGGCCCAAAACTATTAACTAGATTAGATGCAGTAAAAATAGAGATACACAGGCGGTATAGTTAGTTTCACAGGCGGGCTACACTGCTGACGTGCAGACACTGCTCCTAGGCCCAAAACTATTAACTGGGTTAGATGCAGTAAAAATTGAGATACACAGGCGGTGTAGTTAGTTTCACAGGCGGGCTACTCTGCTGACGTGCAGACACTGCTCCTAGGCCCAAAACTATTAACTGGGTTAGATGCAGTAAAAATTGAGATACACAGGCGATGTAGCTAGCTTCACTGGCAGGCTACTCAGATGACTATCAAACAATGCTACTAGCCCAAAAGGATAGGCTGAGCTAGATTACACCAAATGCTGTGACAAACACATGCACAGGACTGGCACAGACCTGTCTGGCAAACAGTGCTATGAACTGCTGTAACCTACCTTGAAAAGGGCTGATATTACAACTAGTCCCGACTCCTCCCGACTCCCTAAACCTATCTCTCTGATAATTCGCTCCAAAAAAACACTCTTAGACTGTATAGCGCCCACAGCAGCAGCGGTTCCGTCTAACACTAAGCTGCAGCAATGAGAAAATGGTGGCAATGGGGCAAATGGCTGGTTATTATAGGGCAAGGACATGTGACATACACAGCCAATGACACATGCCCTTGCTTGTGTGCATCACATGCACATTGCTGTGTGTGTGTGCACTGCTGATAAGCTGAGAGACTGCACCACCCCACTGTAAATGCAGGGAAGAAAAAAAAATAGAGATCGGCGTTATTTCAGCACAGATCTATCCCCCACCCCCCCGCCCACTATACACTGAAACAGTCTATTAAAGGTACCGTCACATGCAGCGTCGCTGTGTGGTCGCTGGAGAGCTGTCACACAGACAGCTCTCCAGCGACCAACTATGCGAAGAACCCTGGTAACCAGGGTAAACATCGGGTTACTAAGCGCAGGGCCGCGCTTAGTAACCCGATGTTTACCCTGGTTACCAGTGCTAATGTAAAAAAAAAACAAACACTACATACTTACATTCCGGTGTCTGTCCCCCGTCGCTGTGCTTTCCTGCACTGACTGTGAGCGCCGGCCGGCCGTAAAGCACAGCGGTGACGTCACCGCTGTAATCTGCTTTACGGCTGGCCGACGCTGACAGTGCAGGGAAGCAGAACGCCGAGGGATGCGACAGACACCGGAATGTAAGTATGAAGTGTTTTTTTTTTTTACATTTACACTGGTAACCTGGGTAAACATCGGGTTACTAAGCGCGGCCCTGCGCTTAGTAACCCGATGTTTACCCTGGTTACCAGTGAAGACATCGATGAATCGGCGTCACACACGCCGATTCAGCGATGTCTGCGGGAGGTCCAGCGACTAAATAAAGTTCTGGACTTTCTGCTCCAACCAACAATGTCACAGCAGAATCCAGATCGCTGCTGCGTGTCAAACACAACGATATCGCTATCCAGGACGCTGCAACGTCACGGATCGCTAGCGATATCGTTGTGAAGTTGGTCAGTGTGAATGTACCTTTACAATGATAAACAGTTTTAATGTGCAAATCAAGTTAGGCTTTTGGTGAACGAACAGTTATCGAACAGAAACTCGAACTGCTCAATTTTAAGCAATTAGTTTGAGTTCGTTGAACGACTCGAACACCGCCCAAAACAGCTCGAATTTGAAATTGGCGAACAGTTCGACTCGAACACCGCTCATCTCTAGTCACGAACAATAGACTTTATTCACAATATCCCTTAAAGATCCTTTAATTGGGCGCCCAGGGCCACGGACCGGGTCGCAGCCACCGTGACTTCCCCTTTAAAAACGGACCCGGTACTGAGTACCCCACGGCCCTGGCGGGCAACTCACTATCCACTGAGCCACCGTGCTGCCCAATATATACTCTCTATATATACAATCCAAGATTTAAAGATAATTTTGAATGAAGAAAAATGCTTTTGAGAAGCAGCAATTATTCTGAAAGTCTGTAGATAGCACAGATTGGTTCGCTTAATAACTCGGTCACACTTATAATATTTCAGAAGTGAAATTAGCAATAATGGTTGGGCGAGCTATCATGTTTTTCACTTGACTATTGCTTCTTTTATGAAAGCAGAATTTTAAACATAATTGGATGATATTGATTTCAGCATGCCAATGTTTTCACTTTTCTTTCTATGACAGCTGTCAGAGGGGTAAATTAGATTGATCTAACATAATGGATGAGGCTGAATTGTATTCTAAAATGAAATAGCGAGAACTTTACAAAACATTTTATTTTAATACATTTTCTTCAAACTTTGAAAGAGATAGTTAGCTGTAGATGAAAAGTGCTCCTTGGGGACAGCTCAATAGGTTTCTCCATCTAATGATCTGGATCGTCTTTAGTTTGAAGTCTTTCTGCTACAGGTGCAATGCTCTTGTGCCAGACATGAAATTGGGCTGCAAAGTCATTTCTTACAGAGGTCCAAAGGACAGAAATTTTCTAGCAGCGATAGGAACCAAAATACTATTTATTAAGGTTGCCTGTCAAATTGCAACCTATTTTACTGACCTTAGCATGTGTAGAGTAACTTCAAGACTCTTTGTGCTCTTGGTGTATATAACAGCAATAGTTTGAGGCACTGACAAAAAGGACTTATTTACTGCAGCGACTTCTTCAAGATACAAATTGCCACTTCTAACATAACATGGAAATGCAAATAAAAAGATACAGTGAAAATATAGAAAATAGGATGATATTCAGTTTGATTAAAGAATAATAGTGGCTAATTTAATCATTTATACATTAATAAGGAAGACTCCTAGGATACAAGCTTGTCTACTGAGGAACAAAGGTTTGTGCATGTGGAAATGCAAAATGCCTGATCTTTGTTTGCCATGATGACAGAAGTAATGTGAATGCTCCTTACACTACATTATCCTTTTTTTATCCATAGTTGGCAGATTTTGAGAATATTTTTGTAATGTCTTTGACCAATTAGCATTAAATAGCATATGGGTATAGGATTGAGAAAGAACACGAAAACTGTTTGCCCATCTTGTACTTGGATTGATATAAAATACAAAGAAAACAAATTGTTAGGGCTAGCGGAACGCACCGAGTAAATATAGATGTTTTATTGTAATTGGTGCGTTCGCAGCCCGGGGTCCACCGTGCAGGAGAACCTGCTGCTAGCAAACGGCGGCACTATATGGCGGTATGAACTAGCTCTGTTATTTCACAGAGTAGCCATGAAAGCAAAGCACTGCGCCCTGTTAGACTTCACAGAGGCACAGGCTAACTACCCAAATGAGAACAGTCAGTGGTCATGCACGCACACAAAACTCCTCGCCGGAGGTGCCAGCATTCTAGGGGCTTATTTCAGCCGGGTCCCTGAACACAGTCTTACATGACTACACAGGCGCAAAGCACATAACTTAGAAAGATACTAGCGCATGGCCGTGTGGCCATGCGAGCCTTAAAGGGACTCTGTCACCTGAATTTGGAGGGAACAATCTTCAGCCATGGAGGCGGGGTTTTGGGGTTTTTGATTCACCCTTTCCTTACCCGCTAGCTGCATGCTGGCTGCAATATTGGATTGAAGTTCATTCTCTGTCCTCCGTAGTACATGCCTGCACAAGGTAATCTTGCCTTGCGCAGGCGTGTACTATGGAGGACAGAGAATGAACTTCAATCCAATATTGCAGCCAGCATGCAGCTAGCGGGTAAGGAAAGGGTGAATCAAAAACCCCAAAACCCCGCCTCCATGGCTGAAGATTGTTCCCTCCAAATTCAGGTGACAGTGTTCCTTTAAATAGTTGCAGCACGTACAGGACCTTCTTAGAAGGAACAATGAGAAGCTGCTACAGAGCCTGAGCACCTACATGACCTTCCTAGAAGGACCAATGGATTTAGCTGCAGTATCTGAACATGTGACCCTCGATCACAACTGAGAGATCTTACTCTGGGCATGCTCAGAACGAGAAAAGCAGGACTTAGTCCTAGAAGCGTCTGCTCGCCGCTGCCCAGCACTGACTTCAATGGCAGAAGCAGGAAAAGCAGTAGTAACTCTTTGTACAGAGTCAGACCTAGCAAGACGCTGGGACCAATGTCTCTGCCGAGCAGGCTCCACTGCGGTAGGAGAAGAATGGGAGACTGCAGCAGAGATGGTCCGAGATTCCCCCTGTGCAGAGGCGGGAACTCGACCCCTAACACAAATAACTTTAAATTTACTTTAACATTTTCATACAGTTAAAATTTGTCAACTCAAAAGTTTAGAATTGTTACTCAGCTGTCCCGGATCCGTCCTTTGCTTTCTTCACCCCGGTTTACAGATGCCTCAGCGTGATCCCATGTGAGCATCAACTCGGGCCTATATAAAGCTCACTGAGACACATCCTTGTGTCTGAGTATTTCATTAAGACTTCTGTGTTGCTGGACCTTGGATTGCTACACACCTTCTACTGTACTCCAACTACCTGCGGGTTTCTGATGTCCTCCACCTGCCTGTTTCTGGTTTCCTAGATTCCTCAGCCCGTCTGCGGCTTCCTGACGTCCACCTGCCTGTGGTTTCCTGACATCCTTTGCTTGACTACCTGTGGTTTACTGATGTGCTCCACCTGCCTGCAGCTCCCTGATGTTCTGCACCTGCCTGTCTACAGTTTCCTGGTGTCCCCGACCTGCCTGCAGTTAGCTGATTTCCTCTGCCTGCCTGCGAGTTCCAGATGTCCTCCACCTGCCTATTTCTGATTTCCTAAAGTCCTCGGCCTGACTGTGGTTTCCTGATATCCACCTGCCTGTGTTTTCCTGACATCCTTTGCCTGACTGCCTGTGGTTTACTGATGTGTTCCACCTGACTGCAGTTCCCTGATGTTCTGCACCTGCCTGTCTACAGTTTCCTGGTGTCCCCCACCTGTCTGCAGTTTCCTGACATCCTCCACCTGCCTGACTATAGTTTCCTGATGACTAGAGTTGAGCGACCTTGACCTTTTTAGAGTCGAGCCGGGTTTCGCGAAACCCGACTATCTCAAAAGTCGAGTCGAGTCGAGTGGAATCGGCCGATTATCGCGAAAAGTCGGGGATCGACCGAAACACGAAACCCAATGCAAGTCAATGGGGGAGCATAGTCGGCAGTGGGTAGAGGCCAGGAAAACATGTACAGAGCCCATTGTATTGGCAAAAACATCCATTCTTGCTACTGAAGCTTGTCAATCATAATTTAGCTTATAATAATTGTAAGGCATTTGAAATTGGGGGTCATTTGGCTAAAGTTGTGGGGGGTAGGGCTGGTTCAAGCAATTAGTGGGCCCAGGACATCTGGACCACGTCACGGCAGTGGAGCAGGGAGAGGTAAGTATTTCAACTTTGCAAGTGCTGTGATCCTGAGCAAGCAGGGGGGGCCCACTCGTTGGCATTGGCACTGGCACAGGGCCCCTCAAAGTACAGCGGTGTGTTTGCACGGCGGGGGCGCCTCCCACCGGCAGCAACACTTTTGCGTACTATGAGAGGCCCTGTGCCAGTGACGTCACCAACGAGTATTCCTCCCCCCACCTGGTGAAGGAACCTGCACCTTCATCTGCACCTTCCTCTTTGTCCCCGTGTAATGTGGTATGGTATGCGGGAAGGGGGACCTGACTTTCAGCAGGGTCACAATCTTGCAGTGTAGCGTGCACGGGGAATGTTGCGTTATGGGCCAGTGTACCAGCAGAGTCATCTATCACTGGCTGGGCAATAGGCAGGATGAGGAGGAAACACAGATATAGGCCCAAAGAATAAAGTGGGCTAAATGCAGTTCAAAATTGTTAACAGGACTAACCAGGGGGCATTGTTTTGTTCAGTGGAGGACAACTGGAATGAGAGGCTGACACAGAGAGTAGGCCCAAATCTGTAAGTAGTCTAAATGCAGTTCAAAATTGGCAAGAGTAGTAAACAGGAGGCACAGCTTTGTTCACTGTAGGAGAACAGCAAGGAGCGGCAGACACAGATAGAAGGCCCCAACCCAACTAGTAGGCCTAATGCAGTGTAGTTTTCAACAACCACTAAACGAGAGTCGGAAGACCGGAGCAATGGAGAGGAATCCTGGGGAACACCTTGGAGTGGAACACACCGTCTCTACACCCCATACCTAATGTGCAGGCCTAATGCAGTGTAGTTTTCAACAACTACTAGACGAGAGTCGGAAGACCTAAGCAATGTAGACGAAACCTGGGGAACACCTTGGAGTGGAACACACCGTCTCTACACCCCATACACAATTTGTAGGCCTAATGCAGTGTAGTTTTCAACAACTACTAAACGAGAGTCGGAAGACCGAAGCAATGGAGAGGAAACCTGGGGAACACCTTGGAGTGGAACACACCGTCTCTACACCCCATACCCAATGTGCAGGCCTAATGCAGTGTAGTTTTCTACAACTACTAAACGAGAGTCGGAAGATCGAAGCAATGGCGAGGAAACCAGGGGAACACCTTGGAGTGGAACACACCGTCTCTACACCCCATACCCAATTTGTAGGCCTAATGCAGTGTAGTTTTCTACAACTACTAAACGAGAGTCGGAAGTCCGAAGCAATGTAGACGAAACCTGGGGAACACCTTGGAGTGGAACACACCGTCTCTACACCCCATACCCAATTTGTAGGCCTAATGCAGTGTAGTTTGCAACAACTACTAAACGAGAGTCGGAAGACCGAAGCAATGGAGAGGAAACCTGGGGAACACCTTGGAGTGGAACACACCGTCTCTACACCCCATACCCAATGTGCAGGCCTAATGCAGTGTAGTTTTCTACAACTACTAAACGAGAGTCGGAATATTGAAGCAATGGTGAGGAAACCTGGGGAACACCTTGGAGCGGCAGACACCGTTAGTAGGCAATACCGACGTAGTAGCCCCAATGCAGTTTTCAAATTCCTAGAGGCTGAAAACCAGACTATTGACGCTCAGCTTTTTTCAAAGGAGGACAGCTGTATTGAGTGGCGCTGACAGACACAGGTAGTAGGCCTTAAACCAAAAATGTGGCTCAATGCAGTTTAAAAAAGGTTACAGGGGTACACAGGCAGCATTGGTCTGGTCAGTGGAGGACTATTTCAATTATGGACCGCAGACAGACTTTGTACGCCTACTATTAAAAAAAGGATGCTCTATGCAATTAAAAATAGGTTCCAGGGGTACACAGGCAGCAGTGGTGTGGTCAGTGGAGTAGTATTGGAAGGAGGGACCACAAACAGGCGTAGTAGGCCTAACATAACAAAATTTGTCTGTAGGCACTTTAAAATTGGTTCCAGGGGTACACGGGCAGCAGTGGTGTGGTCAACGGAGGACAATTTGAATTAGGGACTGCAGACAGACTTTGTAGGCTGTCCCCTGTGGACCATGCATCCAACACATTAACCCAGTGCGCCGTAATGGACACGTAACTTTTTGTGGACATGCCTACTGGTCCATGCGTCTCTTGTCAGGTCAGGTGCACCTTTCTACTGTTTGATTGCCTGAGTGCTATGACAATGCAGAATTTTTCATGCTGGTGGAGGGCTGGGATGGCTTTTCTCGCAAAAGAAGTGACGACTGGGTAGCTTGAACAGTGGTACAGAGTAGTTCATCTGGGCTTTATAAATATAAAACAAAGAAAAAAAGTAGGCTCCATACACTTTCAGCTGGGTTCCAGGGGTACACGGCCAGCATAGGTCTGGTCAGTGGAGAACTATTGGAAGGAGGGCCCGCAGACAGGCTTCGAAGGGCTAACATAATAAAATTGGGCTGTAGGCACTTTATAATTGGTTCCAGGGGTACACGGGCAGCAGTAGACAGGTCAGTGGAGGCCTAGTGGAAGGAGGGACCGCAGACAGGCTTCGAAGGCCTAACATAATAAAATTGGGCTGTAGGCACTTTATAATTGGTTCCAGGGGTACACGTGCAGCAGTGGTCTGGTCAGTGGAGACCTAGTGGAAGGAGGGACCGCAGACAGGCTTCGAAGGCCTAACATAATAACATTGGGCTGTAGGCACTTTATAATTGGTTCCAGGGGTACACGGGCAGCAGTGGTCTGGTCAGTGGAGGCCTAGTGGAAGGGGGGACCGCAGACAGGCTTCGAAGGCCCAACATAATAACATTGGGCTGTAGGCACTTTATAATTGGTTCCAGGGGTACACGGGCATCAGTGGTCTGGTCAGTGGAGACCTAGTGGAAGGAGGGACCTCAGACAGGCTTCGAAGGCCTAACATAATAACATTGGGCTGTAGGCACTTTATAATTGGTTCCAGGGGTACACGGGCAGCAGTGGTCTGGTCAGTGGAGACCTAGTGGAAGGAGGGACCGCAGACAGGCTTCGAAGGCCTAACTGTTATGAAAGGTAATTCAGTACCACAATGGACATAGAGGTCAGCGCACATACAGTGACCTGGCAATAACCCAAAAAACAAGATTGAGCTCTGAGACGTGGGAACTCTGTTGACCGCAATCCCTAATCCTCTCCAACCACACTAAAGGCAGCCGTGGATTGCGCCCAACGCTGCCTATGCAACTCGGCACGGCCTGAGAAACTAGCTAGCCTGAGGATAGAAAATAAGCCTACCTTGCCTCAGAGAAATACCCCAAAGGAAAAGGCAGCCCCCACATATAATGACTGTGAGTTAAGATGAAAAGACAAACGTAGAGATGAAATAGATTTAGCAAAGTGAGGCCCAACTTTCTGAACAGAGCGAGGATAGGAAAGGTAACTTTGCGGTCAACACAAAACCCTACAAAAACCACGCAAAGGGGGCAAAAAGACCCTCCGTACCGAACTAACGGCACGGAGGTACACCCTCTGCGTCCCAGAGCTTCCAGCAAGCAGAAAAAAACAAATTGACAAGCTGGACAGAAAAAAAACAGCAAATAATAGCAAAGAGGAACTTAGCTATGCAGAGCAGCAGGCCACAGGAACGATCCAGGAGGAAACAGGTCCAATACTAGAACATTGACTGGAAGCCAGGATCAAAGCACTAGGTGGAGTTAAATAGAGAAGCACCTAACGACTTCACCACATCACCTGAGGAAGGAAACTCAGAAGCCGCAGTACCACTTTCCTCCACCAACGAAGCTCACAGAGAGAACCAGCCGAAGTACCACTTGTGACCACAGGAGGGAGCTCTGCCACAGAATTCACAACAGTACCCCCCCTTGAGGAGGGGTCACCGAACCCTCACCAGAGCTCCCAGGACGACCAGGATGAGCCATATGAAAGGCACGAACAAGATCAGGAGCATGGACATCAGAGGCAAAGACCCAGCATAACCCTTCCACTTAACCAGATACTGGAGTTTCCGCCTTGAAACACGAGAATCCAAAATCTTCTCCACAATATACTCCAACTCCCCCTCCACCAAAACCGGGGCAGGAGGATCAACAGATGGAACCATAGGTGCCACGTATCTCCGCAACAATGACCTATGGAATACGTTATGTATGGAAAATGAATCTGGAAGGGTCAGACGAAAAGACACAGGATTAAGAACCTCAGAAATCTTATACGGACCAATAAAACGAGGTTTAAACTTAGGAGAGGAAACCTTCATAGGAATATGACGAGAAGATAACCAAACCAAGTCCCCTACCCGAAGTCGGGGACCCACACAGCGTCTGCGATTAGCGAAACGTTGAGCCTTCTCCTGGGACAAAGTCAAATTGTCCACCACATGAGTCCAAATCTGCTGCAACCTGTCCACCACAGTATCCACACCAGGACAGTCCGAAGACTCAACCTGCCCTGAAGAGAAACGAGGATGGAACCCAGAGTTGCAGAAAAACGGTGAAACCAAGGTAGCCAAGCTGGCCCGATTATTAAGGGCGAACTCAGCCAAAGGCAAAAAGGACACCCAGTCATCCTGATCAGCAGAAACAAAGCATCTCAGATATGTTTCCAAGGTCTGATTGGTTCGTTCGGTCTGGCCATTAGTCTGAGGATGGAAAGCCGAGGAAAAAGACAAGTCAATGCCCATCCTACCACAAAAGGCTCGCCAAAATCTCGAAACAAACTGGGAACCTCTGTCAGAAACGATATTCTCCGGAATGCCATGCAAACAAACCACATGCTGGAAAAACAATGGCACCAAATCAGAGGAGGAAGGCAATTTAGACAAGGGTACCAAATGGACCATCTTAGAGAAGCGATCACAGACCACCCAAATGACTTACATCTTTTGAGAGACGGGAAGATCTGAAATAAAATCCATAGAGATATGTGTCCAAGGCCTCTTCGGGACCAGCAAGGGCAAAAGCAACCCACTGGCACGAGAACAGCAGGGCTTAGCCCGAGCACAAAACCCACAGGACTGCACAAAAGTACGCACATCCCGCGACAGAGATGGCCACCAAAAGGATCTAGCCACCAACTCTCTGGTACCAAAGATTCCAGGATGACCAGCCAACACCGAACAATGAACCTCAGAGATAACTTTATTCGTCCACCTATCAGGGACAAACAGTTTCTCCGCTGGGCAACGATCAGGTTTATTAGCCTGAAATTTTTGCAGCACCCGCCGCAAATCAGGGGAGATGGCAGACACAATTACTCCCTCTTTGAGGATACCCGCCGGCTCAGATACACCCGGAGAGTCGGGCACAAAACTCCTAGACAGAGCATCCGCCTTCACATTTTTAGAGCCCGGAAGGTATGAAATCACAAAGTCAAAACAGGCAAAAAACAACGACCAACGAGCTTGTCTAGGATTCAACCGCTTGGCGGACTCGAGATAAGTCAAGTTCTTATGATCAGTCAAGACCACCACGCGATGCTTAGCTCCTTCAAGCCAATGACGCCACTCCTCGAATGCCCACTTCATGGCCAGCATCTCTCGATTGCCCACATCATAATTACGCTCAGCAGGCGAAAACTTCCTGGAAAAGAAGGCGCATGGTTTCATCACCGAGCAATCAGAACTTCTCTGCGACAAAACAGCCCCTGCTCCAATCTCAGAAGCATCAACCTCGACCTGGAACGGAAGCGAAACATCTGGTTGACACAACACAGGGGCAGAAGAAAAATGACGCTTCAACTCTTGAAAAGCTTCCACCGCAGCAGAAGACCAATTGACCAAATCAGCACCTTTCTTGGTCAAATCGGTCAATGGTTTAGCAATACTAGAAAAATTGCAGATGAAGCGACGATAAAAATTAGCAAAGCCCAGGAACTTTTGCAGACTTTTCAGAGATGTCGGCTGAGTCCAATTATGGATGGCTTGGACCTTAACAGGATCCATCTCGATAGTAGAAGGGGAAAAGATGAACCCCAAAAATGAAACCTTCTGAACACCAAAGAGACACTTTGATCCCTTCACAAACAAAGAATTAGCACGCAGGACCTGAAACACCGTTCTGACCTGCTTCACATGAGACTCCCAATCATCAGAGAAGATCAAAATGTCATCTAAGTACACAATCAGGAATTTATCCAGGTACTCTCGGAAGATGTCATGCATAAAGGACTGAAACACTGATGGAGCATTGGCAAGTCCGAATGGCATTACTAGATACTCAAAATGGCCCTCGGGCGTATTAAATGCAGTTTTCCACTCATCGCCTCGCTTAATACGCACAAGATTATACGCACCACGAAGATCTATCTTGGTGAACCAACTAGCTTCCTTAATCCGAGCAAACAAATCAGATAACAATGGCAAGGGGTACTGAAATTTAACCGTGATCTTAATTAGAAGGCGGTAATCTATACAAGGTCTCAGTGAACCATCCTTCTTGGCTACAAAAAAGAACCCTGCTCCCAATGGCGACGATGACGGGCGAATATGCCCCTTCTCCAAAGACTCCTTCACATAACTCCGCATAGCGGCGTGCTCAGGCACAGATAAATTAAACAGTCGACCTTTTGGGAATTTACTACCAGGAATCAAATCGATAGCACAATCACAATCCCTATGCGGAGGTAGGGTATCGGACTTGGGCTCATCAAATAAATCCCGGTAATCAGACAAGAACTCAGGAACCTCAGAAGGGGTGGATGACGAAATAGTCAGAAATGGGACATCACCATGTACCCCCTGACAACTCCAGCTGGACACAGACATGGATTTCCAATCTAAAACTGGATTATGGACTTGTAGCCATGGCAACCACAACACGACCACATCATGCAGATTATGCAACACCAGAAAGCGAATAACCTCCTGATGTGCAGGAGCCATGCACATGGTCAGCTGGGTCCAGTCCTGAGGCTTATTCTTGGCCAAAGGCGTAGCATCAATTCCTCTCAATGGAATAGGACACTGCAAGGACTCCAAGAAAAACCCACAACGCCTAGCATACTCCAAGTCCATCAAATTCAGAGCAGCGCCTGAGTCCACAAATGCCATGACAGAATACGATGACAAAGAGCAGATCAAGGTAACGGACAGAAGAAATTTTGACTGTACCGTACCAATGGTGGCAGACCTAGCGAACCGCTTAGTGCGCTTAGGACAATCAGAGATAGCATGAGTGGAATCACCACAGTAGAAACACAGCCCATTCAGACGTCTGTGTTCTTGCCGTTCAACTCTGGTTAAAGTCCTATCGCACTGCATAGGCTCAGGTTTAAGCTCAGGTAATACCGCCAAGTGGTGCACAGATTTACGCTCGCGCAAGCGTCGACCGATCTGAATGGCCAAAGACATAGACTCATTCAGACCAGCAGGCATATGAAATCCCACCATGACATCTTTAAGGGCTTCAGAGAGACCTTTTCTGAAAATAGCTGCGAGCGCACCTTCATTCCATTGAGTGAGTACGGACCACTTTCTAAATTTCTGACAATATACCTCTATTTCATCCTGACCCTGACACAGAGCCAGCAAATTCTTCTCTGCCTGATCCACAGAATTAGGCTCATCGTACAGCAATCCGAGCGCCAGGAAAAATGCATCGATATTACTTAATGCAGGATCCCCTGGCGCAAGGGAAAATGCCCAGTCCTGAGGATCGCCACGCAAAAAAGAAATAACGATCCTAACTTGTTGAACTGGGTCACCAGATGAGCGAGGTTTCAAAGCCAGAAATAGTTTACAATTATTTTTGAAACTCAGAACTTTAGTTCTATCTCCAAAAAATAAATCAGGAATAGGGATTCTCGGTTCTAACATAGAATTCTGAACCACAAAGTCTTGAATACTTTGCACTCTTGCCGTGAGCTGATCCACACATGAAGACAGACCTTTAATGTCCATCACTACACCTGTATCCTGAACCACCCAAATGTCTAGGGGAAAAAAAAGGCAAAACACAGTGCAAAGAAAAAAAAATGGTCTCAGAACTTCTTTTTTCCCTCTATTGAGAATCATTAGTACTTTGGCTTCCAGTACTGTTATGAAAGGTAATTCAGTACCACAATGGACATAGAGGTCAGCGCACATACAGTGACCTGGCAATAACCCAAAAAACAAGAACGAGCTCTGAGACGTGGGAACTCTGTTGACCGCAATCCCTAATCCTCTCCAACCACACTAAAGGCAGCCGTGGATTGCGCCTAACGCTGCCTATGCAACTCGGCACGGCCTGAGAAACTAGCTAGCCTGAAGATAGAAAATAAGCCTACCTTGCCTCAGAGAAATACCCCAAAGGAAAAGGCAGCCCCCACATATAATGACTGTGAGTTAAGATGAAAAGACAAAAGTAGAGATGAAATAGATTTAGCAAAGTGAGGCCCAACTTTCTGAACAGAGCGAGGATAGGAAAGGTAACTTTGCGGTCAACACAAAACCCTACAAAAACCACGCAAAGGGGGCAAAAAGACCCTCCGTACCGAACTAACGGCACGGAGGTACACCCTCTGCGTCCCAGAGCTTCCAGCAAGCAGAAAAAAACAAATTGACAAGCTGGACAGAAAAAAAACAGCAAACAATAGCAAAGAGGAACTTACCTATGCAAAGCAGCAGGCCACAGGAACGATCCAGGAGGAAACAGGTCCAATACTAGAACATTTACTGGAAGCCAGGATCAAAGCACTAGGTGGAGTTAAATAGAGAAGCACCTAACGACTTCACCACATCACCTGAGGAAGGAAACTCAGAAGCCGCAGTACCACTTTCCTCCACCAACGGAAGCTCACAGAGAGAACCAACCGAAGTACCACTTGTGACCACAGGAGGGAGCTCTGCCACAGAATTCACAACACCTAACATAATAACATTGGGCTGTAGGCACTTTATAATTGGTTCCAGGGGTACACGGGCAGCAGTGGTCTGGTCAGTGGAGACCTAGTGGAAGGAGGGACCGCAGACAGGCTTCAAAGGCCTAACATAATAACATTGGGCTGTAGGCACTTTATAATTGGTTCCAGGGGTACATGGGCAGCAGTGGTCTGGTCAGTGGAGACCTAGTGGAAGGAGGGACCGCAGACAGGCTTCGAAGGCCTAACATAATAACATTGGGCTGTAGGCACTTTATAATTGGTTCCAGGGGTTCACGGGCAGCAGTGGTCTGGTCAGTGGAGGCCTAGTGGAAGGAGGGAACGCAGACAGGCTTTGAAGGCCTAACATGATAACATTGGGCTGTAGGCACTTTATAATTGGTTCCAGGGGTACACGAGCAGCAGTGGTCTGGTCAGTGGAGGCTTAGTGGAAGGAGGGACCGCAGACAGGCTTCGAAGGCCTAAGATAATAAAATTGGGCTGCAGGCACTTTATAATTGGTTCCAGGGGTACACGTGCAGCAGTGGTCTGGTCAGTGGAGGCCTAGTGGAAGGAGGGAACGCAGACAGGCTTCTAAGGCCTACCATAATAACATTGGGCTGCAGGCACTTTATAATTGGTTCCAGGGGTACACGGGCAGCAGTAGACAGGTCAGTGGAGGCGTAGTGGAAGGAGGGACCGCGGACAGGCTTCGAAGGCCTAACATAATAGCATTGGGCTGTAGGCACTTTATAATTGGTTCCAGGGGTACACGGGCAGCAGTGGTCTGGTCAGTGGAGACCTAGTGGAAGGAGGGACCTGTTATGTTTGCTAATGACAGGTGTTATGAAGGCAATCCAGAAACACAGTGTGCTTAGCGATCAGAGCGCACACAGTGATCTGACAAATACCAAAAATACAAGAACGAGCTCTGAGACGTGGAAACTCTGTAGACTGCACACCTGATCCTATCCTAAACACAACTAAAAGCGGCTGTGGATTGCGCCTAACAACTACCTAGGCAACTCGGCACAGCCTAAGAAACTAGCTAGCCTGAAGATAGAAAAATAGGCCTGACTTGCCCCAGAGAAATTCCCCAAAGGAAAAGGCAGCCCCCCACATATAATGACTGTGAGTAAGATGAAAAGACAAAACGTAGGGATGAAATAGATTCAGCAAAGTGGGGCCCGATATTCTAGGACAGAGCGAGGACAGTAAAGCGAACTTTGCAGTCTACCAAAAACCCTAAAGCAAAACCACGCAAAGGGGGCAAAAAAAACCCACCGTGCCGAACTAACGGCACGGCGGTACACCCTTTGCGTCTCAGACCTTCCAGCAAAACAAAAGACAAGCTGGACAGAAAAAAAGCAACAAAAAAGCAAAAAGCACTTAGCTATACAAAGCAGCAGGTCACAGGAACAATCAGGAGAAGCTCAGATCCAACACTGAAACATTGACAAGGAGCAAGGATAGCAGCATCAGGCGGAGTTAAGTAATGAAGCAGTTAACGAGCTCACCAGAACACCTGAGGGAGGAAGCTCAGAAGCTGCAGTACCACTTGTGACCACAGGAGTGAATTCAGCCACAGAATTCACAACAGTACCCCCCCCTTGAGGAGGGGTCACCGAACCCTCACCAGAGCCCCCAGGCCGACCAGCATGAGCCGCATGAAAGGCACGAACAAGATCGGAAGCATGAACATCAGAGGCAAAAACCCAGGAATTATCTTCCTGAGCATAACCCTTCCATTTAACCAGATACTGGAGTTTCCGTCTAGAAACACGAGAATCCAAAATCTTCTCCACAATATACTCCAATTCCCCCTCCACCAAAACCGGGGCAGGAGGCTCAACAGATGGAACCATAGGTGCCACGTATCTCCGCAACAATGACCTATGGAATACATTATGTATGGAAAAGGAGTCTGGGAGGGTCAAACGAAAAGACACAGGATTGAGAACCTCAGAAATCCTATACGGACCAATAAAACGAGGTTTAAATTTAGGAGAGGAAACCTTCATAGGAATATGACGAGAGGATAACCAAACCAGATCCCCAACACGAAGTCGGGGACCCACACGGCGTCTGCGATTAGCGAAAAGTTGAGCTTTCCCCTGGGACAAGATCAAATTGTCCACTACCTGAGTCCAGATCTGCTGCAACCTATCCACCACAGAATCCACACCAGGACAGTCCGAAGACTCAACCTGTCCTGAAGAGAAACGAGGATGGAACCCAGAATTGCAAAAAAATGGAGAAACCAAGGTAGCCGAGCTGGCCCGATTATTAAGGGCGAACTCAGCCAACGGCAAAAAGGACACCCAATCATCCTGGTCTGCAGAAACAAAACATCTCAGATATGTTTCCAAGGTCTGATTGGTTCGTTCGGTCTGGCCATTAGTGTGAGGATGGAAAGCCGAGGAAAAGGATAGGTCAATGCCCATCCTACCACAAAAGGCTCGCCAAAACCTCGAAACAAACTGGGAACCTCTGTCAGAAACAATATTCTCAGGAATGCCATGCAACCGAACCACATGCTGAAAGAACAAAGGTACCAAATCAGAGGAGGAAGGCAATTTAGCCAAGGGCACCAGATGGACCATTTTAGAAAAGCGATCACAGACCACCCAAATGACTGACATCTTTTGAGAAACGGGAAGGTCAGAAATGAAATCCATCGAAATATGTGTCCAAGGCCTCTTTGGGACCGGCAAGGGCAAAAGCAACCCACTGGCACGAGAACAGCAGGGCTTAGCCCTAGCACAAATCCCACAGGACTGCACAAAAGTACGTACATCCCGTGACAGAGATGGCCACCAGAAGGATCTAGCCACTAACTCTCTGGTACCAAAGATTCCAGGATGACCAGCCAACACCGAACAATGAAGTTCAGAGATAAGTTTATTAGTCCACCTATCAGGGACGAACAGTTTCTCTGCTGGACAACGATCAGGTTTATTCGCCTGAAATTTTTGCAGCACCCGCCGCAAATCAGGGGAGATGGCAGACACAATGACTCCTTCCTTGAGGATACCCGCTGGCGCAGATAAACCCGGAGAGTCGGGCACAAAACTCCTAGACAGAGCATCCGCCTTCACATTTTTAGAGCCCGGAAGGTACGAAATCACAAAGTCGAAGCGGGCAAAAAATAACGACCAACGGGCCTGTCTAGGATTCAAGCGCTTGGCAGGCTCGAGATAAGTCAAGTTCTTATGATCAGTCAATACCACCACGCGATGCTTAGCTCCTTCAAGCCAATGACGCCACTCCTCGAATGCCCACTTCATGGCCAGCAACTCTCGATTGCCCACATCATAATTACGCTCAGCGGGCGAAAACTTCCTGGAAAAGAAAGCACATGGTTTCATCACTGAGCAATCAGAACCTCTCTGTGACAAAACCGCCCCTGCTCCAATCTCAGAAGCATCAACCTCGACCTGGAACGGAAGAGAAACATCTGGCTGACACAACACAGGGGCAGAACAAAAACGACGCTTCAACTCCTGAAAAGCTTCCACAGCAGCAGAAGACCAATTAACCAAATCAGCACCCTTCTTGGTCAAATCAGTCAATGGTTTGGCAATGCTAGAAAAATTACAGATGAAGCGACGATAAAAATTAGCAAAGCCCAGGAACTTTTGCAGACTTTTCAGAGATGTCGGCTGAATCCAATCCTGGATGGCTTGGACCTTAACTGGATCCATCTCAATAGTAGAAGGGGTAAAGATGAACCCCAAAAATGAAACTTTCTGCACACCGAAGAGACACTTTGATCCCTTCACAAACAAAGAGTTAGCACGCAGGACCTGAAAAACCATTCTGACCTGCTTCACATGAGACTCCCAATCATCTGAGAAGATCAAAATGTCATCCAAGTAAACAATCAGGAATTTATCCAGATACTCACGGAAGATGTCATGCATAAAAGACTGAAACACAGATGGAGCATTGGCAAGTCCGAACGGCATCACTAGATACTCAAAATGACCCTCGGGCGTATTGAATGCAGTTTTCCATTCATCTCGTTGCCTGATTCTCACCAGATTATACGCACCACGAAGATCTATCTTAGTGAACCAACTAGCCCCCTTAATCCGAGCAAACAAGTCAGATAACAATGGCAAGGGATACTGAAATTTAACAGTGATCTTATTAAGAAGGCGGTAATCAATACACGGTCTCAGCGAACCATCCTTCTTGGCTACAAAGAAGAACCCTGCTCCCAGTGGTGATGATGATGGGCGAATATGTCCCTTCTCCAGGGATTCCTTCACATAACTGCGCATAGCGGCGTGTTCGGGCACGGATAAATTAAATAATCGACCTTTAGGGAATTTACTACCAGGAATCAAATTGATAGCACAATCACAATCCCTATGCGGAGGTAGAGCATCGGACTTGGGCTCTTCAAATACATCCTGATAATCAGACAAGAACTCTGGGACCTCAGAAGGGGTGGATGACGAAATCGACAAAAATGGAACATCACCATGTACCCCCTGACAACCCCAGCTGGATACCGACATGGAATTCCAATCCAATACTGGATTATGGGTTTGTAGCCATGGCAACCCCAACACGACCACATCATGCAGATTATGCAACACCAGAAAGCGAATAACTTCCTGATGTGCAGGAGCCATGCACATGGTCAGCTGGGCCCAGTATTGAGGTTTATTCTTGGCCAAAGGTGTAGCATCAATTCCTCTCAATGGAATAGGACACCGCAAAGGCTCCAAGAAAAACCCACAACGTTTAGCATAATCCAAATCCATCAGATTCAGGGCAGCGCCCGAATCCACAAACGCCATGACAGAAAACGACGACAAAGAGCATATCAAGGTAATGGACAGAAGGAATTTGGACTGTACAGTACCAATGACGGCAGACCTAGCGGACCGCTTAGTGCGCTTAGGACAATCAGAAATAGCATGAGTGGAATCACCACAGTAGAAACACAGACCATTCAGACGTCTGTATTCCTGCCGTTCAACTCTAGTCATAGTCCTATCGCACTGCATAGGCTCAGGTTTAACCTCAGGCAGTACCGCCAAATGGTGCACAGATTTACGCTCGCGCAAGCGTCGACCGATCTGAATGGCCAAAGACAAAGACTCATTCAAACCAGCAGGCATAGGAAATCCCACCATGACATCCTTAAGAGCCTCAGAGAGACCCTTTCTGAACAAAGCTGCCAGCGCAGATTCATTCCACTGAGTGAGTACTGACCATTTCCTAAATTTCTGACAATATACTTCTATATCATCCTGACCCTGGCACAAAGCCAGCAAATTTTTCTCAGCCAGATCCACTGAATTAGGCTCATCGTACAGCAATCCGAGCGCCAGGAAAAACGCATCGACACTACTCAATGCAGGGTCTCCTGGCGCAAGAGAAAATGCCCAGTCTTGAGGGTCGCCGCGCAAAAAAGAAATAATAATCAAAACCTGTTGAATAGGATTACCAGAAGAATGAGGTTTCAAGGCCAGAAATAGCTTACAATTATTTTTGAAACTTAGAAACTTAGTTCTATCTCCAAAAAACAAATCAGGAATAGGAATTCTTGGTTCTAACATAGATTTCTGATCAATAGTATCTTGAATTTTTTGTACATTTATAACGAGATTATCCATTGAAGAGCACAGACCCTGATTATCCATGTCCACACCTGTGTCCAGAATCACCCAAATGTCTAGGGGAAAAAAAAAAGTGAACACAGAGCAGAAAAAAAAAAAATGATGTCAGAACTTTTTCTTTCCCTCTATTGAGAATCATTAGTTTGGCTCCTTGTACTGTTATGTTTGCTAATGACAGGTGTTATGAAGGCAATCCAGAAACACAGTGTGCTTAGCGATCAGAGCGCACACAGTGATCTGACAAATACCAAAAATACAAGAACGAGCTCTGAGACGTGGAAACTCTGTAGACTGCACACCTGATCCTATCCTAAACACAACTAAAAGCGGCTGTGGATAGCGCCTAACAACTACCTAGGCAACTCGGCACAGCCTAAGAAACTAGCTAGCCTGAAGATAGAAAAATAGGCCTGACTTGCCCCAGAGAAGTTCCCCAAAGGAAAAGGCAGCCCCCCACATATAATGACTGTGAGTAAGATGAAAAGACAAAACGTAGGGATGACATAGATTCAGCAAAGTGGGGCCCGATATTCTAGGACAGAGCGAGGACAGTAAAGCGAACTTTGCAGTCTACCAAAAACCCTAAAGCAAAACCACGCAAAGGGGGCAAAAAAAACCCACCGTGCCGAACTAACGGCACGGCGGTACACCCTTTGCGTCTCAGAGCTTCCAGCAAAACAAAAGACAAGCTGGACAGAAAAAAAGCAACAAAAAAGCAAAAAGCACTTAGCTATACAGAGCAGCAGGTCACAGGAACAATCAGGAGAAGCTCAGATCCAACACTGAAACATTGACAAGGAGCAAGGATAGCAGCATCAGGCGGAGTTAAGTAATGAAGCAGTTAACGAGCTCACCAGAACACCTGAGGGAGGAAGCTCAGAAGCTGCAGTACCACTTGTGACCACAGGAGTGAATTCAGCCACAGAATTCACAACAGGGACCGCAGACAGGCTTCGAAGGCCTAACATAATAACATTGGGCTGTAGGCACTTTATAATTGGTTCCAGGGGTACACAGGCAGCAGTAGACAGGTCACTGGAGGCGTAGTGGAAGGAGGGACCGCAGACAGGCTTCGAAGGCCTAACATAATAAAATTGGGCTATAGGCACTTTGAATTCTCTTGCAGGGGTACACAGGCAGCATTGGTGTTGTCAGCGGAGGCCGATTGTAATGAGTGTCTGCCAGTTAGTAGTCCCAAACAATACATACATGTTAATGTCTCGCATTACAACAAAACGAAAACACAAAAGGGTGCAATCATTAGGTACAGGGGTGGGCTCCTCTGCGTAGTTTCAGACCTAGTAATTTGGCACAAAGTATTTACTTGGGTAAATATAGGACACTGCCCCTGACTATGTTAAGTACCATCATACATGTCAACACAATGGTATTGTCAGTGGCAGGAATTTACGGATGTCAGCGCATAGACTAAACATTGGTGGAACTTTGAGAGATAATTGTGCAAGTGGTAGAGCAATGTTTGAGCTGGGGGTGGGGGAACTCTCTTGTGGCCGGCGGTACAGGCCCAGGGCCCCTCATGTTACAACAGTGTGTCTGACGTTGGGTGCGCACCACCACCGCCAAAGACACTTTATTGTACTATGAGGGACCCAGTGGCAGTGCCATCGACCAAAAGCGGGCACACCCACCTCTTCAGACAAACAGCACTCTCACGGGTGATTGCGCCAAGTGGCGATACCACGGCCCCGTGTGGGGAGTTTGGCCATTTAGGGAGGTGTACACACGTCGTATGCTGGACAGTCAGCTGCTGCAAATTACGAGATTGGTAAAGTCATTCAGAGTAGTCCACAGGCAATACCTTTTCATAGGAAAGCTAGGTGTCGGTTGGGCAAGGTGGGGCAAAAGAATTCGAAATCCAGTTGTGGTTCATTTTAATGAAGGTTAGATCATCAACATTTTGGGTAGCCAGACGAGTCCTTTTTCGGTTAATATTGAACCTGCAGCACTGAATACTCTTTCTGATAGGACACTAGCTGCCGGGCAAGCAAGCTCCTGCAATGCATATTCTGCCAATTCTGGCCAGGTGTCTAATTTGGATGCCCAGTAATCAAATGGGAATGACGGTTGAGGTAGAACATCGATAAGGGATGAAAAATAGTTAGTAACCATACTGGACAAATGTTGTCTCCTGTCATTTCGAATTGATGCAGCAGTACCTGTCCTGTCTGCGGTCATAGCAAAATCACTCCACAACCTGGTCAGAAAACCCCTCTGTCCAACGCCACTTCTGATTTCTGCACCTCTAACACTTCTGGTCTGCTGCCCCCTGCAGCTCGTGTGAGAACGATCACGGGCGCTGTGTGCTGGAAATGTCTGAAGCAAACGGTCAACAAGAGTTGATTGTTTGGTTGCTAATATTAGTTCCAAGTTCTCATGTGGCATAATATTTTGCAATTTGCCTTTATAGCGAGGATCAAGGAGGCAGGCCAACCAGTAATCGTCATCGTTCATCATTTTCGTAATGCGTGTGTCCCTTTTGAGGATACGTAAGGCATAATCCGCCATGTGTGCCAAAGTTCCAGTTGTCAAATCTGCGGTTGTGCTTGGTTGAGGGGCAGTTTCAGGCAAATCTACGTCACTTGTGTCCCTCAAAAAACCAGAACCCGGCCTTGACACGCCACCAATTTCCAGTGGCCCCGGAGAAGCTTCCTCATTAACAAAATACTCATCCCCATCATCCGCCTCGTCCTCCTCCTCCTGTTCGCCCGCTACCTCGTCCTGTACACTGCCCTGACCAGACAATGGCTGACTGTCATCAAGGCTTTCCTCTTCCTCGGCTGCAGATGCCTGCTCCTTTATGTGCGTCAAACTTTGCATCAGCAGACGCATTAGGGGGATGCTCATGCTTATTATGGCGTTGTCTGCACTAACCAGCCGTGTGCATTCCTCAAAACACTGAAGGACTTGACACATGTCTTGTATCTTCGACTACTGCACACCTGACAACTCCATGTCTGCCATCCTACTGCCTGCCCGTGTATGTGTATCCTCCCACAAAAACATAACAGCCCGCCTCTGTTCGCACAGTCTCTGAAGCATGTGCAGTGTTGAGTTCCACCTTGTTGCAACATCTATGATTAGGCGATGCTGGGGAAGGTTCAAAGAACGCTGATAGGTCTGCATACGGCTGGAGTGTACGGGCGAACGGCGGATATGTGAGCAAAGTCCGCGCACTTTGAGGAGCAGGCCGGATAACCCCGGATAACTTTTCAGGAAGCACTGCACCACCAGGTTTAAGGTGTGAGCCAGGCAAGGAATGTGTTTCAGTTGGGAAAGGGAAATGGCAGCCATGAAATTCCTTCCGTTATCACTCACTACCTTGCCTGCCTCAAGATCTACTGTGCCCAGCCACGACTGCGTTTCTGTCTGCAAGAACTCGAACAGAACTTCCGCGGTGTGTCTGTTGTCGCCCAAACACTTCATAGCCAATACAGCCTGCCGACGCTTGCCAGTAGCTGGCCCATAATGGGACAACTGGTGTGCAACAGTGGCAGCTGCAGATGGAGTGGTTTGCCGACTGCGGTCTGTGGACGAGCTCTCGCTTCTGCAGAAGGACGAGGAGGAGGAGGGGGGTGCGAACACCTACAGCCAACTGTTTCCTAGACCGTGGGCTAGGCAGAACTGTCCCGAAATTGCTGTCCCCTGTGGACCCTGCATCCACCACATTCACCCAGTGTGCCGTGATGGACACGTAACGTCCCTGGCCATGCCTACGATGCGCTCTTTAACATGCTGGTGGAGGGCTGGTATGGCTATTCTCGAAAAGAAGTGTCGACTGGGTATCTCGTAGCGTGGTTCAGCGTAGTCCATCAGGGCTTTGAAAGCTTCGCTTTCAACTAACCGGTAGGGCATCATCTCTAACGAGATTAGTCTAGTTCAAACCCTGTGTACGCGGATGCGAGGATAAGTATTTCCTTTTTCTAACCAGAGTCTCATGTAGGATGAGCTGGACCGGAGAGCTGGAGATCGTGGAACTAGCGGGTGTGCCGGTGGACATGGCAGAATGAGAGACGGTTGGAGACGGTATTGTTTCCACCGGTGCCCTACATGCAGTGTTTCCTACTACAAAACTGGTGATTCCCTGACCCTGACTGCTTTGGCCTGGCAAAGAAACCTGCTCAGATACTGCAGATGGTGCGGAAAATGGTGGCCTTACAGTGACGGCAGGGATGTAGCGTTGCTGACTAGCTTCATTGGCCGAGGGTGCTACAACCTTAAGGGACGTTTGGTAGTTAGTCCAGGCTTGCAAATGCATGGTGGTTAAATGTCTATGCATGCAACTTGTATTGAGACTTTTCAGATTCTGACCTCTGCTTAAGGTAGTTGAACACTTTTGACAGATGACTTTGCGCTGAGTCGCCAACTCGCATATAGTTAAGTAAATAAGGCAGCACACTGCAGCGCTAAAACATGCAAACTTGAAAACACGAAATTTGAACTGCATTACTGCACTAGAAATATGAAAAATGAGAGCTTTTAGCGCATAAAAATGGCCAATTTTATGTGTACCTGGTAGCCTCTTTACGGCATCTCTCTTATACCAGGTCCTACGCTTGCCTTCCTCGCTGAAAATAAACGTCTCCATCTGAATGGGTGCATGTGAAACCTCATCTTAGACTAAAATTCTCCCTCTCTGTGGAGGGGTATTGGACCTGCTGTAATTAAAACACCTGAAGCTAGGGGGCGGAGTGCACGATCAGAAGGCTAGAGAATACACTTCAAAAACCTGACCTGCACATCCAAACATAGACACAGTGTGAACAGGTGCTGAACCTAGAGTCGCCAACTCGCATATAGTTAAGTAAATAAGGCAGCACACTGCAGCGCTAAAACGCTTGTCTTTGATTTCAGTTAGTCATGAATTACTAAAGATGATCATCATTATATTGGCAGGATCTAATAATATAAAAGGGAAAATTTATTTTGTAGTACTACTTAGTGCAGAGACCTTGATGGGAACAGTGATGCACTTTACCAGACCAGGGGCGATCTCCTTTCTTTTAAAGTTAGGATTTTTATGATGAAAAGGTTCGTCAGATTCAAGTGAATCATTTTTAAATCCACCAGTAAACCAACAATCGTTCAATGTAAATGATCCTTCACCTTTAGTCTTGTCTGCATATAAGTGCAAAAAATTGACAGTAAATATATCGAGTTTTAATAACATTGGGCTGGTAGGAGATGGCAGCATTTTATGTTTGGATGCAAATACTAATATTTTTAAATGGAACCTTTTATTGTAATTCCAGAAGAAAGCTAGGTCAATTAAAGTTCCAGTCCATTTACAGACTGCAAGCAATAAAGGTCTGAGAATGGTAAGCCTCAAAATAACCAGGGTTTTCATCTTTTAGGGTCTGTGGAAGAAAGATAATATTTTTAATCACTGGGTCTTCCCAACTTAAGTTTTGAATAAGGCAATAACATCACAATGATTGGAAATTACTTTCATTGAAATGGACCCAATGGCAGTTCTCAGGGTAAAGTTTCATTTTCAATCATATGTAAGGATCGGTGTGATGAGCTTGCAACTACTTGTTATATACTCCACATTTCTTACGGATCCCTAAACATATAAAGATATGAGTAATGAGTACAATTTCAGTGCTGATATTTCAGTGCAGTTTGGTGAAGGATATAAATTAAATAGCACGAGTCAGATGCAACCATAAGATTAATGGGGAAAAGATAAGACTCAAGACTAGAAATGGAAATAAAATCAAGAGAATGAGGATGCATTGAAGCATAAACGTCCTATAAATTGTTTATTTTGTGAAAATGTCAAATATGTATCTATCAATTCTAAAAATCTAACACTGACCTTTAGCCATCACCTGTAGCTATTTCATTAAAAAAAATAATAATATGCAATTAAAACAAAAGTTGGTTTTAGGCTGCTAATTAGAAGAATGATAAAAGAAAAAAATAGTATTCAAAATAAAAAGTCATTATTTAACTAGATGTGTTGATGGATTTATATCTTAAAGGGCCACTGTCACCCCCTCCAACCGTTATAAACTAAAAGAGCCACCTTGTGCAGCAGTAATGCTGCATTCTAACAAGGTGGCTCTTTTAGTTTTGTGTTCAGGTATTACTAAAATAAAGCGTTTTGAAACTTTGCAAAAATACCTGTCTTTGTCCACGGAGGCGGGTCCTCACTCCCCAGCTTGAACGGTATTCTGCCGTCACTCACATCTTCAGGGGCTTTCGGCGCCGCCCCCTCCGCGCTGTTTATCTTTTCAAATCCGGCGCCGGCGCTGTGTAAATGTTTGTGGGGCAGGCGCAGTAAGCTCTGGCGGTCTGACGTCCCAGCCAGGCTTGCAGACTGCGCCTGTGCTGGCAGTGCGGCCACCCACCTCTGTAATCCCTGCCCCACACTGTGTTATGCATTGTGCACAGTGCGGGGCTAGGATTCCTGGGCATGCGCACTGCGCTTCTCAGCCTGTCACCCAGGTCCCCTGCCCCCAGCCTTACAGCGTCTTTATACTGTAATCAGCTGATCGTGCCTCCTTTTTTTCTAGGTGTATTCTTTAGGTGTATGGAATCTGTTACTAAATTGGTGGCGAAATTTACCCAGGGAGAATGAAAGTTATATACTGATGTGGACATAACTTGTACCACACTGTGGATGCATATTGGTTGTTGGGGGGCATTAGACCACACTGCAGCTGAATATACGGCATAATTGCGGCATAATGCTCCCCAATATCTCCGTATATTCAGCTGCAGTACACAGTGCGGTATAAGTTATGTCCACATCAGTATATAACTTTCATTCTCCCTGGGTAAAGACAGATTCCATACACCTAAAGAATATACCTAGAAAAACACACACCAGCTAGCAGGCAAGTTTCCAATGTTGGTTCTTTCCCGGCGACTGCTAGTGAGAGAAGGAGGAGGCACGATCAGCTGATTACAGTGTAAAGACGCTGTAAGGCGGGGGACCTGGGTGACAGTCTGACACACGCAGTGCGCATGCCCAGGAATCCTAGCCCCGCACTGAGCACAATGCATAACACACTGTGGGGCAGGGATTACAGAGGTGGGTGGCCGCACTGCCCGCACAGGCGCAGTCTGCAAGCCTGGCTGGGACGTCAGACCGCCAGAGCTTATTGCGCCTGCCTCACAAACATTTACACAGCGCCGGCTGTTGTGAATTCTGTGGTCGAGCTCCCTCCTGTGGTCATGAGTGGTACTTCGGCTGGTTCTGTCTATGAGCTTCCTCTGGTGGATGTGAGTGGGGCTGCGGCTTCTGAGTTTCCTTCCTCAGGTGACGAGGTTAAGTCGTTAGGTGCTGCTCTATTTAACTCCACCTAGTTCTTTGTTCCTTGCCTCCAGTCAATGTTCCAGTATTGGTCTTGTTCTCTCCTGGATCGTCTTGTGGCCTGTCTGCCCTGCATAAGCTAAGTTCTGCTTGTGTTACTTTTGTTTGCTATTTTTTCTGTCCAGCTTGCTATATTGGTTTTTCTTGCTTGCTGGAAGCTCTGGAACGCAGAGGGAGCACCTCCGTGCAGTTAGTCGGTACGGAGGGTCTTTTTGCCCCCTCTGTGTGGTTGTTTGTAGGTTTTTGTGCTGACCACAAAGCTATCTTTACTATCCTCGGTCTATTCAGTAAGTCGGGCCTCACTTTGCTAAAACCTATTTCATCTCTGTGTTTGTATTTTCATCTTTACTCACAGTCATTATATGTGGGGGGCTGCCTTTTCCTTTGGGGAATTTCTCTGAGGCAAGGTAGGCTTATTTTTCTATCTTCAGGGCTAGCTAGTTTCTCAGGCTGTGCCCGAGGCGCCTAGGTCTGGTCAGGAGCGCTCCACGGCTACCTCTAGTGTGGTGTGATAGGATTAGGGATTGCAGTCAGCAGAGTTCCCACGTCTCAGAGCTCGTCCTATGTTATTAGTAACTATCAGGTCACTTTGTGTGCTCTTAACCACCAGGTCCATTGTGTTTCTGAATCACCAGTTCATAACAGTACTGGAGGCCCAAAGTACTAATGCTTCTCAATAGAGGGAAAAGAGAAGTTCTGAGACCATTTTTTTTTCTCTGCACTGTGTTTTGTCTTCCTTTTCCCCTAGACATTTGGGTGGTTTGTTTTCTTGTGTGGATCATTTCACTGCAAGAGTACAAAATATTCAAGACATTGTGGTTGAGAAATCTATGTTAGAACCTAGAATTCGTATTCCTGACTTATTTTCTGGAGATAGAGCTAAGTTTCTGAATTTCAAAAATAATTGTAAACTGTTTCTGGCTTTGAAACCCCGCTCCTCTGGTGACCCAGTTCAACAAGTTAAGATCATTATTTCTTTATTACGTGGCGACCCTCAAGACTGGGCATTCTCCCTTGCGCCAGGAGATCCTGCATTATGCGATATTGATGCGTTTTTTCTGGCGCTCGGATTGCTGTATGATGAACCTAATTCAGTGGATCAGGCAGAGGAAAATTTGCTGGCTCTGTGTCAGGGTAGGTAGAGATATATTGTCAGAAGTTTAGGAAGTGGTCTGTGCTCACTCAATGGAATGAATGTGCGCTGGCAGCAATTTTCAGAAAGGGTCTCTCTGAAGCCCTTAAGGATGTCATGGTGGGATTTCCTATGCCTGCTGGTCTGAATGAGTCTATGTCTTTGGCCATTCAGATCGATCGACGCTTACGTGAGCGTAAAAATGTGCACCATTTGGCGGTATTATCTGAGCCTAAACCTGAGCCTATGCAATGTGATAGGACTTTGACCAGAGCTGAACGGCAGGAACACAGACGTCGGAATGGGCTGTGTTTTTATTGTGGTGATTCCACTCATGCTATCTCCGATTGTCCTAAGCGCACTAAGCTGTTCGCTAGGTCTGCCACCATTGGTACGGTACAGTCAAAATTTCTTTTGTCCGTTACTTTGATGTGCTCTTTGTCATCCTATTCTGTCATGGCATTTGTGGATTCAGGCGCTGCCCTGAATTTGATGGACTTGGACTTTGCTAGGCGCTGTGGGTTTTTCTTGGAACCCTTGCAGTATCCTATTCCATTGAGAGGAATTGATGCTACGCCTTTGGCCAAGAATAAGCCTCAGTACTGGACCCAACTGACCATGTGCATGGCTCCTGCGCATCAGGAGGATATTCGCTTTTTGGTGTTGCATAATCTGCATGATGTGGTCGTGTTGGGGTTGCCATGGCTACAAGTCCATAACCCAGTATTGGATTGGAAATCTATGTCTGTGTCCAGCTGGGGTTGTCAGGGGGTACATGGTGATGTTCCAGTTCTGTCTATCTCATCATCCACCCCTTCTGAGGTCCCAGAGTTCTTGTCGGATTACCGGGATGTATTTGATGAGCCCAAGTCCTGTGCCCTACCTCCGCATAGGGATTGCGATTGTGCTATCGATTTGATTCCTGGTAGTAAGTTTCCTAAGGGTCGACTGTTTAATTTGTCTGTGCCTGAGCACGCCGCTATGCGGAGTTATGTAAAGGAATCCTTGGAGAAGGGTCATATTCGCCCGTCGTCGTCGCCATTGGGAGCAGGGTTCTTTTTTGTGGCCAAGAAGGATGGTTCATTGAGACCTTGTATTGATTACCGCCTTCTAAATAAAATCACAGTCAAATTTCAGTACCCCTTGCCGCTGCTGTCTGATTTGTTTGCTCAGATTAAGGGGGCTAGTTGGTTCACCAAGATAGATCTTCGTGGTGCGTATAATCTTGTGCGCATTAAACAGGGCGATGAATGGAAAACAGCATTTAATACGCCCGAGGGCCATTTTGAGTACCTGGTTATGCCATTTGGGCTTTCCAATGCTCCATCAGTATTTCAGTCCTTTACGCATGACATCTTCCGAGAGTACCTGGATAAATTCCTGATTGTATACTTGGATGATATTTTGGTCTTCTCGGATGATTGGGAGTCTCACGTGAAGCAGGTTAGAATGGTGTTCCAGGTCCTGCGTGCTAATTCTTTGTTTGTGAAGGGGTCAAAGTGTCTCTTTGGTGTTCAGAAGGTTTCATTTTTGGGTTTCGTTTTTTCCCCTTCTACTATCGAGATGGACCCTGTTAAAGTTCAGGCCATTTATGATTGGACTCAGCCGACATCTCTGAAGAGTCTGCAAAAGTTTCTGGGCTTTGCTAATTTTTATCGTCGCTTCATCAATAATTTTTCTAGTATTGCTAAACCGTTGACTGATTTAACCAAGAAGGGTGCTGATGTGGTCAATTGGTCTTCTGCTGCTGTAGAAGCTTTTCAGGAGTTGAAGCGTCGTTTTTCTTCTGCCCCTGTGTTGTGCCAGCCAGATGTTTCGCTCCCGTTCCAGGTCGAGGTTGATGCTTCTGAGATTGGAGCAGGGGCTGTTTTGTCGCAAAGAAGTTATGATGGCTCGGTGATGAAACGTGTGCCTTCTTTTCCAGGAAGTTTTCGCCTGCTGAGCGCAATTATGATGTTGGCAATCGAGAGTTGTTGGCCATGAAGTGGGCATTCGAGTAGTGGCATCATTGGCTTGAAGGAGCTAAGCATCGCGTGGTGGTCTTGACTGATCACAAGAACTTGACTTATCTCGAGTCTGCCAAACGGTTGAATCCTAGACAGGCTCGTTGGTCGCTGTTTTTCTCCCGTTTTGACTTTGTGGTTTCGTACCTTCCGGGCTCTAAGAATGTGAAGGCGGATGCCCTGTGTAGGAGTTTTGTGCCCGACTCTCCGGATTTGCCTGAGCCGGCGGGTATTCTCAAAGAGGGGGTAATTTTGTCTGCCATCTCCCCTGACTTGCGGCGGATGCTGCAAAAATTTCAGGCTATTAGACCTGACCGTTGCCCAGCGGAGAAACTGTTTGTCCCTGATAAATGGACGAGTAGAATTATCTCTGAGGTTCATTGTTCGGTGTTGGCTGGTCATCCTGGAATCTTTGGTACCAGAGATTTGGTGGCTAGATCCTTTTGGTGGCCGTCTCTGTCGCGGGATGTGCGTTCGTTTGTGCAGTCCTGTGGGATTTGTGCTCGGGCCAAGCCCTGCTGTTCTCGTGCCAGTGGGTTGCTTTTGCCCTTGCCAGTCCCGAAGAGGCCCTGGACACATATCTCTATGGATTTTATTTCGGATCTCCCCGTCTCTCAAAAGATGTCGGTCATTTGGGTTGTTTGTGATCGCTTCTCTAAGATGGTCCATTTGGTACCCTTGTCTAAATTGCCTTCCTCCTCTGATTTGGTGCCATTGCTTTTCCAGCATGTGGTTCGTTTACATGGCATTCCAGAGAACATAGTTTCTGACAGAGGTTCCCAGTTTGTTTCGAGGTTTTCGCGAGCCTTTTGTGCTAGGATGGGCATTGATTTGTCTTTTTCCTCGGCTTTCCATCCTCAGACTAATGGCCAAACTGAACGAACCAATCAGACCTTGGAAACATATCTGAGATGTTTTGTTTCTGCTGATCAGGATGATTGGGTGTCCTTTTTGCCTTTGGCTGAGTTCGCCCTTAATAATCGGGCCAGCTCGGCTACTTTGGTTTCGCCGTTTTTCTGCAATTCTGGTTTCCATCCTCGTTTCTCTTCAGGGCAGGTTGAGTCTTCGGACTGTCCTGGTGTGGATACTGTGGTGGATAGGTTGCAGCAGATTTGGACTCATGTAGTGGACAATTTGACATTGTCCCAGGAGAAGGCTCAACGTTTCGCTAACCGCAGGCGCTGTGTGGGTCCCCGACTTCGTGTTGGGGATTTGGTTTGGTTGTCGTCTCGTTATATTCCTATGAAAGTTTCCTCTCCTAAGTTTAAGCCTCGTTTCATTGGTCCGTATAGGATTTCTGAGGTTCTTAATCCTGTGTCTTTTCGTTTGACCCTTCCAGCTTCTTTTTCCATTCATAATGTATTCCATAGGTCATTGTTGCGGAGATACGTGGCACCTGTGGTTCCATCCGTTGATCCTCCTGCCCCGGTTTTGGTTGAGGGGGAGTTGGAGTATATAGTGGAGAAGATTTTGGATTCTCGTATTTCGAGACGGAAACTCCAGTACCTGGTTAAGTGGAAGGGTTATGGTCAGGAAGATAATTCCTGGGTCTTTGCCTCTGATGTTCATGCTGCCGATCTGGTTCGTGCCTTTCATTTGGCTCATCCTGGTCGGCCTGGGGGCTCTGGTGAGGGTTCGGTGACCCCTCCTCAAGGGGGGGTACTGTTGTGAATTCTGTGGTCAACTCCACCTAGTTCTTTGTTCCTTGCCTCCAGTCAATGTTCCAGTATTGGTCTTGCTCTCTCCTGGATCGTCTTGTGGCCTGTCTGCCCTGCATAAGCTAAGTTCTGCTTGTGTTACTTTTGTTTGCTATTTTTTCTGTCCAGCTTGCTATATTGGTTTTTCTTGCTTGCTGGAAGCTCTGGGACGCAGAGGGAGCACCTCCGTGCCGTTAGTCGGTACGGAGGGTCTTTTTGCCCCCTCTGCGTGGTTGTTTGTAGGTTTTTGTGCTGACCGCAAAGCTATCTTTACTATCCTCGGTCTATTCAGTAAGTCGGGCCTCACTTTGCTAAAACCTATTTCATCTCTGTGTTTGTATTTTCATCTTTACTCACAGTCATTATATGTGGGGGGCTGCCTTTTCCTTTGGGGAATTTCTCTGAGGCAAGGTAGGCTTATTTTTCTATCTTCAGGGCTAGCTAGTTTTTCAGGCTGTGCCCGAGGCGCCTAGGTCTGGTCAGGAGCGCTCCACGGCTACCTCTAGTGTGGTGTGATAGGATTAGGGATTGCGGTCAGCAGAGTTCCCACGTCTCAGAGCTCGTCCTATGTTATTAGTAACTATCAGGTCACTTTGTGTGCTCTTAACCACCAGGTCCATTGTGTTTCTGAATCACCAGTTCATAACAGCCGCCACCGGATTTGAAAAGAAAACAGCGTGGAGGGGGCGGCGCCGAAAGCCCCTGAAGATGTGAGTGACGACAGAATACCGTTCAAGCTGGGGAGTGAGGACCCGCCTCCGTGGACAAAGACAGGTATTTTTGCAAAGTTTCAAAACGCTTTATTTTAGTAATACCTGAACACAAAACTAAAAGAGCCACCTTGTTAGAACGCAGCATTACTGCTGCACAAGGTGGCTCTTTTAGTTTATAACGGCTGCAGGGGGGTGACAGTGGCCCTTTAAAACTTTCAGTGGAGATATGCTTATGCTACTCCATACTTTTACAGACCTTCATAGGACTTTAGCACACTACAAGTGAAAAGTAGAGAAAGTATACATCAGGGTAGGTTCACACGAGCATATATAAAATCGTTCAAAGTTTCATCATGACTATTTTTTTCTCACTTGTTGTCCGTCTGTTTTTGCAGCAGCAGCAGCTATTAATCATTTACAGAACCATTTATCGTTGCTTGTGTTAAAAAATTGCAATGTATCCGTAAAAATCAGATGCTGTACTGTGGCATCCAATTTTTTTTCCCACACCCATAGACTTGAATGGGTGAGTTTCATCTGATTTATGGAGGAAAATCATTCATGCTGCTATTTTTTTCACATACCGATTCGATCAGCTAAAAAAATTGTTCACCTGCACTACCCCATTGGATAACATTGGTCCAAATGTGATCTGTTTTTTTTAACGAAAAGTATTGGGATCAAAAGTACGGTCGTGTGCAAGAGTCTCCGTAGTAACTGATAATACCAAATTTGGTTCCTCTGATACCTTGTGAAAGTAGTGATGGTAAAATTCATCAGTAGGGTACCTATTTTCAGCGACTAAAGTCAAACTACTCTATTTAGTCCCAGATATTTGGTACACTAAGAAAGCCTGGATAAAAATAGATAAGGTCCAACATGGACTTATGGTTCCACTTATAATACGTGCTAGAGAAGACCTCAACACAAACACATCACCACACACACAAATCAACTGATATTGAATATGATGACCATTTTTTACATAAAAATCCAAGCAATACAATACAATAGTGATCGAGCATCTTCGTCCATAAAGTCGAAAATTGGTGTCCTCTGAAATCCATAATTTCATGTATAACAGTCAATATAGAATAGTTACATAAGATGGATAAAGCTTATTCTAAGATATGCAACTTTTCTAAGGACTGTCCCCTTGCCTAAATAAGGTTTAGTATAATTGGAACCAGATGTGGTTGTTCGGAGGCAAGGACAACAAACAGCTGAAACAGAGATGTACAAGTTCTGGTAGTTCAGTGAGATAAAAATGCTGGAGTATGTAATTGTAGTCAAGCTGTCCGAGCTCAGTTAGAAGTATCAAGAAGCTAGGGTTAGGTAAAGATAGTGCAATTGGACAATCTGAACCTGAAAAGTTTGGCACGCTGGATTGTAGGGGAAGTGGTATTATTATTGTTCCTTCTTCTCCCCTACCCCCTGTTTGTACTTCGCCTTTAATTAATGTATTAATTTACCATGTGATACTGTTACATTTATGTTAATGTATTATCACTATTCATATTGAGTACTGCTATGCATAAAGCATATTACTCATGTTGTATATATTCCACATGTGCACCGCTGTTGGCTAGGGAAAGTAAGTGCGTCACTAGATGGGGGCATCATAGGTTTAGGTATAGCATAGGGAAAAGTTAAGATAGGAGGGGCACGATGGGATATGACAGCTAGATTTTCTTGTTTCAGGTCAGTTGGGGCCTCGGCGCCCATATAGCTCACAGAGGGCTATCTAGCCCAGGGCACTTCCTGCCCCGTATCTTTCTTCTAGGAAGAAATGGGCCCAGCAATAGAATCCAGGGGGCCAGAACTAAGAAGAGAGAGAGAGTACAGCAACCACAGGAACAGAAGTGCAGTAATAGTGGGACTGCAGCTGCTGGACAGAAGAAGGCTGAGCTTAGTGAGAGAAAGTGCTCCAAGATGTGGCAGGTTCTTGCGTGGGCTGCCATTCTCAGGTCCGGGGCAAAGCAGCAGGGAATGCCCCCATGAAAGGCAGAAATACTGGACATTGAGGACACTGTGGGACCATATAGGACAGACCGTCCCGAACGCAGGCTTAGCAACAGGCAAGGGTCAGAGACACTGATGCTGTAACAGTGTGTGCCCTGCATGACACGTTGCTAAGTAAACATATTGAAGTTAAAGTGAAACCGGACTGGGACTCTTTATTCTTGGAATCGTCTGCAGAGGTAACAGTCCCATACCTGGAGAACCCTGATAGCGTAGAAGAGCAGCACCGAGGTACTTTAAAGGGATGGGGCCAGTGGGTGATACAGAGATTACTGTTGGCCATGACTACTGCCCTGGCTCCCCCATCCTACACTTGGCATAGTTGGCAGGATCTCACTGCCCCATATGGCGGTGAAGAAGGAAGAGAACACTGAGATTGATGTGACTAATGGTGAAACTCCGGGAGGAACAGATGCCCTGGAGGTGACGAGAACACTGGAAATGACTACTACCCTATCAGAGACTGATGTGACAAAGATGGCGGCCAAGATGGCAGTGAGTGGCTCCAAATAGGATGACTACTACTGTGCCTGCACCCTTCGTGGGCATGGAAAAGGCACGAAGATCCATCAGGCAGCGCCTTTGGAGAATGTGCCGAAGACACCTTGCCCTACGCCTACTGAGATTGCTTGAGAGAGAATGGGAGGAGCAACAGGAAGCGACCCTGCCCTGGAATGGGTGGGGTCCAGAAGAGAGTCACGGGTGCAGCTGTGCGGTATCATTACATGACCCAGCATCGACAGCCATGCATCGGTCTTGTGGCTCTGGAAGAGTGAGCCACCTAGAGTAGCAATTGTGACAGGAAAGAGGTTGGGCCCGGTCCCTGCCGCGGAGCAGCGAGGAATGGGGAATGTTGCACCTGACACCGGAGGACCTCGGTGGCTACCTGAGGTCATATGCCATCCGGATAGTAACAAGCAACAGGACGGTGGGAGGAAGCGAACAACAGCGGCAGCCCATGGAGTTGGAGCCCGGACGTCCATTGAGACCGGGGCCGTCAGCCAAAAGGCCGAGATCTTCACGTCCATGGGAGCCTAAGCTGGAAGCTAGACCACGGCCAGGACTACTTCTGGAAGGATCAGTCCACACCACCTCTGCGGAAGGATGCAGCGGTTGCGGAGAGGACATGATCCAGAGATGACCAACCGAAGTGGTGAGTGAGCCTTGTCCCATGGCCCATGAGAGCGAGACCCCATTCCCATCATTTGCTCTCGGAGCCCGTCCAAAACAGCTTCCATCTGACGCAACTGACTGGCCCGTAGCAAAGGAGTCAGAGGTCCCGGGGTGTACAACAGCTTGCCAGGTGCTGGAGGGGATGCACGTCGCAAGCACACAGGCGTCCCAGGGTCCACATGTCCTGCCTGCCTTAATGAAGGTCCATTTCCATCTCCGGACCAGCTGGCCCGGATCGCCAATGTAGTGGAGCAGAAGAAGAAAAGAGAAAAGGAAGTCTGGGCTGAGTTGCGACAGCCAGGAGGTGGCGCTATGGCCGGACACTGCACTTTCAGTCAGCTAACCTTTGTAGAGTCGGGCCAAGGATACGGCTTTATATGTGAGGTTGAGACCCATCACAAGGTCTATGTGAACGCTGCCTCAGTGAAATTTGGAGAGCTCATGGAGGAGAGAGACTGGGTCTCCTTCTTTAAAAAGAACTACCCTCAGGGCTATTATGCTGTGGCCGTGGCCTTGTGCACCCCAGAAGAAGTAAAACAGCATGCAGGACTGAGTGTGGCCTAATCAGACTCCCGCAAAGTTCTTGTTTGTTCTTCAAGCCCCTACCGCTTCATCCGGGCAATCCGTGGTTCCTGCGGCTGCAGAGCCACCCTCATCCCAAAGTTGAAGATGGGATAAACAGGACAGTGATATTTGTAGTACTATATATAAAAAAATATATACACCATGTTCCAAATTATTATGCAAATTGGATTTAAGTGTCATAAAGATTTAATTGTTTTGTTTTTCAAATAAACTCATGGATGGTATTGTGTCTCAGGGCTCAATGCATAACTGAAATCAATCTTAAACACATGTGATAATTAGTTTTCCAGGTGATTCTAATTAAAGGAAAACTACTTAAAAATGATGTTCCACATTATTAAGCAGGACACAGGTTTCAAGCAATATGGGAAATAAAAAGGATCTGTCTGCTGCTGAAAAGCATTAAATAGTGCAATGCCTCGGACAAGGTATGAAAACATTAGCTATTTCTCGAACACTTAAGAGTGATCATCATACTGTGAAGAGATTTGTGACTGAAATAGAGTACAGACACAGAGTTCATGCAGATAAAGGCATACTGAGGAAGGTTTCTGCCAGACAAATTCATTGGATTAAGAGAGCAGCTGCCAAAATACCATTACAAAGCAGCAAACAGCTGTTTGAAGCTGCTGGTGCCTCTGGAGTCCCTCGAACCTCAAGGTGTAGGATCCTTCAGAGGCTTGCTGTGGTGCATAAACCTACTATTTGGCCACCTCTAAACAGTGTTCACAAGCAGAAACAGTTGCAGTGGGCCCAGACATATATGAAGACTAATTTTCAAACAGTCTTGTTTATGGATGAGTGTCGAGCAACCCTGGATGGTCCAGATGGATGGAGTAGTGGATGGTTGGTGGATGGCCTCCATGTCCCAACAAGGCTGCGATGTCAGCAAGGGGGGAGGAGTCATGTTTTGGACTGGAATCATAGGGAAACAGCTGGTAGGGCCCTTTAAGGTTCCTGAAGGTGTGAAAATGACCTCTGCAAAGTATATAGAGTTTCTGACTGACAACTTTCTTCCATGGTATAAAAAGTAGAAACGTGCCTTGAGGAGCAAAATCATCTTCATGCATGACAATGCCCCATCTCACCTCTGAGTCATTGGCTGCTATGGGCATTAAATGAGATAAACTCATGGTGTGGTCACCATCTTCCTCTCACCTCAACCCTATAGAGAATCTTTTGGAGTATCATCAAGCAAAAGATCTGTGAGGGTGGGAGGCAGTTCACATCAAAACAGCAGTTCTGGGAGGCTATTCTGACTTCATGCAAAGAAATACAAGCAGAAACTCTCCAAAAACTCACAAGTTCAATAGATGCAAGAATTGTGAAGGTGATATCAAAGAAGGGTCCTCGGGCAGCACGGTGGCGTAGTGGTTAGCACTGCAGCCTTGCAGCGCTGGGGTCCTGGGTTCTAATCCCACCCAGGACAACATCTGCAAAGAGTTTGTATGTTCTCTCCGTGTTTGCGGGGGTTTCCTCCGGGCACTCCGGTTTCCTCCCACATTCCAAAGACATACTGATAGGGATTCTAGATTGTGAGCCCCATCGGGGACAGTGATGATAATGTGTGCAAACTGTAAAGCGCTGCGGAATATGTTAGCGCTATATAAAAATAAAGATTATTATTATAAGGGTTCCTATGTTAACATGTAACTTGGACTGTTAAGATGTTTTTTGAGTTAAATAGCTTTTTTTGTTCAGTGAATGTGACTTCCTAATGCTACAAATTCCACAAATTAGCATTGTCAGTTCTTTAAAACATATCAAAGCATAAAGCGTATTACTCATGTTATACATATTCCACATGTGCACCACTGTTGGTTAGGGAAAGTAAGTGCACCGGGCCCGTATAGTGTTAGGGGAGCACTATTCCAAGTTGGCCACTAGACAGGGCATCATAGGTTTAGGTATAGCATAGGGAATAGTTAAGATAGGAGGGGCACGATGGGATAAGACAGTTAGGTCTTCCTGTTTCAAGTCAGTTGGGGCCTGGGTGCCCGTACAGCTCACAGAGGGCTAGTTAGCCGAAGTGCCCCGTATCTTTATTCTAGGAAGAAGTGGGCCCAGCAATAGTATCCAGGGGGGCAGAACTAAGAAGAGAGAGTACAGCAACCACTGCTGGACAGAAGAAGGCCGAGCAAAGTGGGATAAAGTGCACCAAGATGTGGCAGGTTGTTGTATGGGCTGCCATTCTAAGGACCGCTGCGAAGCGGCAGGGAATGCCTCCACGAAATGCAGAAATACAGGACATTGAGGACACTGTGGGACCATATAGTATGGACCGTGCCGAACGCAGGCTTAGCGACAGGCAAGGGTCAGAAACACTGATGCCCGATGCTGTAACAGTGTGTGCCCTGGATGACAAGTTGCTGAGCAAACATGTTGAAGTTGAAGTGAAACTGGACTGTGACTCTTTATTTTTGGAATCGTCTGCAGAGGTAACAGTCCCATATCGGGAGAACCCTGATGGCGTAGAGGAGCAGCACTGAGGTACTTTAAAAGGATGGGACCAGCAGGTGATACAGGGATTACTGTCGGCCATACTACTGCCCTGGCTCCCCCATAATACAGGATCACAATAGGTCAGGTTAATATATTCTAGGTATAAAACAGAAAAATGGAGAAGTAGCACAAACAACAAAACAGCTCTGTAAAACTCAGATTGTATAGAGCTGTACAATGTCCATGAGTACATAATGTAAGAAAAATGCATTAAACTGTATAACAATTAGCTAAACCATAGAAAGAAAATAAATTATTTACGTGTTACCATCCCAAAATATTCACATTTTCTGCCAAACTCCATTAGTGTACTGACATGAACTTGGTGAGATGAGACTTTCACCAACATAGCTCAGAAAACCAAATTACCATATGCAGATTCTCTAGGAACACTGCACCTTATTAATAAATATGAGTTGGAAATGTCTCTTTTCAGCTTTGATGAGTTTTTATCCAAACTGTCAATCTTAACAGCTATTCACTTTTTAATAATCTGCATTTTCCATTTTATATCCATGTTGATATTATTATAATAATATACGAAGCATTGTATAATATATGAAGCATTGTAGGTTTTTATGCCTTATCAATATATATATATATATTATCCTAAACTTTTTCCTCTGGCACTAATGTATATTATATTTAATCCATGATAAATATTTTTTTCTTGACATTTCAGAGTGCTGATCAGTGAGGGATCTGCCGTGCTCTCATTCAGTGCTAATTAGCATAGAGATAAAACATACATTGGCTGAAGATCTATGTTAGCAGCATTTGTTATTTGGAATGAAGTTAGATGAAATAATTCAGCAGCTTTCATGTGCAGTAACTTTCACCGCTAATGACATAATTAATTCATGAGGATTTACTATTGATACAATCATGTGATTGTTACATTTGGCAATGCAAATATAAGATACAACACAATTACAATTCTATTCTCATAACTATCATAAATATACATGTGGAATATAGCTTCAGAAAAGGTTTAGTAGACTGGCTGTACAAAGTGTTACTGTATTCTTTATATAGTATTTTATCATATTTTTATACATCTACTTTAGGTCCCCTTCACACATCCTGGTGATTCCTATATAGGAAAAACCAATAACAGTGTGGTTCGTGTACGTGTGCCATCCGTGTGGTCATGTGCTGCATCCATGTGTTTGTGTACCCGTGATCATGTGACTTCTGAATGTCCATGTGCAAAGTCCATGTGCCATCCACGTGTTCGAAATTTCTCAAGGTGCTAGCGGTAATCTCAATGAGGTCACCACAGTTCATTGGGCCACTCACAATGAGCAGCTCATGGGAACCGCAGCTTCAGTAACCTGCCATAACATCAATGACGTCACCGCAGGTCACTGAAACTGCACTGTGACACTCAGCGTCTCCAGGATGCCAGGCTGAAAGGTCGCATCGTGCCTCCGTTCAGCAAGGCATCCAGATGAAGCAGAGAGGGATTATGGCAAGGGACAAATGGATTACTGTTGGGCAAGTAAGGAATATGGCGTTTTTATTTTTAATTTTACACTAATAAGTAGGTAAAAGAGGTCAGGGAGTGTTTATTTTAAATAAATGAGTCTGCGTCTTTCTTTCAATCAAAGGACTTCGTTCTGGCTGTATATTTTTAGCAATATGACCATGGGGTTAGTAATGGGGGCATCCTATAAACACCTTTCCATTACTAACCCCTGGGCTTGATGCCAGCGGCAACAAAACTGCTGACATCAATCCCAACTCTATTACCCCACTTGCCACCACACCAGGGCAAGTATGAAGAACGAGGTTAAGAGCCAGATTTAGTGCATTTTATTGAAGTACCATTTCTGGGGCTGCTGAGGGCTAATGTCATTAGCCTGGGAGGGTGGCTAATATCAATGGTTCCTTCTCTAGCTATTTAAATCAGCCCACAGGTGTATGTTTAGCCTTTGCTGATCAGAATTTGTTGGGGAACCCTACATCATTTTTTGTGGGGTCCCCATGTAAACTAACCAGTAAAGACAAAACAGACAGCTGTGAGCTGTTATAAATAGCCTTGGAACTTTTAGGGTTAATGGCCCCTGTCTCAGATTATTAATATCAGCCCTAAGCAGTCGGCTTGCCCACCATTTATTTAATACACACTAGACACATGCCTGTCGCTCACTAAAACTATCATCAGTGTCGCCTGCTGTCTGATTGCAGGGAGAGCAGGCCACGCTGATGACAGTTGTAGTTAGCGAGATACACACACACGCTTAACGAAAATTTGTGAAAGTGGGATTAGGAAAAATTTAAAGAAGTTGTCCACTACAATAACTTTTTTTTCCATAAATCTTGCTATTATGTGCCACTGAAAACATCCACTGTGTTTATTTTAGCAATATTACCTTTTATCATGCTGTAGTAGCACATCTTCAGTGCTGGATCCAGCTCTCATGGGGTTAGTCGACAACTTCCTTTCTCCTGAGTTATTGTGCTCTAATACTACAAATTCCATGATGCATTGCACTGGCCACCAAGCCCGAACCTACTACACCCACTCCAAAACACACCCAAACCCCTCCCTCTATCTTCAAAAAAGATTTGTGATGTCATTTCTGTCCAACCTCCTCTTTTACATTTGTCCAACCCAAAATCCATTACACACAGATAGATAGGTAGATAATTGATAGATAGATGGAATTAGATAGATAGATAGATAGATAGATATGGGATGGATGGATAGATAAATAGATACAGATATATCTATATATCTATGTCTAATTCCATAGATATGTCCATATCCATGTTTCTAAACCCCATCACTCCTGGAGCTTTTTTCGTTTTTGTTTATCGCTCCTCTTCTTTCCAGAGCCATAATTTTTCCGTCAATATGGCCATGTGAGGGCTTGTCTTTTGCGGGACAAGTTCTACTTTTGAATGACACCATTGGTTTTACCATGTCGTGTAAACCGAAAATGTGAAAAAAATTCAAAGTGTAATGATATTGCAAAAAAAGTGCAATCCCACACTTGTTTTTTGCTTGGCTTTTTTGCTAGGTTCACTAAGTGCTAAGGCTGTGTGCACACGTTGCGGATTTAATTCCAGATCCGCAGCGTTTTTTGCCACACAGAATTGCATCAAATCTGCAGTGTAGTGCACAACCAATGTAAGTCTATGGGAGCCTCAGACTTCTTGTGCACCGAAACGCAGCTTTTTTTTCCCACAGCATGTCACTTCTTTTGTGCCGAACTGCAGCGTTTCTGCACCCTTAGACTTGCATTGAGTCGGGCACATCTGCAGCAAAACCGCAGATGTTAAAAAGATCTGCAGTTTTGCTGCAGATGTGGGTCTGAGAAACGCCGCAGTTCGGGAGGAGGGAAGTGTGTGGGCGGTGACTGTGTGCACATATGTGTGTGTGGGCGGGGTCTGCGGGCTGTTCGGATGTGTGCGGGATGGTTCGGGTGTGTGCGGGGCTGTTGGGGTGTGTGCGGGGCTGTTTGGGTGTGTGCCGGGCTGTTCGGGTGTGTGCCGGGCTGTTTGGGTGTGTGCCGGGCTGTTTGGGTGTGTGCGGGGCTGTGCGGGTGTGTGTGGCGCTGTGCGGGTGTGTGCCTGGCTGTTTGGGTGAGTGCAGGACTGTTTGGATGTGTGCGGCGCTGTGCGGGGCTGTTCGGGTGTGTGCCTGGCTGTTCGGATGTGTGCCTGGCGGTTCGGGTGTGTGCGGGACTGTTCGGGTGTGTGCGGGGGGTCTTTTGGGGGGTGTGTGTGCAAGTAACATCCGATGGGACTACATGTACGCAGCATCCAATCTGCAGCTAATTCAGATTTAATCTGGACAGTGGACACACACCCTACACTATACATACATCTATCAATAGATATACTGTATCTATCTATCTATCTATCTATCTATCTATCTATCTATCTATCTATCTATCTATCTATCTATCTATCTATCTATCCGTTTCATCTATCATCTATCACTAATTGAGTGTGGGTTGGACAAATGTAAAAGAGGAGGTTGGATAATAATGACAGCACAAATCTTTATTTTTTTGTTCAATAATACATCTTTATTTAGCTTACAAAAACACATAAAAACCGTGCAAAAACGAATTAACAAATGCATCAAAACCGTGCAAAAAACGCACCAAAAACTGCATCAAAACTGCACCAAAAACTGCATCAAAAACACATCAAGGCTATGTTCACACTTTGCAGATTCCACTGCGGATTTTTCCGCAGCAGAATTCCAAAATCCGCAGTGAAAACCCGTCGCGGTTTTTACTGCGGATTTATCACGGTTTTTACTGCGGTTTCTTCTGCGGATTTTCATCTGCAGTTTTCTATTGGAGCAGGTGAAAATCCGCAGAAAAGAAGTGACATGCTGCGGAATGTAATCCGCAGCGTTTCCGCGCTGTTTTTTCCGCAGCGTGTGCACTGCGTTTTTTGTTTTCCATAGGTTTACATTGTTCTGTAAACTCATGGAAAACTGCTGCAGATCCGCAGCGGTCAAATCCACTGCGGATCCGCAGCAAAATCCGCAAAGTGTGAATATAGCCCAAAACTTCACCAAAAACTGCATCTAAACTGCATCAAAACCGCACCACCAACTGCAACAAAACTGCACCAAAATCTGCATCAAAAACTGCATCAAAACGCATCAAAACAGCACCAAAAACTGCATAAAAAATGCATCAAAAACTGCATCAAAACTTCACCAAAAACTGCATCTAAACTGCATCAAAACCGCACCATCAACTGCAACAAAACTGCACCAAAATCTGCATCAAAACAGCACCAAAAACTGCATCAAAACACATCAAAAACGCATCAAAACTGCATCAAAGCCGCACCAAAAACTGCATCAAAACTGCTAAAAAAACGCGCAAAAATGCATCAAAAATGCAGCTGCGTTTTCTGCAAGGAGATGCAGATTTTGTGCAGAAAATTCTGAACCCAAATCTGCAACGTGTGCACACAGCCTAAAACTGACCTGCCATTATGATTCTCCAGGTCATTACGAGTTCATAGACACCAAACATGTCTAGGTTCTTTTTTATCTAAGTGGTGAAAAAAAAATCCAAACTTTGCTAAAAAAAATAAATAAAATAATTGCGCCATTTTCCGATACCTGTAGCGTTTATATTTTCTGAGATATCAGGTGATATTGGGTGAGGGCTAATTTTTTGCTTGCTGAGCTGACTTTTCTAATGATACCACTTTTGTGCAGATACGTTCTTTTGATCGCCCATGATTGTATTTTAATGCAATGTTGCGGCGACCAAAAAAATCAATTTTGGCTTTTGATTTTTTTTTCTTGCTATGCCGTTTAGCGATCATGTAAATTTTTTTTTGTTATTGAAAACAGCTGACATGTTGCGGCTTTGAAGTGGGCTCACCGCCAAAGCCCACTTCAAAGCGGGGGATACTGCCAGCTGACATACTATTCCATCAGCTGGCAGAAAGGGGTTAATGAACAATATGTTTCAGTTAAAATTTTTTTTTTTTTAAATGGCGTGGGCTTCCGTGCAATTTTCTGTGCCTGTGGGGGAAAGCCGAAGGCCGGGGGTCAATATTTATAGCCTGGGAAGTGGTTAATACCCATGGCCCCTCCCAGGCTATGAATATCAGCCCGCAGCTGTCTGCATAGCCTTTACTGGCTATTAAAATAGGGGGACCCCCCCAAAAAAATGACGTGGGGTCCCCCTATATTTTATAGCCAAAAAGGCTACGCAGACAGCTGCGGGCTGATATTCATAGCCTAGAGAGGGGCCATGGATATTGCCCCCCCGGCTACAAATACCAGCCCGCAGCTGCCCCATTAATGGCGCATCTGTAAGATGCGCCAATTCTGGCACTTAGCCCCTTTCTTCCCACTCGCAAGTAGCAGTGGAATATGGGGTAATCAGGGGTTAATGTCACCTTGCTATTGTAAGGTGACCTTAAGCTGGGTTAATAATGGAGAGGCGTCAATAAGACGCCTATCCATTATTAATCCTAGTGTAGTGAAAGAGTTAAAAAAAATACACAGCCAGAAAAAAGTATTTTAATATTCTTCATTTAACCATACTTACCATACTTCAGCGCCTGCAAAAAACGTACAATAATACACCATATACTACCTGTCTGCTGTAGTCCAATTAATAACGAGTGTCCCCGATGATCTCCCCTATAGAACAGTGACATTGGGTGATGTCACTGCTCTATAGGACCTCTAGTGACACACTGACAGGAGACAATGGCTCCTGCAGTGTATCACTGAGGTTATTATTATTATTATTTATTATTATTCTAGTGCCATTTATTCCATGGCGCTTTATATGTGAGGAGGGGTATACATAATAAAAACAGGTACAATAATCTTGAACAATGCAAGTCACAACTGGTACAGGAGGAGAGAGGGCTCACAATCTACAAGGGATGGGTGAGGATTCAGTAGGTAAGGATAGAGCTGGTCGTGCAGTGGTTTGGTCGATCGGTGATTACTGCAGGTTGTAGGCTTGCCGGAAGAGGTAGGTCTTCAGGTTCTTTTTGAAGGTTTCGATGGTAGGTGAGAGTCTGATATGTTGTGGTAGAGAGTTCCAGAGTAGGGGTGATGCGCGAGAGAAATCTTGTATGGGATTGTGGGAAGAGGAGATAAGAGAGGAATAGAGAAGGAGATCATGTGAGGATCGGAGGTTGCGTGCAGGAAAGTACCGGGAGACGAGGTCACAGATGTATGGAGGAGACAGGTTGTGGATGGCTTTGTATGTCATGGTTAGGGTTTTGTACTGGAGTCTCTGGGTAATGGGGAGCCAGTAAAGGGATTGACAGAGGGGAGAGGCTGGGAAATAGCGGGGGGACAGGTGGATTAGTCGGGCAGCTGAGTTTAGAATAGATTGGAGGGGTGCGAGAGTGTTCGAGGGGAGGCCACAGAGCAGGAGGTTACAGTAGTCGAGGCGGGAGATAATGAGGGCCTGGACTAGGGTTTTTGCAGATTCTTGGTTTAGGAATGTACGGATCCGTGAAATATTTTTGAGTTGAAGGCGGCAGGAAGGGGAAAGGACTTGGATATGCAGTTTGAAGGAGAGATCAGTGTCAAGGATTACCCCGAGACAGTGAGCTTGTGAGACTGGGGAGAGTGGGCAGCCGTTTACTGTAATGGATTGGTTCGTTGGGGGGGTCACATGAGATGGGGGAAAGACAATGAATTCTGTTTTGTCCATGTTAAGTTTTAGAAATCTAGCGGAGAAGAAGGATGAAATAGCAGATAGACATTGAGGGATTCTGGTTAGTAGTGTCGTGATATCTGGTCCAGAGATGTCGATCTGTGTGTCTTCAGCATAGAGATAATACTGAAAACCGTGAGATTCTATAAGCTGTCCCAGGCCAAAAGTGTAAATGGAGAAGAGCAGGGGCCCTAGAACTGAACCTTGTGGGACTCCGACAGATAGGGGGCGAGGTGAGGAGGTTGTGTGTGAGTGGGAGACGCTGAATGTTCGGTCAGTTATGTATGACGAGATCCAGAATAGGGCCAAGTCTGTGATGCCAAGGGATGAAAGGGTCTGTAGTAATAGGGAATGGTCCACTGTGTCAAAGGCAGAGGACAGGTCCAGGCGGAGGAGGATAGAGTAGTGTCACTTGCTCTTGGCAGTTAATAGGTCATTGGTGACCTTAGTTAGGGCAGTTTCAGTGGAATGGTGTGACCGGAAGCCTGATTGTAAGCGGTCGAAAAGGGAGCAGAAAGATAGATGGGAGGACAGTTCAAGATGGACATGTTCCAGTAGTTTTGAGGCATAGGGGAGAAGTGATAGAAGGCGACAGCTAGATACAGAGGATGGGTCAAGAGAGAGCTTTTTGAGGATAGGTGTGATTGAGGCATGTTTAAAGCTTAAGAGGAAAACGCCAGTTGTTAGTGATAGGTTGAAGGGATGGGTTAGAGATGGGATGAAGACTGTGGTGAGGTTTGGGATGAAGTGGGAAGGGATTGGGTCAAGTGCACAGGTGGTGAGATGCGATCTTGAGAGTAGAGTGGAGAGTCGATCTTCTGTAATGGTGGAGAAGTTGGTTTTGGAGGTGGATGGCTGGGTAGTTGGGAGGAAGGGCTCTGGGGGATGTTGACTAAAACTCTCTCTGATGTTCTCAATCTTCTGCTTGAAAAATGAGGCAAAGTCTTCAGCTGAGATGAGTGGTGAGCGAGGAGGTGCTGGGGGACAGAGGAGAGAATTTAAGGTGTTGAATAACTGTTTAGGGTTGTGGGACAGGGAGAACAAGAGAGATGAGAAGTAGGTTTGTTTTGCTGTGGTGAGTGTGGTCTTGAAAGTAGTGAGGGACTGTTTGAATGCGATGAAGTGCTCATTGGAGTGGGATCTTTTCCATCTCCGCTCTGCAGCCCTGGAAGCTCGTCTCAGTTCTTTGGTCAGGCTGGTGTGCCAGGGCTGTCTGTTGATTTGGTGAGCTTTGGTATGTGTGAGAGGTGCAAGAGATTCCAAAGCTGCAGCTATTGTGGTATTATATAGAGCGGCAGCATCATCCGCATTGTGTAGGGAACTTATGTCTGTGAGAGGGAGGAGGAATTCAGAGAGTGAATGTAGATCAAGGTGTTTAAGATTTCTGCGAGGGTGTGCAAGTTTGTGTTGTGGGGATTGTAGACAAGGAGTGGAGAGGGAAGAGAATGTGAGTAGATTGTGGTCAGAAAGAGGAAGAGGTGAGTTAGAGAGGGTAGATAGGGAGCAGAGGCGGGTGAAGATGAGGTCCAATGTGTGACCATCTTTGTGAGTGGCTGCAGAAGACCATTGAGTGAGGCCGAAGGAGGAAGTGAGAGATATAAGTTTAGTAGCAGCTGAGAGGGAAGTGACAATGGGGATGTTGAAGTCACCATTGATGATAGTGGGGATGTCCACAGAAAGGTAATGAAGTAGCCAGGTGGTGAAGTGGTCAAAGAAGGTGGTGGCTGGCCCTGGGATGCGGTAAATGACAGCCAGTTGGAGGTTGGTGGGGGCATAGATGTGCACAGAGTGCACCTCAAAGGTTAACTCAGTCCAGGGGCTCACTTTATGGCAAAGCTGTGTATGAATTTTCCAACACAGCAGTGCCAGAAGTGAGACTAGGGACTATTTTCTCACAGGGGCATAGGAATACATTGTGAGGAATACATTGTGGAGGGAAACCTTCTATCATTGCATTCCTGGAGCCCCTGGAGAGCGGTCACATCAGCTGATGCTGCTGTTCTCCATGGGAGATCGTCGAGGGACACTCATTTTAATTGGATTTCTGCGGATCAGGGAGTATAGTGTTTGTTTATTATTTTAATATTTTTACAGATGACACTGGCTTCGGGGATCAAAGTGACAAGTGATGGTGAGTATGTACTCTATGTTATATGTACTGTATGTCTATATGTATGTTGTATGTATGTATGTACTGTATGTATGTACTGTATGTGGCATGTTATGTGTTGCATTATGCATGTCACATGTCGCATGGTGCATGTCGCATGGTGCATGTCGCATGATGCATGGTGCATGTTGCAAGGCGCATGTCGCATGTCATAAGGCGCATGTCGCATGGTGCATGTCACATGTCGCATGTCAAAAGGCGCATGACGCATGGTGCATGTCGCATGGCGTATGTCTGTATGTGTGTTGTATGTCTATGTATATGTTGTATGTATGTTCTATGTATGTATGTAGTATGTACTGTATGTGTATAATGTATGTCTTGTTTTTAACACATTAGCCGGATGATGGGACTACTACTGTCCCATCATTAGCTAATGTGTCACTCACTGTCACTGTAGCAGGCAGAGCGCAATGGGACTTGTAGTCTCATCGGAAGATGCCTGCACACAGAGACACACACACCAATGACCCCCCCACCCACCAGCCAGCCAGAAGCATACCAAAGCACGGCCAGCGGACCCACCACACACACCTGCAGACCCCAGCACCGCGTGGCACCTGCACATCCCAGTGCAGCCCCACCGGTGCAGCCCGGCGCTGGCACATCACGGTGCAGCCCCACTGGTGCAGCCCGGCGCTGGCACATCACGGCGCAGCCCCACCACATCGCACGCCACCGACACGCAGCCCCCTGCACCCGCACATCACATCACATCGTGATCGTACACATCGCTGCCTAGCCCCGCCCACCCCCAGCACAGCCCTGCAGCTCCCAGTACCGCCCACAGCCCAGTCACTATTGATGAGTGACCGCTGACTGTGAGGCTGAGTCACGCCTGCTCATGATGTCACGTCAATATCCAGAGTCTGGAAATTGATGTGATGTCAGCAGAAATTAGCACGGCTGCAGCCTGGGGTCACGTGGTCAGCTGCCGGCATAGCGCCGCTCACAGGCGAAAATAGCAACAGAAGGTATTTACACAATTCATTAGGGGCCCTGGGGGGATACATTGGGGGTTAATTGAAAGTAGTGGGGCAGCACGGTGGCTCAGTGGATAACACTACAGCCTTGCAGCGCTGGAGTCCTGGGTTCTAATCCCACCTTGGACACCATCTGCAAGGAGTTTGTATGTTCTCCCCATGTTTGCGTGGGTTTCCTCCGGGCACTCTGGTTTCCTCCCACATTCCAAAGACATACTGATAGGGAATTTAGATTGTGATCCCCATCGGGGACAGTGATGATAACTGTAAAGCGCTGCGGAATATCTTAGCGCTATATAAAAAAAAAGAAAGAAAGAAAGAAAGGGGAGGTAAATAGTAGCATACGCGTTTCAAACCTTGCGGTTCTTAATCATTGTGACATTTATGCCGATTGTATCAAAAAGATTTGTTTAATGAATTATGAATAAAAAATAATTTTTATAGTTATCATGGAGCTGGACCTTCCTTCATGATTGACTGAATTTTAAAAGATCCACTCCTGTGTGTTGACCTAACAAATGGCCAATGTCATATAAATAAATGTGTTGCAATGCTAAAAATGCAAATATTTAGCTATTTTCATGTATCATGAAAGCACTGCACCAGATACATCTATACTCTACAATTAGAATTCATAATACTTTTCACACTACTGTATACTTTATTGAGAGCAACACTACTTAATAATTTTAGTATTTAGAAAGTAATGCACCACCCACTCTTATTCCAAAAGATGTCAGGGTTTTATTCATATTTAAAGTAAAAGGCATGTGGATACTTTTCTGCCTAATGATGGCAAAGATATTTTCGGAGTGATACCTTTATTGGCCAACACCTAGATTTATGACTCTACACCATGGATACAATTCACACCTCCACCAGAGGGACTCCAGATAACTAAGAAGAACATTCTCACTGCCTTTTCATTTTTAACAAAATGCCTAATTTGATTTCCTTGCCTTATCTTTAGGAGGCATCACTCCTCCCACCTCATGAACAAATGTCCTACTGTAGTATCCTTTAAATGTTGTGCCTTTATCTTATGAATTAATTTGTAGTCCTGCCTGAAGAAGGAGCCTCTGTGCTCTGAAAGCTTGCAAACATATATTTTGTTCTGGTTAGCCACTAAAGGTATCACTCCGAGAATACTTTTGTCATCATTTTGTCATCATTGGGCAGAAAAGTATTCACATTGATTTTTCTGGCTAACATGGTAGCACAATATAATTTGTTATTGTACATCAAAGTAAAAGGCACAAATGTACAAAGACTTCAAACGTGCTGGGAGATATGCAACATAGATATTAATTAACCTTTTGACCACTCCTTTGGTGAAAGCTCCTAATCATTCCCATCCCTAGAGTTGTTGAATGCTCGCAAGTGTTGTAGCTATCTCGCCCCAGATTGTGCAATCCAGCACCAGGCACAAAATTTACTGCCAGAAACACATGGGCTACTTGCACATTGAACAAATCTGTAGGAACCTGTTCACACACCACCAAGAAACTTGAAGACACAAAAGGTCAAAAATACTCTGTTGTAAAAAAATCACAGTAATAAGCAAGTGCTAGTCAAAAGATGGAAAAAACAGGGTATTTAGTTGATACTTTTTTTGCAAAAAAATGTATACTAAGCTGGAACAGCTTTGATGCAATAAGGAGTAGTGGACTCCCTAGTCTTGTAGAAACAAGATAACAATTATAGAACCAGAAACACATGGGCTACTTGCACATTGAACAAGTCTGTAGGAAATTTACAGCGTCTATCCTGCATTGACCGCCGCTGCGGTACTGTTCGCACTCTGCACTCTGTGCGGCTATCTCTAGTGTATCCTGACAATCCGTCAGTGTAGGGTATGAACTCCCATTTGATCCCAGCAACTGACTCAGGGCGTCCTCAGGCGCAGGCTCAAAAGCCACCAAGGGTCAGAGCGGGATCAACCACCAGCATAGTGGGGGTGAGTTGCAGGGATCCCACTAGTATTCATTTGCTGCGCCCTGTGAATGCTAACAGGACACAGCATTATCTTTAATCCCGGCGACTCTGTGAAGCAACAAAGTTTGCTCCTATACAGACCTGGTGAGGGTACCCATGTCTATTCAGGCGTAGTACCGCCATATAGTGCCGCCATTTACTAGCAGCAGGTTCCACTCCTGCACGATGGACTCCGGGCTGCAAACGCACCTATACTATCTCTATATTTACTCAGTGCGTTCCGCCAGCCCTAACACGGGCAGAATTGCAATCCACCTACGGCTGTTAACCCGTTAAATGTCACTGTCAAACTCTAACAGAGGCATTTAACTCGCTCTTCCGGAAATCCAACCCGTCACGTGATCGTGGGTCACCGATAGGTTGGCATGACAACCAGAGGTCTCCAGCAGACCTCTATGGTTGTCATAGCCAGATTGCTATGAGCGCTGCCCGGTGTTTGGTGCTCATAGCAAGTGAGCAATTCTGCTACATACAGGCGATCTGCATGTAGCAGAGCCAATCGGACAAGTGCAGCTTCTAGTCTCACATGGAGACTATTGAAGCATTCAAAAAGTAAAAAAAAGTTTTAAAAAATATAAAAAAGTTCAAATCACCCTGGGGGCCCCATTCAAAATAAAACAATAAAAAAATCAAACATACACATATTTGGCATCACCGTGATCAAAATCATCAGATCTATCAATATAAAAAAAAGAATTAACCCGATTGCTAAACTTCGTAATGAGAAAAAAAGTAAAAACACCAGAATTACGTTTTTTTTTGGTCGCTGCAACATTGCATTGAAATGCAATAACGGGCGATCAAAAAAATCGTATCAGCACCAAAATGGTATAATTAAAAGCATCAGCTCAGCAAGCAAAAAATAAGCCATCACCCAACCCGAGATCACTAAAAATGGAGACGCTACGGGTATCGGAAGATGGAGAAATTTTTTTTTAACATACTGTATTTAAAAAAAAAATTCACCATAATCTATACATGTTTGTTGTCTATGAACTCACATTGACCTGAAGAATCAAAAATGGAAGGTCAGTTTTAGCATTTAGTGAACATGGTGAAAAAAAAAACTGTTGAATTGCACTTTTTTTGCAATTTCACCACACTTGGAATTTTTTTTACCATTTTTGAGCACATGACATGGTAAAACCGATGGTGTCATTGAAAAGTACAACTCATCCCGCATAAAACAAGCCCTTACATGGCCATTTTGACTAAAAAATAAAAAAGTTATGGCTCTGGGAATAAGGGGAGCAAAAAATGAAAATACAAAACCAAAAATACGTCTGGCCGTTAAGGGGTTAATAAACAAGAGTTTCTTCCTATCATTCACAACTCTTGTTTTTCTTTTTTTGGATTTTTTTCAATGCTATTTGTCATAATATTCTAATACAGTACAACGTGAGGGTGTTTTATCCTGCTAGGAATATTTAGTCAGCTTTTTAAAATGGCATTCGGGAGTGTCATCATAGTGATTTTATTCACAGATCTGGCTGGACTTATAGTGTTATATTCAGGATTATGAGAAATCTCCCTGATGATCCAGCTAGGTATATTGGATTTTTAGAATGTTTTAGTCACACAATGAGAAGAAGCATAACACACATAATTTAATTTTTACATTATCTATGTCTGCTGAAATATCCTTTATACAGAGGGAAGAATATTTTTTATTTGAACTTTTGGTCAAGTAGCAAAATTACCATCAAATGGTATTACTGAAAGTACATATATTTCTGCAAGAAGAAATGTTTTTCTTTTTCAGGAACATCCACATAATACTAGAAAATCTCTCAAAATGCAATAAGCCTCACAAAAGTAATTTCCCTAGAAAAAAAAAGTTACAATTGAAAGTTGAAAGAATCAGCGAAGTTAAAGAGAAAGTCTGAGTAAGTTATAATAATAATAATAATAATAATAATCATTATTTTTATATAGCCTTGATGATACTTCCATCACCTGGGCAAGGATGGGCGGACCTACGGATGTGCGGGTTCTGACGGACTTTATTTAAAGTCCGTTTCGGAAAACAAACTTAACCACGGACCCCAAACTCTATATAAGTCAATGGGGAACCCAAACTTCAGTGCTGTGAAATGGCTGTAAAATGGTCAGAGTAAGGGCCAGGGGCTGCAAAAGGAAGCAAAATGTGGGTAAGTGCAGGACAGTTGCCCTGCAAACCAATGTGGATAGGGAAATGACTTACAGGGGATCTTTCACCATAGCAATCATAGTATAATAGAAAATAAATGAATAACAAAGTATTTAACATTGCCACCACAGAGACTGAGGCTTGATAACGCCAGCCAGTTAAAAAATTCACCCATAGAACAAGGGGCAGAGCACCCCCACAGAATCAGCTTACACATTTCACCCACAGAGCATGAGACACAGTACCCCCACAGATGCAGCTTCCAAATTTCACCCACAGAGCATAGGGCAGAGTACCCCCACATAAACTGCTTATAAATTTCACCCACAGAGCATAGGGCAGAGTACCCCCACATAAACTGCTTATAAATTTCACCCACAGAGCATAGGGCAGAGTACCCCTACAGAAACTGCTTAAACATTTCATCCACAGAGCATGGGGCAGAGTACCCCCACAAGTCAAAAATGTCAGCTCCTGTAGAGTACATTTCAGCAGCCGACAATAAAAAGCTGGCAGTCCAGTTAACCCCTTCCCGACCTTTGACGCATACGCTGCGTCATGAAAGTCGGTGCCATTCCGACCCATGACGCAGCATATGCGTCATGGAAAGATCGCGTCCCTGCAGGCCGGGTGAAAGGGTTAACTCCCATTTCACCCGATCTGCAGGGACAGGGGGAGTGGTAGTTTAGCCCAGGGGGGGTGGCTTCACCCCCTCGTGGCTACGATCGCTCTGATTGGCTGTTGAAAGTGAAACTGCCAATCAGCGATTTGTAATATTTCACCTAAAAAACTGGTGAAATATTACAATCCAGCCATGGCCGATGCTGCAATATCATCGGCCATGGCTGGAAACACTTATGTGCACCCACCCCACCCCTCCGATCGCCCCCCCAGCCCCCCGATCTGTGGTCCGCTCCCCTCCGTCCTGTGCTCCGCTCCCCCGTCCTCCTGTCCGCTTCCCCGTGCACCAATCACACCCCCCGCGCTCCAATCAAACCCCCCCGCACTCCGATCCTCCCCCCGCACACAGCGACCCCCCCGTGCTCCGATCCACCCCCCCCGCACAGCGATCCCTCACCCCGTGCTCCAATCCTTCCCCGTGCTCCAATCCTCCCTCCCGTGTTCCGATCCACCCCCCCCCATGCTCCGATCCACCCCCCCGTGCTCCGACGCCCCCACCGTGCCCTGATCTCCCCCCCTTATACTTACCTGGCCGCCCGAGGTCCGTCCGTCTTCTTTCCTGGGCGCCGCCATCTTCCAAAATGGCGGGCGCATGTGCAGTGCGCCCGCCGAATCTGCCGGCCGGCAGATTCGTTCCAGAGTGAATTTTGATCACTGAGATATAACCTATCTCAGTGATCAAAATAAAAAAAATAGTAAATGACCCCCCCCCTTTGTCACCCCCATAGATAGGGACAATAAAAAAAAATAAAGAATTTTTTTTTTTCACTAAGGTTGGGGTAAGCACTAGGGTTAGGGTTAGGGGTAGGGTTAGGGGTAGGGTTAGGGTTAGGGGTAGGGTTAGGGGTAGGGTTAGGGGTAGGGTTAGGGGTAGGGTTAGGGTTAGGGGTAGGGTTAGGGTTAGGGGAAGGGTTAGGGCTAGGGTTAGGGCTAGGGTTAGGGCTAGGGTTAGGGTTTCGGTATGTGCACACGTATTCTGGTCCTATGCGGATTTTTCTGCAGCGGATTTGAAAAATCCACAGTGCTAAACCGCTGCCGATATATCGTGGATTTACCGCGGTTTTTCTGCGCATTTCACTGCGGTTTTACAACTGCGATTTTCTATTGGAGCAGTTGTAAAACCGCTGCGGAATCCGCAGAAAGAAGTGACATGCTGCGGAATGTAAACCGCTGCGTTTCCGTGCAGTTTTTCCGCAGCATGTGTACAGCGATTTTTGGTTCCCATAGGTTCACATTGAACTGTAAACTCATGGGAAACTGCTGCGGATCCGCAGCGTTTTCCGCAGCGTGTGCACATACCTTTAGAATTAGGCTATGTGCACACAGTGCTGATTTGGCTGCGGATTCGCAGCAGTGTTCCATCAGGTTTACAGTACCATGTAAACATATGGAAAACCAAATCCGCTGTGCCCATGGTGCAGAAAATACCGCGCGGGAACGCTGCGTTGTATTTTCCGCAGCATGCCAATTCTTTGTGCGGATTCCGCAGCGTTTTACACCTGTTCCTCAATAGGAATCCACAGGTGAAATCCGCACAAAAAACACTGGAAATCCACGGTAAATCCACAGGTAAAACGCAGTGCCTTTTACCCGCGGATTTTTCAAAAATGATGCTGAAAAATCTCATACGAATCCGCAACGTTGGCACATAGCCTTAGAGTTGGGTTGGAATTAGGGTTGTGGTTAGGGTTAGGGGTGTGTTGGGGTTAGGGGTGTGTTGGGGTTAGGGTTGTGATTAGGGTTACGGCAACAGTTGGGATAAGGGTTAGGGGTGTGTTGGAGGTAGAATTGAGGGGTTTCCACTGTTTAGGCACTTCAGGGGGTCTCCAAACGCAACATGGCGCCACCATTGATTCCAGCCAATCTTGTATTCAAAAATTCAAATGGTGCTCCCTCACTTCCGAACCCCGACGTGTGCCCAAACAGTGGTTTACCCCCACATATGGGGTACCAGCATCCTCAGGACAAACTGCGCAACAATTACTGGGGTCCAATTTCTCCTGTTACCCTTGAGAAAATAAAAAATTGCTTGCTAAAACATCATTTTTGAGGAAAGAAAAATGATTTTTTATTTTCACGGCTCTGCGTTGTAAATGTCTGTGAAGCACTTGGGGGTTCAAAGTGCTCACCACATATCTAGATAAGTTCCTTGGGGGGTCTAGTTTCCAAAATGGGGTCACTTGTGGGGGGTTTCTACTGTTTAGGCACACCAGGGGCTCTGCAAACGCAACGTGACGCCCGCAGACCATTCCATCAAAGTCTGCATTTCAAAAGTCACTACTTCCCTTCTGAGCCCCCACGTGTGCCCAAACAGTGGTTTACCCCCACACATGGGGCATCAGCGTACTCAGGAGAAACTGGACAACAACTTTTGTGGTCCAATTTCTCCTGAAACCCTTGGGAAAATAAAAAATTCTGGGCTAAAAAATTATTTTTGAGGAAAGAAAACGTATTTATTATTTTCAGGGCTCTGCGTTATAAACTTCTGTAAAGCACTTGGGGGTTGAAAGTGCTCACCACACATCTAGATAAGTTCCTTTGGGGGTCTAGTTTCCAAAATGGGGTCACTTGTGGGGGGTTTCTACTGTTTAGGCACACCAGGGGCTCTGCAAACGCAATGTGACGCCCGCAGACCATTCCATCAAAGTCTGCATTTCAAAAGTCACTACTTCCCTTCTGAGCCCCCACGTGTGCCCAAACAGTGGTTTGCCCCCACACATGGGGTATCAGCGTACTCAGGAGAAACTGGACAACAACTTTTGTGGTCCAATTTCTCCTGTAACCCTTGGGAAAATAAAAAATTCTGGGCTAAAAAATTATTTTTGAGGAAAGAAAACGTATTTATTATTTTCACTGCTCTGTGTTATGAACTTCTGTGAAGCACTTGGGGGTTCAAAGTGCTCACCTCACATCTAGATAAGTTCCTTTCGGGGTCTAGTTTCCAAAATGGGGTCACTTGTGGGGGGTTTCTACTGTTTAGCCACATCAGGGGCTCTGCAAACGCAACGTGACGCCCACAGAGCATTCCATCAAAGTCTGCATTTCAAAACGTCACTACTTCACTTCCGAGCCCCAGCATGTGCCTAAACAGTGGTTTACCCCCACATATGGGGTATCAGCGTACTCAGGAGAAACTGGACAACAACTTTTGGGGTCAAATTTCTCCTGTTACCCTTGGGAAAATAAAAAATTGCGGGCTAAAATTCATTTTTGAGAAAATAATTTTTTTTTTTTATTTTCATGGCTCTGCGTTATAAACTTCTGTGAAGCACTTGAGGGTTCAAAGTGCTCACTACACATCTAGATTAGTTCCTTTGGGGGTCTAGTTTCCAAAATGGGGTAATTTGTGGGGGATCTCCAATGTTTAGGCACACAGGGGCTCTCCAAACGCGACATGGTGTCCGCTAATGATTGGAGATAATTTTCCATTTAAAAAGCCAAATGGCGTGCCTTCCCTTCTGAGCCCTGCCGTGCGCCCAAACAGTGGTTTACCCCCACATATGGGGTATCTGCATACTCAGGACAAACTGGACAACAACATTTGTGGTCCAATTTCTCCTATTACCATTGGCAAAATAGGAAATTCCAGGCTAAAAAATCATTTTTGAGAAAAGAAAAATTATTTTTTATTTTCATGGCTCTGCATTATAAACTTCTGTGAAGCACCTGGGGGTTTAAAGTGCTCAGTATGCATCTAGATAAGTTCCTTGGGGGGGTCTAGTTTCCAAAATGGGGTCACTTGTGGGGGAGCTCCATTGCATAGGCACACAGGGGCTCTCCAAATGCGACATGGTGTCCGCTAACAATTGGAGCTAATTTTCCATTCAAAAAGTTAAAAGGCGCGCCTTCCCTTCCGAGCCCTGCCGTGTGCCCAAACAGTGGTTTACCCCCACATATGAGGTATCGGCGTACTCGGGAGAAATTGCTCAACAAATTTTAGGATCCATTTTATCCTATTGCCCATGTGAAAATGAAAAAATTGAGGCGAAAATAAATTTTTTGTGAAAAAAAAGTACTTTTTCATTTTTACGGATCAATTTGTGAAGCACCTGAGGGTTTAAAGTGCTCACTAGGCATCTAGATAAGTTCCTTGGGGGCTCCAGTTTCCAAAATGGGGTCACTTGTGGGGGAGCTCCAATGTTTAAGCACACAGGGTCTCTCCAAACGCGACATGGTGTCCGCTAACGATGGAGATAATTTTTCATTCAAAAAGTCAAATGGCGCTCCTTCCCTTCCGAGCCTTACCATGTGCCCAAACAGTGGTTTACCCCCACATGTGAAGTATCGGTCTACTCAGGAGAAATTGCCAAACAAATTTTAGGATCCATTTTATCCTGTTGTCCATGTGAAAATGAAAAAATTGAGGCTAAAAGAATTTTTTTGTGAAAAAAAAGTACTTTTTCATTTTTACGGATCAATTTGTGAAGCACCTGGGGGTTTAAAGGGCTCACTATGCATCTAGATAAGTTCCTTGGGGCGTCTAGTTTCCAAAATGGGGTCACTTGTGGGGGAGCTCCAATTTTTAGGCACACGGGGGCTCTCCAAATGTGACATGGTGTCCGCTAAAGAGTGCAGCCAATTTTTCATTCAAAAAGTCAAATGGCGCTCCTTCCCTTCCAAGCCCTGCCGTGCGCCCAAACAGTGGTTTACCCCCACATATAAGGTATCAGCGTACTCAGGACAAATTGGACAACAACTTACGTGGTTCAGTTTCTCCTTTTACCATTGGGAAAATAAAAAAATTGTTGCTGAAAAATCATTTTTGTGACTAAAAAGTTAAATGTTCATTTTTTCCTTCCATGTTGCTTCTGCTGCTGTGAAGCACCTGAAGGGTTAATAAACTTCTTGAATGTGGTTTTGTGCACCTTGAGGGGTGCAGTTTTTAGAATGGTGTCACTTTTGTTTATTTTCAGCCATATAGACCCCTCAAACTGACTTCAAATGTGAGGTGGTCCCTAAAAAAAATGGTTTTGTAAATTTCGTTGTAAAAATGAGAAATCGCTGGTCAAATTTTAACCCTTATAACTTCCTAGCAAAAAAAAATTTTGTTTCCAAAATTGTGCTGATGTAAAGTAGACGTGTGGGAAATGTTATTTATTAACTATTTTGTGTCACATAACTCTCTGGTTTAACAGAATAAAAATTCAAAATGTGAAAATTGCGAAATTTTCAAAATTTTCGCCAAATTTCCGTTTTTATCACAAATAAACACAGAATTTATTGACCTAAATTTACCACTAACATGAAGCCCAATATGTCACGAAAAAACAATCTCAGAACCGCTAGGATCCATTGAAGCGTTCCTGAGTTATTACCTCATGAAGGGACACTGGTCAGAATTGCAAAAAACGGCAAGGTCTTTAAGGTCAAAATAGGCTGGGTCATGAAGGGGTTAAAAAAATTCATCTACAGATCATGAGGCAGAGTACCCCCACAGAATCTTTATACAAATTTCACTCACAGAGCATGGGCCAAATTACCTCCTCAGAATCTTATTAAAAGTTCACCCACAGAGCATGGAGCAGATTACCCCCACGGAAGCAGCTTACAAATTTCACCCACAGTGCATGGAGCAGAGTACCCCACAGATCCAAAATTTCAGCTCCAGTAGAGTAGATTTCAGCAGCTGCCAATGAAATGCTGTAGAGTACCCCCACAGAATCTTAATAAAAATATCACCCTCAAAGCATGGGACAGAGTACCCCAGGGAATCTTATTATAAATTTCATCCACAGAGCATGTGGCAGAGTACCCCATCATAATCTTCTATTAAAAATTTCACCCACAGAGCAAGGGGCAGAGTACCCTCACACAAGCAGATTATAAATGTCACCCACACAGCATGGGGTACAGTACCCCCACAGGAGCACAAATTTCACTCACAGGGCATGGGTCACAGTACACGCAAAAAGGCAGCTTACAAATTTCACTCACAGAGCCTGGGGTAGAGCACCCCCACAGAATCATATTAAAAATGTCACTCACAGAGCTTGGGGTAAAGTACCCCCACAGAAGCAGCTTACATATTTTAACTACAGAGCATGGGGCAGACTATCCCTAAAAAAGCAGCTTACAAATGTCACTCACAGAGCATGGGGGGGCAGAGTCCCTTCACAGAAGCAGCTTACAAATTTCACCCACAGAGCATGGGGCATAGTACCCCCACAGATCCAAAATGTCAGCTCCAGTAGAGTATATTTCAGCAGGCGGGGTTGTAGAGTACGTACACACAGAGGTTTAAAGGCCCAGTACTACCTCAGGCAGGGCTGCAGAATACTCACAGTAGCTTAAAACCACAGTACTCCCCAGGCAGGGGCTTTAGAATACAAACAGCAGCTTAAGAACATAGTACTCTTACAGGTGGGACAACAGAGTACTCACAGGGGCTTAAAGGCACAGTACTCACACAGGCAGGGGGAGCAGAATACGCACAGCGGCCTAAAGGCTCAGTACTCCCACAGGCGGTGGGTGCAGAGTACACACAGAAGCTTAAATGCACAGTACTACCAGTGGCGAGGGGTTCAGTGTACACACAGTACTTCAACAGGTACAGATTATGGTACTGTACTGCCTCAGATATGGGTTGCAGAGTACACAGTGTCTTTTGGCACAGTACTCCCACTGAGTCAAAGGCAGAGTACACACAGCAGATTTGTGGCAGAGTGCACTACCTGCAGAGTACGCTACCTAACACTGTCCCTCACCCCAGCTGTGTCCTATCCCTACACTAAGCAGAGCAGAATGTCTGTGGCACCTGTAATCCGGCATTTATACAGTCCCGATCACGTGGTGCGCTGGCTAATCACAGCCATGCCAATACTTGTCATGCTGTGATGGCTCCAGAGGTGTCCACAGCCTAAAAGCTTGTTGATTGGCTGCTCTGCATCTTTTCAACAAACTTTATTAGGCATCCGAACAGGAAACCGGACCTCAAACTTTACAATTCGGGTTCGCTCATCCCTATTAAAGAGATATAGGGCTTTTACATAGGAGGGTGGAAAAATGCTGTCACTAATTGAGGGATTATGGCATAGGAAGGATTAATCGCCGGATTAATGGTGCAGACTGGATTAAACTACTATTGGCCCGAGAACCTTATTGGATTTTACTTTTCAAAACCTGCATGGGTTGACCTCCATGGGTCAAGAATGACCTTGTGTATATATTTTAACATGCAGTTTTTTATATACCCTCAAATATATTGTTTATTTTTCATTAATGTTTACATGTACTTGATTTTTTTATGTCATTATTTACTTTTTCATTTTTTTTATTGCTGTTTTCCCTATCAACTATTTTTGGGTGTTTTTTTTGTTATATAAATCTAATTGCAGTTTTATTCATGGTGTCATGGTTAAGAGTCCATAGGGACTTGAAACACGTAGACCCAGTGAATCCTATACCTGTTATGGTTTTTACACCTATTTTGTTTTTTAAACTAATTTCCTATAAATGTAAGTTTTATTATATTGTTGCCTGTGGATGCTGGGCTCTCTCATTCCATTCCCTTACTTATGTTTGCCTAGAAGCTATACAGGAAAATGTCTGTGCACCTTGCCTTGATTCATCAACAGCACTTAGCACTTCTCATGGTAGATTGGCGAGGGCATGAAACTTTTTTGCTCTTACCTCTGTGGCTGTCAAGGGCATCCATGAAAAAGAGGCAGGAAACTTCTGAAGCCAGAGTTAGACAGTGAGAGCCTATTGTGGAGAGGTTCACGTCACACACCCGGGAACATGCTACTTGAGACATATCTGCTGGATGTAGTGTTGTCTCTGCTAGAATTTGAGGTAGAGCAAGGAGAAAAATTCAATATTTCAGTGGAGCAATTTTCTGGCTAATCTATTACTGACAGGATATATAGCAACCCTGTCTGCTAGAATGTGTGAGGAGCGACATGAGCACCGACATGTCCTGTATGTTTTTAGGAAGTAACAGTGATTCCTTCAGACCAGAGACTGTAAAGTTTTACACTATGTCCTTCTAAGTTCCTTTTGTAGGAAGAAATCGAAGAAACAGTTTAGATGAACTGTTATTCTGTAACATGGCTTCTTTCTGAGTAGACCTGACACTCTGCTGTCAATGCTCTGCACCGTGACCCAAGGTTGTTATTTTCCTCATGGCTTTGGTTCTCAGTTCTGGCTTCTCTTGTGTCTGCACTCAGGCAATGCAATAGTAGAAAGTAGGGGTGTAACTACAACAGATGGTGGGGTTGCAATCGCACCCGGGCCCTGGAGCTTAGGGGCCCTAAAAGTCCCTTTGGCCAAGAGAAAAAGACTATTGCTATTCAAGATTTAAAATATTTAGGGGCCCTGTTGGAGCTTTCACATTGTGGCCCTTGTTTCAAGTTACGCCACTGGTAGAAAGGGATATACGGATAAATCTGCTGCACTGCTAGTCAAGAAGATATCCAAAGGCGATGATGGTGTTGAACAACGAGCAGTTTTATTAATCTAGGAGTTTCAGAGTTGAACAAACTCCTTCATCAGAAAAAAACACACATTTATTGCCCAAGTCAAGCCCTATTGGGCGCTATTTGTCCCTTTCTAGCAATACTACATGGATTCAGTCAATAATTGAGCTTCATGCTTGATCTCAAAGGAACAATTGTGCACTCACACATCCCGTCCGGGTCGCATGTTATTACCCAGTCTTTGTGAACAAGAATTTGGAGAATAAGGCCCCTTTCACACATCAGGTTTTTGCCATCAGGCACAACCCGGCAAATTTTGAAAAAAACGAATCCAGCAAAGGTAGCCGCCGGATCCGTTTTTTTCTCATAGACTTGTATTAGTGACGGATTGTGCCAGATGGCCTCACGTTTCATCCGTTTTTGCCGGATCCATCTAAAATTTGTTTTCCAACGGCCGGAGAAAACGTACAGAGGAACGTTTTTTGTGTGCGGCGAAAAAACGCCCAGCGACTGATCTGACGAAAAACTCATGAAACGTGAGGTGAAATGATGGATCCGGCGACCGATTCCGGTTTTTTTGCAAGAAATCATGCATTTTCCATTCTGGAAAAAGTCTCTCTCTCTCTCTCTTAAAAAAAAAATCGGATCCAGCAGAAAAATGGATCTGTTGCATCAGTTTTCCACAATTTGCAACTGATCCTTTTTTTAAAAAATTGGTTGGATTGTGCCTGACGGCTAAAAACTGATTTGTGAAAGAGGCCTAACTCTCTGCTTTAGGCCGGGGTCACACTAGACCGTAATACGGACGAGTGCAATGCGCTAAAAAAATCGCATAGCACTCGCCCCAATGTTAATCTATGGGGCAGCTCCCATCATCCGATATTTTCTCGGCCGTATTCAGGATCCGAGTGAAATCGCAGCATGCTGCGATTGTCAGCGTTTCTCGGCCGAGAATCGCCAATGAAAGTCTATGGAAGCCCCAAAAATACGGATTACAAACGGACCAGCAGTGTGACTTGCGAGGAATACGCAGCGCCGTTAGAGAGAAAAGTAATTCAGTGCGGTGTACAGTAAAATCACACTGACAGCTTAGAATAGAATAGGTCGAATAAATGTGTACACATAGAATAGGTATATATATATATATATATATATATGTCAGTGAGACACATATATATATATATATATATATATATATATATATATATATATATATTAATATTTCTTCCAGCGCGATATAGCAGAAAGCCGGTAATTCAATTACCGACTTTTGCTTTCTCCTTCCTAAAACCCGACATGATATGAGACATGGTTTACATACAGTAAACCATCTCATATCACCATTTTTTTTGCATATTCCACACTACTAATGTTAGTAGTGTGTCTATGCAAAATTTGGCCGTTCTAGCTAGTAATTTAAGGGGTTAAATGGCGGAAAAAATTGGCGTGGGCTCCCGCACAATTTTCTCCGCCAGAGTAGTAAAGCCAGTGACTGAGGGCAGATATTAATAGCCTGGAGAGGGTCCATGGTTATTGGCCCCCCCTGGCTAAAAACCCCTCCCCCAGCGTGGCATGGCTGCACGCTCTACAAGCGCTATGGACTCTGGCATGGCTGCACTCTCTATGAGCACTAATGACTCTGGCATGGCTGCATGCTCTACAAGCGCTATGGACTCTGGCATGGCTGCACGCTCTACAAGCGCTATGGACTCTGGCATGGCTGCACGCTCTACAAGCGCTATGGACTCTGGCATGGCTGCACTCTCTATGAGCACTAATGACTCTGGCATGGCTGCACGCTCTACAAGCGCTATGGACTCTGGCATGGCTACACGCTCTACAAGCGCTATGGACTCTGGCATGGCTGCACGCTCTACAAGCGCTATGGACTCTGGCATGGCTGCACGCTCTACGAGCACTATGGACTCTGACACGGTGCAGCCGGACCCTGACAGGTCACACACCACCACGCCACGCCATATGAGCCCACCAATACCTCCCAGAACCCGTCAAACTTAAAAAAAACAAAGAACTCTTAGCATTCCTCCCCCTTCACCTCCCAATGTGTCTGTAATGTTATGTTTGTCTCACCCTTCCAGTGCGTCTCAAGCCTCTCATGTGTCACATCCCATCCCCGAACTACCAGACCCCACTAGTTTCATTGCCCCTTCTCCTGTCACCTCTGCGTCGTCCACGGTTAGCCAGGCGCAGTTAAATAAATTTTTTTGGTTGTTAAAAAAATAAGTACAATTTGATTTGCCACAATTATGTTTGGTTTATTGTGTCTATCGCCGCCGGCAACACACACCGTGCGCCAAATAAGAAACTTCGCCACACACTTAATTTTTGGGCCACATCATATCTCCAGTAGTTATAAAAAAAGACTGCAGCTTAGTGTGTCTTTAGTATAAAGATATGAGGTGGGCCAAAAAATAATAGATGTATTATCATCATGCGCACAAACAACGCAAACGCAGGAAAAACCGCATATAAATGCGTACAAACGCAGCATTGTTTTTTACCGCATGCGATAACGCATGCGTCTAAAAAACACCGCATTTGTACGCATTTATATGCGTTTTTTCCATCCCTTGTGTATTAAACGCTGCGGATTTAAACGCAAATGTGAAACTAGCCTTAGTGACTCATTTTAAGGATTTTTATTACATCAAGGGAATGTATCTTCTGTTTTAATTGTGAGCAAAGAAACATATTTGTTTTTATCCCCAATCTGGTTTTATTGTCTGATTTATTTATTGGAAGATTTTGTACTTAAAGAGGAAAGACTACAAACTACTGTTTACTACTGTGAGTAATGTTCTGGAATATTTTCCAAGTTCTTGAATCTAAGTTACACATAAATACTGATACATGTTCTTGCTTATAATGATTTAAGTATAGCAGCAAATATTGAAAGAAGGGATTGTTTGATAAAGTCTGCTGTATAGCAACCCATTAATAATCTGTGTATGAAGATCAATGTCTTCTTTGAAAGCACCTTTATGACTAACATATGGGAGGATGTCTAAACTTGTCCGCCAGCATACAAAGCTTTTAACATGTGGAACATGATTTTGCTTTGCTACTTTTGGGATATGGATAGTGAGTAAAAGCAGTTCTAATGTTGTGTTGCTGTACAAGCCTTCCAGTTTATGTTTCTTGACTCACAAAAGAATTATTATGTTGAATATATACTTCCAGTACTTCCACCCTCAATCACTCAGCAGAAGAGCTATCAAGGACCTCCATCAATTGCTGTGTTATGTGTAAGCACTGCAGGTATTTCAGTCTTGTTTAATGCTAGCTAAACTGTTTTCCATTAAGATGGTATGGGGGAACTCTGAATATTTGAGCAGTAAACCACAGCACTTCTAGACTGTATCCTTGATATAACCAGTAGAGTTGAGTGAATTTGCTCGGGTTCCTATAGGCGCTATAGCGCTTGCCTAATAAGCTGCAGAGGGAACCCGTCTTCCTGGATCATGACAGCCAATCAGCTGGTCGTTGCCGCAGTTGCATGTGTCGCGGCTGTGTCACAGTCACGACACATGCATGTAGAGCCTGTTTGTTGGGTTCTTCATGCTAGTGTCGTGACTGTCACACAGCCGCAACACATGCAACTGCGGAGCCGAACAGTTACTCGGCCGGCGCGATCCAGGAAGCCGGGTTCCCTCTGCAGGTTATTCGGCAAGCGCTATAGCTTGCCAAGTAAGAGGGAACCCGAGCAAATTCGCTCATCTCTAATAACCATCAATTAAGTAACTGGTGGGCCACACAATGTTATCATGGCTGGCGAGCAAGACAGGGACTGCACATTTAAAAATCATACTCTGATCTAGTGCTGCTGGGCAAAAACCTAAAAAACTGAACATGAGGTTCTTAGTTTAACATTCTGATTAGACTATGTGAAGCCCACTGCCACATCATGGCAACCTTTCAGTGAGTCCCTAACTTTTCATAGCCTTAAAGGTGCAGCATCATGCGCCAGCCACCACTGCCAACCACCACCGCTTTACATTGCAACCTTGGCCATTGCACACATCATACAGCCGCCAAAAATTGTAGAAGCATGTCGCAACTACACTGCTCCTTTATGTAAATTAATAGGGTCAAGTTGCAACCTGTAAGTGGCCTTGACCATGACGTGGAAGTTGAAAAAAAAATTGGCATAGCATGATCTTTGTTTTAGCCTTTATGAACTCAGCAAGAAATGGAGGAGACAAGAAGAGAGGAGAAGAAGGGTAAAGAAAGATGTTAAGAGAAGAGAACAGAAAAATGTAGACACAATAAAATCTAAATATGGGTTTCTTGTTATCTTATTTCTCTTTAAATGAATCAAGGGACCACAAAGCCTATTACACATGAAATCTCTCCCATAGTTAGCTTTTTGGCGATGTTGTCATCCCGGCCACTGTTGTCTGTTATTTTTTCTTTTAGGCTGCGGACAAGGACTATTGATTTTAAGATTGCACTTAAAATTAAAGTTATTACAGAGTAAATGCATTGTAACACCAATTACAGAAGGATTAAAACACAGAAGAGTAGGCTTTGATGTTACATGTGATTAATAGGATCGATTTATTTGCCTCAATGAACAAAAATTCTGGTAAGCACAAAACAGTTATTTTACAATCTTAGATTATTATAAAAATTAATCATTATGTATACATTGTATTCCTATTGGTATTAATAACTTCCATTTGCAAGAGGCAAAATGAAGATTAAATCCTAAAGTGTAGCTTTGCTTCTAACAACTCATTTAAAAAGGTTGGCCATGAAAAAGGTATCATCTATCCACAGGACAGATGATGATAAATGTATGTTTGCTTGAGTTCTCACACTCTTTGCAATAATAGGGACACTATGTCACCTTTTCAAGCCAAATGGGCTATTTTAGAGTAGAAAGAGTTGCCTTTTCATGAAGAGTTTACAGCTTTTTCTTTATCATCAGAAGTAGAATTACAATGACAGGTAACAGCTCAATACAAAGCTGATTACACAGGATCCACTGATCACAATACGTAATGTCAGAGCTGACTCTGCTATCCGTAAATTCACTATGACATTTGCACACGCTCATTAGATGCTTCAAAACAAAACATAGCAGAGTTTTTTTCATTGGGGTTAATATTCATGTGTTGTTTTTTGAAACAGATGGAAGTTAGAATCCTAGTAAGGTTACCCGGGGACTTCGGCATCGTTGGTCGCTGGAGAGCTGTCTGTGTGACAGCTCTCCAGCGACCACACATCGACTTACCAACGATCGCGGCCAGGTCGTATCGCTGGTCGTGATCATTGGTAAATTGTTAAGTGTAACGGTACCTTAAGAACAAAGGAGTTTTCCAGGCATGGGACAATTCACATGGCTGCAAGTAGGCAAATCCCATACATGTGGTCATATGACCACACACGCAGGGGGAATCGTGACAGTGAGCACTCTACACACTGTCATAATTCAGCAGTCTGCAGTTACACAATGTGACTGCAGACTGTTGTCCCAATCCTGAGTAACCCCTTTAGCTAACAAGAAATATAAAAATAGATATATCACAAGCATAATATATTATTTGCACCATTAGGAAGACTGTAAAAAAGACAACTGCCCACCAAGTTTAAACTGTTATTAATGGAAAATGTGCTAGCATATATACTTGAGTATAAGCCGAGATTTTCAGCCCATTTTTTTGGGCTGAAAGTCCCCCTCTCGGCTTATACTCGAGTCATACCCAGGGGTCGGCAGGGGAGGGGGAGCGGGGATTGTCTAATTATACTCACCTACTCCTGGTGCGGTCCCTGCACGTCTTTTCCCCGGCACTGACAGCTTCTTCCTGTACTGAGCGGTCACATGGTACCGCTCATTACAGTAATGAATATGCGGCTCCACCTCCCATAGGGTTGGGGCCACATATTCATTACTGTAATGAGCGGTAACGGTGACCGCTCAGTACAGGAAGAAGCTGCCGGTGCCAGGGAACAGACTTGCAGGGACCGCACCAGGAGCATGTGAGTATAACGGGGAGGGGAGCGCTGCGCTGAGCGATATTCACCTGCTCCTCGTTCCGGCGCTGCTCCGTCTTCAGCTGTGACGCTCAGGTCAGAGGGCGCAGTGATGTGGTTAGTGCGCGCCCTCTGCCTGAACGTCAGTGCAGGAGACGCTGAAGATGGAGCGGTGCCAGAATGAGGAGCAGGTGAATATTGAAAGTGCCGAGGGCCTGAGCGACGGAGAGGTGAGTATGTGATTTTTTTAATTTTTTTATCACAGCAACAGCAAATGGGGCAAGTGTCTGTATGGAGCATCTATGGGGCCATAACGTTTGTGCAGCATTATATGGGGCCATAACGTTTGTGCAGCACTGTATGGGGCCATAACGTTTGTGCAGCACTGTATGGGGGCATAATGTTTGTGCAGCACTATATGGGGCCATAACGTTTGTGCAGCACTGTATGGGGCCATAACGTTTGTAAAGCACTGTATGGGGCCATAACGTTTGTGCAGCACTATATGGGGCAAATATCTTTATGGAGCATCTTATGGGGCCATAATCAACATTTGTGCAGCACTATATGGGGCAAATTAGGGTTGAGCGACCTTTACTTTTATAGGATCGGGTCGGGTTTCACGAAACCCAACTTTTTCAAAAGTCGGGTCGAGTGAAATCGGCCGATCCTATAAAAAAGTCGGGGTCGGCCGAAACCCGAAACCCAATGCAGTGCATTGGGTTTCCATGGTTCCCAGGGTCTGAAGGAGCGGAAACTCTCCTTCAGGCCCTGCGATCCATATTTTAATGTAAAATAAAGAATTAAAATAAAAAATATCGCAATACTTACCCTCTGACGCGCCCTGGTACTAACCGGGAACCTTCCTCCTTCGAATCAGCGCTTCCAGGACCTTGCGGTGACGTCGCGGTGACGTCGCGGCTTGTGATTGGTCGCGCGGCCGCCCATGTGACCGCTCGCGCGACCAATCAGAAGCCGTGACGTCACCGAAGGTCCTGCAAGCGCTGATTCTTAGGAAGGAAGGCTGCCGGAAAGAAGCAGGGCGCGTCCGAGGGTGAGTATATTCCTATTAGGTATATACTCACCCTCGGATGTGCCCTGCTTCTTTCCGACAGCCTTCCTTCCTAAGAATCAGCACTTGAAGGAACTCCGGTGATGTCACGGCTTCTGATTGGTCGCGCGAGCGGTCACATGGGCGGCCGCGCGACCAATCACAAGCCGCGACGTCACCGCGACGTCACCGCAAGGTCCTGGAAGGCTGATTCTAAGGAAGGAAGGTTCCCGGTTAGTACCAGGGCGCGTCAGAGCGTAAGTATTGCGATATTTTTTATTTTAACTCTTTATTTTACACTTAAATCTGAATTCCGATACCAATTCCCGATATCTTAAACATATCGGGAATCGGTATCGGAATTCCGATTCCAGATTCAAAAGATCGCCGACTTCATGGCCGACCCCACACAGGGGTCGGGTCGGGTTTCATGAAACCCGACCTTGCCAAAAGTCGGCGACTTTTGAAAATTTTCGACCCGTTTCGCTCAACCCTAGGGCAAATGTGTCTATGGAGCATCTTATGGGGCCATTATTAAACTTTATGCAGGATTATATGGGGCTCCTGATTCAATATGGACATTCAAAAACACTTAACCTACTGATGTCTCAATTAATTTTACTTTTATTGGTATCTAATTTTACTTTTGGACATTTACCGGTAGCTGCTGCATTTCACACCCTAGGCTTATACTCGATTCTTTAAGTTTTCCCAGTTTTTTGTGGCAAAATAAAGGGGGTTGGCTTATACTCAGGTCGGCTTATACTCGAGTATATACGGTAATTTAATCTGCATTTACAGGTTCACTTTAAAGTTTGTCTAATTATATCCTTCCCCTGCAGTCCTGACACTCCTGAATAATAATGTTTCTTGTTGCAGAATGTAAATACCTTACTGAACAGAAATTTTAACAAATGAATGACATGATTATTATATTATTTTAATACTTTCATTGTTCTTGTTTCTGAAAATCGTAATGATCACAATAAATAACATGTAGATTACGACCATCAACACATTGATTTGTAAAAAGAAATGTGAACTAACAAGAGATGACAAAAGATATTCAATTGGAATTGAAATCTTCTTGAATTTTACAAAAATTAGTTTTCTCAAGTATTATTTTTTTCATCCAAAATGTGTTGTGCTCTGGGGTCTGAAGAAACCCCAAATCAAAATAAGGAGCAATCAACTCAAATTGAATAATTTTGCAGCTAATCAAATTTTCCTTTAAAATCTGCCGGATTACCACAACAGAGAGGAGCCAGTAAACCACAGTGTCTGATTTCTCCTGCTCCTGCACTGATTAGAAGTAGTTCACTTTCATATTAAATGGTGCAGGCGGTTTCTTTTTGCAGTACAAGGGTCAATCTGTTCAATTGAGAGATTATAGAAACTTTCCTGCATTAAGGCTCAGCTGTTCACTGTTTGCCACTCCCATCTCCTATATAATCTGGGCCCTGGCTAGCACTCATTGCCAGAGTAGCTTTTGCTGCATGGCTGGAAGTTGTTGGTGGTTATTATTTGGAAAGACATTTGGCTGATTCTTCAGTGACTGTTCCTAGGTTTTGCATGTTCCCCTTCTCCTGCTTTGGTTTAATCTCATCCTCCACTCTCCAGTGTATTCCTCTGTTTTCTGTGTGAGGATATTTGTATGATTGGTATTTTTTGTTACCCCTGTTCGTATTACCTTGTTAGTCTGTTTGGTGTATTAGAGTACACTACTACTCTCCTCTCCCAGTGTGGAAATGTGATTTTATAGAATCTTACTTACTCACCTTATACTTATCGTAAATTGGAGGTTTTTGGGTGCAAAAAAACTGGATTAATAATCTGCAACAATTACGCCATAACTGTACTCTAAGGTTTCCAGCTAAAGTCCTCATTCACATGACTGTTTTTTTCACATATGAGAAAAATGGACCAAGTGTCATCAGTGATTTTCATTAGAGTTTGGTCCAATTTTCATCAGTTATTCTCGTACTATGTGAAAAAAATGTATCTCCACCATCTTCTAGCAAGCAGTCTGTGAAAAACGGATCTCTCTCAGATGGCATCCAACTGCTGTCCTATTTTTAAATGGACCCATAGACTTTCATTGCTGAGTTTGATTTGACACACAGATCAATATCTTTCGGTATGCAAGTAATCACGGACTTGTGTACAGCCCCATAGACTTTCAAAGGTATGACTGCTATCCATAAAAAAAACTCCGATTGCACTCGTATGAACAAGGCATTAAATCATGAAAAAAAGAACCCAGACCGTTACTGTATCTCTACTGTGGAAAAACCTCAGTCACTATAGATTCAAGCCAAAGCCAATCTACAATTTGGTAGTGATTGTAGCAGTGGAGGACAATTGACTTTCACATAATTTAGTATTTGATGCTGCCTTGTTCCCACAGTCAAAATCTATGGATTGCAAGGTTTTCAAGGGTAATCTGAAGAGTTAAATGGCACTAAAATAAGAATACTAAATTGAGCAAAATAGTAGGACATTCATTGCCTAAATAATACTGCTAATGAGTTCTGTACTATACTATCTTGTATTTTTCTGTTCTAAATTGTACATAATTCAGAAACTTGAGTCAGAAACTTAAAATCTTATGCAAAGCTTTTTTTTTTACTGCCCATTCCCTGTATCCTTATAGTCTGAGAGTAGTGGGAATTGTGTTCCACTCTCTGACATCCCCAGTTGGTTGAATTTATGAAAATATATTTTACGGTATTGTATTTGAGAGTCATTCTTCATTTTCTGCTCTTCTGTGTCTGCAGTCTCCTGTTGGTAGTGTTGACAAAGGTAACTGTAAAGGCCTGCCGAGGTTGGGGAGGAGGAATTTGAATTGTGGGTTAGTGAGATATATGCAAATTGTCTCTTCAGAGAGGAAGAGGACCAGAACTCTAATACCACCTATTGGAAGTAGCAATCCTAACAGTCAATGTCGATCCCAGTCAGACGCCTCTCAATCAGCCAAACCAGATCTCCACTTTGCACTGACGAGGGGCAGTACCCCGAAACACAGTGTCTGCAAATAGAGATTCTGGATTGGCTATTATCCTAAGTCATGAGACAAGGCTCGTTAAAGGGTCGACATTGACTGTTAGGATTGCTACTTCCAATAGGTGGTATTAGAGTTCTGGTCCTCTTCCTCTCTGAAGAGACAATTTGCATATTTCCCAGGGGAGCATTGTGGCTTTTAGTCTCCTCACCTCGACATGCTTATCATGTCACTCTCCGCAAGGAGAAATTATACTTCTTGGATCCAGGTTAGTGAGAGGAATAGGAAGCTGAGTTAGTAAGGAAGTTCAGACAAGGAAAGAAATAAGGACAACCCTCTGGCTGAGGTGATCTTGTGTGTGTGTGCGTGTGTAAGAAGAGAACATAGAAGCAGACAGACAGAGAAGACACACAACTAAGAAAAAGAGCTTGAGTGGTGACTGCAGAATACTCCTAGCAGGCAAGTTGGAGAAAGGCACTTAGGTTCAGCAACTTTGTGAGAGTCCCTATGGGCCTCAGGTAAATGTAAAGTGTCAGCTAAGCCCTGAAAGCTGTGAGTCTGAGAAGAGACATGCCAGTGAGACTGGGGACACATACAGTAAAAGAGTTAGTCACAGGCACTTCATTAACATGGTTGCATGGCAAAGGAACAACTGTCATCATGTTCTTCGCAGCGCGTGTGGAGTGAGGAGCTGGAAGAAGTCAGAGAAAAGATAGCGCACTGTGACAGAATGGCGGGTGAGCCACAGGACTGGCCCATGGACATCAGTGAGGAGGAGGCGAAAGCAGAGGAGATGCTACAGATCGTCACCCCTAGGGCTGTGGTGGGAGGCTACCATTTAGCAGGTGCTACCTGTTGACTGCCACCCCCATTATGGATGATGATACAGTGGTTGACCACTTCACAGTCCAAGGTAGGCCTCCTGGTCCACGAATTGTGGGTGTAGTGCTGGAGCTGCATGCCGGAGGAAGGGTAGTCCATGGCAGAAGATGAGGGAACCCCTGAGGCTGCCTCCTCCTGAAGAGGCTGAGCAGTACTCCATGTGTTTTGATCCTGTAAATTATTAGGTTCTGTAGAAGGACGTAGATCTGGGGATTTATTATGATGGAATATAGGCTGAACTGGATGGACAAATGTCTTTTTTCGGCCTTACTATCTATGTTACTATGTTACTATGATCTTAGAGAGGAAGTCTCTGGAAGGAAAGAAGAGCACACCAGGTCCAGTGACAAGGTAGAGGAAGGTAAGGGAGGATTAATTGAAGGTCTCCAGAATCAACTGGAGAAGAATAAAGTTGATCCATGATGATCCAGCAAATCTTCTTGATTAGGGTTGAGCGAAACGGGTCGGCCATTTTCAGAAGTCGCCGACTTTTGGCAAAGTCGGGTTTCATGAAACCTGACCCAACCCCTGTGTGGGGTCAGCCATGAAGTCGGCAATCTTCTGAATCTGGTATCGGAATTCCGATCCCGAGTTCCGATATGTTTGCAATATCGGAAATCGGTATCGGAATTCATATTTAAGTGTAAAATAAAGAATTAAAATAAAAAATATCGCTATACTTACCCTCTGACGCGCCCTGGTACTAACCGGCAGCCTTTCTTCCTTCGAATCAGCGCTTGCAGGACCTTGCGGTGACGTCGCAGCTTGTGATTGGTCGCGCGACCGCCCATGTGACCGCTCGCGCGACCAATCACAAGCCGCGATGTCACCGCAAGGTCCTGCAAGCGCTGATTCTTAGGAAGGAAGGCTGCCGGAAAGAAGCAGGGCGCGTCCGAGGGTGAGTATATACCTAATAGGAATATACTCACCCTTTTTTATAGGATCGGCCGATTTCACTTGACCCGACTTTTGAAAAAGTCGGGTTTCGTGAAACCCGACCCGATCCTATAAAAGTAAAAGTCGCTCAACCCTATTCTTGATAATAATAATCTTTTACTTTATTCAAATCCTCTTAAAAACATTGTTGGAGATCAAGACAGAATGGGATAGCTAGTCCCACATGAGAATAAAACTTTACGCATTTCAACCCATGTTGGGGTCTTAATAGGTCGAAACGCGTAAAGTTTTATTCTCATGTGGGACTAGCTATCCCATTCTGCCTTGATCTCCAACAATGTTTTAAGAGGATTTGAATAAAGTAAAAGTTTTTTATTATCAAGAAGATGTGCTGGATCATTATAGATTAACTTTGCATGCGGGCTTGAACGCTATTCCATGCACCTTTGTGGATAACTGCACCTGCAGTGGACAATTCAAGGGTGAGCTGATGAATTTTTTTCTTATTTTTTTGGAGAGGAATAAAGTATGAATTACTCAATACTCCAGCCACCAAGAGCCCTCCTGGTTATTTCCTGAGGAGGTTGAGAGCGCATCTGGTCAAGCTGAACAATGTGCTGGAGGAGAGGAAGTTGGCCAAGGTATATCTGAGGGGCTGGTTGGAAGACTCCAACATTGCCTGAAGGATGGCAGCTGAGTATGCTCAGACTAGGGGCCGGGTCATGGAGTTCGACTTTAAGAGGGGGTTCAGAGGAAGAGCGTACCAGGGACGAGGTCTACGTGAATCATAGTGCAGATAAAAGAAGCTATCTTTCCCTATAGCTCCACAGCCTGTATGCAAGTGAGATAGTGGAATTTAAAAAGTGTTGGGGCAGAAAGGGCTGGTATGAGGCAGCATTGGTCTCGCCCTTGAACGAATCAGTTGTTATACAGTGGGAATAGGAGGTGCTCCGAGCAAAGGTGAAGATGGAAGCCCAGAAGAGGTGGGCCGCAAAAGCTCCAAAGGGGTTCCTCCACACCCCCATGGGCAATGATCCTCACCGCGAAAAAGTGAAAGCAGTCCTGGAAGAGCCTTCGACAAGAGAGTTGGAAAGGACCCCTCAGAAGTCCCAGCAGTTCAGCGGAATCCTCAAATGGTCTTTCCAGGTAGGACCACAAAGTTTGCTAGGTACAAGGAAAGAAAGACAGAAACATGTGAAGCTGGTGGCAGGACAGGAGCTAACTGAGGTGAGCAGGGCCACTGGAAAACAGGTGGTCCAACACTTCAAATTCACCAGTTATGGATGGACCCAAGTGAGCTGTGGAAGTTCGACCTCTGAAAGGGATGATACAGGGTTGGTCAAGTACTCAGACCAGCCCTGGAAATGGAGGAGACCAACTACCTCCACTGCCTTGCCACCTTCATGACGGAGAATTGGGAGCCGTTGAAGAAGCCCTGAGAAAGGAAGTGGCTTAGGAAGGAGTGCCCTTTTGTTAGTTTAAAAGTTGGCTTGAGGCCATAGAAGTTTGATCTAAGGAGAGAGACCAATAAGGTCTCTGGGAGCTACAAGTTTAAGGCATCCCTTTGTTAATTTTTGAAAGGACCGTTAGCACATTTTTGGCTTAAAGGCCTGTTTTATTTCTCTCCCTGAAAGGGAACTAGAGACTGGGAAAGACACGCTTAAGGGCAGATGGGCCTGAAATAACGATAGGGCTAAGATTTTTTTTGTTGTGCTATTTTCTGCTGGATAGTAGGTGCTGCTGCAATTGTGGGGGTCTGATACCCTCAGTAAGTAAGTAAGACTATGAGGTTTATGGACTCTACCCCTAAGGGACAGTGCCCAAGTCCTAAGAACTGTTGTTGGAGGAAAGGGGTGGACAGATGTTCTGGTTAGGTCCTGAATTTTGAGGACTGTGCGTATGGACAGGAAAGGCTGCTCCTGTGTTGGCCTATGGGCCTCTGTAATGTATGGACATGGATACTTTGTTTCCGGGGACCTTACCAAAAAGAATTGGTGCTTTTAAAGCCTTAACCCTTTCATGACATGCGCAGTAATAGTACGGCGCATGTCGTGTCTCCCCCTTTGATGTGGGCTCCGGCGGTGAGCCCACATCAAAGTCGCGACATGTCAGCTGTTTTGTACAGCTGACATGTGCGCGCAATAGCAGCGGGTGAAATCGCTATTCACCCGCCGCTATTAACCTGTTAAATGCCGCTGTCAAACGCAGACAGCGGCATTTAACCGGCGCTTCCGGCTGGGCGGCCGGAAATGATGTCATCGCCGACCCCCGTCACATGATGGGGGTCGGCGATGCATCAGGAAGGTAACCATAGAGGTCCTTGACACCTCTATGGTTACTGATGCAGGCCTGCTGTGAGCGCCCCCCTGTGGTCGGCGCTCACAGCACACCTGCATTTCTGCTACATAGCAGCGATCTGATGATCGCTGCTATGTAGCAGAGCCGATCAGGCTATGCCAGCTTCTAGCCTCCCATGGAGGCTATTGAAGCATGGCACAAGTAAAAAAAAATGTTTTTAAAAATATGAAAAAAATATAAAAAATATAAAAGTTTAAATCACCCCCCTTTTGCCCCATCCTAAATAAATCAATTAAAAAAAAACAAACCTACACGTATTTGGTATCGCCGCGTTCAGAATTACCTGATCTATCAATAAAAAAAGCATAAACCTGATCGCTAAACAACGTAGCGAGAAAAAAATCCGAAACGCCAGAATTACGTTTTTTTGGTCACCGCGACATTGCATTAAAATGCAATAATGGGCGATCAGAAGAACATATCTGCACTGAAATGGTATCATTAAAAACGTCAGCTCGGCACGCAAAAAATAAGCCCTCACCTGACCCCAGATCACGAAAAATGGAGACGCTTCGGGTATCGGAAAATGGCACTTTTTTTTTTTTTAAGCAAAGTTTGGAATTTTTTTCACCACTTGGATAAAAAATAACCTAGACATGTTAGATTTCTATGAACTCGTACTGACCTAGAGAGAATCACAATGGCAGGTCAGTTTTAGCATTTAATGAACCTAGCAAAAAAGCCAAACAAAAAACAAGTGTGGGATTGCACTTTTTTTGCAATTTCACCGCACTTGGAATTTTTTTCCCATTTTCTAGTAAAAGACATGGTAAAACCAATGGTGTCGTTCAAAAGTACAACTCGTCCCGCAAAAAATAAGCCCTCACATGACCATATTGACGGAAAAATAAAAAAGTTATAGCTCTGGGAAGGAGGGAAGTGAAAAATGAAAACGCAAAAACGAAAAAGGGCCGCGACTTGAAGGGGTTAAACAGTTATGGATTGTGTAGTTTATTGTTCAGTGGTGGGGATGGCGTTCCACTCCTTGACATGCCCAGTTGGCTGAATGTATGAAAATGTATTTTACGGTATTGCATTTGAGAGTTATCCTTCTGTAGCTGCAGATGTAAAATGTCATAGCTGCAGGGCATTTTGAGATTTTTTTTGTGAACTATGAAACGAATCTCAAAATGTTCAAATGTGTGTAAAACCACGAGTTTCAGGAAATTCTGCTAAAAGTCGATCCTTTGCAAATTGTTCCGCTCATCTCTAGCACATACCCAAAGACTCCAAAAAAAAAATAACATTAGACTTTGTTCACACAGATTTTTTTTAGAGTGGATTCCAAAACTCCCTTAAAATGAAACATTTACTGAAACTCACAAAAAACCAAAAGATAGTCAGCTCACCTGAATATCGGCCATTCCACACCTGTTCCTGCACGGAAAAGTTGAGCACTCAGTCCACAGAAAAATCGATGAATCCAGCAGGAATGTAGTAAAATCACTAAATTTATTTCTTCATTTTTTTTAAAAAAAGGAAAGGGCTGTATCCTATCACCATGATTAAGACGTTAGTCGAAACGTGTCGGTGGAACGCTGCCATGTGTGCATAATGCTGTAAGAAATTATACTTATTTACAAGTGGTGTACCATAGGATACAACCCTTTCCTTTTTTTAAAAAAAATGAAGAAATAAATTTAGTGATTTTACTACATTCCTGCTGGATTCATCGAATTTACTGAAACTGGTCCAGAAAAAAAACAAAAGAAAAAAGGAACCTTTTTGTAAACTCGATAAACAATAAACCAGAAGGTGCTGCACTGACACCTGAAATTAATTGCAGCAAATATAAGGATGAATCCACTCAATTCGTCCAAAAAATAAGCAATATAAAAAATATTTTAAATATTTGCGCTAAAAATTCAGTAAAAACATAAATAAATAAAACACTGTATTAGCCTTTTACTACTAGCCACATGGAGGCTAGTAGATGGTTACCTCAATCCTCTGGGCTGTATTCAAATAATGCCTCCTGCATGCTGGAAGGTCCTTGAAGTAGTGTTCGTCCAGTTCCTTATGTGGTTTCTATGTCTTGATGGTGCTGTAAGATAATGAATGATAGTGAGCGGTTGTCCAGAGGATGCCATCCTGGCCGGTGACTGGCGTGCCTCCTGGGGAATATTAGCCTGCCGTGCACTGGCAGTAATGGCTTGATCTACAAAGTAGAGCTGGCAAAGCGCAGTGTGACTGCAGGACCTTGCATGACGTCACTGGCATGTGATGGCTTCACGTGACCGGCTGCAAAACTACAGGGCGCACACAGAACCAAATCCAAGTTTTTGTAAAACTCCCCCACAACTCCCTAAAAAGTAGCACTTCTATGAAACTCCTCCAAAAACTTTGCAAAAAGGAGCATTTCCTGAAACTCCATCAACAATTATCCCAAAAAGGAACATTTCTGGTTGAAATACTCATTGTTTTTGAACACCTCTATCCTTCCAGTAGACGGGCATGGCACCAGGAGATGGAACAGGATCCTTGATGCAAACAACTGGCTAAGACGATGGTGCAGACAACAAGGATTCGGATTCCTGGACCACGGTGTGAATTACTTGTACGATGGACTCCTCGCCAGAGACGGACTACACCTCAACAAACCTGGGAAACACACATTCGCCAGAAGACTCGCTACACTCATCAGGAGGGCGTTAAACTAGAAGAAGAGGGGACAGGAAGAAAAACATTAGACTTGAACAAAGATCCAGGAAAACATACTCAGAAGGGAGGTAAGAACATTTCTAAAACAATCCACAGCGAGGAGATTGGAACAAAACAAAATCCTCTAAACTGCATGCTCGCAAACGCCAGAAGCCTGACAAACAAGATGGAAGAACTAGAAGCAGAAATATCTACAGGTAACTTTGACATAGTGGGAATAACCGAGACATGGTTAGATGAAAGCTATGACTGGGCAGTTAACTTACAGGGTTACAGTCTGTTTAGAAAGGATCGTAAAAATCGGAGAGGAGGAGGGGTTTGTCTCTATGTAAAGTCTTGTCTAAAGTCCACTTTAAGGGAGGATATTAGCGAAGGAAATGAGGATGTCGAGTCCATATGGGTCGAAATTCATGGAGGGAAAAATGGTAACAAAATTCTCATTGGGGTCTGTTACAAACCCCCAAATATAACAGAAACCATGGAAAGTCTACTTCTAAAGCAGATAGATGAAGCTGCAACCCATAATGAGGTCCTGGTTATGGGGGACTTTAACTACCCGGATATTAACTGGGAAACAGAAACCTGTGAAACCCATAAAGGCAACAGGTTTCTGCTAATAACCAAGAAAAATTATCTTTCACAATTGGTGCAGAATCCAACCAGAGGAGCAGCACTTTTAGACCTAATACTATCTAATAGACCTGACAGAATAACAAATCTGCAGGTGGTCGGGCATCTAGGAAATAGCGACCACAATATTGTACAGTTTCACCTGTCTTTCACTAGGGGGACTTGTCAGGGAGTCACAAAAACACTGAACTTTAGGAAGGCAAAGTTTGACCAGCTTAGAGATACCCTTAATCTGGTAGACTGGGACAATATCCTCAGAAATAAGAATACAGATAATAAATGGGAAATGTTTAAGAACATCCTAAATAGGCAGTGTAAGCGGTTTATACCTTGTGGGAATAAAAGGACTAGAAATAGGAAAAACCCAATGTGGCTAAACAAAGAAGTAAGACAGGCAATTAACAGTAAAAAGAAAGCATTTGCACTACTAAAGCAGGATGGCACCATTGAAGCTCTAAAAACTATAGGGAGAAAAATACTTTATCTAAAAAACTAATTAAAGCTGCCAAAAAGGAAACAGAGAAGCACATTGCTAAGGAGAGTAAAACTAATCCCAAACTGTTCTTCAACTATATCAATAGTAAAAGAATAAAAACTGAAAATGTAGGCCCCTTGAAAAATAGTGAGGAAAGAATGGTTGTAGATGACGAGGAAAAGCTAACATATTAAACACCTTCTTCTCCATGGTATTCACGGTGGAAAATGAAATGCTAGGTGAAATCCCAAGAAACAATGAAAACCCTATATTAAGGGTCACCAATCTAACCCAAGAAGAGGTGCGAAACCGGCTAAATAAGATTAAAATAGATAAATCTCCGGGTCCGGATGGCATACACCCACGAGTACTAAGAGAACTAAGTAATGTAATAGATAAACCATTATTTCTTATTTTTAGGGACTCTATAGCAACAGGGTCTGTTCCGCAGGATTGGCGCATAGCAAATGTGGTGCCAACATTCAAAAAGGGCTCTAAAAGTGAACCTGGAAATTATAGGCCAGTAAGTCTAACCTCTATTGTTGGTAAAATATTTGAAGGGTTTCTGAGGGATGTTATTCTGGATTATCTCAATGAGAATAACTGTTTAACTCCATATCAGCATGGGTTTATGAGAAATCGCTCCTGTCAAACCAATCTAATCAGTTTTTATGAAGAGGTAAGCTATAGGCTGGACCACGGTGAGTCATTGGACGTGGTATATCTCGATTTTTCCAAAGCGTTTGATACCGTGCCGCACAAGAGGTTGGTACACAAAATGAGAATGCTTGGTCTGGGGGAAAATGTGTGTAAATGGGTTAGTAACTGGCTTAGTGATAGAAAGCAGAGGGTTGTTATAAATGGTATAGTCTCTAACTGGGTCACTGTGACCAGTGGGGTACCGCAGGGGTCAGTATTGGGACCTGTTCTCTTCAACATATTCATTAATGATCTGGTAGAAGGTTTACACAGTAAAATATCGATATTTGCAGATGATACAAAACTATGTAAAGCAGTTAATACAAGAGAAGATAGTATTCTGCTACAGATGGATCTGGATAAGTTGGAAACTTGGGCTGAAAGGTGGCAGATGAGGTTTAACAATGATAAATGTAAGGTTATACACAAGGGAAGAAGGAATCAATGTCACCATTACACACTGAATGGGAAACCACTGGGTAAATCTGACAGGGAGAAGGACTTGGGGATCCTAGTTAATGATAAACTTACCTGGAGCAGCCAGTGCCAGGCAGCAGCTGCCAAGGCAAACAGGATCAGGGGGTGCATTAAAAGAGGTCTGGATACACATGATGAGAGCATTATACTGCATCTGTACAAATCCCTAGTTAGACCGCACATGGAGTACTGTGTCCAGTTTTGGGCACTGGTGCTCAGGAAGGATATAATGGAACTAGAGAGAGTACAAAGGAGTGCAACAAAATTAATAAAGGGGATGGGAGAACTACAATACCCAGATAGATTAGCGAAATTAGGATTATTTAGTCTAGAAAAAAGATGACTGAGGGGCGATCTAATAACCATGTATAAGTATATAAGGGGACAATACAAATATCTCGCTGAGGATCTGTTTATACCAAGGAAGGTGACGGGCACAAGGGGGCATTCTTTGCGTCTGGAGGAGAGAAGGTTTTTCCACCAACATAGAAGAGGATTCTTTACTGTTAGGGCAGTGAGAATCTGGAATTGCTTGCCTGAGGAGGTGGTGATGGCGAACTCAGTCGAAGGGTTCAAGAGAGGCCTGGATGTCTTCCTGGAGCAGAACAATATTGTATCATACAATTATTAGGTTCTGTAGAAGGACGTAGATCTGGGGATTTATTATGATGGAATATAGGCTGAACTGGATGGACAAATGTCTTTTTTCGGCCTTACTAACTATGTTACTATGTTACTATGTTACCTCAAAAAATCTATGTAAAAATAGCCTTAAAGAGCTGAGTCTTCTACTTTAACTACTGCTGGTGATTCTGTGGCTTTCCTTGATGTCACATTGACAGAGAAGCTGCTTATCTTCTTGTTTGTTCTGTAGATGGGGCATGTGCCAATGTCATGCTGACTGACAGCTTGCTCCATGTTGCCTAACTTCAGAGTGCTGGTTATCAATCAGTGTGATTTCAGCTGAAGCGCTCTGTCGACAAAGCAACCAGGAAAAGGAAAAGCTTCTCTGTTGATGTGAAGCAGAAGAATCGCCGACAGGAGCAGTCCGTTACCGCTTTGAGGAAGTTCTAGTTTGAACAGGCATGTAGTTAGAAAACATCTGCATGTTTGTTCTTATGCTCACAGTAAAAAAAAAAGTCATGGAAAACCCCATAACTGGGATGGGAAACAGCGTAAAGTCACAAAAAAATCAAACCAATAGAATTGACACATCTCAGTCTCCTGACCTCTCTCAAGAAGGCAATAAAAACATTCAAAACATTGTGTAAGAGACAGGTTAATGCCTATTTCCGTGTAAATCTGACTGAGATCGTACACACTAGCTCCGGTTCACCTGACCCAAGAATGCCAGCTTCCTAGAAATACATCACGTTCTGGTTGGAAGACTCGCAGCCAGTCCATGCATTGCTGTCCAATCTTAGATGAATTTACATGGACATCTGCATGAGCCCTAGACCACAAATTGAGATAAATAAAAATGCTAGCTTACTACGCAAAAAATAACCCCCCACATAACTTTATTAACAAGAAAAAAACGTTATGGGTCCAAGAAAATGGTGACGTAAAAGAAATTTTATTTTTTACAAAGTCTTGATTTTTTTTCAACCTTTAAACTAATTTAAAGAAAAATCAAGTTTGATATCACTGTATTTGTAATGATCTGAAGAATCAATGTGCCAGGTAATTTTTACTTGTATTTCATCCCACTTTTTTTCCCGTTTTTCTCAACATTACATTCATAAAGGAAATGGTGCAAATGAAATTTACAAAATGTGTTGATGAAGAAACTAAAAAATTATAGTTCTTGAAAAAAGACGGAAGAGAAAGCAAAAGCATAAAAATAGAAAATTTCCTAGGAGTGATGGGGTTAACATTATTTTATACCATTGCCCAAAAGAGCAATCTGTCTCCTGCTTTGCTTATTCTTGATCAAGATTTCTCTTTATTTCTTTGTATTCTTTTGAAAAAACAAAAAAACTGCTTCAAATGTCTAGTTCTGCTTCATGCAATGCATCATTCATTAAAATGGTCACTTTTATAGTAGAGGCAGGTGTTAAATATTTGTGGATTTATCTCTATCCATTCAATTACTTCATCAAAGCGGGATGAATTCCACTTGCATATAATGAACCCGCATTTCCACATTTGCAAGCACATTTGCAAACTTATCACTGAATTTTTCATATTGGAATATTTATTACATACGAGTGCTCACATTTGTGCTCTACAATAAATTGCTGATTGTGAATGCTATGTACTAAATTTGCAAATTTGCCCTATGTATGCCCTTATGTACTGAAACAAAAAAATTGTTGTATGTGCCAGGGTTTTGAATGGATTAAATTTCACCCACATTAGGAAGGCCGTTTTATTGAAAAAGAAATCTTCAGAAATCTGAAGCCATGTTGTTATGTTGCATAAAATTAAAAATTAATGCACTTTGTAATTCATTTAATTGACTTGTCAATTTCAATGTAGTTTAAGCTCTTCTGTACTTAATACTGTTCTCAGGGGTGCACTTACATTTTGGCTTGATCATTACTTATATCGAACACTATTAAAGTGAAAGCCGTCTGCATTTTAATTCCAACACATCTAACAAGATTCTTTATTAAAATAGAGGTTTGAAAAGTAGTAATTACCTCCTAATTAACCTGTAGTTAACTAAATGAATTTCTAAAATATGATAGTTGTTTATTCCTTAAAGTGATTGTCCAGGATTTTAAAGGTAATCTGTTGGCACGACCACCTCAAACCCCCCACGCCTCAGACTGTATTTATGGTCATGTTGTGCTCTGAAAGATAATGTTGTCCATAAGTTTAAAAGCAGTAAAATTTTACACCAAGATATACATGGCTGTAATCGTGCAGACAAGCTATGATTCGTGCTGGTCATGATTTGGACAGCATGAATTTAGTGGGAGATTTCCTTTAAACACTTCAAACACATTTACAATTTAATAGCCCAAAAACAGCCTGTTTGTTTCTCCGTTTTGGTACGAGATCTTCTGGGAATATTACTTGGTCTTTATTTGATCCAAACATCATTAAAGCGAACCTGTCACTTTGGATAACACTATTAGGCCGGCTTCACACTTGCGAGTTTTACGGACGTAAGAGCGCAGAAACTACGTCCGTAAAACTCGCAAAAAATACGGCACAATTATTCTCTATGCCCCTGCTCCTACCTGCCGTATTTTACTGATCAGTATTATACGGCTTTCTACGGCCGTACAAAATCGCAGCATGCTGCGTTTGTCACCGTACTGCGCAAGAAATACGCCAATGAAAGTCTATGGAAGCGTGAAAAATACGGATTACACACGGACAAGCAGTGTGACTTGCGAGAAATACGCAGCGCTGTTAGAGAGAAAAGCCGGTAATTCAGTGCGGTGTACAGTAAAATCACACTGACAGCTTACAGTAGAATAGGTGGAATAAATGTGTACACATAGCTCCCAGGCTTTCTAGGAAAGTTCCCACGATCTATGAACATCCAGCAGAGGGCGCCTCACCGCAAATGAAGCTAAATATAGCTCATTGATCTATATTTAGACTCATTCCCAGGGGTTTTGCAGCGAGGAGTAGCATTGCATTAGCAAAGCTCCTTGCTGCAAAAGGTTTTAACCCCTTCAGAAGGATTTACATCGTTGGACGTTACAGATCTGCGGAGGGTAAGTATATTGTTGGTTTATTATGTTTTTTCTTTCACACAACGAGGGTCTTCAGTGACTGGATTGGGCGTAGAATAAACTACTCCAACAACCATTGTTTTTATTTCATTAAAATAATTTTAAATAATGTGTTTGTGTTTTATTTAACCCTTTACTACAATTGGATTAATAATGGATAGGTGTCATAATTGATATATATATATATATATATATATATATATATATATATATATAGACAGTATATATATATTTTTTTTCTTTTTGGGACACATGGATCATTTCTATAGCGGTATGTTGGTTTTGCAAGCCTGCGAGAAAACCACGCAGTACGGATGCCATACGGATTACATACGGAGGATGCCATGCGCAAAAAACGCTGACACACCCTGCCTACGGAGGAGCTACGGACCACTATTTTCGGGACATTTCAGCGTATTACGGCCGTAATATACGGACCGTATTTTCATACGCTGAGTGTGAAGCCGGCCTTAACCTGCAAATATACGGTAAATTTGCAGTTAACAGCACTAAGGAGGTGCACGATTGCAATAGTAAAAGTGTGGCAACCAGGAGAAAATGAACTTTATTCCTCTCAAGAGCTGCCAGCTTTCAGTCATAAAGTTGTATTGGAGTGGCTATATTCAGCACTCACTAAACTATGAGCAGTGGCTATAAGCAGACCTCAGCACTTTGGCTGACATCCAGCTCAGCAGTGCATCAGCGTAAAGCAATGGCTCACAGTGCTGTGAGTGATAACTAAAGCTTGTCTACATAACTGAAAGCCAGCGGCTTCCGAGAGGAATAAAGCTAATTTTCTCCTATGCGCTGCACTTTCAGTATAGTGGCCAGTCACATTCCTAACACTATTAAACTGCAGATTATCCCAATGACCTAACAGGTTCAATTTCATTATATTGCCTAGGCTAAAAAAAATGGGAAGATTTTATTTGGCCATTTATGTTTATTCAGTGTGGTTGATCGGCTCACTTGGCTGCCTAATGAGGTAGTCACGGGAATGCTTCTCATTTAAATTCTCAACTGGTTTATTAAATAAAGCATCATAAACCAGTCCAAACAAATGGAATAGACATATTAAGTCTTCTTAACATAAACAAAATAGCACTCACTATAGACCTTATAACTGCGGAGTTCGTCTGCACAGGAAAGAGGATTCAGCTCTGTTTACCAAGAGCCCAGTTCTGGAGTTTAGCTCCCCTCCAGAGTACACAGAACAATCATTAAGTCCATCGGTTTCACTTCTACCTATTGGACTCCTCCCTAGGGTGGAAATATGGTGAACAGTAGTGATGAGTAGAGTTGAGCGACTTTTACTTTTTTCAGATCGAGTCGGGTTTCGCGAAATTCGACTTTGTCAAAAGTCAGGTCGGGTGAAATCGTCTGATTATTACGAAAAGTCGGGGGCCGACTGAAACACGAAACCCAATGCAAGTCAATGGGGAATCAAAGTCGGCAGTGAGTGGAGGACAGGAAAGCACCTACAGTGCCCATTTTATTGCCAAAAACATCAATTCTTATTACTTAAGCTTGTCAATCTTAATTTTGCAGGACAACATCTGCAAAGAGTTTGTATGTTCTCTCCGTGTTTGCGTGGGTTTCCTCCGGGCACTCCGGTTTCCTCCCACATTCCAAAGACATACTGATAGGGATTCTAGATTGTGAGCCCCATCAGGGACAGTGATGATAATGTGTGCAAAACTGTAAAGCGCTGCGGAATATGTTAGCGCTATATAAAAATAAAGATTATTATTAAAGATTATTATTTACTTTATAATAATAGTTAGGCATTGAAAACTGGGGGTCATTTGGCTAAAGTTGTGGGGGGTAGGGCTGGCTCAAGATTTTCGTGGGCCCAGGAAACACGAAATATGTCACGGCGGTGGAGCAGGGAGAGGTAAGTATTTCAACTTTGCAAGTGCTGTGATCCTGAGCAAGCAGGGGGGGCCCACTTGTTGGCACTGGCACAGGGCACCTCATAGTACGGCGGTGTGTTTGACGGCGGGTGGGGCCTCCCACTGGCAGAGACACTTTTGCATACTATGAGGGGCCCTGTGCTAGTGACGTCACCAACGAGTATGCCCCCCTCCTGATGAAGGAACCTGCACTTTCATCTGCACCTTCCTCTTTGTCCCCGTGTAAGGTGGTATAGTATGCGGGAAGGGAAACCTGACTTTCAGCAGGGTCAGATTCTGGCTGTGTAGAGTGCAAGGGGAATGTAGTGGTCTGGGTCAATGTACCAGCAGACTCATCTAGCAGTGGCTGGGCAATGGGCAGGATGAGGAGGAAACACAGATATAGGCCCAAATAATAAAGTAGGCTAAAAGCAGTTCAAAATTGGTAACAGGAGTACACAGGCGGCATTGCTTTGTTCAGTGGAGGACAACTGTAATGAGTGGCAGACACAGTTAGTAGGCCCAAATAATAAAGTGGGCTAAATGTCTGCCAAAAAATTGTTCATAAATAAACAGGTGGCATAGCTAGGTACAGGGGTGGGCTCCTCTGCTGAGTAGCAGACAGTGGTAGTAGGCGCAAAGTATTAACTGGTCTAAATGGAGGCCAGGGCCCCTGTATATTTTAACTATCAGCTATCATTTCAACAAATTTTTATTGGCAGTGCCATTGAAGGATTTAACAGCACTGACTACACAGTGTTGGAGCAGGGAGAGGTAAGTATTGCAAGTGGTAGAGCACTGTTTGAGCTGTGGGGGAACACTCTCTTGTGGGCGGTGGTACTGGCAGAGGGCCCCATATATTATGACGGTGTGTCTGATGTTGGTTGTGCACCACCACCATCAGAGACACTTCATTGTACTATGAGGGACCCTGTGCCAGTGCCGTCACCCAAGAGTGGGCGCACCCACCTTTCCAGGCAAACGGCACTCGCATGGGTGCTTGCGCCAGGTGGTGACCACGGCCCTGTTGGGGGAGTCAGCCTATTTAGGGAGGTATAAAAATATTCTATGGTGGAAATTCAGCAGCTGCAAATGGCAAAATTGGAGAAGTCAGAAAGAGGAGGCCAAAAGCAAGACATTTTTCAGGCAAGCTACGTGTCAGCAGGACAAGGTGGGGCAAAATAATTTGAAATCCATGATTGGTTCATTTTAATGAAGGTTTGAACATCAACATTCTGGGTAGCCAGACGTGTCCTTTTTTCGGTCAGTATTGAACCAGCAGCACTGAAGACTCTTTCTGATAGCACACTAGCAGCAGGGTAACCGAGCTCCTGTAATGCATATTCTGCCAATTCAGGCCAGGTGTCTATTTTAGATGCCCAGTAATCAAAGTGGAATGACCTGTGAGGGAGAACATCGATAAGGGAGGAAAAGTAGTTCGTAACCATACTGGACAAATGCTGTCTCCTGTCACTTTGAATCGATGCAGCAGTACCTGTCGTGTCAGCGGCCGTTGCGAAATCACTCCACAACCTAGTCATAAAACCCCTCTGTCCAACGCCACTTCGGATTTGTGCACCTCTAACACCTCTGCCATGTTTCCCCCTATGGCTCGTGTGAGAACCATCACCGCAGCTGTGTGCTGGGAATGCCTGAACCAAACGGTCTACAAGAGTTGCTTGTTTGGCAGCTAATATTTGCTCAAGGTTCTCATGTGGCATGATATTTTGTAATTTTACTTTATATCATGGATCCAGGAGGCAGGCCAACCAGTAATCGTCATCGGTCATCATTTTGATAATGCGGGGGTCCCTTTTTAGGATACGCAAGGCATACTCAGCCATGTGAGCCAATGTTCCAGGTGTCAATTCACTGCTTGTGCTGGGTTGAGGAGCACTTTCTTGCAAATCAACATCACTTGTGTCCCGCAAAAACCCTGTACCTGACCTTGCAACGCCACCAGTTTCTATTGCCCCCTGAGAAGCATCCTCCTCCCATAAATATTCATCCCCATCATCCTCCTCCTGTTCAGCCGCCACCTCGTCCAGGAGAGTTCCCTGAGCAGACAATGGCTGACTGTCATCAAGGCTTCCCTCCTCCTCGGCTGCAGATGCCAGCTCCTTAATGTGCGTCAAACTTTGCATCAGCAGACGCATTAGTGGGATGCTCATGCTTATGATGGCGTCGTCTGCACTTACCAGCCGTGTGCATTCCTCAAAACACTGAAGTACTTGACAGAGGTCTTGTAGCTTCAACCACTGCACACCAGACAACTCCATGTCTGCCATCCAAGTGCCTGCCCGTGTATGTGTATCCTCCCACAAATTAATTACAGCACGCCTCTGTTCGCACAGCCTCTGAACCATGTGCAGTGTGGAGTTCCTCCTTATTGCCACGTCGATTATTAGGTGGTGCTGGGGAAGATTCAGCGATCGCTGATGGTTCAGCATATGGCTGGAGTGTACGGGCGACCGGCGGATGTGCGAGCAAAGTCTTCGCACCTTCAGGAGCAGGGCTGGTAACTCCGGATAATTTTTGAGGAAGCACTGCACCACCAGGTTCAAGGTGTGAGCCAGGCAAGGTATGTGTTTAAGTTCTGAAAGGGCTATGGCAGCCATAAAATTCCTTCTGTTATCACTGACTACCTTGCCTGCCTCAAGATGTACACTGCCCAGCCATGACTGAGTTTGTTGCTGCAAGTACTCGGCCAGTACTTCCGTGGTGTGTCTGTTTTCGCCCAAACACTTCATTTGTAACACAGCCTGCTGACGCTTACCACTAGCTGTTCGATAATGGGACACCTCGTGTGCAACACTGGCAGCTGCGGATGGAGTGGTCGTGCGACTGCCCTCTGTGGACAAGCTTTCGCTTCTGGAGGAGGAGGGGTGGCAAACGCCTACAGCCAACTGTTTCCTAGACCATGGGCTAGGCAGAACTGTCCAACTATGGCTGTCCCCTGTGGACCCTGCATTCACCACATTAACCCAGTGCACCGTGATGGAAACGTAACGTCCCTGGCCATGCCTACTGGTCCATGCATCTGTTGTGAGGTGCACCTTTCCACTGACTGATTGCCTCAGTGCATGGACAATGCATTCTTTGACATGTTGGTGGAGTGCTGGGATGGCTTTTCTCGCAAAGAAGTGTCGACTGGGTAGGTCATAGCGTGGTACTGCGTAGGCCATCAGGTCTTTGAAAGCTTCGCTTTCAACCAACCGGTAGGGCTTCATCTCTAACAAGATTAGTATAGCAATGTGGGTGTTCAAACCCTGTGTACGCGGATGAGAGGATGAGTACTTTCTTTTCCTAACGAGAGTCTCTTGTAGGGTGAGCTGGACTGGAGAGCTGCATATGGTGGAACTAGCGGTGGTGGTGGTGGACATGGTGGATTGAGAGAGGGTTGGTGATGGTATTCTTGATGTTGGCATACATACAGTGTTTCCTACCAATAACCTTGTGATTCCCTGACTGCTTTGGCCTTGCAACGATACCTCCACATTTGCTGCTGGTGGTGTCCTAACCGGGGGGCTGACAGTGAGGGAAGCAATGTAGTGTTGCTGACTACCTTCATTCTGAGCAGGTGCACTCAAAGGAACGGGACGTTTGGTAGTTAGTCCAGGCTTGCAAATGCATGCTGGTTAAATGTCTAAGCATGCACATTGTATTTAAATTTTGAAGATTCTTCCCTCTGATAAAGGTCTTTGAGCATTTCTTACAGATAACTTTTGACTGATCTTTCGGATCTTGGTTAAAAAATTGCCACACTACACTCTTTCTACTATGGAATACCTTTTCAGGCATTGCACGCTGTGCTACTTTCACTGGATGGCCACGCTGTCCTAAAACTGTTTTTGTTTTTGACAAACGGTTTTGGCCTGATACGGGCATGCCAGATGACAACTGTTGCGATGTAGATGGCTGCTGTGGATCATCCTCCTCCTCTTCTGAGCTACTGGCAGGGGCACCCTTTTCCCCCAATGGCTGCCAATCTGGGTCAACAACTGAGTTATCTATCACCTCCTCTTCAATGTCATGTGCCCCTTCCTCTGTGTCACCGTGTAAGGTGCTATAGCGTTCGGGACGGGGCACCATAGCCTCATCAGGGTCAGATTCTGGCTTAGTACACTGCGAGGGCAATGTAGTGATCTGACTCAATGGAACAGCATAATAAGCTAGCTGTGGCTGTGCATCAGTGCACTCCCTGTCCGATTCATCTTGTAATGGGCAGTTAACAATTTCCCTTTCTAACCCAAGCACAGTATGTGTAAAGAGCTCCATGGAGTAACCTGTAGTGTCGCCTGATGCATCCTTCACTTTTGGTTTGGGTGAAGGACACAAGGAAGCATCTTGTTCCTGACCGGGAGCATCCACTGACGACTCGCTGCTTTTATATTTGGAACTTTCTGAAGAGGAGGCGAAAGAGCTAGAGGCTGAGTCAGCAAGGAAAGCCAAAACTTTTTCCTGCTGCTCTGGCTTTAAAAGCTGTTTTCCTCCTCCCAGATAAGGGAGCCTTCGAGACCTTGTGTAGCAAGACGATGACCCTGGCTCAACACCTCCAGCCTTAGATGCTATTGTGCTTTTGCCACTACCACCAGATGCACCACCACCACCATCAGTACCAGCTGGCAACCACCACCCATGGGCTCTTCCACCAGACTTCCTCATTTTTTAGAAAATCTAACCAAAATAACAACCGTTATATGGTACTGTAAAACAAGGTAGAAGGTGTATATAAACTTATTGAGAATTTAAATCTCCCTTTTTTGGGGGGAGACTGAACCAAAACTCAGGTCCTGTGCATAAAACAACACAATGTAAGTGGCAGAAAGTGGCTGGCTGATATACGACAAACTAACAGGACTGAAGTATATCCACTTTGTGAGAATTTGAATCTCACTTTTTTTGGGGAGACTGAACCAAATCTCCGGCCCAGTGTATAAAACAACACAATGTAAGTGGCAGAAAGTGGCTGGAAGATATATGAAAAAATACAAGGACTGTAGTACAATTTCAATCTCCCTACAAAAATCTCAGGACAAGTATGGCAGCAATAAAAAGGACTGCTGCACACAAAAGTATGGACAAATGAACAAGATAGCTGTGCAGAAAGGAGCAACAGGATTTTTGCTTTTAAAAAAGCAGTTGGTTTGCACAGCAGCGTGCAAACAGCAATGCAGCTATCAGGGAGCCTTATAAGGCAGCCTAATAAGCTAAAGAGCTGATGCACAAAAATTATAGCCTCCACTGTCCCTGCAAAAAAATAATGGTGTTGGACAGTGGAAATCGCTACAGCACAAGCAGTTTGGGGGTTAATCTTCCCTCCCTAACTATATTCCTTCTTCTGATGAAGCTGCAGCAACCTCTCCCTATGCTAAGATCGGCAGAAGTAAGATGGCGGTCGGCGTGCACACCCCTTTATAGCCTCTGTGACACCGCAGAAAGCAAGCCAATCACTGTCATTCCCTTCTCTAAGATGGTGGGGACTAAGACCTATGTCATCACGCTGCCCACACTCTGCGTCCTCCTTCATTGGCTGAAAAATGGCACTGAAAGCGTCATATGAAATGCGACTTTTGCGCGCAGATCAGCGACCTCATGGCCGATCCCACACTAGGATCGGGTCGGGTTTCATGAAACCCGAATTTGCCGAAAGTCAGCGATTTTTGAATTTGTTCGATCCATTTCGCTCAACCCTAGTGATGAGCGAACATACTCGTTACTCGAGATTTCCCGACCACGCTCGGGTGTCCTCCGAGTATTTGGAAGTACTTGGAGATTTAGTCTTCAGTGCCACAGCTGAATGATTTACATTTGTTAGCCAGCTTAATTACATGTGGGGATTCCCTAGCAACCAGGCAACTCCCACATGTACTTATGCTGGCTAACAAATGTAAATCATTCAGCTGCAGCGCTGAAAACTAAATCTCCGAGTACTTACAAATACTCGGAGGACACCTGAGCGTGTTCGGGAAATCTCGAGTACCGAGTATATTCACTCATCACTAGTGAACAGCTGTCCCGCTCACTTCTTCAGATGTTCATAATAGACTTGGCTCTGTCATGGCTGATTAACCCCCTCTCGGCACCTAACATGCTGGAGGAAAACTTCCAGGTTCATATCACTGAAGCTAATAACTAGTGTTGAGCCACCCCCCTAGTGTTCGAGTTCAGTTCGTCAAATTGGGGCGTTTTCGACGAATGTTCGTCGAACGTTCGACGAACACCATCGAACTCCATTGAAACCAATGGCAGGCAAACACAAACACATAGAAAACACATAGAAAACACCTTAAAAGGTGTCCAAAAGCTGACAAACTGCTCAGAAGACACAACAAACATATGGAAAAGTCACAAGTACATATAGTCATGCAAAAAGAAAAAAGGTGGAGGAGTAAAAGGAGGAGGAAACACAGATAAAGGCTTGTCAAGCCCTTCTAAAATCAAGAAAGGTTGGAGTAAAAATCTAAAATCAGCCTACCAACACCCAGATGTCGTGACAAAAAAAAATAAAAAAGGAATATCTTTAGGTAGAATGGCGGGTCCATTCAGAACACTTTCCTTAGAAGATGCAGTGGTATCCCCATTGGGAGTCGTGCCAAAAAAGGAACCCAATAAATTCAGACTAATCCACCATTTGCCATATCCAAGGGGCAGGTCAATAAACGACAACATCGATGCAGAACCAAGTACAGTATTATATACTGTACCTCCTTTGACGAGGCAATCAGGCGGGTCAAGAAGCTGGGAAGGGGCACCCTAATGGCCAAAACAGATATTGAGGGGGCGTTCTGGTTACTACCTGTGCCTCTGAATAGTGTCCGCCTATTGGGCTGCTTCTGTGAAGGAGCATACTACAGAGATCGCTGTTTGCCCATGGGGTGCTCCATATCCTGCTCAGTATTTGAGGCGTTTAGTTGCTTCCTCGAATGGGTCGTCATGGACGTTTCTAAGGGGGCGCATATTATCCATTACCTAGACGACTTCTTATACCTGGGCCCAAAAGATTCGCCACAGTGTGAATACACGCGGTAGTCCACCTGTGAGAAGGAGAGAGCGGGAGGGAGAGTGGACACCCCAGAGCCGAGGGGTTAGATTGAGAAAGGAAGAAGGTGGTGCAGCTTGCTTCAGGGGTGGGGTACTCTGCTGAATAGCAGACACTGCTACTAGGCCCAAAGTATTGCAGTGAGGAAATGCTGGCGACGGGGCAAATGGCTGGTTCTTATAGGGCAAGGATATGTGACATACACAGCCAATGACACATGCCCTTGCTTGTGTGCATCACATGTACTTTGCTGTGTGTGTGTACACTGCTGATAGGCTGAGAGACTGCACCGTCCCACTGTAAATGCGGGCAAGAAAAAAAAATGGAGACCGGCATTATTTCAGCACAGATCTATCCCCCGCCCCCGCACACTATACACTGAAACAGTCTATTAACATTGTTAAACAGTTTTAATGTGAAGTTAGGCTTTTGGTGAACGAACAGTTATCAAACAGAAACTCGAACAACCGAATTTTAAGCAAATCGTTCAAGTTCGTTGAACGACTCTAACACCGCCCAAAACAGCTCAAATTTGAAATTGGTGAACAGTTCAACTCGAACACCGCTCATCTCTACTAATAACCTCAGTGAAATATTTCTCCCCTCAAGCACATTACCAATGACCCTCTTACATATCCTCCCTGCCCAAAGCCGGGGTGGGGGTTTGGCACCTTCAGTCTCTAGAAAGGGAAGTCTCGACAGGGCATCTGTGTTAACTTGTAGTTTCCCTGGAGTATGGTCTAATTGGAAGCTGAAGTCCTGGAGTGCCAGAAACTACAGGTAATGTATTGAATACAGTCTATATAGAGTCTTGTGCTTGGGTGCCAGAAAGCACAAGAAACACAGGCTTGTTTAGGAAGTGCTTGTATTACTTAATGCAAGTCAACATACCACAGGGGAAAGATTTTACACAATTGCAGGTATAGAGGCAGGAGACATGGAATAAACCTTAAGTCCAGCAGAAATCATAGAAATAGGTTCAGAGTCTCTCTCTTACTTCCTTTGCAAATGTTGATGGCAAGCAGAGGGATTCCTGTGTCCACATGTGTTTCAAAGATCTGCAGTAGGAGATGGCTGGAATACTATTTCCAAGACTTCCATGAGTCAGGTCACAGTCGAACTGCAGACATGATTCAGAAGCACTGATTGAACAGCTGAGGCTGCTTAAAAAGGCAAGTACCAGAGAACAGGGCGGAAACATGGAAACTGAAAACTCCATACTGAATGAGGGCAAGGTAGCTGCAGCAGGACAGAAAGCAAAATGGCTGACAGGAAAAGCTAGGTTTTAACAACAAAAAATATGGCAAAGAGTTTAAGAACCTTACACTACCTAGTCACCTGGGCATTCTTCCCATTCTTTTCCATCATCCATCTCAGGGATGCATGGTGTGACACCAACCTGAACTTTCAGCCCAGCAGCTAGTACTTCAAAGTGTCAATCACCCATTTGAAGGTAAAACATTCTTTTTCCACGATGGCATAATTTTTCTCCCAGGAGAAAAGTTTCCTACTTACGTAAAAGATTGGATGTTCCTCCCCATTTATTTTCTGTGACAACACGGCTCCCAACACGACTTCTGAAGCATCCGTCTAGACTACGAACTCCTTTGTGAAGTCCGGTGGGACAAAGACTGGCTGTTTCCACAAGGATAGCTTCAATTCCTGGAAAGCCATCTCTGCTTCGGAAGTCCACTTGGCAATCGATGACTTTGTGCCTTTAAGGAGGTCAGTCAGGGGTGCTGCTTTCATGATGAAATTCTGGATGAACTGTCAATAGTATAGCACAATTCCTAGAAACGCCCTAACTTGTTTCTTGGAGATTGGTTGCTGACAATTTTGGATAGCCTCCACCTTGTTCTCCTGTTGCTTGATTTCACACCTATCAACGATATAGCCTAGATATTTGACCTCCTCCTTCCCCATGGCACACTTCTTTGTCATTTATGGTAAACCCTGCCTTCCTCAGTGCATTCAATATTGTCAGGACCTTCTGCAGATGACTTTTCCAATCCTGGCTGAAGATCACAATATCGTCTAGGTAAGCTGCAGCATTTTTCTTGTGACGAGTTAGGACCCAGTCCATAGCCCTATGGAAGGTGGCTGGGGCTCCATTCAGATCCAAAGGCATCGTGGTGTATTGGAAACACCCATCAGGTGTAGAGAAGGCCATCTTCTCTCTGGCCGTTTGGAACATGGGAATTTGCCAGGTCCAGATATATCTTGCTGACCCCAGCCTCTCAATGAGCTCATCGACCCAAGGCATCAAACTTGGACACTTCATTCAGCTTAAAGTAATTATTACAAACCCACCATTCTCCATTTGGCTTCGGTACAAGGACAATGGGACTGGATCAGCCGCTGTTTGACTTTTCCATGACATCCATACTCAACGTTCTTCTCACTTCCTTCGAAATCACATCATTAAGGTTTACCCCCATGTATGGTTCCATCATAATTTTGTGCTGAGAACATCTCGGCAACTCTGAAAACTCTGTTGCTTCTGGGCTTGTGTTATTGTCTCTGCCACCTCGACATCCTATACATTAGCTCTGAGGTTAGGCCCCAGACAAGGAGCCTCCCTGGCTCTCTATCATGCCATGGTTTCAGCAGGTTAATATGGTAGATCTGACAGAGTTTTCTTCTCCCTGGCTGGTGGACCTTGTAGTTAACTTCGCTCAGTTTTTTGACCACTTCGTATGGCCCCTGCTACTTAGCCAGAAATTTACTTTCCACAGTGGAAATTAGCACTACGTCTTGATCTCCAGGACTAAACTGTCTCAGCTTGGTTGACAGATTGTTAACTCTTGAATGAGCCTCATGTGCCTGGTGAAGGTTCTCTATCACAATCGGCATTACCTCTGCAATTCTCTCCTGCATCCATGCCACTATGTTGCATCCATGGGTGTAACTTCAGCTTCCCAGCTCTCTTTTGCAACATCCAGGAGACCCTGAGGGTGCCGTATAACAGTTCAAATGGAGAGAACCACCTAGAGGCCTGTGGAAATACTTAATGGAAAACAGTAGATATAGGAGTATGAAGTTCCAGTCTTAATGATTTTCTCTATGGCTTTCTTGAGCATGGCCTTGATGGTCTTTTTAAACCTCTAAACCAGGCCGTCCATTTACAGATGGTATACCGATGTCCTGAGTTGAATAATCTGGAGGGTCTTCCACAACTCTCTCATCACTTTGGATATGAATGGGATTCCTTGGCCCATCAGGATCTCCTTTGGCAGGCCGGCTCGGGAAAAGATATGGACCAGTTTTTGGGCTATACTTCTGGTGGAAGAGTTTCTTAGGTGTGCAGCCACCGGGTGTTGTGTCGATCAGTCTAGGATCATCAGGATATATATATGCCCTCAGATGGACTTAACAAAGTGTCCAACTACATCTATGGTAATGTGGTCAAACAGAACCTCTATAATGGGTAACGGCAATAGGGGACACTGGAAGTGAGAGACTTGGGCGGTTAGCTGGCAAGTACGACAGGACCTACAATAGTCCAAAATCTCTCGGTGACATTCATGCCAATAGAACCTTCGAAGAATACGCTATTGGGTCTTTTCTTCACCCAGATGCCTACCCCAGAAATGGGAATGGGCCAGATCTAACACTCTAAGCCTAATGGGCCACTGATACTACCAGTTGTTCCATTACTTCTCCCCCTAGCTTAGTCACCCAATATAGCAAATATAGTAAATGGGGACATTTACTGCAAAGTGTGGAAACCTGGTGTCGAACCCTGACTTTTGAGTAACCCCGTTTAACATGGTGACATTATCAAACACCCCTTTAAGTATAATGTCCTTCAGTTGAGCAGTCTCAAATTTCTCTGCGGAAGCCCTGAAATCAGGGATGTTGGCCTCAGGGGTCTCGTCCTCATTGCCCTCAATCAGACAGGGGAAGCCTATCCGCCTCCGACTGTGATGAGGGGGTTTTGAGGGTGACCTTGTTCTTATCTGAGTCACTAGGCACCTCCCTTTCCACCATAAATCCCAGAATATGGTAAAGTCCCGTTCTATTATAATTGAGTGTATCAGGTCCCTGACTACTCTGACTTCATGGTACTAAGTGCCATAGTTTGTTTCCAAGAGTAGCCCTTACATAGGACCCACAGAATCCTTCCATGGATCAACTGGGATGGGAGTGTGGCACTTACAAAGGTCATTAGGCTCCCAGTGTTCAAGAGTCTTGACACCAGTAGTCCATTTATCGTCACAAGACACATCTGCGCCCCTTCAACGGGTTGAGAGCCCACGCTGCATAGGCATCATACAAATAGCACCACTCTAGGCTGTAATTCATTGGTTCAGAGGACATGGGACAATGAGCGGCTATGTGTCTCAGACCCTGACACCTCCAACAAATTAAGTTCTCAACCCTTACCTTTGGCAACTTATCAGTGGGCCTATGTGATCTTGGAAGCCCCCCATTTGTGGCCTTAGTTCCTGTTGAGTGTCAGTCTCCTTTTGGGTACCCCAGTACGGTGGGATGATGGTACCTGGTTTCCCTAATGACTTTTCAACCACCTAGTACCTTTGCAGTAGGCCAACAGGTCATCCGCATTCTGAGAAACTCCTTGGGCAACCAATGTCTGCACTGATCTAGGGAGGGTGTGAAAAAATCTGTCCGTTACTCAACCATTTAGGCTGGGGTGAAGGATTTCAGCTGCAACTACTTCTGAATAAAATGCAGCAAGTCAAATATTTGATAGCGGGAGGGGGAGATTGTCACTGAAATACTCCCAGTGGTGGACCCATTATGCCCTGACAGACAAAGTCACTCTCAAGCGTGCCAATATTTTTGTCTTTAGTTTGGCATATTCCTTTGCATTCTGTAAGGCGAGGTCATAATAAGCCTTTTGTGGGCTCCACAGTTAGATAGGGTGACAGCACCTCTACTCACTGCTCTGGTAGCAGGCTCTACCACTAAGTGAACCTTTTAAATACTGTTAAAAATGCTCAACATTGTCCCCCTGGGTCATCTTTTGCATGGCACATTATGCCGCCTTCCAAACATGAGAGTCATCATCTGGACTTGAGGTTGGTGCGGTTTCTCTGCTGTGGTCAGGAGTTCCATCTGCTGTTGTATCTGTTGTATCAGGAGTTTACTTGTCTCCTGCTGGGCTTGCTGCTGTTTTTGCTGTTGGTGCTGCTGCTGGAGCTGCTGTGCTGATACTGCTGGTGCTGCTGGCTTTAAACCAGGAGTTTGATCAGCTCCTCCATTTTGTATGACCGCTGTTCCATCCTTAAAGGCGCCTTCCCCAGGACATGGAGTTTATCCACAGCCATCACACTTGCTTCCTGGGGATCTTGCCCGCACTTCTAGCAACCATCTGTGGTAAATAGGCTCATTCGGCTGCCTAATGAGGTAGTCACATGAATGCTTTTTGTTTAAATTTTCAACTGGTTTATTAAAACATGCTTCATAAACCAGTCAAGTGATAATAAATTTACATATTTAGTCTTCTTGACAAAAACAAAACAGTACTCACTATAGTCCTTTTAACTGCAGGGTTCGCCCGCACAGGAAACAGGATTTAGCTTTGTTTACCAAGAGCAGAGCTCTGCAGGTTAAATTGTACAGGTTTATATCACTGAAGTTTCTATCTTCAGTGTCACGTACACATTTCTCAGCACGTGACGTGCAGTGCACCGGCATGGGATAATTTATCTCCTCTCACTCAATCCAGCACTCAACCCCTGTTTTAGGTTATAAAGTAAACATAATTCACACCCCGACACATTCAGCACACCCTAGTTTCTTACACTGCCAACACTCATCAAATACATAGGGTGATGAGTCCTCAAAATCTACTAGATACTGTCAGACAATCAAAAAAAGTCACACACACCATAGGTTCTTTAGAGTGATCAAGGATCAACTTATTAAAGATTTCAGGCTTTAATATAAAAACATGTAGTGCTTATGTAACACCGCAAGAAGCCAGCTGTTATAGTGGTTTTGCTTTCCTTTCGGGGAGGGTAATGCCATGCCTGGAAGCGAGGAGGATCCCTTTAACAGGTGGTACATATATGCAAAATGTTCTGATTCCAGGCCAGAAGGGGGAGCTCTGAACCCGGTTTCAGGGGAGCTTCCCCAGATAAATATATTCTGGTTTGGAGGAGGAGTTAGTTAGATGGTGTCAGACAATCAGTTGGAGGAGAGAGAGGTGAGCAGTAGAGCTGGGGCCGTGCAGCCACATGGTGCTGCAGCTCCAGGCCAGAGAGGAGAAGCAGACAGTGTTGTATCTGTAGAAAGTGCCAGAGGGGAGAAGCACAGGAGAACTAAGGAGCTGGAATGGAGCTGCGACTGAGCTCCTTCCATGCTGAAGCGCAAAGGCCGGGCAATGGGAGCCCGAGGCTGTGTGGAACTGTATGACCCATAGCAGAAACCGGAGGGCAGAAGATTCTAAGTCATTTGTCCGCACCCACACCCGAAGGCACAGCAACGCATAGAGCCCAGAGTCAGAATTAGAGACACCCGTAAAAAAGCTCACGTTGCCTGCCATGCGGGTACTGTCTGTGATCCAGCTCCAGGAAGGGAAATAGTCTCTGATAAAATCCAAAATAGCTTTATTGTCATGAAAAAATTTAAAATGTGGACTCCAATGACAAGTGGTATAACAAAGAAATCACATAGCAGCTCTCACTGCACTGAACGCGTTTCGAACACAGCTGTGTTCTTAGTCCTCAGTAACATACTGAGGACTAAGAACACAGCTGTGTTCGAAACGTGTTCAGTGCAGTGAGAGCTGCTATGTGATTTCTTTGTTATACCACTTGTCATTGGAGTCCACATTTTAAATTTTTTCATGACAATAAAGCTATTTTGGATTTTATCAGAGACTATTTCCCTTTCTGGAGCTGGATCTCCCTCGTTTCTTTTGTATCCATGACGTTGTTGGCTGCACGCTTGATCCTTGCTCGGATTTCTTCTTGGAATTTGGACTCCATTTGGGTGAGCTGAAGATTTTTTCCCTTTTTTACGGGTACTGTCTGTGGACAGGGAAAGAGAGGACCTTGTGTGGAGCCATAGGCAGCAAGGGACTTGCCTTACAGAGCAAGAAGGAAGGCTTTTAACCTCACCTGAAAAGGGAGATCCATAATCGCTTCCAGGCTGACCTGACCGTACCATCACCTGTTACCGGTACCCTGGACTGTGGCTGCTGCATATCAGTAAAAAAGGTAAAGAGACTGCAACCTTGTGTCCTTTAGTTCGTTCTGGCACTATACCATCTTTCCCTGTGACACCGGGAGCCCTGGGCACCCAGCTTCACCTGTGGGAAGCCCCACCATCCCTGCTGCCATAACATCACCCCAGTGGACCCCTTTTAGCAGCGTCAGTTATCCCTGACCGAATATCACAAGTGGCGTCACGAACAAACTTTATTTCAAATAAGCAGATTAAGACCTTCCCTTATACTTGGACGCACAGGGCCATGGACCGGGTCGCTGCCACAGTGACCACCCCTTTAATGATGGCCAGACCCAGTACCAAGTACCCCTAGGCCCTAGCGGGGCGCTCCACTTACAATAAATATATAAAAGGGTAACAATACAATGACACAAATATGCAAAATAGTTAGAAAATGAAAAGTGAGAAATAACAGAAAATACCTAAAACGTTTCCATCGGCAGTTATCCAGTTATCCTGAGGCAGGAAGAAGTAAATCATGGATTGCATCAGCCTTCCAGGCTGCCCACACATGTGACCGCTTCTCTTTGTGTAACCCAGCTTTTTATAGTCTGGACCATAGGTTCATCTTTCCAGAATAACCCAGATTGGCACATTTAAAAGATGTTGTGTGTGAATGGACGATTACCTGCTGTGCCATTTACAAATATCCTGTTCTCCCCTCACTTCTCCATATATACAGACAATAGCAAATATTCTGGCTAGTACAGACCATTTGCTAACCCCCTTTGAAGCTCAGTCAAGCTGCATTTTTTATACCTCTACGGGATATGCTCCCTGGAGATTCACCCCTGTGGTCCTAAGTCCTGCATAAGAGCAGGCAAATGCTGTATCCTTTGTGGTTACTGGCATATCCAGCTTCAGCCTTTTGTCAACTAAATGTAACTCTACTGCTGTTATGATTTCCCTTATTGATTATATATTTCCTTCACACTCAGTGAGAGAGTCTGGTTTGGCTATTATCCGAAGTCATGTGACAAGGCTCGTTAAAGGGTCGACATTGACTTGTAGGATTGCTACTTCCAATAGGTGGCATTACAGTTCTAGTTCTCTTCCTCTTTGAAGAGACAATTTTCATAATTAGCATATTTCCCAGAGGAGCATTGTGGCTTTAAGTCTCCTCATCTCGGCATGCTTAGCATGTCAATTTCCGCAAGGAGAAACTATACTTCTTGGATATCCTTTACACTCAGTGACACATATCTCCCCTCCGGCATTTTACCGGTGAACCTCTTACATCATTTATTGAATTTCTTCTTGGTTTTATTTCATGATTTCTTAATGGTCAGTTGTTAATTAAGAACAGATTTTTTTCTTTTGCATATACATGCACACAACACATTACATGTGGTAAATATTATTCAACTGACATAGATATTAAATTGATTAATCTGATTTACAGAATCCAACCATTTTCATCTCCCGGAACGGTACCAGTATGTTTGTCTCATGAGATAATTGCTCTCAGAAATGGCCATGTTTTCTTAGCATTACCCAGATGGGCTTTTCAAACTAAGAAAATTTGAAAATGATTAAAAAATGTCCACACTCATTATTCTCTGTCAGTTCCTATAACTACCAGCTCCTTAACTTAAAGCTTAAAGAGCAAACAGACATTTTACATTTCAGCTGAAAAGTTACCAGATTTAAGAGATAAATATGCAAATATAACATACTTCACAACATATGTTCAATCCAAAAGTTAACGACAACCTGAATTATTACAGGATCTTTTTTTATGATGTTACTATACTTTTCTATTTATTTATCACACATTAACCCTTTGCATATATACGTTACATCCATTATGGGGCAACTGCATGAGGTCAGGGCTTAGCGGAAGTCCCTGAACCGCCAGAAGGAGCAGTCTGTGTGTGCCGACAGAGATGGATGCCGGGCACAACAGGCAGGGAGTTAGCAACTTCTTGCCTGTTAGGCCTGTTGTAACAGAAATTAAATAGTGCCGGATAATCAATTTATCCAAGTGTGACAGCTGCATAGACATACATGACGCTGTCTCGCTCCGGTCCGGAGAGGTGCTGGTCAGTCCGAGCACTGCGATGAGATTGCCATCCATGTTATATGTACGACTGACTGCGCCATAAGTGTTGTAGGTTAATAAAAGGATGCAATAAATATACTCATGTTTACAAGGCACATTTATTAGATTATTATATTACTACTCCAGTTTCCAGGTATTTCCCTTTACCCACATATTCTTCTTCACCATCCCTCCCCCCACAATATTTTTTGAATTTTTTTTAGCTTAGCTTCTAATACCTAATATACAACAAGAAGTAAACTCAATAAATGCCAAACTACATTTTCCTTATAAGATGCTTAATTTGTAAAATTACATTTTTTGTAATGATTATATCCTGGTCAATGATAAAATGAAACCCTAAAAATTATACAGAAATAAATACTTAAAATGAAAAAAAGTATTGTATTGTAATATTTTTTAGAACATTATCATATTTTTCAAACGTCCATTGTTCTAGACACAAATTTCAGTACTCATAATTGCCAGTTTTACGGTACATTTTGCTGCCAGACAAGGCTGGCATTGGGCCATATACAGCCACGGCACAGCTTACATGTGAGTCTATACTTTGAGCCAAATATTTCTCCTGCTCAGCCTGATGGTTCTCTATGAGTGATTTTTTTATTGTGACTCGGAAAACTGAATGACAAGAGTGAACAGCTGCAGCCCAAGATATTGTACTAAAATCAAGACTGGGGTGAAGACCAAACCAAACCAGTATGTTTAAGATCAGCAGAGTGCTGTCAACTATGCTAGCTTTTCATCAACATTCCTGTTAATTTTCTATTAAAATGTATTGAACATTTTATAGAGCAGAGGTGGGGAACCTCAGGCCCCAGGGCCATTTACGGCCCTTGATGACCTTTTATCCGGCCCCCAAGTAGATTCTCAGGGACCACATTCTTGGGCAGCAACCAGCTCATTAATTTCTTCTTGCTCTGTTAGCACACACATGCAGTGTTCACTACTGAACACTGAAGGGCATGCAATGAAAGATTAAGTCCTGAAACCAGTGCCAGAGTCAGAATGCACTTTGTGGGTGGAGTTTGTACGGCCCCCGAAGGATGGTGTAAATATCCGAATGGCCCTTGGCAGAAAAAAGACTCCCCACCCCTGTTTTAGAGGATTGGTACAGGCTAGGGGAAAATAAGTAATCATGAAACTTAAACCACCCATGACACATACATGTTACATACTGTATAATAGTCCTGACAATTTATAGTATTTCCTGTCATCTTTTTCATCCAGCATCTTACAATTTTCTATTTCTTTGTTGTTCAAAGGTTGATTGGCCAGAGTAACTGGAGGGGAGTAACTTTATGTACGGGCAGCACTTCACACATAGTGTGATCAAGATAATTATAGGGATATCTGGATTGCAGCATCAAGAAAGTTTATGAAACATGGGTTTATTCTGTTCAGAAAAAAAATGGCTTAGAGGCAATCTAATTAGTATGCACAGACCAATGTAAGTACAGGGATATGTCTACCGATTTTTTTTTATATCTAGGCCTCCTCTATTTCTAGAGAAGAGAAGATTTCTGCATCAACTTCGCAGTTCCAATGATGTAGGTGCTGCAGGTCCCAATGGTGACTTGGTTTGTATCGCGAGTAGGCTACAGCCAATGGGCAGCTGCTCTTTTCACTATGTAATCAGTGCAAACATCTGACCTGATGGAAGATTTATGAGTTGCAACTGACAAGCCGCAGTCATTTCCTGTAGCCTTCATTTGACTCATGTCACTACTGAGAACATGAGAACAGCAGAGGCAACATCACTGGTACTGCGCTGCTGAAGGAGGAGGGTGTACAGTGTTACACATACAGTTGTGTGAAAAAGTGTTTTCCCCTCCTTGATTTCCTATTGTTTTGCATGTTTGTCACACCTAAATGTTTCAGATCACCAAACAAATGTATATATTAAACAAAGGTAACACAAGTAAACCCAAAATGCAGTTTTTAAATGAAGGTCTTTATTATTAGGGAAAATGAAATTCAACCCTACAGGGCCCTGTGAGGAAAAGTGGTTGCCAACTCCCCCTAAAAACATAGATTGACTGTGGTTTATCACATCTTTGGGAAGCTGAGTTTAAACTCCCTAGCCACACGCAAGCCAGATTGCTGCCACACCTGTTCCCAATCAAGAAATCACTTAAATAGGACCTACCTGACAAAGTGAAGTAGGCCAGAAGATCCTCAAAAGCTAGACATCTTGCCATGATCCAAAGAAATTCTGGAACAAATGAGAAACAAGGTAATTGAGATCTATCAGTATGGAAAAGGTTATAAATAGGGATGATCGAATAGCTTCGGATAAGTGCTTATTCAAATAGCTATAGCACTTCCTGAATAAGCTGTAGCGATAACATGGATACCTAGAGCGCTCCTGATAATCAGCTGTTTGACGCCGCAATTGCATGTGTCATGGCTGTTTCACAGGCACAACACATGCATGGCCTTTGACCTTAATCAGATTGAGATGTTGTGGCATGGCCTTAAAAAGGCAGTTCATGCTTGGAAACCCTCCAGTGTGGCTGAATTACAAGAATTATGCAAAGATGGGTGGCCCAAATAGTTACTAGGTTAAAGAGGCAATCACTCTTTCACATAGGGCCCTGTAGGTTTGGATTTCTTTTTTGGTTAAAGGCAACCTGTCACCCCCAAAATTGCAGGTGAGGTAAGCCCACCGGCATCAGGGGCTTATCTACAGCATTCTGGAATGCTGTAGATGAGCCCCCGATGTATCCTAAAAGATGAGAAAAAGATGTTAAATTATACTCACCCAGGGGCGCTCCCACTGTTGGTCCGGGTCCGGCGCCTCTCATCTTCATCAGATGACGTCCTCTTCTGGTCTTCACGTTGCGGCTCCAGCTCAGGTGTGCTTTGTCTGCCCTGTTAAGGGCAGAGCAAAGTACTGTAGTGCGCAGGCGCCAGGCATCTCTGACCTTTCCCGGCGCCTGCGCACTGCAGTACTTTGCTCTGCCCTCAACAGGGCAGACAATGTATGCCTGCGCTGGAGCTGCAGCGTGAAGACCAGAAGAGGACGTCATCTGATGAAGATGGGAGGCGCCGGACCAACAGCGGGAACGCCCCTGGGTGAATATAATCTAACGTCTTTTTCTCATCTTTTAGGATACATCGGGGGCTTATCTACAGCATTCCAGAATGCTGTAGATAAGCCCCTGATGCCGTGGGCTTACCTCACCCGCGATTTTGGGGGTGACAGGTTCCCTTTAATAATAAAGACCTTCATTTAAAAACTGTATTTTGTGTTTACCTGGGTTATCTTTGTCTAATATTTAAATTTGTTAGGTTATCTGAAACATTTAAGTGTGACAAACATGCAAAAAAAAATGGGAAATCAGGAAGGGGGTAAACACTTTTCCACACAACTGCATATTGATTAAGCTTGGGTTGTACTGTAGTAGACAATCCATTGAAAACTAATGAACTATTTGTCACCATTTTGTGATTGGAATATTTTTTTTTTTCAAAAGAAAACCTTGCAGAATCTTTTACCTCCCAAACCATTAATGTGATTGTGTAACATTTTTATAAGATAAGTCTGGTGATCTCTTTATGATCCCAAAGGACTACTCCAGAAACAAAAAAAATCATGTTTTGAAGTTTTGCCTGGAAGTGCATTGGGACGATCTTCTAGCTTCTCAACATCACAGTAAATTTTCTACCTTGCAGCACCTTGGTTGATTCACAGGCAGTTTTTCGTGGTGCATGGCCATTGACCTGTCAATGAGCCATGGGAAGATGTGGCTAGGTAGGGAATACAGTGTAAGGGTGGAGTCACACACAACGTATAAAAAAACTGTCCGATTTTGTCTGCCGGGTATAGCACAAATGTTCTCCGTTTGGTGATCCATATGTCATCCTCATGCAATGCTAGGTTGCAATTATTTCTCAAAACAGTATCCTTGTGCCATCCATTTGTCATCTGTATGACGAGATTTTCTCGCACATTTGCAAAATGAGCAAATGATGGATCCCTGGCCTGAAAATCATTAGAAATTAATGTGGGTCCCTATTTATCAGCTCAATAACAAGTCCCCTCCTCCTAGCTTGGCTTGAGAGTTTTTGCTGGTGTATTTTTCGAGCTGATTTGTCTGCAACATGTCATATAGGCTAACCTGCACGCTGAGCAGGTGCTTTTACATTGGGTTTTGTCCCACCATTTTGGGGCACCTTACCCAGTGATTGTGGATCCGAGGAGGCAGAGAAGAATGTGGGTCCATCCACTTATGACTTATGAGGCGTCGGGTGACTAAAGGGCATTTTCACCATCTGCATGCTTCACTCTGCAGCCATCCAGACAAATTTTACCAATATACTCGAATGAGCCTGGCCATATTTTATATTCTTCTTGAGACTCTGCGCCCTTGTGTCACCTATAAGGACACCATGATGCGCAAGTCTATTTCGGCAGAGGAGCAGCTTCTACTTACTTTACAGTATGCCCAAAAACTGTATGTTGCCTATGTATTTGATGTATTTTCTACACACACACATTTCCCTTTTTTTGTGCGGCCTATGTTTTTTTTATATATACTGTATATCATTATGCCTTTCACATTACCTGCTCTTTGTATTTCTGCCATGTTCCCAAGGCATTGTATACCTGCTATAACTTGTTGAGGCAGGGCTTAGTTTGCACTCTCTGTTAAATGTTGTGTTGCCGTAACCTTGGTATGATGATGCATGGATATGTCCTAACCCTTATTATTTTTTCTATTCTAGCTTTCCAGCAACTGGCCTGTCCTACATGGCACTACATCTGGAGTTCCTAATCGGCAAATCCACAATTTCAGCCATGGTTCGGGCTACATTCTCCTAAATTTGGTCCCGATTGCATCAATTGGTCATGCCTGAGCCAAAACAGCAAGACTGGCTGCGTATTGCCTGTGGGTTTGAGGAGACGTGCCAGTTTCCTAACTGTATTGGAGCCCTAGATAGGAAGCACATCCGTGTACACAAGCCACCCAACTCTGGCTCCCAATATTATATTGTAGTGCTGTTGGCCCTGGTCGACAGCGCAGACATATTTCGAATTGTTGATATTGGGGCCTATGGTAGAACAGAAGGCTCCCAAGTGTGCCATTCTTCCATTATTGGTCGTCGCATGTGCAATAATCAGTTGGACCTCCCACCCCCACGTCAGCTACCATGGTCTAATCTTGAAGCTGTCCCTTGTAATGGTTGGTGATGAGGCCTTTCAATTAACTAGGAACCTCATGAGGCCCTATCCACGTAGAACCCTGGACCACCGGCGTTGAATCTTTAATTTCCGCCTTTTCCGTGCACGACGCCTGCTGGAGTGTGCCTTTGGCATTCTGAGTGCCAAATGGCGTGTTCTGCAGTCTGCTATTCAATTAAGTGAAGAAAATGTTAATCATTATCAAAGCATGTGTTGTTCTTCACAACTTTACAAGAATTCACGACTGTAGTGCAAATGCTGGTGATGATGTGGAGGATGCAAATAATGTCCTGACTACTTCACATGGACATCATGCACATCGTCCGCCCTCTGGACTTAAAGTGCTGGATGTCTTTACTAATTATTTTGTTTCACCGGAGGGATCTACTCCAAGGCAAGAGAATGCAGTGTCTATGTTACAATTTTTTTGGGTTATGTGTGTAAAATAAGCTGATGTTACATTTTCAAAATTGTGATGTGTTCTTCAAAATGTGTTCCCAAAATTATGATATAAACATCATCTATATATTGGAAACAAAGAAACACACACATTTAACTGACTCAGTTTACTGATATAATGTTTGTATGTCAAAATAACCATATTCACATCATATGGACGTTATGGGCACTATTATCAGCCTTCAGACCTTTTTTTAACATAATAAAATAAAAAAAATAAAATAAAACCATAAAAACAAAAATAAAATAAAAAGCATTACAAATATATGTATGAAGGTGGAGGAGATGGCGGGGCAGCAGCTTGAGTGCTTTGGCTACTTTGTGTGCCTAATTGACCATGAGCCTGAGTGGTGTCTGAGGTTGCATGATGGAGCATGGAAGGGACTGAGTGTGGAACATGCTGGTACTGAGCATTTTGGTATTTCCAAAGATAGTAATCATGGGTATAGGCTGTACCCATTTGTGGATACCCCCAGAATGTCCATGTCGACCATACCCATGTAGTGGCCACTCTCCTACACTGGGTATGGTAAAGTGGACATACTGGTGACGTGCAGCTGGTGGCATGAAATGGCCATGTTAAGGCTGGTGTTGTATTGTGCATTCGGGCATTTGTGGTGAAGGACTCCGTGTGGGAGGGGGTTCACTATCAGATCTTGTGTTCTCCTCTGGTTGTGCAGCCATTTGGAGAATGTTTTGTCGTGAAAGTTGCCATCTTTCAAGGTAAGACAATATTGGAATGGGGTTATTGGGTGGGGTGCATGCATCTAAAACTATATGAAGTGCACCTCTGGCCCGCAGCCTCACTTCTCAGGGGATTGGGCAGAGATAGCATGCCAGACTTCATACATAGGCCTCTTCCCCGTCATCATTGGCAGTGTGGGACAAGTAGTTCAATAACCCAGTATAAACTTGCTGTTTGGTCCCAGTGGTGGGAAGCTCCCTCCTGCGGTGGCCACGGCTTGAGACTACTGCAGGCTGTGGTGAAGTATTAATTGGGATTGTTGGACTGCTACTCTGCCCATGATCCTTCTGTTCTTCATTTGGCTCCTGTCCCGCAGAAGGGCGTGCTGGTCGTGGTTGTTGGTGACTTGTTGATGTTTGGGAAGATGCTCCAGCCTGTTCTTCCCCTTCACCAACTGGGTCGATGTGGACCTCCGAATTCGAGCCAGTCTCCCGCTCAGTTCAGTTTGATTCTGTTCTGTTTTTCATAAAAAAATAAATAAACATGATTTCATACTGTAAAACCACGTGGCAAATGTGTGGTGTGCTGACTCAAGCACTTACGGATGGAGATCAAGAACTGGAGCGAGAAAATTTAACCGATCAAAGTATATATATTTTCTTTTTTTGGGTCCCTCTGACCCACTCCTGGCCCAATTCTGATGCTCTCTGCGGAACTGGTCATGGCAGCTCTGCCACTGTCTTATGACATCAGACACTGCAAAGAAACAAAAAATGTTTGAAATTAGGATGCCAGAGCAACTATAGGCAAATGTTGGTTAAAGCTTAATGTGGCATGCTACTTGACAAGTATAAACTTTAAAACAGCAAGGCTAGCAAGCATAACATCATATATGATGATGTTTTTGGCATTTGTTGCTTCATTTTAAGCAATTCATTTTTTTTTTAATTTAGGGTAGTACTTACTCATTTCATGCTGCACCTGAGGTGTACTTCATATGTAGCAAATATTTGCCGGCAGATACGCTTCCAAAAGGCGTCCTTGCGGGCAGGGTCGGCATAATGTGCATCACGTACATCCCATTTTTCGGGCCTCTCCTGCACCAAAACGATCAGAAACTTGACATTAATTTGCCTTGCCATCTTGTTGTACTCCTTGGAGGCGTACTGGTGGCTTGTTGACGAACTTCCCAAGCTAATTAGGCAATTTTCTGTCAACTGGTCAATGCCTGAGTATTTCTCGCAAGTCAGATTCATGGTCCGTGTGCTGTGTGATTTTCTTATCGCACCCATAGACTTGCATTGGCGAGATATACAGACAATCGAAGCATGCTGCGATTTCACTCGCAAGTATAATACGGACGAGAAAAAAAGCGGATGATGGGAGCTGCCCCATAGATTAACATTGGTCTTAGTGCTATGCGATTTTTTATTACTTAGCACTCGTCCTAAGGCCGTAGTTACACTACCGTATAATACAGACGAGTGCTATGTGATAAAAAATCTCATAGCAATCGGACCAGTATTCAGCTATGGGGCAGCTCTAATCATCATTTTTTTCCTCAGCCGTTTTCAACGTGCGAGTGAAATTGCAGCATGCTGAGATTGTCACCGACACTCGACCGAGTCTCCGCTCACTCGCACCGATATAAGTCTATGGGTGCGAGCGAGACAACGCACATCACTCGGATATCATCAGAGTGATGTGTATTATGCGCTGACCCTGGCAATGGAGGAGATGGAGAAATTCATTTCTCTACCTCCTCCGCAGCTGTGCTCCGATCCTCTCTGTGCAAGAGGCTCGGAGCACAGACGCATGACACCCGGCTCCCGCTCGCAGCAGGAGTCATTAACATATCGCATCCGATGCTCTTGCATTGGATGCAGTATGCTAGTGTGACTCCAGCCTAAGACTGAATAGCAAGAAGTGCATTGCCAACTCCCAATGTACATTCAGACACAGCTTCAAAATGTGATTTCTTTCTGCTGCAGAAGTGAGGGGTACAACTGTCCAAACAATTTATTACAGGGGAATGTATAACCGTAATACCAAACAAAAAACCTACCCCTAAAACCATAAATCTTTATTAATAATCCCAGATAATACCACTAATCCAAAAACTAGATAAAAAACATCCCGCTGGGGAATCATATACCAGGAATTAGGGATACAACCTATGTATGGAATCGTTTATCCCAAAAAAAATTTCAAACCAAACAATTGTGATACAAAAAAAAAAAAAAATACAAAAACAATGAAAAAAATGAAAAAATGAAAAAAAGGTTGTGCAGGATATAATATGCCTTTCCTAGCCCTAGTAGGCCCTAGATTCTGATATCCTTCCTGTCAGCGGAGGTTGGCACCCTAAATATGCAATGTGGTGCCCCCGCTCCACGACGGCTGCCCCTTAAATTCCTGGGTGATCCCTATATCTATCGTCAGGTCAAGAGTGGTGCACTCAACAAATGATGTGGTGCTCAAAGGAAAAAAACGAATATAGTAATAAAAACCTTTGGCACTCAACAAGTCCACAAATCTTTGCTCTCAATTCTTAATTTTATTTAGGAAGCCAGCAAAAAAAATTGTATAACAGACAAATCATCCAACGTTTCAGCATACATTGCCTTTTTCAAGGTAGGCTGTCTATAATGTATAGTGGTCCTAATTAATTAGTTGCCAGCATGGCATAAAGGAAGGACGCATCACTGCAGAGATAAGAGAGCTGACACGTGTCCCGTGGCCCAGAGCTGGCAACTAATTAATTAGGACCACTATACATTATAGACAGACTACCTTGAAAAAGCCAATGTATGCCGAAACGTTGGATGATTTGTCTGTTATACAATTTTTTTTGCTGGCTGCCTAAATAAAATTAAGAATTGAGAGCAAAGATTTGTGGACTTGTTGAATCCCTATATCTACAACAGTCACAGACAAATCACAAAAATATGGATCAATTTAGATCCATAGCCATAATAAACACACATAAGCACTACTATATGGCTTCTAGGCCAGTCTAACTATAACTACCTCTATTCTTTTACCACATAGACATTAATATGTGCAGAAGTGAGGGGGCAATAAATGGATCAACTGGCTATTCTTTTAAAGGGCTACATATTCATAGTAATGGTTTTGGGGGTAAATGTTTCTTAAGGAGTTCAAGTAGGGATTTATCGGGATGCCTTTCTTGGAAAATGTAATGTTACAAGTAATGGTTTCTAGATTACTGGAGATGGGCCATTGATCCACAGTCTTATTCTGATTTTAAGTAATTGGCAACTGCCTCATAGCCATTTTTGCAACATTAGAATCAGTATTTAGCAAGACAAACTATAGTATTTACATAGCTATCTTAGTGCTAAGAAGGAGATGCTGCATCTTTTTTGGCTGGATAATCCAAGTTATTGCAAGAATCCAGCAACAATGAAAAAATGAAAAAGTTAAAATACAACTTTTAATCCATGATGATTAAAGACGTGACAATAACTGCACAATTAAAGACTAATACAGATTTACGCATTTTAGGTCTCTATCGGACCCTTATTCATAGATTCAATGTTTCTGGACTTTATCAGGCTTTTAGATGGCGTACAGAAAGGCTCCTAGACCTACAGCCTTAATTGAAAGCAAAATTACTATAAGTCCAAAATGTCAAATGTTAAATTCATATGCTGAAGTGGAATTTATAATAAAAAAACATGTATTGTGTTTTGGAGCCTACTGTACTTGGATTTTTTTTGGGACCAATGGAAAATTCCATACTTGCTGTCCAAGCCATTATTTTAGAATACAGCCACACTCCTTGGTGTAGAAAGTTGAGCATGAAAGCTGTTGGGTGGATCACCAGTCATTTAATTGCCCCTGGAAGAATGATCTTAGTTATGGCACTTACAGCATTATAAGCACCTTAATGACAGAGTTTCCAATGGGTTATAAAAAGAAATTTAAATGAAATAGAACATTTTTCTCTTTTAATTACTGGCGCCCCCTCAATAGTGCCGTCAATGATGCCCTAGACTATTACCATCCTGTGCACCATTTGTTATGTTTAGGCCATTTTATTAATTTATAAATTGATCACACTGGGCAATTTATTTGTTAACAAATTAGAAGGAAAAAGAACACATTTCATGAAATCATTAGGTTGGACAAAAATCTCTTTTCTTATCCAACTGCTCAAATTCCAAACTCATATTACATATGGAATGACTTACACTTTTGCAACCTATTAAAATGCCAGTGATTCCGAGTCAGCATTAGATAAAAGAGTAACCTGCTCTCACCTGTTGATCATTTCCACATGTCTGACTTATGACAGAACTGTCATGGACATGTTGCATGATGTTTGACAGGAAGCACATTTTCCACACTTTATTGTTTGAAGTCCTCAGCCTAGTTAATCAAGTCCTTACATTTCTTTGAATTTTGACATTTTTTATTATGTGAATACCTCAATAAATGGTAAAGGCTTAACATTTACTGGCATTTATTTTATTCTAGTTATTTTTGAAATTTAGAAAAGGTAGAGATTATTGAAAAGATCAGGAGTTAACTCTTTAGCCACTCTAGCATAGTTAGCTCATTTCTTTTTGCATCAAAGTAAAAGCAATGGCAATGCACGTATTTCACACAATACAGTAAAGTTTCATTACCTATCTACATGCAAAAATAGTGGTATAAAGTATAAACTAGTAAAATTAAGCTACTAACTACACTTTCCGTTTATAATAAGTGTAACTGACCCAACTCCATTCTGTTATAGACAAGACTTGATATTTTGGACTGTGGCTTGGATATTTCCTCCAACAAAGTTTATGCCCAATTGTAGGATATTCAAAAGAAGAGGAACGGTGATATGTAAAAACCACAAAAGAACTTGCAATCAATCCCAAATACAAATAGTAAAGCTGACCCCTATGGAAGAGTCATTATGCATGAGGTATCTTTGCTAATTGTCCTCAATTTCAACTCATCTCTCTATCTAGACATAACACTTGAAGTCTAGAGGTCTTGTACTTACATTATATATTTCTTATGTTTTGTATGCACCATGAAATATATATTTATCTAGAGCGCTTTACTTTTTATTATATAGAATAATTGTTCTGTAGGATTGTCCCCATTTTTAGTATTATCTTTTACTCTTGAGTAGTGATGGACGAACGCCTGGATGTTCGAGTCTGGTGTGTTTGGCTTAACAAATAAAATAAAGATTTGGTTCAGGTACTAGAACAGCACCTAACCCGGAACCCGGACCCCATTCACTTGAACCCGAACATCCAATGTTAGCCACGCTGTCATGTGCATGACAACGCAGTACACACTGCCTCCTATCGGCAGTAAGATCATTACCACCGATCAGAGAGCCGTTGCCCCCACGCTGTCAGATGACAGCGTGAGCTTGCAACTATGGCCAGGGGTAAAAAGTTTACAGAAGCGTAGGCTGATGAGAGAGTACTACTCCCATCAGCCTACACCTGCTGCCGCTAATAACATTAAGAGCAGGCACCGGCTGATGGGAGTATTCATCAGCCAGTGCCTGCGCTATAAATAAACAATTTTAAAAAATGACGTGGGATCCCCTGTATTTTTTGTAACTGGCCAGGCAAAACTGACAGCTGCTGGCTGCAACCCTCAGTTGACGGCTTTAGCAAGGCTGGTTTTCAAGAATAGAGGGGTCTTGATGTTGAAGTTTCTGCGGAGACCTCAATGAGATCAGCGCTGCACCATGAGACTTTTTCTCAAGGTGTGAATGGTGATCTCACTGAGGTCACCGCAGTTCAGGGGCCCGGCTGGGAATGCAGCCTCAGTGACCTGCGGTAACCTTCGTGACGTCACTGCTAGTCACTGAGGCTGAGCTGGCAGCAGTTCATTCTCCAGTGGTTTTCAGCCTGGGCGGTCACATTTTGGCACCATCCAGGTTGAAAACTATTTTTCGCAGACATGGATTACAGCGTGGGACAGAACTTCAGAAAGATGAGCAATATGGTTGTGTTTGATTTTTGAATTTTTTACAGAAGGCATTGGCTTCAATGGAATGGGGGTTAGGTGAGTTCAACTGTGTTTGTTTTTTATTTCAAATAAAGAACTTTAATCTGGCTGTGTGTTTATTTGCAATATACTGTAACTATAGGATTAGCAATGGATAGGTGTCTTATAGATGCCACCAGGTGCTTCACAGATGTTTATAAAGCTGAGCTGTGAAAAAAAGAGCAATTTTTCCAACAAGAATGTTCTTTTGGCACCAATTTTTTTCACTTTTACAAGGATAAAAGAAGAAAATGGACCCAGAAATTTCTTGTACAATTTCTCCAGAGTACACGAATACCCCATATGTGGGGGAAACCTGCTGTTTGGGCGCACATCAGGCAACAGAAATGAAGGAGTGATGTTTTGAAACTCAGACTTTGATGGAATGGTTTGCTGATGTCATGTCATGTTTAGAGAGCCCCTGATGTGCCTAAGCAGTGGAAACCCCCACAAGTGTCATCATTTTGGAAACTAGGCCCATCAAGGAATGTATCTAGATGTATAGTGAGCACCTACAACCCCAAGGTGCTTCGCAGAAATTTATAACTGGGTAACAGGACAAAATGGACCCCAAAATTTGTTTCTCCTGAGTACACTGATAACCTATATGTCATTGAAAACTACTTTTGAAGTACAGTGCAAAGATCAGCAGGGAAGAAGCCATATTAAAGTTCAAAATTTCTGGACTGGTTTCAGGGTGCTATGTCATATTGATTAAACCCATGATCCTATTGAAATAGGCAATAAGCACTATTGCTATGTCATATTGGCAGAGCCCCTGAGGTTGAATAACAGCAGAACCTCTACATATGTGACCCCATTTTGAAAACTACACCTCTCAATGAATTCCTCTAGGGGTGCAGTGATCATATTGACACCACAGGTGTGTCACAGAATTTGATACAATTGGGCAGTGAAGAAAAAGTAATTACCTTATATACTCGAGTATAAGCCGACCCGAGTATAAGCCTAGGGTGGGAAATGCAGCAGCTACCGGTAAATGTCAAAAGTAAAAATAGATACCAATAAAAGTAATATTAATTGAGACATCAGTAGGTTAAGTGTTTTTGAATATCCATATTGAATCAGGAGCCTCATATAATTGTCACAAAGTTTATGATGGGCCCCATAAGATGTTCCATATTAAAATATGGCCCATATAATCCTGCATAAAGGTTAATAATGGCCCCATAAGATGCTCCATAGACACATTTGCCCAATATAATGCTGCACAAATGTTGATTATGGCCCCATAAGATGCTCCATAAAGATATTTGCCCCCATATAGTGCTGCACAAATGTTGATTATGGCCCCATACAGACACTTGCCCCATATAGTGCTGCACAAATGTTGATTATGGCCCTATAAAGACACTTGCCCCATATAGTGCTGCACAAATGTTATGGCCCCATAAGATGCTCTATACAGACACTTGCCCCATATAGTGCTGCACAAATGTTATGGCCCTATAAGATGCTCTATACAGACACTTGCCCCATATAGTGCTGCACAAACATTATGGCCCCATAAGATGCTCCATACTGACACTTGCCCCATTTGCTGTTGCTGCGATAAAAAAAAAAATCACATACTCACCTCTCGTCGCCCAGGACCCCAGCACTTGCTACATGACTTCATTCCGGCGCCGCTCCATCTTCAGCGTCTTCTGCACTGACATTCAAGCAGAGGGCGCGCACTCACCATGTCACCGCGCCCTCTGACCTGAGCGTCACTGCCGAAGACGCTGAAGACAGAGCGGCAGCTGGAACGGGGAACAGGTGAATATCGCGCAGCGCTGCGCTCCCCTCCCCGTATACTCACCTGCTCCTGGCGTGGTGCAGTCCCTGCTTCCCCGGCGCTGCTCCTTCTTCCTCTACTGAGCGGTCACCGTTACCGCTCATTGCAGTAATGAATATGCGGCTCCACCCTTATGGGAGGTGGAGCCGCATATTCATTACTGTAATGAGCCATACCATGTGACCACTCAGTACAGGAAGAAGCTGCCAGCGCCGGGGAAAAGACGTGCGGAGACCGCACCAGGAGCAGGTGAGTATAGTTAGACAGTCCCCGCTCCCCCTCCCCTGCCGACCCCTGGGTATGACTCGAATATAAGCCGAGAGGGGGACTTTCAGCCCCCAAAAATGGGCTGAAAATCTCAGCTTATACTCGAGTATATACGGTACATTTTTATGACCAAAATTTAGTTTTAGCGCAAGATTATACATTTTCTGAAGGGAAAAAAGCTAAAAATGGAGCCAAAATTTATGCTGAATGTAGAAATACCGCATATTTGGCTGTACAGTGCTGCTTACCAAAAGGCGAGACTCATCAGGGATGGAGTACTATTTGTCTCCTGTTGCACAGATTTTCCTATAATAGTTTGGAGACTCCATATACAGAGCCCCTAAGAGCTAGAAGAGCAGAATCCCCCTTCAAGTTACCCCATTTTGGAAATAACACCCCTTTGGGAATTTATCTACATGTGTAGTGACAATTTTGACTCCATGGGTGTTTTTCGGAAACAAGCAGCAGTGGATGTTACTGAGTGAAAATTGCAAGCTGACATTATAGTGACCAGTACGTTGTAGTGACCCGTACATTGCAGTGACAAGTACATTGTGCCCAGCTCATGCTTCTGGAGATACACACACGTAAATTAGGTGGTCTCTCATCGCTACAGAAATGCCAAACATGTGGATGCTGAATGTGGTTGCACCAGAGCTACTAGCTTAAAATCCTGACCCTGGGCCTGCTGCCATTGGGAAATGAGGAGAGGTGAGTATTTAAAACAGTTTTAAAGCATGTGGGGTGGTACCAGTGCCTGTGCTGGCTCCATGCTTCCCCATCTCACAAGCCACATAGCATGCTGGTGTCACCGACGGTGAGTGAATCCTCCCCCCTGCTTGCTTAGAGCCACCTGGTTTTGATGCCAGCCCTGGGGAGAGCAAAAATATATATAAGTCTGATAGACTATGGAAAAAAATCCCATCATATCTCCTAAATAATAAATCTCAGATATGTGAAAAAAGTGGGGCATATGAACACACGTATATAAAGCGCCCGCCAGGACCGTGGGGTACTCGGGCTGGGTCCGGCAGTACTTAAAGGGGAAGGTCACGGCAGTGGTGATCTGATCCATGGCCCTGGGCGTCCAATTAAAGGGGATGCAGTGTAATGGCAAATAAAGTCTATGGAGAAATGTTTGTGATGCAACCTGTGGTACTCAGCCAGGGATGGCTGATGCTGCTTAAAGGGGACCACTGGGGCTGATGTAGTAGAGCTGGTATAGCTCCCCACAGGTAGAGCTTAGTCCCCAGGACTACTAGTGCAGTTAGTAAAGGATGATAGATGGTGGGGTGCTAGGAATAATTGGAGGATACAGGAAATGCAGTTTCCTTTACCTTTTACTGGTGAATGGTAGGTACAGTCCGGAGCACAGGTTACAGGTGTTGATGGGGTCCGGGCAGCCTGGAGGTAATTTGGGATCCAACTAGCCAGGTGGGTTCGAAGGCCTTCCTTCTGCGCTGAATTCTCTGTCCTTTGCTGCCTGAAGCTTTACACAAGTTCCTCTCAGTGTCTTTTACTCCTAACTAGGATTGAGCGAAACGGGTTGGCCTGTGTGGGGTCGGCCATGAGGTCGGCGATCTTCTGATCTGGAATCGGAATTTCGATACCGAGTTCCGATATGTTTAAGATATCAGGAATCGGTATCGGAATTCATATTTAAGTGTAAAATAAAGAATAAAAAAAAATATATATTGATATACTCACCCTCGGACGCGCCCTGGTTCTCACCGGCAGCCTTCCTTCCTAAGAATGAGTGCCTGAAGGGCCTTCGATGACGTCGCGGCTTGTGATTGGTCGCGTGAGCGGTCACATGGGCGGTCACGCGACCAATCACAAGCCGCGACGTCATCTAAGGTGCTTCAGGCGCTAATTCTTAGGAAGGAAGCGTCCGAGGGCGCGTCCGAGGGTGAGTATATTCCTAATAGGTATATACTCACCCTCGGACACGCCCTGGTTCTAACCCGCAGCCTTCCTTCCTAAGAATCAGCGCCTGAAGGACCTTAGATGACGTCGCGGCTTGTGATTGGTCGCGTGACGCCCATGTGACCGCTCACGCGACCAATCACAAGCCGCGACGTCATCGAAGGTCCTTCAGGTGCTCATTCTTAGGAAGGAAGGCTGCCGGTGAGAACCAGGGTGCGTCCGAGGGTAAGTGTATCAATATTTTTTATTTTGATTCTTTATTTTACACTTAAATATGGATCCCAGGGCCTGAAGGAGAGTTTCCTCTCCTTCAGACCCTGGGAACCATTAGAAACCCAATGCACTGCATTGGGTTTCGTGTTTCGGCCGACCCCGACCCCGACTTTTCTATAGGATCGGCCGATTTCACTCGACCCGACTTTTGAAAAAGTCGGGTTTTGTGAAACCTGACCCGATCCTATAAAAAGAAAAGTCGCTCAACCCTACTCCTAACCTGTATGGTTGACAGCATGGACCTTTCATGGGCACTTTCTTCTCACTGGCAGTCCCAGGCTCCTATCTTGCTGTGGTGCCTCCAGGTGTCAGATGGCCAGGAGACCTGCAGTCTCCTACCCTTCGGGTCTAGCTGCTGGGCCTTTAGTACCCATGCAACCACGGATTCCGGTGTCCAGTTTTTTTGCGCTTATTCCTGGGAAGAGCTCAGTTACAGCTTAACTCCCAGTCTCTCTCCTCACATGCTTCCTCTCCCTTCACTGTCTCACACTGAACTCACTAACCCACTTCCAGACCAGAACTTACAGGGAAGCTACCCTGAAACCGGGTTTAGAGCTCCCCTTTCTGGTCTGGAGTTAGGAAGGTGTTGTTTGTTTGCATTATCTGCTAAGTGGATCCCTCCTTGCCTCCAGGCATGACATCACCCCCCCTCCCCCATGAGGAAGGCAATGCCATTGAGGCAATCGGACTCCTGGGGTGCCACATATATAGACACAATAATAAGATCTATAATAGGATTACCTGGTATATAGGGTGTCAAAAAAGAAGAAATATATCTACACTGTATAGATGTATACATATGAACATTGAGGAGTAAAATCCATCATAGTGAAGACATATTCAAAGACACCGTGAAGCCCCAAAAAATACAGAGGTTAAGCTAAAAGTGTACAGGTGACATAGCATAATATACTGAGCAAGATGCAAGACAATAAGTAGAGTAATGATAGAGCGCAATAACCTGTATGGACCCAGAAGATACCACTCCTGACAATCGTTTCGCATGCAGCTTCTCCTGAGGGTGGTAGTTAAAATAACAAATTTACTCCAAAATTGAAAAAAAATATAGTGTGCATCTACTACATGTGCAGGGCTCATCTGATGTGTTTCAAACCTAATTGAGTTTCAAAGTCATAGATCATGGCTAACTAATGAGAGTGGCACATTGGGTTTTGTAACCTTAATTCTTCCTTCTTATAACAGCAGCAACTTAAACAGAGTGACGCCTACAAATCTATTTTTTGAGCCCTGAAGCATGCTGACAGTGGCATAAAAGACATATTTTTAATGGCAAGTTCACTTTATATTGCCACATTTTTAGAGAATTGGTTTTGTAGTGACCCATGGAGTACCCTGCTACACTTGAAGATGCAGAGACATGGTGCCATATGGTGCTCGTATAGGTGCAAAACGTTGGAGATATGTTTTTCCAGCAAGTAGCGCTTTATTTACATCTAAAGTTATGTAATATCTATTCCATATCTATACAGTCCTAGGAGACCCTAGAGTGTCTTTTCTGGGCAATCACAGGTTTTGCAGTATTTGCAATTAGTGTCAAATCAGTTTGCTGAAAAACAAAGAATTTGGAAAATTTGAAGAAGCTGTCTAACTTGAAAATATTCATTCATCTCTAAATATTATCTTTTTTTTATGGTGTATATTGTCAGCAGCCACAATGTTAAGTACTGTACCATGCTAAATCATTCCATAATACTGAACAAAGTAGCTGCAGCCATTTAATTTACACCACCACAAAAAGCCATGAAATATGAATGGTAGAAATTCCATGTTCAGTAGAATGGATCAATTGATGTATGCGAATGAGCTGTAATTTCAAAGAACTATTATGCAACAAATAAACTCATTACAACATGAAATGCATTCAACGTAACAACAAGGAGCCAAGTATGGATTTTATCACTAGAGAACAGAAAGAACAGTATATCATCATCGAAGACAGACACTATAATTTCCTCACTTGGCACATTCCATTAATCAGCTTATGCAGGAAATCAGAAAAAACACAAGAAGTATACCATACCATTCATCATTTTCAATTGGCAACTGCTCTTGGATCCACCCAACTCTATAGTATGTGCTGAGCACAGATACAATTGCTGGCAAGCTGTGCAGGCAATAATATTCATACAAAGCATAGGCGGCCATACCACATTCAGAAAAGAGTATGAAAAAAAGGACTAAGCAATGTGTATGTATAGTACTCTTTATATTACCAAAAACATATTCATTTCAACCTTTTAAAATCATTTAATTGAAAATAATATCTGATAAGTTTTATTAAAGGGGCTGTCCAGGATAAGAAAAACATGGCTACTTTCTTTTAAAACCAGCACCAACCCTGACCATAGATTGTGTTCAGCATTGCATCAGTATCAGTTCCATGCTACAGATTTGTACCACATGCCTCCATAACATGGCTACAGGCACAAAGAGTTAAATGCGTTGTCCAGACTTGGGATCCAAGTCTGCTGTCACTCTGTGGGACTGCAGACTTGTGAGTCCTCCCAACCCGCAAAGTGCGTGCTGTTAGGATTCTCCGGTGCTGTCGACGGGAGCAGGCAGGTGCGTGACAGCAAGTATGAGATCTGCCTACATGTGGTCACGTGTCGACTAGACGTGCACAGCCTTGCTCAATAATAGTGAATTGAGCCTGGCCGGACATGTCTAGTCAGAAAGTGGCTGGAAGTATGCAATTCACATACTTACAGTCACATGAGCGCCTGCTCCCAGCCCCAGCAATGAAGAAACCTAACAGCGCACACTGAGCGTGCAGGGAGGATTCACAAGTCTGTAGTCATATAGAGTGACTGAAGATGTGAGCCACAAGCCTGTACAACCCCTTTAAGCATAATGTAGAAGCACCCTGATTCCAAGGATGTCTCACTTGCTTACTGTAGTTTTGATAAAATCATTGTGTCATCAGAAGGAGATTATCCTTAGAAGACTAGTAAACCTGCTTTCATGTAGTCTTGCATATTCATTCTGTGTAACCCCGCCCCCACCACTGATTGGTAGCTTTTTACCTATGCACAGCATACACAGAAAGCTGCCAGTCAGTGGTGTAGGAGAGTTTATAGAGAGCTCAGCAATCAGAGAACTGCTAGATCTGCAACAGATAAAACAGGGATCTTTATCAAAATTGCAGCAAGCAGCTCAGTAAGTGGTACATCGCTGAAATCAAATCCCCTTTAATTGGAAGAGACAAATATCGTGCTCTGTCAACAAAAGGTTGCTATGGTTTCTAATAATCCAATTTGTCACATTTAATTAAAGGGGACCTGATTTAGTACTAAGTTATGCAAGTATAATTAAAGGGAACCTGTCATGAAAAAAACGCACTAACAGTTGGCTCAGCATTAGAGCTGGCTGTCAGTCAGTGCAAGGGGCGCAGTTACTGCTGCCTCTCAGGCCTGTCCCACACGTCCAGATAATTCCGGTACCGGAAAAATTGGTACCGGCGTTATCCGTGTCCGTGTGTCTGTGTGCTCACGTGGCACATCAGTGTGGCACACGTGCGGCAGCCGTGTGCCGTCCGTGTGCCGACTGGGTACCACACGCACCGTGCAGGAGACAGCGCTAGAGTTAAGCACTGTCCCCTGCTTTGGGTGCTGAATCCAGAATTCATTCCTTCTTCCCAGCAGGAGAGAAGGAATGAAAGATCTTTTTTTTTTTTAAATTTTTGTTGTTAAAATAAAGTTCCCGGTAATCTCCCCCCTCCCTCCCCCTGTGCGCCCGCCCGCTGGCATTAAAATACTTACCCAGCTCTCTCGATGCTTCCATCCTCTCAGCATCGCAGCTCTTCCTGTATGAGCGGTCACGTGGTGCCACTTATTACAGTGATGAATATGCGGCTCCACCCCTATGGGAGGTGGAGCCACATATTCATCACTGTAATAAGCGGCACCACGTGACCGCTCATACAGGAAGAACTGCGACGCTGAGAGGAAGCATCGGGGGAGCTGGGTAAGTATTTTAATGCCAGCGGGCGGCCGCACAGGGGGAGGGAGGGGGGAGATTACCGGGAACTTTATTTTAACAACAAAAAAAAATTATTTTTCATTCCTTCTCTCCAGCGAACGCTGCTGGAGAGAAGAAATGAATGGGGCTTCAGCACCAAAAGCTGGGGGGACAACGCTTACTGTAGCGCTGTCTCCTGCACAGCACACGGACTGCACACGGACAGCATCCGTGTGCGGTACGTGTTTTACACGGACCCATTGACTTTAATGGGTCCGTGTGATCCGTGCGCTCCCATGAACACTGACATGTCTCCGTGTTTTCCAAACGGACACACGGTCTGTGAAAACACGCTGACATGGGCAGAGACACAATGATTTTAATGTGTCTACATGAGTCAGTGTCTCCGGTACGTGAGGAAACTGTCACCTCACATACCGGAGCCACTGACGTGTGAAACTGGCCTCACTACGTACAGAGCAGTGATTGAAGCTGTGCCAGCCCATGCCTATAACTGAAATCCCAAGCTGGCAGGGAGGAATAAAGATAATTTCCTCCTGGCAGCGGGGCTCTCGGTGCAGGCACAGGGCTGCTTGTGGATACTAATAACCTGCAGACTTACCCGGCATCTGCACGTTAATAGCGTTTTTTTTACATGACAGGTTCTCTTTATCTATAATTAAATCAGTAAATCAGGAAGGCAGTTTCAAACTAGGCAAATATAACCAGAAAATAGCGGAAATATGTAAGAATGTATCTAGCCTGTTGTCGGCAATCTTGCCACAAAAGACTTATATATCTTTTATAAAATACTAGACATTCATAAAAAATATCAATTGTATACTTTCCACTTTTGCCTGGTGAACAGTGGGGATGAGTTAATTTTCTGCGCTGCTAGCTTAAACATTCTTTAGTATCAAATAATATTATTGGATATTTAGCATAATGGAAATAATCAATAATAATAATTTTCTCTGCATTTAAACACCAGTAGAGAGAGCTTAGGTTTGTACCAGAATTAACGTTTGTTACTATTTTCAACCAAAATTTACCTTTTCCTCAAAAAGTATAAAAAGGACCGAGATCGGAGAACAGTTCAAAGACTGGCTGGCGGGTCTCCCGAGCCAAGCCTGACAGCTGCATAGAAATACATGAAGCTGTCACGCTCGAGTCGAGAGAGACGCCGACCAGTCCGTGCACTGTGCTATGATCTTGGTCCGATTTATACAAGGTGTGCAAAAAATCTGTAGTTTATGATCCACTCAGGTAAACAGTCATACAGTAATGTCTGTATATTTGTATTTCTCTTTTGTGTTTATTTAAGACTTAGTTTCAAGGTTGAAAAAAGATCTGGGTCCATCAAGTTTAACCTTTCTCCACCAGTCGTACATTTTGTCATTAATTTATCTATAACCCGCAATGTTATGTGTATTGAGGAAATCATCCAGCCTTTGTATAAAAGCTGTTATAGTGTCTGCCATTACTACCGCTTGTGGTCGGCATTCCACAGTCTGATTGCTCTTACTGTAAAGAATCCTTTCCTATTAGGCCATAATCACCTTTCTTCCTCCTGTAATGAGTGCCCCTTAGTCATTAGAACTGTCATTGGAAAGAATAAGTCAAGCGTTGGTCTTTTGTACTGACCACATATATATTTATACATGTAAATAAGATCTTCCCTTTTTTCTAAACTGAACACAATTCCCTTCTTCCCAAAACGTTCAGAGTATTAGTGTGATGTGTCTGCATGTCAAATTAGACTAGTATGACTGGTGTGCAAAAAAAATCAGTAGTTTGCGACACCCACACTTTGTGAGGCAGAGTTACATTGTTTTCTTAAAAAAATATTGCTGACCTGCATCTGTATAAATCGAAAAAAAATTATGATTAAGCATAGCCAGCACTCCTATTTCTCTCTCTATCAATTTGACCTTAATATTAATCTCTTTTTACACATATTATACACTAATGTTCTTAACTGTTATGCTGTAATACAAACTATTTGTAAAATTTGTTCACTTTTTTATGGCTTTCTCTCCTTAGCAGTGAGCTAAGATGTCCTTTCCCTATGCAGATTCACCGCAAAATGGGCTGTGATTTCCTCTGCATTCCCTGCTTCTGCTTTTATACTGGCTATAAACATTCTTCCTGAATGGTTGTGCTATATTATGTGATATGATAGTTACAAGGCCTTATGGGGTAGCCTGCTAGACCACGCCCAAGGTCATTTGAGCCTTTCCTGTGTGATGCATGTTCTGAAATGTATAAAATGACTATGTCCATTTTAGGCTATTTGTGCCAATTAAGTTGCAAATTATTTGAATTTGCTGCTTCCAGTAAAAATTAAAAAATCATTACTGTAATCTGCTCATCTTTTTGGGGTACTGGATGGTTGTAGTAAATGAACAAAAAAGGACATTTGTTAGGTGCCGTTCTTCTAGCAAGGTATTTTCATAGCTATAAAACTGTGACTATTGGCTCAGCTATTATGGCTTTTAATAATGTGGGTCCACGTAATGTCAGTTTTGTAGGTGAACAAATGTTCAGTCTACATTATTATTACTCATTTTTATAGCGTCATTTATTCCATGGTGCTTTACATGTGAAAAAAGGGGTATACATAGACAAGTACAATCAACATGAGCAATACAAGGCACACACAAGTACAGATGGAGAGAGGACCCTGCCCGCGAGGGCTCACAGTCTGCAGGGGATGGGTGAGGATACACTTGGAGAGAGTAGAGCTGGTTTTGCAGGCTGTAGACTTGTCGGAAGAGTTGAGTCTTCAGGTTCTTTTTGAAGGTTTCTATGGTAGTCGAAAGTCTGATGTGTTGGGGTAGAGAGTTTCAGAGTATGGGTGAAACACGGGAGAAGTCTTGTATGCAGTTGTGGGAAGAAGAGATAAGAGAGGAATAGAGAAGGAGATCTTGAGAGGATCGAAGGTTGCGTGTAGGTACCGTATATACTCAAGTATAAGCCGACCCGAGTATAAGCCGAGGCACCTAATTTTGCCTCAGAAAACTGGGTAAGCTTATTTACTCGAGTATAAGCCGGGTATGCACTGTCCCTTCATCCCTGTCCTGCTCTGTGTGGCTCCTCCCGTCCCGTCCTTGTATGCATGGCTGGGCTCCCCCCGTCCTCCACCATCCTTGTATGTATGGCTGTGTTCCCTCCATCCTAGTATCCATGGCTGGGCTCCCCCCGTCCTCCCCCATCCTTGTATGCATGGCTGGGCTTCCCCCAACCTCCCCTGTCATACTCATTTTCCTCGCGCGGTCGCTGCATGTCCCTGGGTCTCGGTTGCCCAGGCGCCGGCAGCTCTCCTCTCCTGTGCTGAGCGGTCACATGGTACCGCTCATTAAGGTAATGAATATGCGTGCCACGCCTATGGGAATGGAGACACGTGCATATTCATTACCTTAATGAGTGGTACCACATGACTGCTCAGCACAGGAGAGGAGAGCAGTCAGCGCCGGGACAACGGAGATGCAGGGACATTCAGCAAGGGCACGAGGAGGGTGAGTATGACGTCACAGCCGCCGGCTCCTGCCACTGCTCCCTTCCCCGCTGGTTTCTGGACAATGACTCGTGTATAAGCCGAGGGGGCATTTTCAGCACAAAAAATGTGCTGAAAATCTCAACTTATACACGAGTATTAACGGTAAGTACTGGGAGACCATGTCACAGATGTATGGAGGAGACAGGTTGACATTAAAGAGTTTACATTAAGCAGACTTAAAGGGAATCTGTCAGAAGGTATTTGCTACCCTATCTGTGAACAGCATGATGTAGGGACAGAGATCCTGGTTCAACAATAGGTCACTTACTGGGCTGCTTGCTGCAGCTTTGATAAAATCACTGTTTTATCTGCCCACAACACTGATTGACACCTTTCTGTGTACATGGTACATAGGCTGAAAGCTGCCAATCAGTATTGGTGGGCAGGATTATACAGAGATAATCTCCTGCTAATAAAACTACAGCAAGCAGCCTAAAAAGTACCATATCGCAGTAATCTATGTCTCTGTCTGGCAAAATCCCGGTTACAGATTCCCATTTAGTATGTGGGCTTTATATTAATAATAGGAACAGAGAAAAAAAATGTGGCACTCAACCCTTGGCTTACAAGTTATTCCTTTATTACATACCAAACGGAGGATACAGAGAGACAGAAAAAAAGAGCGAAGGCCGATTCATGCTGTCAAGTGCTTTACATTACCGTATAATATCAGTCTATATGAATAGAAATAACAAATCCCAATTATGTCTGTGTACCGTATATGAGACCTAATGTGTATCATTTAGCCCCTGGATGATCACTGCATAAACCTCTATTTACACATTTATGCAGAGAAGTTATTTTCTACAATTTTAAAATCCCTTATTATGGTCTGGGATTCAACTCCACTCGAATATAATCGCTAATTTCTATTACCCACCAAGATATTAACTTATATGAGTGTTCAACATTTTAAATAATTCTTATACATCGCTATACTTTAATTTGTAGATATGTATCAGTTGTTCTAAATAGATATCAAACTTAGAAATACATAGACTATTTCCACTTTTTAATAACATAATTCCATAATTTTGTACCAATATAACTGAGAATGCAGCAGAGCTGGGTTTGACATTAAACTCGTTGGGACTAAATCATTAGTGCATTTAGATAAGTCATTTAATTAAAGGAGTTTTCTACTCTTCAACAAAATTTCTGCTAAATCTTGACATTGGGCAAGGTGCCTGCTCACTGATTAGTCATGTGACTGCTGTTATGCAATTTACTTAAATGTGGTCACATGCCGACTAGGTTCTCATCTGCAACTCACAGTAAAACTGCTAGACAACACAACATTGCAGCTATGCAATTTGCATATTTGCAGTTACCAGACCACCCACTCGATCAGGCACAGAGATGAACAATGACAGTGGGCATATTACACACTGTGAGGATTCAGCAATCTGTAGTCGCATAGAATGATTGCAGAAATTTAGCTGAAGCCTGGAAAAACCTGTTAAAGAGCATCTTTCAACAATTTTGAGCTGTGCATCCTATTAATATGGGCATACAGGTTATAGACTACTGAAAAAAATCATCCCTGTTTGCCTCATATCAGATGCCTTGTTGCTGAGAAATCTACTTTTATCACTTTATGTACAGGAGTTCTTCCAGGCTATGGGAAGGATGTGCCATAAGATAACTCTGCCTCTGTATTTCATTATCATGTGTATCGCCTCCCACAGAGTCACTGTGTGCCTGTGACTTTGGCCTTTCATCCTGTAATCTCGCGCCTGCGCAGTCCCAGTGCTGTCATTCCTATTCAGTTTTTCAGCCTTTCTCTATGCATTGGCTTCACGTTCCTACTGCACAGGTGCCGGCGAGTCACCGGTGCTTCTGCTCCTAGTGTTTCTGCATGGTGGATTATGCTGGGAACGGGAGTGCCAGTGACTTGCTGCCACCTGCACAGTTCGAACGTGAAGCCAATGCCCAGAGATAGGCGGAACACTGAAGAGGAACGATGTCACTGGGACTGCACAGGTGCGAGATTACAGGCAAAAACCCGAAGTCACAGGCACACAGTGATGGTATGAGAGGTGACTCACATGATAATGAAGTACCATGGCAGCATCCTGCCCGAAACCTGGAAATGATAAAATTGGATTTCTCAACAACAAGGTCTCTGATATGAGACATACAGGTATTACTTTTTTCAGCATTCTATAGCCTGTATGCCCATACTAATAGGTTACATAGCTCAAAAGTGGTGACAGATTCCCTTTAAGATAATGCAACAGGTCCGTTTCACTTGACAAACTTTCTGTACTACTGTTATAGATAGTCGTGAACACCAGGTTCTAGTTTTTAAAGTGTTGAATTATCTTAAAGTCCTTGTTGACGTACTGCTATTTATAGAAGTAATGAGGCAAATGACAGTTCTTATCGCTATGAGGAAATAGATTTGACGTGATTCAGGACTTTTCAATTGTTTTCTGATCTTCAATCCAATTTGCACAAAAAGTTTAATGGTTAACTGTATTTTTCGTCATTGTTGGGATGGCATTATAATCTGATACTTTTCTTAGTACATATGTGGCCTTGGCAAACATATATTTTCAAGATATAGCAATCACATTAAAAAGAAACCTAACGATAACCTGTCCCCTCTCTTATCATACCTGTTTTTATAAATTTTTGGATTCTTCATGACATAACAATACTGGAGCAACTTTTCTGATGTGTCAAAGTTGTGCCATTTCTTTGTGCCTGGGCTTTATATGAGATAATAAATGTCATTATATACTCCAATAATCAATTGTATAGAACAATCACATGTGCAAAAAATACTGTACAGGGACTAAAAAAAAATGGCAAAAAGTAATAAAAAAGTTTTTATATTGAAAGCAGAAAACATAAAAGTTTGAATAATTCCTAATTTCCTAATGTATAAAAATTATATCTATGGAAATAAAAAAATAATTCCCATTCCCCGTTCCCAAAAAATATTGTATGTACCCTAAAATGGTGCCAATAAAAATGAGAGCCCCAAAAAATCCTCATTTAAAAAAAATAAGTATGATGTTAGCCCCTTTGCCACCTTGGGATTTTCTATGTTTGCGTTTTTGTCTCCCCTACCTCACAGTGCCATAACTTTTTTTTTTTATTTTTCTGTCAATATGGACATGTCAGGGTTTGCTTTCTTGCAGAATGAGTTGAACTTTTGAACAAGATAATTTATTTTACCACAAAAAAATTCCAAGTGGGGAGAAACTGCAAAAAAAGTGCAATTCAACAATTTTTTTTTTTTTTTTTTTTTACCATGCTCACTAAATGCTAAAACTGACCTTCTCCAGGTCATTACGAGTTTGCAGATACCAAACGTTTATAGGTTCTTTTTTAATTAGTGAAAAAAATCTAAAATTTGCTTTGAAAAAATGGCACCATTTTCCGACACCCATACTGTCTCCATTTTTAGGATATGGGGCTGGGTGAGGGGTTTCTTGCGCACTGAGCTGCCTTTTTTATTGATACCATTTGGGGGTAGATAAAATGTTTTGATCGCCTGTTATTGCATTTTATTGCAATGTTGCAATGACCAAAAATTCTAGAGTTTTGTTTTTTTCTTTTTACACCGTTTACTGATCGGATTAATTTTTTTTATATTGATACATCGGGTTATATATGGATATATATATTTTTTATTGTTTTATTTTGAATCAGGCAAAAGGGGGTGATTTAAACATTTATATTTTAACTTTTTGAAAACATTTTCATTTACTTTTTATGTGCTTCAATAGTCTCCATAGGAAACTTGAAGCTGCGATCCTCTGATCACTTGTGCTACATTTAGCAGGGCTTTAGCTGTGCTTCATCTTCAGCTCTGTTATGTGTAGCAGAAATGCTCATCTGCTATGAATGCCGGCCACTGGGTGGTCTCCTGCAGACCCTGAGTTGACATGCGAACCCACCGGCGATCTTGTGACAGGGGCGCCGATGGGCAGACCTAGTGACGCGCTTCCAGTGTGGACATGTTAAATGCCACTGTAAGAGGCATTTATCATGTTAACAGCCACGAGTGGATCGCGATTTCACCTGTGGCTGCTAGGCGCACATGACAGCTGATCAGATCAACTGTCATATGCCTGAAAACATGCGGGCTCAGCGCTGGAGCCCACATCAAAGAGGAGGAGGCAACCTATGATGTGCCTACAGTGGGGATTAAATAAAATGGTAATTATAGAAGCCATGGATTTTTAGTGATTTAAAAGGAATGCGTCAGCAGGTTTTTGCTATGTAATCTGACGACAGCATGATGTAGGAGCAGAAACCATGATTTCAGTGGCACCCAAGGTGCAGCAGTAATTCCAACGATGTACCACTTACTGCACTGATTGGTGTAGTTTGGATAGAATCTCTCTACTGTAGATGTACCAATGGTTAGAATGCTGATCTCTTTATAACCCCGCGCACATCCCTGATTGGCTGCTTCATGTGTAACCTGTGTATTGTCAGCAAGCTGCCAATCAGTTGGTGGGGGCTGCGGCTGGGTTACACAGTTTAGCTTGACTGGTGGTCTCATGAGTTATAGTCTGGCAGTGTCAATCTTCTGCTGATAAAACAATGTTTGCATTGCAACTACAACACATAGCCCAATAAGTGACACATCCTTGGAATCAGGTGGTTTGCCATACTGTATATTATGGCTGCTCTCAGATTACATAACGAAACTTACTGACAGATTCCATTTCAATGTTTAGCCCAGTCCTGTTCAGGTGCCAAATCCTGTGTAGGATATTCAGTCACTGCCTTATGATGCTGGAACAGATGCTTCATGATATGTAGAAATTGAATTCCATTGTGCTACAATGTTGCTGCAAATCCCAGAGGTATTTGGTTCTTTGCCCCATAAGAAAGTTTGGAGTGCTCTTTGTATGTCCTCGTGATAAGCACCGCCTTGTTCAAGTGGGTGTATTTGACCATTAGGGAGATTTTCCTTCAAGGAAAAAGGAAGAGAAAAAGTAAAACAGTGCTATCTGAGCGTAGTATTAGCCGGTCTTACGGAGTGATGGTAATACCATGTAGATGGAATCTTTTCTATTTATACAAACCAGGCAATATCTTCATATAGCACCAGTATGCATACTGACCGCTAGCAGCCCTATCCATTCCATTGCTCTCCTGGAAACCCGGCAAGTGAGATCCCAGGATCACTAGGTACACAGACTGAATAACATAATGGATACCCACAGCACAGCAGACCAAAACATTGATTTTTCCACTAGAGTATCTGGATTCCAGTAATTAAAAAAAATAGGATATGTTTATGAATAAAATACATTTTGCAAACACCCTAATGAAAGCCTTCATCAGCTACAAATACCAATCAGCATTGCCTTGTTTATATACACATGAAGGGTTTTGCAATCGCGCTATGTGACTGCAGACTGCTGAATCTTAACAGAGGGCTATGTGCGTGCTGTTACGGTTTCCTGGTATTCTCTGTGCTAGCAGGTAGTCACGCAATTGCATGTATGTAATCAGCACACTTATGGTCTTAAGCTTCTCCCAAAACAAGAGAATTGAGAGACGCCAGACAAGACTAGTCAGCATGTGACCTCAAACATGCAAATCTCACACATGCGGTAATGTGGCTGCCCGCTAGCACCGGGAACACTGGCGAGTCGTGACAGCGCTCTATCCCGATTCAGCAGTCTGCAGTCACATAGAATGTACACACACTGTTGTTCCAATCCCAGACAACCCATTTAAATATTATCAAAATCCAAAGCAACAGTGATATATTAGCATGGGATATAAAAGTAGAACTTCCCTGGAAAGACTTACAAAACTACAGAAGCCGTCAAGGCTCAAGGAAATAAAAAAAATACAGGAAGCCTTGCCCATTTAATGTGGACAAACATAATGTATTACAGGGTTTAGTGGTAATCACAGAGCTGTGAAGGGTCTCTGTAATAGATTCTGGTTGTTATGCTCATTATATTGATAATTTTTTTTGTGTTTTTTTTAAGCCTTTCATAGGTTTGTATGTTGTCCAGAGATTGCACTATTTTTATATTCTCAAGTATCACATTACATTTGCTTTGCAGATTGCAGATCATTTTTAGTGTTTTTTTTTTTCAAATGCAGCTCCGAAGTGGTGCTACTAATATAAGGTCTCAGACCGCAGTCTTACACTTACCTGCCGCCACCTTCATGCAATATCACTGCCGCTCCAGAACGTGAAGTTGGTCTTCAGCAGGTTGTGACCTGTTGGATCGCTCCAGTGTTTTTTGGAGCGAACTGAATGTCACTTTTCAATGTAAGACTATGAGACCCCTTTTGGCTCTCATAAACTTGCATTGAGAGCAATTAACAATATTTCTGACTTCTAGTCAGTCAGAAGTTGCTGTTAGAAGATGGCGCTGTGGGACTGGAGTGGTGCCGATAAAGGGTGAAGATGTTAGATTAGCAGCATCACTCCAGCGCTGAAAAAAAAAACAAATATTGGAGTGATGCTGTAAAGTGATTCACTCTTTGATTTTGTTCTGCCTCAACATGGCAGACACTGCCAAAAATAGGCCATACAGAGAACAAAATGACTACATCTGCCTCATTAAAATAAATGGCTCCGTCAGGGATTCTGCCTAAACCTGTTTTTCAGGGCTTCATATTGAGGTCCTGATGAAGCCCCTTTTGAGATATCCAAACATAATGTGAAATCGGCAGAAGTGCTGTAGTTTTTGTGACGGACGTTTTGGACAGGCATGTATCAGCTGTTCAGAATTTCCATAGTGGAAACCCAGACCCAGCTTTTGAGTTCCATTTTTACTAGCAATAAAGGTAAAATATTCTAGATAACAATGTATTGGAGTGTACACAAGCTTAAATGTGTGTTCTAAAACGAACAGGAGCATGAGCTTGAGCAATTTACACAATACAAATGATAATTCACTAGGCTGTAAACAAATTAGTACCGCAATCCAGAAAACGATTGAGGGCACATTGACTCAAACTGCTACCTAATGAGTATTGAAATTAGCATTAAATATTTATCTCCCAGTAAAAGTGAATTACTGCAGAATACTTGCTTTGATTTAAAACAATTTACCATTTAAATAAGATTATGTATTACACTCTCATAATACAGTTAACCCTGCTGTTCTGTTGGTCAAAAATGACCGACTTTGAACTTCAATATTCTTTAAAATATTCAAGATGCGGCTCTGAAACCCGTGGCCGACCGACCCATCCTCATTTAAGTCAATCAACCACAAGTTTCAGAACCGCATCTTGAACACCCCAAAAAATACCAAAGTTCAAAATAGGTCTCCCCAGACCGAACAGAACAGCAGGGTTAAGGGAGTTGCCTAAGACTGGAAAAAAGGCCCGATTTTGATCCAGAAACAGTATTACTTTTGTCGTTAGGATGTGGCTGGCAATTCAGCTTGGTCCAAAATGGAGCGAAAATAGATTGTTTAAGAGACATAGTTGTGCTCTATGATAAGCAACTGGTGAGCAAAGCATTCATATTCTTATTTCTCTCTAGGGCCCCTTGAAGACTCATTCTGCCCCAGTATCTTGAATATTCCTTTTTTGAAGTCTGAGCCTTTTGCTCAGCCATGGAATGTTTGAGCAAAGTCCATTTTCGGCTGAAATAGCTTTACCTCATGCTTCATATTATGCAATTAAGATTTCATATTGGACTCTGTGGTGTTGAGAACTCCAGGCCTTGATGTTGCAAATTTCTCCAATCCATACCATTTCCACCACCATGTTTTCGAGCTGGTACTAGGAAGCAAATCAATTATTGGTTTACTAAATAAATGACTTGTCATTTAACACTGTAGCCCCTTCCTAATCTATAACACATAGCACAACAACACCTCTGTACCTTTGCAATTCCCTTATAAGCTGTCTCATCTTCTTTCCACTAGATGTTTTAAAGTCTAGCAGATGCTACTGGAAACAGAAATACAGTGCATTGACCTGAAATATGTCCAATGATATGACAAGTTGTCAGCAGTAAGCTCTGGGAAACTATTATACACATGATTCTAAAAAAATGAAGAGAAACCAGACAATGGAAATCCACTAAGTCGTCACTTTCTCTGGGAATAGAAAAAAAGTAACTAAGGTAAATCTAATTACCGTATATACTCGAGTATAAGCCGAGGCCCCTAATTTTGCCACAACTTGCCATTGACTCGAGTATAAGCCTAGGGTGGGAAATGCAGCAGCTACTGGTAAATTTCAAAATAAAAATAGATATCAATAAAAGTAAAAATAATTGGGACATCAGTAGGTTAAAGGTTTTTGAATATCCATATTGAATCAAGAGCCCCATATAATGCTCCTTACAGTTCATGATGGGCCCCATAAGATTCTCCATACAAAATGTGCCCTACATAATGCTGCACATAGGTTAATGATGGGCCCATATTTATATATTAAAATATGCCCCATATAATGCTCCATAAAGGTTGATGGTCCCATAAGATGCTCAATAGAATAATATGCCCCATCTAATGTTTCAGAAAGGTTGATGGCCCCATAAGATGCTCCATAGAATAATATGCCCCATCTAATGTTCCATAAAAGTTGATGGTCCCATAAGATGCTCCATAGAATAATATGCCCCATCTAATGTTTCATAAAGGTTGATGGCCCCATAAGATGCTCCATAGAATAATATGCCCCATCTAATGTTCCATAAAAGTTGATGACCCATAAGATGCTCCATAGAATAATATGCCCCATCTAATGTTCCATAAAAGTTGATGGCCCCATAAGATGCTCCATAGAATAATATGCCCCATCTAATGTTCTATAAAAGTTGATGGCCATATAAGTTGCTCCATAGAAAAATATGCCCCATCTAATGTTCAATAAAGGTTGATGGCCCCATAAGATGCTCCATAGAATAATATGCCCCCTCTAATGTTCCATAAAGGTTGATGGCCCCATAAGATGCTCCATAGAATAATATGCCCCAGCTGCTGCTGCTGCTGCGATTAAAAAAAATGACATACTCACCTCTCGTCACTGGGGGCCAGGTGCGGGAGTCGCCGCTGGCTCAGGCCCCTGGCACTTGTGATATTCACCTGTCCCTGTTCCACCGCCGTGTGCCGCTGTGTCTTCCGTGTTTTGGAAGTGACTGTTCAGGCAGAGGGTGCACACTAAACACGTCATCATGCCCCCTGAGCTGAATGGCACAGCCAGAAGACACGGAAGACACAGTGGCACCCGGCAGTGGAACGGGACAGGTGAATATCGCATGGCTCACCTCCCCATCATACTCACTCCCTTCTGGCATGTCCCTGCTTCTCCATTGTCCCGGGCTGGCAGCTCCTTCCAGTGCTGAGCGGTCACATGGTACCGCTCATTAAAGTAATGAATATGCACACCACACCTATGGGAGTGGAGACGTGACCGCTGAGCACAGGAAGAGCTGCTGCGCCGGGTCAACAGAGTGATGGAGGGAGGACTTGCAGAGATCGCACGAGAGTATGATGTGACAGCCGCCAGCTCCTGCCACTCCCCCTCCCCCGCCGACCCCCTTGGACGACTCGAGTATAAGCCGATAGCGGCACTTTCAGCCTAAAAAAATGGGCTGAAAATCTCGGCTTATACTCGAGTATATACGGTATAAATTAATTTGTAAACACCTTTACTGGAGATATCAGGAGTGCAGAAGGGGCTACTTACACTGATGTCCACCCTGTCTATCTGATCTAATACTGGAGATACCAGGCATGCTGAAGTAAGAAGAAGCTCCTCAAACTGCTGTCCACCCTGTTTTTCTGATCTAATACTGGAAATACCAGGGGTGCTGAGGTAACAATGAGCTGCTCACACTGCTGTCCACCCTGTCTATATTATTTAATTCTGGAAATACCATGGGTATTGAGACAAGAAGAGGCTGCTCACACTGCTGTCCACACTATCGTTCAGAATGAATGCAGTGCCACTACAGTGGCATGTAAAAGTTTGTGCACCCCTGGTCAAAATCACTGTTATTGTGAACAGTTAAGCAAGTTGAAAATTAAATTTTCTTAAAAGATCACACATTTACTTTGTATTTTAGGGAAAACAAAAATTTTCATTTTTTACATTTTAAAAATTACAAAAAGGAAAATGGGCCGATGCAAAAGATTTGGCACCCTGCATGGTTAGTACCTAGTAGCAGGCCCTTTTGCAAGTATCATAGCTTGTAAATGCTTTATGTAGCCAGTCAAGAGTCTTTCAATTCTTGCTTGAGAGATTTTCATCCATTCTTACTTGGAAAATTCTTCCAGTTCTGTGAGGTTCCTGGGTTGTCTCGCATGCACTGCTGTTTTGAGGTCTAGCCACAGATTTGTAATGTTGTTCGGATTAGGAGACTGTGAGGGTCATTGTAAAACCTTCAGCTTGCGCCTTTTGAGGTAGTCTATTGTACATTTTGAAGTGTATTTAGGGATCATTATCCATTGTAGAAGCCATGATCTTTTCAAGTTCAGCTTTTTTACAGATTATTTTATGTTTCATTGAATCCATTTTTCCCTCTACCGTGAAATGTTCCTCGTGCCATTGGCTGAAACATAACCCCAAAGCATGATTGATCCCCCCCCCATGCTTAATAGTTGGCAAGATTTTTTTTTGGAAATTCTGTGCTTTTCTTTTCTCCACACATACCTTTTATCATTATTGCCAAAGAGTTCTATTTTAACCTCATCAGTCCACACAATCCTACGAGCAGCTCTCACTGAAATTTTGATTAGTCTTCCAGAACTTATCTTGGCCTCCACTGTTCCTGTTAGCTGCCATTTCTTAATTACATTTGGAACTGAGGAAAAGGAAACTTGAAAACACTTTGCTATCTTCTTCTTATAGCCTTCTCCTGCTTTGTAGGCCGCCTCCATTTTCATTTTCAGAGCGCTAGGCTGCTGCTTAGAAGAACCCATGGCTGCCGTTTTTTGGCACAAGGTTAGAGGAGGCTGGGTTTTTATAAAGCTGGGATATTTGCATCACCTGGCCTTTCCTAACGATGATAGTGAGCAAGCCAAAATACTGTCAGGCAAATTAAAGTCTGAAATCTTAGTCAAAGTTATCTGAGCACACAAATCTCCAAGGTATAGTTAAAAAATAACTATATGTATATATATTTTTTATTATTTTTTTTCTAAAATGCAAAGGAAATGTGTCATCTTTAACTTAAACACTTTTAGAGATCATTTCATTTTCAACTTGCTTAACAGTTCATAATAACAGTCATTTTGACCAGAGGTGCCCAACCTTTTACATGCCACAGAACTTTTAATTCTATAGTGATTATATCCCTAGACAAACTGAGTGTGATTTGCTAATTAAAGGCATTTAGGTATTAAAAATAACATTTCCTTTAGTTTTATATTTTCTTCTGTTCCTTTACCATTATTATACCAGCAAGTAAAAATGATAAACATTTTATCTCTTTTCGACTACAAGCAACATTAAATTTATTAGAATAATTGAAAAGAAAACTCAGAGTCCAGATTTTAATACAGACTTGTTATGGTGCCCCCCGGAATTCTTCAGATATCCGCTCAGAACGTTCCCACCTAATATATTCAGTGCTGGTGAGAAGAAGCTTCTAGTGTGTTTATTCTCATTCTACGGCATGCACAACAGCAGAAATTACTCCGTTGCATGTGTACAAGAGATCATAGGACTGAGCTACTGAGCATGTGCGACCACGACCACTGAGCACCTTAGCTATACTTTCAAGGAGATAATTAAAGAAACACCAGGGGGCATCATAACAAGTATGTAACAGCAATATAAGGTAATAGGAACATTTTTTAAAAGGATTCCATTGAGTATCAAGATATGTAGTCAATATATTTCAAGGTGCAGTCACCAAACTCCCTGAACTTGACAAACATCACTTTATACTAACATTACACAGTTACTATGCAGAATATTAGCACATTTCCTATTTTATTACATTTTGCATAGGTTAATTCACTGCATAATGTCTTTTTTTGTTGTGTATAATATTGAATTAGATATCCAGCACATTCGTTCCTTTCTATGTAATGCTGCACAATCAATCATGTACATGGCTTTTGACATTTCTTATCATTAGGATATTTTAGGTGAATGAAATGTATTTTATTTATTATGCTATTTTGTTACATTTATTTTTGTTCACTCTGGTAGTTTTACTTGATATTTCCACTTGATAGGAGACAATTTACAGTTAGGGCCAGAAATATTTGGACAGTGACACAAGTTTTGTTATTTTAGCTGTTTACAAAAACATGTTCAGAAATTCAATTATATATATAATATGGGCTGAAAGTGCACACTCCCAGCTGCAATATGATAGTTTCCACATCCAAATCGGAGAAAGGGTTTAGGAATCATAGCTCTGTAATGCATAGCGTCCTCTTTTTCAAGGGACCAAAAGTAATTGGACAATGGACTCTAAGGGCTGCAATTAACTCTGAAGGCGTCTCCCTCGTTAACCTGTAATCAATGAAGTAGTTAAAAGGTCAGGGGTGGATTCCAGGTGTGTGGTTTTGCATTTGGAAGCTGTTGCTGTGAGCAGACAACATGCGGTCAAAGGAACTCTCAATTGAGGTGAAGCAGAACATCCTGAGGCTGAAAAAAAAGAAAAAATCCATCAGAGAGATAGCAGACATGCTTGGAGTAGCAAAATCAACAGTTGGGTACATTCTGAGAAAAAAGTAATTGACTGGTGAGCTTGGGAACTCAAAAAGGCCTGGGCGTCCACGGATGACAACAGTGGTGGATGATCGCCGCATACTTAATTTGGTGAAGAAGAACCCGTTCACAACATCAACTGAAGTCCAGAAGACTCTCAGTGAAGTAGGTGTATCTGTCTCTAAGTCAACAGTAAAGAGAAGACTCCATGACAGTAAATACAAAGGGTTCACATCTAGATGCAAACCATTCATCAATACCAAAAATAGACAGGCCAGAGTTAAATTTGCAGAAAAACACCTCAAGAAGCCAGCTCAGTTCTAGAAAAGTATTCTATGGACAGATGAGACAAAGATCAACCTGTACCAGAATGATGGGAAGAAAAAAGTATGGAGAAGAAAGGGAACGGCACATGATCCAAGGCACACCACATCCTCTGTAGAACATGGTGGAGGCAACGTGATGGCATGGGCATGCATGGCTTTCAATGGCACTGGGTCACTTGTGTTTATTGATGACATAAGAGCAGACAAGAGTAGCCGGATGAATTCTGAAGTGTACCGGGATATACTTTCAGCCCAGATTCAGCCAAATGCTGCAAAGTTGATTGGACGGCGCTTCATAGTACAGATGGACAATGACCCCAAGCATACATCCAAAGCTACCCAGGAGTTCATGAGTGCCAAAAAGTGGAACATTCTGCAATGGCCAAGTCAATCTCCAGATCTAAACCCAATTGAGCATGCATTTCACTTGCTCAAATCCAGACTTAAGATGGAAAGACCCACAAACAAGCAAGACCTGAAGGCTGCGGCTGTAAAGGCCTGGCAAAGCATTAAGAAGGAGGAAACCCAGCGTTTGGTGATGTCCATGGGTTACAGACTTAAGGCAGTGATTGCCTCCAAAGGATTTGCAACAAAATATTGAAAATAAAAATATTTTGTTTGGGTTATGTTTATTTGTCCAATTACTTTTGACCTCCTAAAATGTGGAGTGTTTGTAAAGAAATGTGTACAATTCCTACATTTTCTATCAGATATTTTTGTTCAACCCTTCAAATTAAACGTTACAATCTGCACTTGAATTCTGTTGTAGAGGTTTCATTTCAAATCCAATGTGGTGGCATGCAGAGCCCAAATCGCGAAAATTGTGTCACTGTCCAAATATTTCTGGCCCTAACTGTATGTCCATAAATGCACATTACTAAGATTTATAAGCTAACAATCCATTGCAAAATGCCAAAACAATATATAAACCAATTATGCGATAAGCAATATTTTAGATGTTTCCCATGACCTGGACAACTTTATAGAAATAATTATAAATGAAATATCATGGCTAGCAGAAGCGAATAGCATTGTTAATGTCTCTCACAGCCAAAGAACAGCTTGTGTGCAGCACATTTTATCCTTTAGTGCTTCCTATCCACTAAATTGAGATCTCTACAGATATGATACTGCATCCAAAATTTCTATGATGATAAATATTCTTCCATTTTGATGAAATGAAAATTAATATTGTCATTTCTCCCCAATTCCAGCATGCCACAGATTCATTGTCAGGACCACAGTTTATGACATGTATTAGGCTAAAATATTGTCAGTTCATGAATTTCACATTCCAAACTAGTTATATGTGCATGTAGCTCTCTGAAAGACAAGTCCAGCTATACCCTCACATGGCCAGTCCATTCCTCTATTACTGAGAAATCAGTATTTTAATTGATGTGTAAATGAGGTTGAAAATCTATTTGTAGATCTGAAGTCTCTGTCATTCCAGCTCTATCCCACGCTCAGTGCTGCCTCATCCTGCTTGACTGATGTCTGTTTTGCCAGGAGTCACACAGCACAGAGGCTGTAAGTCAAGCAGAAGGAGATAGAGTTGTGGAAATAATAGAGCTGGAGTGACAAAGGCTTCAGATCTACAGCATTATTTGCAAGTCAATTCAATTGCTAATTTCTCAGTAACAGAGGAAAGGACTGACTATGTAAAGGTATTGCTGGACTTGTCTTTCAAACAGCTACATGCACACCTACATTTATTTATCTTAGTTTGGAGGGGAGAATACCCAGTGCTGACACATTCTTTAACCCCTTCCTGACATGCGCCATACTAGTACTGCTCTGTGGGAACTGCATTCCTGCAAACAGCAGTGCTAGTACAGTGCAATGATCCGCGCTGCCTCACGCTGAGAGCTGCGCCAAGCGGGTGTTGGTGTCAGCTGTATTTGACAGCTGACACCCTGCAGCAATGCCCACGATTGGTTCTAGCACTGATCGTGGGCATTTAACCCCTCTGATGACGCTGTTAGCAGTGACAGCGACATAGAGGGGCATCCATCAGGACAATGCAATGCAATCGTATTGTCCTGATGGTATCCATGGAGACCCCTGGCCCCAAGATGGCAGCAGGGCCCTTCCGGGTCCTGCAGGAAGGTGGCTTCCTGTTATGATGCGGTGGTCTAGGAGCAACATGGAACGAGCTCTGAAGGAAGTGGTAACTGTACTGACCGAAGTCCCTAAGCTCAACACAACACTAGAACTAGCCGTGGAATGCTCCTAACTCTCCCTAGGCATCTTGTCACAGCCTAAGAGCTAACTACCCCTAAAGACAGAAGCAGGAAAACTATCTTGCCTCAGAGAAAATTCCCAAAGGATAGATTAGCCCCCACAAATAATGACTGTGAGTGGAGAGGAAAAAGACATACACAGAATGAAACCAGGATGAGCACAGGAGGCCAGCCTAGCTTGATAGATAGGACAGGATGGAATACTGTGCGGTCAGTATAAAACACTACAAAAATCCACGCAGAGTTTACAAAAAATCTCCACACCTGACTAAAGGTGTGGAGGGTAAATCTGCTTCCCAGAGCTTCCAGCAAGACAGAATTAATTCATACTGATAACGCTGGACAAACATAGAAAGCACTGAACGGATAAGTCCACAATCTGTGAACAGAAAAGTGCAAGCAAAAACTTAGCTTAGCTGAACTGGTCAGGATAACAGGGAAATCCAAAGAGATGTGAATCCAACCAGGAACCATTTACAAGTGGCACTGGCTGAAGGAACAGCCAGGCCTTAATAGCCGAGCAGAAGAGACGATAAGTGGAGGCAGCTGATAACATCTAACTCCAAGGAGCAGCCATACCACTTGAAACCACAAGAGGGAGCCCAAGAGCAGAACTCACAAAAGTGCCACTTACAACCACCGGAGGGAGCCCAAGAGCGGAATTCACAACAGCTTCCCAATGTCTGCAGAGAGCAGGACCTTAGATGCCTCCTTCCCTGCCTGTCAGATGCTGCTCTGATGTTCTGCATTGCGATGTAATACATTAATGTTACATACTGGGACAATGTAAAAAAGTTTAAAAAAAAACAATTAAAAAGTGTTAAAATATTTTTTACAAAATGCCCAAATAAAGAAAAAAAAAAGAATCAAATATTTTTCCAATAAATATATTTATTTATATAAATAAAAGAACAATAAAAGTACACATATTTGGTTTTGCTACGTCCGTCACGACCCACTCTATAAAACTATCCCACTAGTTAAGTCAGTAAACACTGTAAAAAAAATTCAAATTCAAAACTAGGCAAAAAACAATGCTTTATCATAATACTGCCAAACAAAAAGTGCATAAAATGCGATCAAAATGACGAATGCAAATAGAAATGGTACTGCTGAAAACATCATCTTGTCCGGCAAACAACAAGCTGTCATACAGCTCCATCAGCAGACAAGTTAAAAAGTTATAGCTCTCAGAATAAAGGGACACAAAAATAATTGTTTTTTTTTCCCATAAAATAGTTTTTATTGTGTAAAAGTTCCAAAAGATAAAAAAAACTTTATAAATTGGGTATCGCTGTAATTGTACTGACTCGAAGAATAAAGCTGCCTTACCAATTTTACCACAACGGGGTAATAGAGAGGTGTCAATAAGACACCTCTCCATTAGTAATACTATAGTTGTTAAAGGGTTAATAAAACACCATACAGTAAGAAAAAAGTATTTTAATGAAATCAAACAATTAACTCAGTTTTGCCATCTTTATTAGTGTGCCATTCCAAGCAAAGTTCTCGATCTCCTGTAAAAAATGTCAAAATAAAAAAACAACTATATACCAATACCTGTCAACCCCTTAACAGCTATAGGATAAGTAATGGAGAGGTGTCTTATTGACACCTCTCCATTACTAAGCCGGCTTAATGTTACCTTAAATAGGAAGGTGACATTAACCCCTCATTCCCCAACTTGCCACAGCTACAGGGCAAGTGGGAAGAACCAGGCAAAGCTCCAGAATTGGCGCATCAAATAGATGCGCCTTTTCTGGGAAGCTGCGGGCTGCTGTTTTTAGGCTGGGGGGGGGGCCATATCCATGGCCCCTTGCCAGCCTGAGAATAGCATCCCACACCTGTGAGTTTTGCTGGGATGGTTTAAAAATATAGAGGGGACCTGACGTTGTTTTTTTCTTTCATTCATTGTCCTCTGCTTGCGCTGCTGCCGGCAGAGCAGGGGAGAATGGATGGAAGCCGCGTTCAGCACCACACGCAGGGGAACAGTGGCTTACAGTAGCGCTGCTTCCCCGGTGGCCGTCCGTGCGCACAGAGGACAGAGTACACTGTTCTCCATGTGCATGTGTGTGGCACATTTGGCGGCCCGTGTGTCCGGGGTTAAAATGGACATGTCTGCATGTTTTGCACATGGACACATGGTCCGTCAAAACATGCTGACATGTGCATAGACCCATTCACTTGAATGGGTCTACGTGTGTGAGTGTCTCTGGTACGTGAGAAAACTCTCACTACACGTACCGGAGACACTGATGTGTGAAACTGGCCTTTGGGCTTATTTCTTGAGTAGCACATTGTTCTTGTTTTTTTTTATTTATACCATTTTGGGGTAGATGCAATGTTTTATACCCTTCTTATTCCATTTTTGTGCATTGTTGCAGCAACCAAAATACTGCAATTCTGCTGTTTGCATTTTTTCCTCTTTACAGCATTGACCGATGGGTTTAATTAATTTTAAATGTCTTTCTTTACACTGTTGAATCAATATAGTTAAATAGTAGCTAAACCTTTGACAATCTTATATATGATTGTGTCATTTTATTTGCATGCAAAACTGTGGGAGTCCTGATCCTGAGAGCCCGAACAGTCACTCAAAAAACCCTTAAAGTTGCACAGCTTTGGTGACAAGGGCACAAAGCTTCTGCCTGAGCGATCACACAGAGGGGAGTATGAATACACTAGAATGCGCAATAGAATCCTTATTTTGAGCTATCTGGAGGTTTGATAATTGGCTGAAATATTTTTCACCCCTACTGACTTTATAGTGCCTGCTAGTGCTGCTTCTTTTTTTCATATATAGATAGATAGATAGATAGATAGATAGATAGATAGATAGATAGATAGATAGATAGATAGATAGATGTGTATATTTATTTATTTACCCCAATACGATGACTGCCAACTCCACAATAACAAAAGGAACTGCTAGCTGCCACCACCAATGATTTACATAGGCCAATTTGACACCCATTACAGGTAGCATATGGCTTCAGGCGTGCGGTTTACAATGCAAGAGGGAGGGAGCTATTGCATTTTAGATATCTAACCTGCTCAAAGAAAATAAACAAATATTTTACAAATGGCCTCTTGCCTCTCCAGCAGCCTGTCATCTGGCCCTCCAGGCCCCTTCCTTTCGCTTTACCCTGTCATGTGCATTTTCTTTAGCCTGCTTCACTTTGGACTGGGGCTTTTTGCTCGACCAGGCCTCTAGCGTTACTGTGCATTGTGCCATCACAATATCACAACCTGCTTCACTCATGGTTAACGTAGCGCCTCTACAGACGCATGTCATGTGCCGTGATTGCATGGTGCGCAGTGATGCTACAGGCCTTGGTCGAACCAGGAACCCTATCCCAGAGAAAAACAGGCCATAGAAGTTGTGTGGTCATGATGATAGAGATTATGGAAAAAAGCAGCACAGAAGACAAGACGCTGGGCTGCAGGGACAGTAGGACAGATGAGCAGTAAGGTTAACCTTTTATTGACCCTATTGCTGCAATCACACTGAGCGAGTTGCAAAAAATCCAAAGAATGTTAATTTTTGTAAAATTAGTGGAAAATTAAATTTCACTTTGATAAATTTGCTCATCTTTACTTCAATAGCCCTCCGTGGCAAAATGAATAGAATCTTCTAATAGCCATAAAGCTGTGCTGTTCAGTTCTGCAACGATTTCCATCTGGCCATTGCCGGACCTGAGGACAGCTGATCGGTAGGGGTTTGGTTGTTGGACCTCCTCTGATATGATATTGATGAATTCTATGTATAGGTCATCAATGTCATAGTAGTGAATCAACCCGCTAAGATTTGTGGGTCCAATAATGTGAATAGACCAAAAGAATTTAACACTTTCTGGCCTCTCTTTGTTCTATTACTCCTGAACATAATTCTTATTAGTTTGGACATTTATAGGCCCATGTATTAGGTGACTTTTATTCTTGATTTTTACACACCAATAGTTCCTCTTCACTTCCCTTAGAAACAAATTACTTCTAAATTAGTTCCACATCATATACTTGCAGGCACTAAGCAGCTGGAGAAATGGTAGTACACAGCGGCAGATCAATTTATAATCAGTACTCGGTGTAGTTATCCTGACAGATTTCAGCTAGCAGGTAGTATGGATGTGGGTCACCTCTATATTTCCAGCTCCCATGTGTAAGTGGGTGGATTTAGCTTGAACTTGAAAGACTCAAACAGGTGAGAGCCATAGTTCTTTACAGTCCTATGAAATGAAGCATGTCTCTTAAGGCCCCTTCACATTAAGCGACGCTGCAGCGATACCGACAACGATCCGGATCGCTGCAGCGTCGCTGTTTGGTCGCTGGAGAGCTGTCACACAGACCGCTCTCCAGCGACCAACGATGCCGGTAACCAGGGTAAACATCGGGTAACTAAGCGCAGGGCCGCGCTTAGTAACCCGATGTTTACCCTGGTTACCATGCTAAAAGTAAAAAAAAACAAACACTAGATACTTACCTACCGCTGTCTGTCCTCCAGCGCTGTGCTCTGCTTCTCTGCTCTCCTCCTGTACTGTCTGTGAGCCGGAAAGCAGAGCGGTGACGTCACCGCTCTGCTTTCCGGCTCACAGCCAGTACAGGAGGAGTGCAGAGAACAGCGCTGGAGGACAGACAGCGGTAGGTAAGTATGTAGTGTTTGTTTTTTTTTACTTTTAGCATGGTAACCAGGGTAAACATCGGGTTACTAAGCGCGGCCCTGCGCTTAGTTACCCGATGTTTACCCTGGTTACCAGTGAAGACATCGCTGGATCGGTGTCACACACGCCGATCCAGCGATGTCAGCAGGAGTCCACCGACGAAATAAAGTTCTGGACTTTCTTCAGCGACCAACGATCTCCCAGCAGGGGCCTGATCGTTGGTCGCTGTCACACATAGCGATTTCATTAACGATATCGTTGCTACATCACAAATAGCAACGATATCGTTAACAATATCGTTATGTGTGAAGGTACCTTTAGAGTCAATCCTTCCCAACAATGATTGCGTCACTGATGTATTGTTACTTGATTAATGAAAACATCATTCTACAGAAAGCAGGGTATGGTTAGTGTTATTCATGCAGTACTATCGGCTGGAAATTCTTCATTATATAAATGACTCCACAGAGCATACCTGATGAAAGTAATTTTACAATGGAAACGGAGCCGTAAATGGAAGCCCCTCGGCTTCTCCAAAAGGTTTACACAAAAGTTCTATCATTGTATAATATAAATCAAAGCTTTCTAATATACAGTACTTTATGTTTCACATCTTTTCCATATTCAGGGTCTCTTCAGGGAATGGGAACAAGACTTTTTTTATATCCAGAGACTGAAAACTTTTATAGACCTTTATAGACTTAAGGAGGATGCCTGGTACGTTAATATTGATGGCCTATTCTTGGGATAGGTCATCAATGTCTGACTGGTAGGGGTGTGAAACCCAGCATCCTTGCTGATCAGCTCTTACCGATGTCAGCGGCTACCAGAACTGCTCAGCTACGGAGCGGCACAACACAGCTCCGTTGGCTGTATAGTGGCAGCGGCCGGGTACTGCACATCCGCCCCACTATTCAAATCAATTGAGGGGCACATGTGCAGTATACGGTAGCAGCCGCTATTCCATGGACAGAGCTGTGCTGCGCAGCTGTGTAACTGAGCAGTTCCGGCCACTGCCAACATCGAGAACACCTTATTGGCAAGGGTGCTGGGTGTAGCACTCCCACCGAACTGACATTGATGACAATCCTAAGGATAGGCCATCAATGTTAAAATATTGTACAGCCCCTTTAAAATCAGGACATTAGAGAGATTTTCATTCATTACAATGAAATAGCAAAGAAAATCTATGAGTTCTCCAACCACTGAGATACAACAACAAAAGTTTGTACAGAAATTGTAAAATGTCAGAAACTTTGCAACAAGCAAGTCAAGACTATCTGAAAAGAGAAGTCAATGCATCTGCTCATTGCTTATCAATAATGTCAGATGCGAAGACAATATATGTGCATTTTACTGTTTACTTATCGACCATTGAAATTGGTTAATTATCCATTTTAATGATATGTGAGATAGCAGAGAATGTACACACCATTTTTAGCATTTTGATAATGACATATAATCATTAACTCTTAATGTCAGCAATAATTTATGCCAGACGTGCATGTCCTGTGAATGAGTAAGGTAGAAGTTTTCAATATTAAAATCATTATGACAGTTTAGGAAAAAAAAGTTTATAAATGTACAGCAATATTTACATTATAAATTGAGAAACATATAACAAAAAAAGTGATAATTATTGCCGAAAATTATCTGATACAACCTAAACTACTGGCAGACAATGCATGATGCTTGAGTTATATTCATGCAAGCATTCAAGTGTTCTGCATGGAGCAAAAATCCTTTGTAACAAACTTACACTCCTCTATTATTGCCCGCAAAACCCCCTACACTTTTCCTCACCTCCAAAAACAAGGTTTGCATAGATAATCTCTTTCCTTAATGGACAGCAGTTGACTATAGAAATTACTAGCAAATATAAAAAATAAACTTATACAAACACTCTAGGGAAACAGAGTGCACCAGAACATAGGGCCTTTATAAACAGATATACATACATGGTCAAAATTGTTAGTACCCCTCGTTTAAAGACAGAAAAACCCACAATGGTCACAGAAATAACTTGAATCTGACAAAAGTAACAATAAATAAAAATCTATGAAAATGAACAAATGAAAGTCAGACATTGCTTTTCAACCATGCGTCCACAGAATTAAAAAAAAAATAAAACTCATGAAATAGGCCTGGACAGAAATGATGCTACCCTTAACTTAATATTTTGTTGCACAACTTTTTGAGGCAATCACTGCAATCAAACGATTCCTGTAATTGTCAATGAGACTTCTGCCCCTCTCGTCAGGTATTTTGGCCCACTCTTCAAGACCAAACTGATTCAGTTGTCTCGTGTTTTAAGGTTGCCTTTTCCAGACAGCATGTTTCAGCTCTTTCCATAGATACTCAATAGGATTTAGGTCAGGACTCATAGAAGGACACTTCAGAATAGTCCAATGTTTTCCTCTTAGCCATTCATGGGTGTTTTAAGGCTGAGCGTCTTGAGTCATTATCCTGTTGCAAGACCCATGACCTGCGACTGAGACCAAGCTTTCTGACACTGGGCAGCACATTTCTCTCTAGAATCCCTTCATACTCTTGAGATTTCATTGTACCCTTCACAGATTCTGACACCCTGTGCCAGATAACACAATGCAGCCCCAGAACATAACCGAGCCTCCTCCATCTTTCCCAGTAGGGACAGTGTTCTTTTCTTGATATGCTTCATTTTCCATCTGTGAACATAGAGCTGATGTGCCTTACCAAAAAGTACCATTTTTGTCTCAACTGTCCATAGGACATTCTCCCAGAAGCTTTGTGGCTTGTCAACATGTAGTTTGCCAAATTCCAGTCTGTTTTTTATGATTTTTTCAACAATGGTGTCCTCCTTGGTCGTCTCCCATGAAGTCCACTTTGGCTCATACAACGACGGATGGTGCGATCTGACACTGATGTTCCTTGAGCTTGAAGTTCACCTTTAATCTGTTCAGAAGTTTTTCTGGGCTCTTTTGTTACCAGTCGTATTATCCGTCTCTTTGATTTGTCATCAATTTTCCTCTTGCGGCCACATCTAAGGAGGTTGGCAACATTCTCATGGATCTTAAATTTCTGAATAATATGTGCAACTTTAGTCACAGGAATATCAAGCAGCTTGGAGATGGCCTTATTACTTTTACCTTTAACATGTTTGTCTATAATTTTCTTTCTAATCTCCTGAGACAACTCTTTCCTTCGCTTCCTCTGGTCCATGTTGAGTGTAATACACACCATGTCACCAAACAGCACAGAGAGTATCTGTAGTCCTATATACAGGCCCGCTCACTGATTCCAAGCTTGTAAACACCTGTAATGCTAGTTAGTGGGCACACCTTGATTTAACATGTCCCTTTTGTCACATTATTTTCAGGGGTACCATCATTTCTCTCAAGGCCAATTTCATGAGTTTTATTTTTTTATATTCTGTGGAAGCAATGTCTGACTTTCAATTGTTCATTTTTTATTTATTATTACTTTTGTCAGATTCAAGCTATTTCTGCAACCATTGTGTGGGTTTTTCTGTCATTAAATGCGGGGTACCAACAATTTTGACCATGTGTGTATTAATTCCAGGTAATCTGTTCACTTGTAAACACATCTCCCATGAAAGCTCAGTAATGGTTACTGCTGCCCCGTGGCTGGGGATGAATTCCACCAGGATGCCTGAAGGAAAAAGGCAAATCATGGTTTGGGCCAAACTAACAGATATGAATATCCTTGATCCAGTAAGATAAAAGAAGTGGTTTTTATTCCACAACGCATTTCCATGCTGGACTAGCGTCTTTCTCAAGTGTAAAAATCAACTGTCACAAAGCAGAGAGGGCCAAGTACCGTTAGACAACCAAATTTGCGGTCCAGCTCACACAGCTGCTTCCACCACCGACAATCAATTGGAAATAAACTTTCTTTCTGACTCTGGTAACATAGTTAGCAAGGCCGAAGAAAGACATTTGTCTATCCAGTTCGGTCTATATTCTGTCAGAATAAATCCCCATATCTACGTCCTTCTAAAGAACTCTCAATGTAGAAATTATTGTACTAATACTTTTGGTGATGATTTTTGAAAATCATAGTGCCATATTAGGTTCATGGCCTTTTAGGCTTTCACTGGTGCTAAATAAAATTGGGGGTTGTCACTGCTTGGCACATATTGCTACCATTATTGAATGTTAAATGGGTTTTCATGTTCAGTATTATGGCCTATCATTAGTATTGGTGGGGGTATGATTCTTTTCACTGTCATTGCCCAACTGTTTGAATGGGCTGTGGCAATCTGGGAACACTGTAGTCTGTGCTGCCCCTGCCTTTATAATGAGTGTCTGCTGCATCCTGCCAGTGCATTTGTTATCTGACTGGTCTTGGTAAGGCTGTTTCCTTATGGAATGTTTTTCTGAATTTTTCTATATTGCTCTTTTTGAATTTAGTGTTAGGACTCACAAGTATGAGGACCGTTAGCGTTGGGTGCGAGCTTATCTATTTTGGCCAAAATATCAACCAATACCTCATTTAATGTATTTATCACATGCATTTTTTATTGCACTTTTTACCATTTTTGTGCAGGATGCAGCAAGGCCCCTTTTTGTTGGCTGGGTGTACTGGGGCGTCTGTCCTTGTGGGGTGCACGTATATAGTGCTTTGCAGCCCCCCTGACATAATATTATGGGCGTCATTATTTGGCTGTAAGCCGGACACCTTGCATCACACATACCTGTGTGACTGGTGTCCTACTCAAGCCTCATTTGTGTGCATTTTTTTCTACTAGGCAACCACCCACTCCATAATTTTGGTAGGTGTGTTACTCCTAAGCTTGTTTTCACCTTCAAAACCAGGCCAAATTTTACAATTTTGACCAGTATCCCCTTATGACATAATAGCTCTTCATTGGTTCCCACTGATTCTGAAACTATTTATTTGGGACATATTGTACTTCACAACATGCGTTTACTTCTGAAAAAATCAGAAATTTGGTGAAAATTTTTAAATTTTCAAACATTAAATTTTTATGCCCTTAAACCAGAGACTTATGTGACACAAAACGTTAATAAATATTAATTCCCATATGTTTACTTTACATCATCACAATGTTTAAAACATAATTCATTTTTTTTTTGCTAGAAGGGTTAGAAGTTGACTAGCGATTTCTAGTTTTTCCAACAAAATTTACAAAACCATTTATTTTACAGACCAGTTCACAAGAGAAAATGGACTCAAAAATGAGTTGTGCAATTTCTCCTGAGAATGCTGATACCCCATATGTGGGGGAAAAGTGCTGTTTGAGCACACGGCATGGCTCAGAAGGGAAAGAGCATCGTTTGACTTTTTGACCGGAATATTGGATGGAATCAAGAGTGGATGCCATGTCACATTTGGAGAGCCCCTAATGCACCTAAATAATGGAAACCCCCCACAAATGTCCCGTTGAGCAACTTATCTTGATGTGTGGTGAGCACCTTGAATCCCCAGGTGCTTTACAGAATTTTACAACGTTGATCTGTGAAAATGAACCATCAGGTGCTTCACAGAAATTTATAATGCTGAGCCGTGAAAAAAAACATTTTTTCCAAAAAATGTTATTTTAGCCTCAATTTTTTTATTTTCACAAGAGAAACATGAAAGATTGCAAAATACAATTTATTGTACTATTTCTCCTTAGTACACCGATCTCCCATGTGGGGGAAAACTACTGTTTGGATGCACAGCAGGGCCCAGAATGGAAGAAGCGCCATTTGACTTTTTGAATGAACAATTTGCTGTAATCTTTAGCAAACGCTATGTCCCATTTGGATGGCCCCTCATGTGCCTTACCAGTGGAACTCGCCCACAAGTGACCTCATTTTGGAAAATAAATCCCTCAAAGAATTTATCTAGACATGTGTTGAGCACCTAGAACCCCCAGGTGCTTTACAGAATTTTACAATGTTGAGCTGTGAAAATAAAAACAAATATTTTTCCCACAAAAATGTTGTTTTAGCCCCAAATGTTTTCATATTCACAAGGATAGCAGGAGAAAATAGACTCCAAAATTTGTTGTGCAATTTCTCCTGAGTACATTGATATCCCATATGTAGTTGAAAACTACTTTTGGTGTACAGTGCAAAGCTCAGAAGGATGAAGCGCCATAATGGAGTTGAGTTTTGCAATAATGGTTTGAGGGTGCCATGTCACATTGGCAGAGCCCCTATGGTGCCAAAGCAGCAGAACCCCCATAAGTGACATCATTTTACAAACTACACCTCTCAATTAATTCATCTAGGGGTGCAGTGAGCATGTGAACACCACATGTGCCTCACATAAATTTATACCATTGTTGTTGTTTTAGCCCACGTTTTTTAATTTTTATAAGGCCTAATAGTTAAAAATGGACCTCTCAGTTTGTTGTGCAATCTCTGCTGATTATGCATAAAACCCTACATGGAAACGGGAACTGCTTTTGAGGCACAATGCAAAAATCAGAAGTAAAGGAATGTCATAATTTAGTGGAAATTTTTACTGTTATTGTTTACGGCAGTCCATGAAAGCAGAAACCCCCCATATGACCTCATTTTACAAACTACATCCCCTAATGAATTCATGTAGGGATGTAGTGTTCATATAGACACCACATATGCCTCACAGAATTTTTTATGCAGTGAGGAAAAAATAATTATATTTTGAAAACCAAAATTTTGTTTTAGCCCCTTATTTTCACAAGAGGAAGTAGGTAAAAATGACACCATAATTTGTCCCACAATTTGTGCTCAATGTAGAAGTACTCCATATGTGGATGTACAGTACTGCTTAGCTATACGGTAAGACTTGGGAGGAATGGAGCCCTATTATGCCATTCTTTGTGCAGCATAAGTGATTAGATGACTTTATTCTTAGAGTCGGTGTGATTACACCGATTGCAGACTTATATTCTGCTTTTATGTTCGGCTACTGTCACACACTAAAAGACACTTTTTATTGAAAAAACTAGTTTTTGCATCACCACAGTTTGAGAGCTATAATTTTTCCATATTTCTCCTGACAGAGCCATGAGATAGCTTGTTTTTTGCGGGACGAGCTGACATTTTTATTGGTACCATTTTTGGGCACATAACACGGGGATTCCATCTGAATCATGTATTTTAGAGATTTAAACGGAAACCCCAGCATAGCGATCAACGTAGAGCACAGGATAAATGTGACCTATGGCTTACAACGATTTTTGGGAGACAGAATGAACAAATCAACAGCAGGGGAAGAATTGGTTTTATTTTTTTTTTATGCCATTCCTCATGCGGTATAAGCAATTAAACGTCTTAAGGGTATGTTCACACTAGGCGTTTTTGCAGCTTTGTTTTCTACTGTAAAACCTGCTTTTTTTCTGCAGCTTTTTTCCTTCCAAGAGAGCAGGTTTTGCTTTTTTTTTTCTTGCTACATTTTTGTCATGCTACATATGTCTCTTGTGCATGCTGATAAAGTTAAGTGCAAAAAAGAAATCTCATTCTATTTAATCAGATTTTGGCACAAACAAGCTGCACAACCTCATACCTGTGTTTTTGTGGTGCAAAATTTCAGTGTATTTCAACACCTATTACTTTCAGTGTGTGAAAATGCTGAAAGAAGTGACATGCTCTATTGTGCAAAAAAACATGCAAAGCACAAAATACTGATGACAGAAAAACCAAGGTGTGTGCATGAGATTTCTGAAATCTCATAGACTTTACTGGCAAAAGCAGCTGAAAATTATAAGAAACACATTAAAAAACACTAAAAAAACCCTTGTGTGAACACAGCCTTATTCTTCAGGTTGATTACAGTGATATCAGATTTATATATATATTTTTATGTTTGACTGCTGTCACACACTCACAGATGCTCTTTTTGCAAAAACAAGTTTTTAAATACTTACTTACCATATTTAAATACCGTATATACTCGAGTATAAGCCGACCCGAGTATAAGCCGACCCCCCTAATTTTGCCACAAAAAACTGGGAAAACTTATTGACTCGAGTATAAGCCTAGGGTGGAAATGCAGCATTTACCGGTGAATTTCAATAATAAAAATAGATCATTATTTCCCCATAGCTGTGCCATATAGTGCTCTGCGCCGTTCATTATTGCCCTATAGCTCTGCCCCATATAGTGCTCTGCTCCGTTCATTATTGCCCTATAGCTGTGCCCCATATAGTGCTCTGCACCGTTCATTATTGCCCCATAGCTTTGCCATATAGTGCTCTGCACCGTTCATATTTCCCCATAGAAAGCTCTGCCATTGTCGCTGCTGCTGCTGCAGTAAAAAAAAAAAAAAAAACATACTCACCTCTCTTGCTTGCAGCTCCCGGCGTCCGGTCCCGGCGTCTCGTCACGGCGTCTCTGCACTGACTGATCAGGCAGAGGGCGCCGCGCACACTATATGCGTCATCGCGCCCTCTGACCTGAACAGTCAGAGCGCAGAGACGCCAGGAAGATGGAGCGGCGCCCGGCAGCTGGAACGTGGACAGGTGACTATGCGATACTTGCCTGGTCCTGGCGTCCGGCTCCTTCTCCCGGACAGCTGTCTTCGGTGCCGCAGCTTCTTCCTCTATCAGCGGTCACCGTTACCGCTGATTAGAGAAATGAATAGGCGGCTCCACCCCTATGAGAGGTGGAGCCGCCTATTCATTTCTCTAATGAGCGGTCACACGTGACCGCTGACAGAGGAAGAACTGCAGCACCGAAGACCGTGGGACGGCAGGGGGAGCGTCAGGATCGCTGGAAGCAGGTAAGTATGCCTCAGCACCCTCACCCTCTCACCCGCCGACCCTGCCACCCACCTTGACTCGAGTATAAGCCGAGAGGGGCACTTTCAGCCCAAAAATTTGGGCTGAAAATCTCGGCTTATACTCGAGTATATACGGTAGCTATAGTTGTTCCATATTTCGGCAGAGGGCTTGTTTTTTGGGGGACGAGTTGACGTTTTTGTTGGTAACATTTTTTGGCACATGACATTTTCTTTGCTTTCTATTCCAATTTTTGGGAGGCAGAATGAACAAAAACCAGCAATTCAGGATTTTTTTATGTCATTTCACATGTGGTAAAATTTATAAGGCAGCTTTATTCGTCAGGTCAGTATGATTGCAGTGATACCACATTTATATAGTTTTTTTGTTTTGGTGCTTTTACACAATAAAAACTGTTTTACAGAAAAAAAAATATTTTTGCATCCCTTTTTTCAGAGAGCTATAACTTTTATACTTTTCTCCTGATGGATTTGTATGGGGCTTTTATTTAGGGAAAATATGATGTTTTCAGCAATACCATTTTATTTGCATTTGTTTTTAATTGTGTTTTATTCCACTTCTGTTTGGCAGTATGATGATAATGCATTGTTTCTTGCCTCTTTTTTAATTTTTTACAGTAATCACTGAAGGGGTTAACTAGTGTGACATTATTATAGGACGGGTCGTTACGGACATGGCGATTCCAATTATGTGTACTTCTTTGTTTGCTTGTTTTTTATTTTTTCATTGTTATTTTGTGATTGTTAAAAAATATATATTTTTATTTTTTAAATTTTTACAATTTTTTAAAACTTTTTTCTCACTTTTTTACTTAGTCCTACTATGGGACTTTCACTTTCAGATCTCTGATTGCAGTTATAAAGCATAGCAATACAGGAGCATTGCTGTGCTTTTTAACTGTAAGAAGATTTCGGGTCACCATGGCAACCATCATCCCCATGACAATGTCACAGGGCACCGATTGGAGGGCATGGGGGCTCCCTCCACCTGCCTTCTAAATTCAGTGATCAATATCGATCGCTGCAGCATTTAAGGGGTTAGTCTGCAGGGAGCATTGCGGGCAATGCTCCTGGCAGTGAGTGGCAGGTGTGAGCTGTGAAATCATCTAATCACCCGGCAGCACAGGGATACGCAAAGGTTGTGAGGGGATTAAATGTATACCAGCTACATACGGACCCCCAAACAGCTTAAAGGGAACCTGTCACCCCCAAAATCGAAGTTGAGCTAAGCCCACCGGCATCAGGGGCTTATCTACAGCATTCTGGAATGCTGTAGATAAGCCCCCGATGTATCCTAAAAGATGAGAAAAAGAAGTTAGATTATACTCACCTGGGGGTGCAGTCCGATCCCATGGGCGTCGTGGTCCGGTTCGGGGCCTCCCATCTTCTTACGATGATGTCCTCTTCTTGTCTTCATGCTGCAGCTCCGGTGCAGGCGTACTTTGTCTGCCCTGTTGAGGGCAGAGTACAAAGTAGAGGGCAAAGTACTGCAGTGCCGGGCCTCTCTGACCTTTCCCGGTGCCTGCGCACTGCAGTACTTTGCATGAAGATATGAGGCCCCGGACCGCGACGCCCGTCGGACCGGACCACAGCGGGAACGCCCCTGGATGAGTATAATCTAACCTCTTTTTCTCATCTTTCAGGATCCATCAGGGGCTTATCTACAGCATTCCAGAATGCTGTAGATAAGCCCCTGATGCCTGTGGGCTTAGTTCATCTTCTATTTTGGGGGTGACAGGTTCCCTTTAATGACCTTAATGACCAGGGTCGGATATTGATGGCCTATCCTAAGGGAAGGCCATCAAAATTATGAACTTGGAAATATGATCATGTATTTAAAAAAAGCTGTTTTGCGAAAGATCTAATATGTGAAACCACCCAAGGAACACGTTTTGGCCATGGATAATGGTTGTCAAGATAGCTGTATTAATGACCAATAAACAGTAACTGAAAAGTCATTGAAACTGGTGAAAAAATCCTCACGAAAGACAAAACATGTGGAAGGCATATGACAAGGGGCATAACTTACATAGTAGCTGTTATGCATCAATGCAAAATATATAAAAGAGGCTTAACCTTCCAAGTACCATTTTTAATACTAGAGTCTACAAATAATATTAAAGGGACCATTTGGACTCCTACAACACCAGGACCTACACCACTGCTCGCCTTGTGTCAATCACGATTTCCGATTTCCATCGATGATACAATAGACTGCAGTGTTCAGTAAAGTAAGAAGAAGACCAGGGGAAGTTGCACATTTCCTATTCCATTTAGTAAGTAAGTTCTCAGAACTTTTTTTTACTTTTTACTTATCAAGAAGATTTGAAAGTTATGTCTCTGTTGTATTATACTGTATTGTACTTCTCGTGCTCAGCACAATGTTCCACTAACTTCACTACTCTGCAGATCTAGTACATCAACTTTTAACATGGGAAGAATTACTTAATCATAATTTTATCAATTCTAAGATGTGCCCTTTGAAAATAGTTGAATTTTGCTAAGAAACGACAGCAGCACATGTCAAACATTACACAGAGCAGTAATGTCATACATTGTAAGGATTCATCTTTACTTAATTATCCCTAAACCTTTCAAAAATCACACATAATGCAAATTTATAACATACCACATGTTCTAGAAATGTCAAACAGACAAAATCCGGAAAAGTTCTGCCTCATTATTCTTCATTGCCCTAAACATTATTTAAACTTATTTCCTTCAGGGCATTTCCTGACGATTGACAGAAGGTTTGTACTCCTGACATCTCGCATTGTGCTTCCTTTAATATCATCACCAGTGTGGATGATTGATCTGGTATTTTCTAAATTTGGATGGTTCATTTTCCTTAATTTAGGTTGTCATGACAACCATACAAAATATGCTTTTCCTATTTTGGAATTTAATTTCAAACATATTTTGCAATTTTTAGACAAAGTGTAGTAGATATTCTAAGAACAAAAAAAATGCATTTTCTATAATATGTGAATTATAGTATAATAAATTCCAAAAATAAAAAAATTAAATTCCAAAAATAAAATAAAATAAATATTTATACCTCTTTCACCTTAAAGTTTTTTTTTTTTAAAAGTCTGACATAATAGATGTTTGTCTACTTTTCCCCAAAGACACCAGATGTTGTTTCCTGAGCCACTCATGTTACTTGTGTATGATATAAAATCTGGTATGCTTATGAAGTGTGAAAAATGTGATCATCGAGGTTTAATTGGACAATGTCCAACCCCTGGGGTCCTAGATAATTAGCAGAATGAAAAGTGCAGTGGTCTCTTCATTGCTTACACCAGCCACAGTGGCTCATTCGTCAATGTTGCTGCTCCTGGTGCTGCTTTCATTCGAGCTCTTGTGCAAGCAAAAACCAGAAGCTGCAGTTATTTCTGGATGAATACACCGATTTATTCTTTCTATTGAATGATGACGATCCTAAGGGTTTTGATCATCGCTAATGGTCTATTCTAAAGAGATGAGTAATTTCTGTATATGTGTAAATATATTTTTATATATTTATAAGTATCAAGGAAGATATATTACCGAAGAATAATGCCAACAAGACAAGTCGGTGGCAAAACCTAAAATACATATGAATGCAAAAAAAAAAACAACCATATAGTAAAAAAATCATATTAAAGAAAAGATTATAACTTTATCGATGATCAATTGACGTGCTGGGGATATAAAAAAAAAAAACAGGGCGCACACCTAAACACAGGTAAAATTATAAAAACATTGTATATTGGAAGGGAGACGGGTCGGTTTTTTTGCTTTTACAGGTTTTTAAGGAAACAAGTAGAATAAAGTGATTTGATTATATTTGTTTGCATATGCAAATAGCCTCTATTGACAGGAAAAGAGCAAGAGATCTAATGCCACCTGATTGCTCTATCAACCCTAAAAGTCAATATCGACCCTTTACAGGGCCACACCACTTTACACAGAACCAGAAACTTAATTTGCAGACGTGTTTCAGGGTGCTTGCCACTCATCAGTGCAAAGCAGGAGAACTGATTTGGATGGGTGAGAGACCTATGACAGGGATCAAAGGTAGAGTTTCTCCTTGTGGAGAGTGCCTTGTTGGCATAAGGAGACTTATAAGCCATTCAATACTCCTTTGAGAATTTAAATAGCCAAATAACTTCAGAGAGGTAAAGGACAGGAACTCTAGTGCCACCTATTGGAAGTACATATTTGTAATCATGCAACTGATCAATTCACAATGATGATTGAAATGGAACATTTAGACTAATTATAAATATTGCTGTTACATTCAGTAAAGAAAACTGGCAGAGATCAATAGGAAAAGCACAGCATACAAATGCCCTTTAAATTTGTGATAGTTGGAAATTATATATACATTTATTTTTTACAAATGACAGTAGAAGGCAGTAAGTGATAGCAGTTATTCTTAACAGTTTTTTCTCTAAGATCACAATTTTACCTTATGCTGAAGGCTGATGCTAGTAAAAAAAAAGCTTTCTAAAGTTACTGGACGATTAGTGATTTCCTTCCTCTAGTGGTTGATTTCCCAGTCAATGGCTACTCAGAAGTACGGTATTATAAGTAGCAGGACACAACATTATTAGATTGTCTCTTTTCAAGGCCTTTTACATTTATTGAGCTGTGGAAGAGCTAAAAGGCACTTCTTATCCATGTCCTTGACAGCCTAATGAATAGCATTATTGTACATGACATATGTGGGAATTATCTATGGAATCATCATTGAGTACATGAGTAGAATACACTTCTAATGTAAACAAAGAAAAAAGACAAACCTGCCTGGTACATAAGAGGAATTAGAAATGAATCACTTGGAAGATGAATACTTCCATCATGTCAAGGCAATATCTGAAACTCCTACACCTCAGACTTTCTAGAAGTATCAAAAACTTAATCTGTTATATATCACAGATTTTTAACAACATTCCATGGTCTTATCTTTCATTCATTCATTCATTCATTCATTCATATGTGCCATTTTTTTTAAAAAAAATTATCACCTGTGTGTATCACTTTAAAATTGTTGAACTCTTCTGGTGTTTTTACCAGATTTACAGTGGAAAATTCTGCAGCAAGTTCAGTGAATGTGACAAGGAAATTTGCAAGACAAATCTGCACCAAATTGAGTGGATGTTTTCTCTGGAAAACAGGCTAGCAGCTACAGCAAAATATTTGGCAACATATTGGACTTCCCCATTAAATTCAATAGAGAACAGCTTCAAAAAATCCACAGTGAATCTGCAACATGGATATACATGCTGTGTACTAAAAAATATGCCTTGCAGGTCAATTTCTTCATGAAAAAAAATTTGTCCCAGGTAAACTACCCTTATATACTCGAGTATAAGCCGACCCGAGTATAAGCTGACCCCCCTAATTTTGCCACAAAAAACTGGGAAAACTTAATGACTCGACTATAAGCCTAGGGTGGGAAATGCAGCAGCTACCGGTAAATGTCAAAAGTAAAAATAGATACCAATAAAGTAAAATTAATTGAGACATCAGTAGGTTAAGTGTTTTTGAATATCCATATTGAATCAAGAGCCCCATATAATGCTCCATACAGTTTATGATGGCCCCATAAGATGCTCCGTATTAAAATATGTCCCTTATAATCCTGCATAAAGGTTAATAATGGCCCCATAAGATGCTCCGTAGACACATTTGCCCAATATAATGCTGCACAAATGTTGATTATGGCCTCATAAGATGCTCCATACAGACACTTGCCCCATATAGTGCTGCACAAACGTTATGGCCCCATACAGACATTTGCGCCATATAGTGCTGCACAAACGTTATGGCCCCATACAGACACTTGCGCCATATAGTGCTGCACAAACGTTATGGCCCCATACAGACACTTGCGCCATATAGTGCTGCACAAACATTATGGCCCCATACAGACACTTGCGCCATATAGCGCTGCACAAAGTTATGGCCCCATACAGACACTTGCCCCATATAGTGCTGCACAAACATTATGGCCCCATAGATGCTCCATACAGACATTTGCCCCATTTGCTGTTGCTGCTATAAAAAAAAAATCACATACTCACCTCTCCGTCGCTCAGACCGCCGGCCCCTTCAATATTCACCTGCTCCTCGTTCCAGCGTCGCTCCATCTTCAGCATCTTCTGCACTGACGTTCAGGCAGAGGGCGTGCACTAACCACATCACCGCGCCCTCTGACCTGAGCGTCTCTGCAGAAGATGCTGAAGACCGAGCGGCGCCCGGAACGGGGAGCAGGTGAATATCACGCAGCGCAGTGCTCCCCTCCCCATTATACTCACCTGCTCCTGGCGCGGTACAGTCCCTGCTTCCCCGACACCGCAGCTTCTTCCTGTAGTGAGCAGTCACCGTTACCGCTCATTACAGTAATGAATATGCGGCTCTACCCCTATGGGAGGTGGAGCCACATATTCATTACTGTAATGAGCGATACCATGTGACTGCTCACTACAGGAACAAGCTGGGGTGCCAGGAAGCCAGGGACCTGCATGGACCACGCCAGGGGCAGGTGAGTATAATCAGACAGTCCCCGCTCCCCCTCCCCTGCCGTCCCCTGGGTATGACTCGAGTATAAGCCGAGAGGGTCATTTTCAGTCCAAAAAAGTAGACTGCCACGTTGCCATCATGGTGTGCTCACAAATGGTTAATTCAGCGGGGAACCCCTTTGCCTGTGCTGATAGAATTAAAATGTTCTCTTGATTTGGCTACTAAGTCCATGTTCACACATTCAGTATTTGGTCAGTATTTTACATCAGTATTTGTAAGTCAAAATCAGGAGCAGAACAATCAGAGGACAAGTATAAAAGAAACATATGCACCACTTCTGTATTTATCACCCACTCCTGGTTTTAGCTTAGGCTAGGTTCACATTGCGTTAACAGCAGCCTGTTCAGCACATGCGTTAACGGGCTGCTGTTAACACAAGTGCCAACTTGTCATACCGCTAGTGCAGATGCTCTATCTGCGCTAGCAGTGAAGGACCTGGAAACGCTGCAGCCCGCGTTCCAGGGTCTGTCACTCAAAGACGGCACATCGCTAGCGCACGCCTATTGTGGGCGTGCGCTAGTGATGTGTCCGCCATAGGGCTTAATGGCGGCATTAACGGACTGCGTTACACCACGTTATGCCACGGTGTAATGTAGTCCATCTAACGGACCCCTAAAACGTAGTGTGAACCCAGCCTTACAAATGCAGATGTAAAATACTGAACGTGTGAATGTGGCCTTTTTACATTTTACAATTCTGACCAGTGTCACTTTGTGAAGTAATAACTCTAGAACACTTCAAGGGATCCCACTAATTCTGAGAATGTTTTTTCGTGACATATTGTACTTTATCTTTATGATTGTGCTAAAATTTGTTCAATATGACTTGCCTTTATTTGTGAAAAAAATGGAAATTTGGGGAAAATGTTGAAAATTTTGCAGTTTTCAAACTTTTAATTTTTAGGCCCTTAAACCAGATATTTATATTAATAAATAACATTTCCCACATGTCTACTTTACATCAGCACAATTTTTAAAACATATGTTTTGTTAGGAAGTTAGAAGGGTTAAAAGTTGACCAGTGATTTTACATTTTTCCATCAAAAATTACAAAAACCAGTGCGTGTTGTGCCTAAACAGTGGAAACAATCCACAAACAATCCCACTTTGGACACTAGACCCCTAAAGGAATGTATCTAGATGTGTGCTGAACACCTTCAACTCCCAGGTGCTTCACAGAAGTTTATAAAGTTGAGCAGTGAAAATAAAAAATCACATTTTTCCCACAAAAATGTTCTTTTAGCCCAATTTTTTTTTATTTTTACAAGGGTAACAGGAGAAATGTCACCATAATATTTGTTGTGCAATTTCTCCTGAGTATGCCGATACCCCATATGTGGTCAAAAACTACTTTGGGGGCACAGTGCAAAGCTCAAAAGGGAAGAAGCATCATATTGGAATTCAGATTTTGCTGGAATGGCATGAGGGTGCCATTTCACATTGGCAGAGCCCCTGAGGTGTCAGAACAGCAGACACCACCCATAAGTGATGTCATTTTACAAACTACACCTCTCAATAAATTCATCCACGGCTGCAGTGAGCATGTTGACACCACATGTGCTTCACAGAAATTTATACCATTTGGCGGTGAAGAATAATTACATTTTTACAGCTAAAATGTTGTTTTAGCACCAAATATTCAAGTTTTCTAAGGGCTAATAGGAAAAAATGGACCTCTCAGTTTGTTGTGCAATTTGTCCTGAGTAAGTCAATACCCGACATGTAATCGGGAACTACTTTTGAGGCACAGTGAAAAACTCGGAGGGAAGGAGCATCATAATTTAGTGCAGATTTTATTGTTATGGTTTGCGGGTGCCATGACCCACTGGGAGATCCCATGAGGTAACAGAACCCCCATAAGTGACCCCATTTTGCAAACTACATCTCTCAATAAATTTATCTAAGGGTACAGTGATCATAGTGATTCCATAGATGTGTCTGTTAGGACTGGCGGAACGCACCAAGTATAAGGTGTAATGGTATTAGGTGCGTTCGCCGTCCGAGGTCCACCGTGCAGGTGAAAGACCCTGCTGCTAGTAAGACGGACTATATGGCGGTACTAAGTATACACACATGGGTTAACTTCACCCTGCGTGAAGGAAGCGATCCTGTTGCGTCACAGGACCGCAGTACCGCACATAAAGCGCGAGCAAGAAGTCAGCGGACTCAACCCCTACACAGGATTGAAGTCCGATTAGACACTTGCTGGCACAACACCGCAACTGGGTGTGTCAGAGGAATATAAATAATAATATAAAGGCACAAGAGTGCGTGCGGTGCCGCACTGACGGATGCCACTAACCACCCAGGCTTGGGTCAGGAAAGCGCAGAGCAAGCGCACGGCGCCGTACTGGCGGACACAGCAACTGGTAGCTGAAATGTGTGTTTCATGCTGTTGGATAAGTCGGGCGCTAGATAGCAAACATACACCTTCCGCGAACAGACATTCAATAGGGAGGGTTATTTAAAGAGCGACTTTCACTCACAACACACACACATATTTACAAGACAATACTAGCGCATGGCCGTGCGGCCATGCGAGGCTTAAATAGCTGCAGCATGTTTAGGACCTTCCAAAGAAGGACCAATGGAGTGCTGCAGCACCTGAGCATGTGACCCTGGATCTCCACTGAGAGATCTCGCCCTGGGCATGCTCAGAGTGCAAAGCAGGATTTAGTCCTAGCAGCTACAAGGACCTTAGCTGCAGTATCTGATCATGTGACCCTCGATCTCCACTGAGAGATCTTACTCTGGGCATGCTCAGAATGTAAAAAGCAGGACTTAGCCCCAGAAATGTCCGCTCGCCGCTGCCCAGCACTGACTTCAATGGGAGAAGCAGGAAACGCAGCAGTAACTCTAAGCACAGAGTCAGACTGAGCGAGACGCTGGGATCGACGTCTCTGCTGAGCAAGCTCCACTGCGGCAGGAGAAGAATGGGAGACCGCAGCGGAGATGGCCCGAGATTCCCCCTGTGCAGAGGCAGGAACTCGACCCCTAACATTACCCCCCCCTCCCAGGGCCCCCCCCCTCCCTGGGCCTCGCTACGTTCGAAGGCAGCAATGAGCTGCGGAGCCCGAATGTGCTCAGCAGGCTCCCAGGACCTGTCCTCAGGGCCATAACCCTTCCAATCCACCAAATAGAATTTTTTACCACGTACCACCTTGTACCCCAAAATAGCGTTCACCTCGTAATCATCCGTAGACGAACCCGATGTCCCGGCAGATGACTCAGAAAACCGGGACATCTATACGGGCTTAAGGAGGGACACATGAAAGGTGTCGGTGATACCAAGGCGTGGAGGAAGGGCCAGACGGTAGACCACAGGATTAACCTGTTCGAGGACCTTGAAGGGACCCAAGTAGCGAGGTGCAAACTTAGTGGACTCTACATGCAGCCTGATGTTACGGGTGGAGAGCCACACTAAATCGCCAGGAGCAAAGGTCGGGGCAGGGCGCCGATGTGCATCGGCGGAGGACCTCATTCTCTCCTTTGAGGCCCGAATGGCATCCTGAGTGCGGTCCCAAATGTCCCGTGCCTCCACTGCCCAGTCTGCCACCCTGGAGTCAGCAGAGGCCACGGGCATAGGCACAGGAACCCGCGGATACTGGCCGTAATTAAGGAGGAAAGGTGTCTGACCAGTGGAGTCGGCTACAGCGTTATTAAGGGCGAACTCTGCCCATGGTAATAAAGATGCCCAGTCATCCTGCCTGGAAGAAACAAAATGTCGTAGATATGTGACCAGAGTCTGATTGGCCCTCTCTACCAACCCATTCGTCTCGGGATGATATGCGGAAGAGAGATTTAACTCAATGCTGAGAAGACGACAAAGCTCTCTCCAGAACCGAGACGCAAACTGGGGACCCCGGTCACTGACAATTTTGTCTGGCATGCCGTGTAGGCGGAAGATGTGTCTTATGAACAACGCTGCCAAGGCCCGTGCAGAAGGTAACCGTGGGAGCGGCACCAAATGCACCATTTTCGAGAAATGATCGGTAATAACCCAAATGACGGTACAGCCGCGAGACTTGGGCAAACCCACTACAAAGTCCATCCCGACCATCTCCCAGGGCCTGTCTGCCACCGGCAAGGGATAGAGTAACCCAGACGGCCGTTGTCGAGGAGACTTATTTTTGGCGCATGAGACACACGCCAGAACGTAATCTCTGACATCTCGGAGCATATGCGGCCACCAGTACGTCCTCGCCAGCAGCTCAGATGTCCTTTTTGTCCCAAAGTGTCCACCCACCCTGGAGGAATGAGCCCAAGAGAGAACCTCCGGTCGCAAATTTATGGGCACAAAAGTCTTGCCCGGAGGCACAGACTCAAGCGACACCGGAGCCATGGTTCTCAAGCTCTCAGAAGGAACAATAAGCCGAGGCTCTCCTTCCTCCTCCTCAGATGACACAACAGAGTGAGAAAGGGCATCAGCTCGAATGTTCTTCTCCCCAGCGAGATAATGGAGGGTGAAGTGGAATCGGGAGAAGAATAAGGACCATCTGGCCTGGCGAGAATTTAGCCGCGGGGCTGTTTGCAAATATAGCAAATTTTTGTGGTCTGTGAAAACTTGAAAGGGAAAACGAGCCCCCTCCAAGAGATGTCTCCACTCTGAGAAAGCCAATTTCATCGCTAGCAACTCCCTGTCCCCGATGGAATAATTCCTCTCCGCTGGTGTGAAGGTCTTGGAGAAGAAGAAGCACGGATGCTTCCGACCTTGAGCATCCTTTTGGAAGAGGACTGCTCCAGCACCAACGGAAGAGGCATCCACCTCCATTATAAATAGCTTATCGACATCGGGATGATGTAGGATGGGAGCGCTAGCAAAATGAGACTTAGTAGAAGAAAAGGCTCTGGAGACCTCTTCAGACCACACTTTGGGATTTGCTCCCTTCTTGGTGAGGGCTACCAAGGGAGCTACCAGAGTTGAGAAGTGGGGAATGAACTGGCGGTAATAATTAATGAACCCCATAAAGCGCTGCACCGCCTTAAGAGAATGGGGCTCTTGCCAGTCCATCACAGCCTGTAGTTTGGCAGGATCCATAGCCAATCCCTGGGCGGAGATGATATAGCCCAGGAACGGAAAGACTCCTGCTCAAACATACACTTCTCCAACTTTGCATAAAGAGAGTTTGCCCGTAGGAGGTCGAAGACTCTGCCAACATCTCTCCGGTGGGAGTCAATATCAGGAGAAAAGATGAGAATATCATCCAGATAGACTACAACCGAGGTGGAAAGCATATCCCGGAAGATGTCATTGACAAAGTCTTGGAAAAACGGCTGGGGCATTACAGAGCCCGAAGGGCATCACCAGATACTCATAGTGCCCATCTCTGGTGTTAAACGCCGTTTTCCATTCGTCCCCCTCACAGATGCGAATCAGGTTGTAAGCACCCCGCAGATCTAGTTTGGTAAACACCCTTGCTCCCCGAAGCCTATCGAAAAGCTCAGATATCAAGGGGAAAGGATACTTGTTCTTAACGGTGATAGCGTTAAGACCCCTGTAGTCTATGCATGGACGTAGTTCCCCATTCTTCTTCTGCACGAAAAAGAACCCTGCCCCAGCAGGTGACACTGACTTCCTGATGAACCCTCTTGCGAGATTCTCTTGAATGTACTGAGACATTGCCTCCGTCTCCGGGAGAGATAATGGATAGACTCGACCCCGGGGAGGCTCAGCACCAGGCAAGAGATCAATAGGACAGTCATAGGAGCGATGGGGCGGAAGGGTCTCCGCCGCCTTTTTGGAGAACACGTCTGCATACGACCAATATTGCTTGGGGAGAGAGGATAGATCTGCGGGTACCTCTGTAGTAGCAACCTGAACGCACTCTCGGTGACACCTACCCCCACATGATTCACCCCATCCCAGAATTCTGCCTGAGGACCACTCGATGTGAGGAGAGTGGTACCGTAACCAAGGTATCCCCAACAGGACCTCATCAATCCCCTCAGGAATGATGAGCAGAGATATAATCTCCTGATGGGATGGTGACATGGACAGAGTAAAAGGGATGGTCTGATGTGTTATCTGTGCGGGCAGTGTCGACCCATTCACCACTCGTACCGTTACTGGTTGAGGTAGCATAACCAGGGGTATTGCGTGACGTTGGGCGAAGGCAGAAGACATAAAATTGCCCTCCGCCCCAGAATCCACGCAGAGGTCTACCGAGTGGGAGGATGAGCCTAATGTTATTGTCCCCTTAAAGGATAATTTGGAGGCAAACGTCGCCGTGTCTAGTGCACCTCCACCTACTACCACTAGACGCTGACGTTTCGTCGACCGCTGGAGACATCTGGTGGCAAGATGTCCTGACTGTTGGCAAACATGACAAACCTGGAGTGCACGAGCGGTCCGGGACTTAGATCCCGCTCGTGACACTACCATAGGCTCATGGGACTCAGGAGCCTGGACTGGAGATTCCAAAGGTTTGGCGAAGGTGGGAGCCAGCCGAAACCGCTGCCTACACTGGGCTCGCTCTAACCTCCGCTCGTGAAAACGGAGGTCAATACGAGTGGATACTGTTATTAATTCCTCCAGTGTGGCGGGAATCTCCCTAGTGGCCAGGGCATCCTTAACGTGGTCAGCCAGCCCCCTCCAAAATATAGGAATAAGGGCCTTATCCGACCACTCCAGCTCAGATGCTAGCGTGCGGAAGTGGACGGCAAACTGGCTGACCAAGGATGAGCCCTGAGTCAATGCCAACAGTTGGAGTGCCGTATCATGGGTGACACGAGGTCCTAAAAAGACCTGTTTCAGAGTGCTCAGGAATAACGGAGCACTCTGCACCACATGATCGCCACGCTCCCACAGCGGCGTAGCCCACTGCAACGCCCTGTCCGACAATAAAGATACGATAAAGCCCACCTTAGCCCGCTCTGTAGGGAAACGAGAGGCCAGAAGCTCGAGATGTATTGAGCACTGACTCACGAAACCCCTAGAGGACTTACTGTCACCAGAAAATTTCTCTGGTAGCGGGAGGCGAGATAGCGTCGGTTCAGGGGCGGCAGTGGACAAGGTAGCTGCAGCCACACTTGCAGCCTGAACAGCGACAGCAGTAACATCCACAGCTGAGGTTGATCGCTCAAGAGCCGCCAACCTTCCCTCCAGCTGCTGGATGTACCGCTGTGAACGCTGATCGTCCGTCATTACTAGCCAGACCTTGGCGCTAGTATTATGTTAGGACTGGCGGAATGCACCAAGTATAAGGTGTAATGGTATTAGGTGCGTTCGCCGTCCGAGGTCCACCGTGCAGGTGAAAGACCCTGCTGCTAGTAAGACGGACTATATGGCGGTACTAAGTATACACACATGGGTTAACTTCACCCTGCGTGAAGGAAGCGATCCTGTTGCGTCACAGGACCGCAGTACCGCACATAAAGCGCGAGCAAGAAGTCAGCGGACTCAACCCCTACACAGGATTGAAGTCCGATTAGACACTTGCTGGCACAACACCGCAACTGGGTGTGTCAGAGGAATATAAATAATAATATAAAGGCACAAGAGTGCGTGCGGTGCCGCACTGACGGATGCCACTAACCACCCAGGCTTGGGTCAGGAAAGCGCAGAGCAAGCGCACGGCGCCGTACTGGCGGACACAGCAACTGGTAGCTGAAATGTGTGTTTCGTGCTGTTGGATAAGTCGGGCTCTAGATAGCAAACATACACCTTCCGCGAACAGACATTCAATAGGGAGGGTTATTTAAAGAGCGACTTTCACTCACAACACACACACATATATTTACAAGACAATACTAGCGCATGGCCGTGCGGCCATGCGAGGCTTAAATAGCTGCAGCATGTTTAGGACCTTCCAAAGAAGAACCAATGGAGTGCCGCAGCACCTGAGCATGTGACCCTGGATCTCCACTGAGAGATGTCGCCCTGGGCATGCTCAGAGTGCAAAGCAGGATTTAGTCCTAGCAGCTACAAGGACCTTAGCTGCAGTATCTGATCATGTGACCCTCGATCTCCACTGAGAGATCTTACTCTGGGCATGCTCAGAATGTAAAAAGCAGGACTTAGCCCCAGAAACGTCCGCTCGCCGCTGCCCAGCACTGACTTCAATGGGAGAAGCAGGAAACGCAGCAGTAACTCTAAGCACAGAGTCAGACTGAGCGAGACGCTGGGATCGATGTCTCTGCTGAGCAAGCTCCACTGCGGCAGGAGAAGAATGGGAGACCGCAGCGGAGATGGCCCGAGATTCCCCCTGTGCAGAGGCAGGAACTCGACCCCTAACAGTGTCACATAATTTTATACCAATTGGAGGTATAAAAGCAGGAGCATTGCTGTGCTTTATAACCTGTCAGTGCATAAGACACAAGTTAGTTAGATCATGCACTGTGCATGATCTAGCTAACTTGCTAGAGCCTAGTGACCCTGTTGTCATCATGATGATATTCGGTCACCATGGCAACCATCGGACCCTTGCGATGATGTCATAGGAGCGTTGATCAATGTGTTTAGGGAGCCCCCTCCCTCTGCCTTCCTTCTCAATGTTGCTATCAATATCGATTGCAGTATTTAGCTGGTCAAACCACCAGGAGCGGTGCTGTCAAATCAGCTGAATACCTGGTGGCGATTACCCACGCACAGCTCCTGTGGGAGCAAAATCACCATGACGTATCCATACGTACAAGGTCAGTAAGTACTTACCAACCTGGACGTGTGGATACATCCAAGGTTGTGAAGGGGTTAAAGTGAGACTAGTGCAAAAAAAGCATCTGTTGAAGAAGCTGTCTATAAATCTACAGAGTAAACAAAATTTAACGTGGTTACTATTGACTGCGTGGCCACAAGACATTTTCGAACTTCTCACTCAATGATGCAAAATTTTTAAAGTTACAGGTTCTGCTCAATCTTAAGGTACCGTCACACTTAGCGACGCTGCAGCGATACCGACAACGATCCGGATCGCTGCAGCGTCGCTGTTTGGTCGCTGGAGAGCTGTCACACAGACCGCTCTCCAGCGACCAACGATCCCGAGGTCCCCGGTAACCAGGGTAAACATCGGGTAACTAAGCGCAGGGCCGCGCTTAGTAACCCGATGTTTACCCTGGTTACCATCGTAAAAAAACAAACAGTACATACTTACATTCAGCTGTCTGTCCCTTGCCGTCTGTTTGCTGCACTGACTGCTGGCCGCAAAGTGAAAGCAGAGCACAGCCACAGCGGTGAGTCACCGCTGTGTGACTCACCGCTGTGCTGTGCTTTCACTTTCACTTTGCGGCCAGCAGTCAGTGCAGGAAATAGACGGCAAGGGACTGACAGCTGAATGTAAGTATGTACTGTTTGTTTTTTTACGATGGTAACCAGGGTAAACATCGGGTTACTAAGCGCGGCCCTGCGCTTAGTTACCCGATGTTTACCCTGGTTACCAGTGAAGACATCGCTGAATCGGTGTCACACACACCGATTCAGCGATGTCTGCGGGGAGTCCAGCGACGAAATAAAGTTCTGGACTTTCTTCCCCGACCAGCGACAGCACAGCAGGGGCCTGATCGCTGCTGCCTGTCACACTGGACGATATCGCTAGCGAGGACGCTGCAACGTCACGGATCGCTAGCGATATCGTCTAGTGTGACAGTACCTTTAACCCCTTTACCCCCAAGGGTGGTTTGCACGTTAATGACCGGGCCAATTTTTACAATTCTGACCACTGTCCCTTTGTGAGGTTATAACTCTGGAACGCGTCAACGGATCCAAGTGATTCTGACATTGTTTTCTCGTGACATATTGTACTTCATGACAATGGTAAAAATTCTTTGATAGTACCTGCGTTTATTTGTGAAAAAAACGGAAATTTGGCGAAAATTATGAAAATTTTACAATTTTCCAACTTTGAATTTTTATGCAATTAAATCACAGAGATATGTCACACAAAATACTTAATAAGTAACATTTCCCACATGTCTACTTTACATCAGCACAATTTTGGAACCAAAATTTTTTTTTGTTAGGGAGTTATAAGGGTTAAAAGTTGACCAGCAATTTCTCATTTCTACAACACTATTTTTTTTTAGGGACCACATCTCATTTGAAGTCATTTTGAGGGGTCTATATGATAGAAAATACCCAAGTGTGACACCATTCTAAAAACTACACCCCTCAAGGTGCTCAAAACCATATTCAAGAAGTTTATTAACCCTTCTGGTGCTTCACAGGATTTTTTGAATGTTTAAATAAAAATGAACATTTAACTTTTTTTCACAAAAAATTTAATTCAGCTCCAATTTGTTTAATTTTACCAAGGGTAACAGGAGAAAATAGACCCCAAACATTGTTGTACAATTTGTTCTGAGCACGACAATACCCCACATGTGGGGGTAAACCACTGTTTGGGCGCAAGGCAGAGCTCGGAAACGAAGGAGCGCCATTTGACTTTTCAATGCAAAATTGACTGGAATTGAGATGGGACGCCATGTTTCGTTTGGAGAGCCCCTGATGTGCCTAAACATTGAAACCCCCCACAAGTGACACCATTTTGGAAAGTAGACCCCTTAAGGAACTTATCTAGATGTGTGGTGAGCACTTTGACCCACCAAGTGCTTCACAGAAGTTTATAATGTAGAACCGTAAAAATAAAAAATCATATTTTTTCACAAAAATTAACTTTCGGCCCCCAATTTTTTATTTTCCCAATGGTAAGAGAAGAAATTGGACACCAAAAGTTGTTGTACAATTTGTCCTGAGTACGCTGATACCCCATATGCGGGGGTAAACCACTGTTTGGGCGAATGGGAGAGCTCGGAAGGGAAGGAGCACTGTTTGACTTTTCAATGCAAAATTGACAGGAATTGAGATGGGACGCCATGTTGCGTTTGGAGAGCCACTGATGTGCCTAAACATTGAAACCCCCCACAAGTGACACCATTTTGGAAATTAGATCCCCTAAGGAACTTATCTAGAGGTGTGGTGAGCACTTTGACCCACCAAGTGCTTCACAGAAGTTTATAATGCAGAGCCATAAAAATAAAACAAAAAATTTTTCCCACAAAAATTATTTTTTTAGCCCCCAGTTTTGTATTTTCCCGAGGGTAACAGGAGAAAGTGGACCCCAAAATTTGTTGCCCAATTTGTCCTGAGTGCGATGATACACCATATGTGGGGGGAACCACTGTTTGGGCGCATGGGAGGATTCGGAAGGGAAGGAGTGCCATTTGAATACAGACTTAGATGGAATGGTCTGCAGGTGTCACATTGCATTTGCAGAGCCCCTAATGTACCAAAACAGTAGAAACCCCCCACAAGTGACACCATTTTGGAAACTAGACCCCCTAAGGAACTCATCTAGATGTGTTGTGAGAGCTTTGAACCCCCAAGTGTTTCACTACAGTTTGTAACGCAGAGCCGTGAAAATTGAAAAAAAAAATCTTTCCCCCAAAAATTATTTTTTAGCCCCCAGTTTTGTATTTTCCCGAGGGTAAGAGGAGAAATTTGACCCCAAAAGTTGTTGTCCAATTTGTCCTGAGTACGCTGATACCCCATATGTTGGGGGGAACCACCGTTTGGGCGCATGGGAGGGCTCGGAAGGGAAGGAGTGCCATTTGGAATGCAGACTTAGATGGAATGGTCTGCAGGCGTCACATTGCGTTTGCAGAACCCCTAATGTACCTAAACAGTAGAAATCCCCCACAAGTGACCCCATATTGGAAACTAGACCCCCATGGAACTTATCTAGATGTGTTGTGAGAACTTTGAACCCCCAAGTGTTTCACTACAGTTTATAACGCAGAGCCGTGAAAATAAAAAATCTTTTTTTTCCCACAAAAATTATTTTTTAGCCCCCAGTTTTGTATTTTCCCAAGGGTAACAGGAGAAATTGGACCCCAAAAGTTGTTGTCCAATTTGTCCTGAGTACGCTGATACCCCATATGTTGGGGTAAACCCCTGTTTGGGCACACGGGAGAGCTCGGAAGGGAAGAAGCACTGTTTTACTTTTTCAACGCAGAATTGGCTGGAATTGAGATCGGACGCCATGTCGCGTTTGGAGAGCCCCTGATGTGCCTAAACAGTGGAAACCCCCCAATTATAACTGAAACCCTAATCCAAACACACCCCTAACCCTAATCCCAACAGTAACCCTAACCACACCTCTAACCCTGACACACACCTAACCCTAATCCCAACCCTATTCCCAACTGTAAATGTAATCTAAACCCTAACCGTAACTTTAGCCCCAACCCTAACTGTAGCCTTAACCCTAGCCCCAACCCTAACTTTAGCCCCAACCCAAACTGTAGCCCTAACCATAGCCCTAGCCCTAACCCTATCCCTAGCCCTAACCCTAGCCCTAACCCTAACCCTAACCCTAGCCCTAACCCTAGCCCTAACCCTAGCCCTAACCCTAGCCCAAACCCTAGCCCTAGCCCTAACCCTAGCCCTAATGGAAAAATGGAAATAAATACATTTTTTTAATTTTTCCCTAACTAAGGGGGTGATGAAGGGGGGTTTGATTTACTTTTATAGCAGGTTTTTTAGCGGATTTTTATGATTGGCAGCCGTCACACACTGAAAGACGCTTTTTATTGCAAAAAATATTTTTTGCGTTACCACATTTTGAGAACTATAATTTTTCCATATTTTGGTTCACAGAGACATGTGAGGTCTTGTTTTTTGCGGAACGAGTTGACGTTTTTATTGGTAACATTTTCGGGCACGTTACATTTTTTGATCGCTTTTTATTCCGGTTTTTGCGAGGCAGAATGACCAAAAACCAGCTATTCATGAATTTCTTTTGGGGGAGGCGTTTATACCGTTCCGCGTTTGGTAACTTTTTTTTTTTTTGCTGATGATGCTGTATGGCGGCTTGTTTTTTGCGGGACAAGATGACGCTTTCAGCGGTATCATGGTTATTTATATCTGTCTTTTTGATCGCGTGTTATTCCACTTTTTGTTCGGCGGTATGATAATAAAGCGTTGTTTTTTGCCTCGTTTTTTTTTTTTTTCTTACGGTGTTTACTGAAGGGGTTAACTAGTGGGCCAGTTTTATAGGTCGGGCCGTTACGGACGCGGCGATACTAAATATGTGTACTTTTATTGTTTTTTAAAAAATTTAGATAAAGAAATGTATTTACGGGAATATTTATTTTTTTTTTCATTAGTAACATAGTAACATAGTTAGTAAGGCCGAAAAAAGACATTTGTCCATCCAGTTCAGCCTATATTCCATCATAATAAATACCCAGATCTACGTCCTTCTACAGAACCTAATAATTGTATGATACAATATTGTTCTGCTCCAGGAAGACATCCAGGCCTCTCTTGAACCCCTCGACTGAGTTCGCCATCACCACCTCCTCAGGCAAGCAATTCCAGATTCTCACTGCCCTAACAGTAAAGAATCCTCTTCTATGTTGGTGGAAAAACCTTCTCTCCTCCAGACGCAAAGAATGCCCCCTTGTGCCCGTCACCTTCCTTGGTATAAACAGATCCTCAGCGAGATATTTGTATTGTCCCCTTATATACTTATACATGGTTATTAGATCGCCCCTCAGTCGTCTTTTTTCTAGACTAAATAATCCTAATTTCGCTAATCTATCTGGGTATTGTAGTTCTAGCATCCCCTTTATTAATTTTGTTGCCCTCCTTTGTACTCTCTCTAGTTCCATTATATCCTTCCTGAGCACCGGTGCCCAAAACTGGACACAGTACTCCATGTGCGGTCTAACTAGGGATTTGTACAGAGGCAGTATAATGCTCTCATCATGTGTATCCAGACCTCTTTTAATGCACCCCATGATCCTGTTTGCCTTGGCAGCTGCTGCCTGGCACTGGCTGCTCCAGGTAAGTTTATCATTAACTAGGATCCCCAAGTCCTTCTCCCTGTCAGATTTACCCAGTGGTTTCCCATTCAGTGTGTAATGGTGATATTGATTCCCTCTTCCCATGTGTATAACCTTACATTTATCATTGTTAAACCTCATCTGCCACCTTTCAGCCCAAGTTTCCAACTTATCCAGATCCATCTGTAGCAGAATACTATCTTCTCTTGTATTAACTGCTTTACATAGTTTTGTATCATCTGCAAATATCGATATTTTACTGTGTAAACCTTTTACCAGATCATTAATGAATATGTTGAAGAGAACAGGTCCCAATACTGACCCCTGCGGTACCCCACTGGTCACAGCGACCCAGTTAGAGACTATACCATTTATAACCACCCTCTGCTTTCTATCACTAAGCCAGTTACTAACCCATTTACACACATGTTCCCCCAGACCAAGCATTCTCATTTTGTGTACCAACCTCTTGTGCGGCACGGTATCAAACGCTTTGGAAAAATCGAGATATACCACGTCCAATGACTCACCGTGGTCCAGCCTATAGCTTACCTCTTCATAAAAACTGATTAGATTGGTTTGACAGGAGCGATTTCTCATAAACCCATGCTGATATGGAGTTAAACAGTTATTCTCATTGAGATAATCCAGAATAACATCCCTCAGAAACCCTTCAAATATTTTACCAACAATAGAGGTTAGACTTACTGGCCTATAATTTCCAGGTTCACTTTTAGAGCCCTTTTTGAATATTGGCACCACATTTGCTATGCGCCAGTCCTGCGGAACAGACCCTGTCGCTATAGAGTCACTAAAAATAAGAAATAATGGTTTATCTATTACATTACTTAGTTCTCTTAGTACTCGTGGGTGTATGCCATCCGGACCCGGAGATTTATCTATTTTAATCTTATTTAGCCGGTTTCGCACCTCTTCTTGGGTTAGATTGGTGACCCTTAATATAGGGTTTTCATTGTTTCTTGGAATTTCACCTAGCATTTCATTTTCCACCGTGAATACCGTGGAGAAGAAGGTGTTTAATATGTTAGCTTTTTCCTCGTCATCTACAACCATTCTTTCCTCACTATTTTTTAAGGGGCCTACATTTTCAGTTTTTATTCTTTTACTATTGATATAGTTGAAGAACAGTTTGGGATTAGTTTTACTCTCCTTAGCAATGTGCTTCTCTGTTTCCTTTTTGGCAGCTTTAATTAGTTTTTTAGATAAAGTATTTTTCTCCCTATAGTTTTTTAGAGCTTCAATGGTGCCATCCTGCTTTAGTAGTGCAAATGCTTTCTTTTTACTGTTAATTGCCTGTCTTACTTCTTTGTTTAGCCACATTGGGTTTTTCCTATTTCTAGTCCTTTTATTCCCACAAGGTATAAACCGCTTACACTGCCTATTTAGGATGTTCTTAAACATTTCCCATTTATTATCTGTATTCTTATTTCTGAGAATATTGTCCCAGTCTACCAGATTAAGGGCATCTCTAAGCTGTTCAAACTTTGCCTTCCTAAAGTTCAATGTTTTTGTGACTCCCTGACAAGTCCCCCTAGTGAAAGACAGGTGAAACTGCACAATATTGTGGTCGCTATTTCCTAAATGCCCGACCACCTGCAGATTTGTTATTCTGTCAGGTCTATTAGATAGTATTAGGTCTAAAAGTGCTGCTCCTCTGGTTGGATTCTGCACCAATTGTGAAAGATAATTTTTCTTGGTTATTAGCAGAAACCTGTTGCCTTTATGGGTTTCACAGGTTTCTGTTTCCCAGTTAATATCCGGGTAGTTAAAGTCCCCCATAACCAGGACCTCATTATGGGTTGCAGCTTCATCTATCTGCTTTAGAAGTAGACTTTCCATGCTTTCTGTTATATTTGGGGGTTTGTAACAGACCCCAATGAGAATTTTGTTACCATTTTTCCCTCCATGAATTTCAACCCATATGGACTCGACATCCTCATTCCCTTCGCTAATATCCTCCCTTAAAGTGGACTTTAGACAAGACTTGACATAGAGACAAACCCCTCCTCCTCTCCGATTTTTACGATCCTTTCTAAACAGACTGTAACCCTGTAAGTTGACTGCCCAGTCATAGCTTTCATCTAACCATGTCTCGGTTATTCCCACTATGTCAAGGTTACCTGTAGATATTTCTGCTTCTAGTTTTTCCATCTTGTTTGTCAGGCTTCTGGCGTTTGCGAGCATGCAGTTTAGAGGATTTTGTTTTGTTCCAATCTCCTCACTGTGGATTGTTTTAGAAATGTTCTTACCTCCCTTCAGAGTATGTTTTCCTGGGTCGTCTTTGTTCGAGTCTAATGTTTTTCTTCCCGTTCCCTCTTCTTCTAGTTTAACGCCCTAATATTTAGGAATATTTTTTTTATTTTTTTTTACACATTTTGAAATGTTTTTTTTTTACTTTTTTACATTGTCCCAGGGGGGGACATCACAGATCAGTGATCTGACAGTTTGCACAGCACTCTGTCAGATCACTGATCTGACATGCAGCGCTGCAGCCTTCACAGTGCCTGCTCTGAGCAGGCTCTGTGAAGCCACCTCCCTGCCTGCAGGACCCGGATCCACGGCCATCTTGGATCCGGGGCTGGAGGAAGCAGGGAGGGAGGTGAGACCCTCGCAGCAACGCGATCACATCGCATTGCTGCGGGGGCTCAGGGAAGCCCGCAGGGAGCCCCCACCCTGCGGGAAGCTTCCCTATACCGCCGGCACATCGCGATCATCTTTGATCGCGGTGTGCCAGGGGTTAATGTGCCGGGGGCGGTCCATGACCGCTCCTGGCACATAGTGCCGGATGTCAGCTGCGATAAACAGCTGACACCCGGCCGCGATCGGCGGCGCTCCCCCCGTGAGCGCCGCCGATCGCGCTGAACGTACTATCCCGTCCATGGTCATGGGGGCCCACCCCACCTCGACGGGATAGTACGTCCCATGTCAGAAAGGGGTTAAATAAAGGGCCACGTTATTTAGTTTTTGCATTGTATTTCAATCTTGTTTTTAGTTCAATATTAAAATAAAAAAGTTTAGAAAAAATAAAGGAATACTGTACAGCTGTCACAAACAGACTCAGTTAAGTCCAACGGACGACACAATGAACACCAACAATGAGGATAGAAAAAGGGCAGCAAGGCTCTTACAATAGGGAACGAGGGATGGGGCACTTCCTAACTTAGCCTGTGCCTATCCCTAAGCACCCCTAATGCCCTATGTGGTCCCTACCCTGCCATCATCATGAACCTGGTCCCTGGCTGCCACCTCACTATACCCTGGCTAGTACACTGGCCGGCAAGGATGCTAGCCTCACCACTGCAGATGGTGAAAACACAGGGGGTAGTGACAAGCACCAGACAGGGAATAAGGAAACTTAGCTTCCAAGCTGCTGCTGCAAACTCCACTCAGCAGAGAATACAGAACCAGGACCTCAAACAGCCGATACACAATGACACCAGAGAGCTCCACAGTCATTGGCTGGTCTCCAGAGAAACTCTATCACCATCAGTCAGCTGATGCATCAGGTGACTATTTAAATAATGGTGGAAGTGGTCACCATCCACATCAGCTGACCTAGCAACTCAGCAGCTGCAGCAAGCTGCCAGCAAGGAAAACTGACATTAACCCTTGCTGGCCTGTAAGGAAAAAATCTACATTTAAATTAGTGGAAAAAGAGCTGCCACGAATTCAAAAATGGATTGTGACAACAGCAAAGTGCATAGTCTAATAATTAATTTTCAATAGGAGAAAAATATATGGAGTTTAATGCACGGGAAGTATTTGTTTCTGTAGTATAATAATTATAAACTAGTGCAGGCTATTGTTATGCATGGCTTAGCTTTTTTCTTAGAAAATGTAATTCAAAATGTCATCTATGTATCCAAGGTGCCAAATTGTACATGCTAATTGGCTACACATTATGTGGAACTCTCAAAAATTAGTTTTATTTTGGACTAACATTTACAAAGGTAATTTACTCTAGTCATCCCTGCGCTGAAAGTTTTAAAGGTATCTCTTGAGTTGTTTACAGGGTGTAAAATATACTAACAACATTAGAAAGTTTATTCTAAGAATTGTTTTTTTAAGGCCAGACTGCTTATAGCCATAAAACCCTATTTCATTATATAAAAAAATCTATCCAACAAAATACAAATGTAAGAAAATCCCAAGAAAATTATTTTGTTCCTTTTGGATGCCAGTATGTAAAATGGAAGATCATAGTGATCAGTTAAAAAAACATATACGGTATATTTTGTATTTTATTTTATTTTTGCTTTGAGCAGTGGCAATGTTGGAAGATGGATGTTCTTTTATGGATATTTTGGGGGGTAATTGCATAATGAAAAGTAAATGCAAATTGAAGCAATAAATTATATATCTAATATATAATTGCCTAGAATACTACTTCCTGCAATTTGTGCCAACTTCCGTGGCTTTGTCCGGAGCTAATGTCCGGAGCTAATGTCCGGAGCTAATGTCCGGAGATAAGTGACGTCAACAGTGTCCAGTGTCTGATTGGTTGCCGCCTGCTGCGAGCGACCAATCAGAAACGTGCCGTACTGTGACACACTCCGCCCGCCATTTTGGTTTGATTTTTGAATTTTTACCTCACAGCAAGTTTCTACTGCGTGGAGGCGGGCCCAGTGACGTTGCTCTTCAAGCTCCTGCCGAATTTCGTCAAAAAAATGATAATACCATTTACCAAAACTATATATATTTAGTTGTGAAGTGGTTCAGTGACATTTTCACACCAATTTTGAACTTTTGTTTGGTGTTTTCTCCATATACTGCCTATTATTTTTGTTCTTTCTTACTATTATTTATTAATTATATTATTCTTACATTTCATTTGAATAAATAAAGTATATATGGATTCTAGACTCCCGATTCTTTAGAATCGGGCTGCCATCTAGCATATTTTATATTTACTATAGATTTATGTGTGTTCAATGTGATCACACATTCAGTATTTGGTCAGCATTTTACATCAGTATTTGTAAGCCAAAATCAGAAGTGGGACAAGTGTAATAGAAACATGTCCCCACTTCTGCATTTTTCACCCACTCGTGGTTTTGGCTTACAAATACTGATGTAAAATACTGACCAAATACTGAACGTGTGAATGTGGCTTTTGTAAGATTGCTCTTACTGAGTGTATTGGGGGACACTCGCTTAGCACGTGATTCAAGCACACGGGCATGGTTTTTCCCACAAAACAGTCCACATGGTTTATTATGGCACCATAAACCACAGAAATATGAACAATAAACAAACAGTCTTTGCATCAATCTTCACATTAACAGTATACGGCTTTGAAAACGCAGTCACTAATCACGTTGAACCTCTGTGTCCAGTTATCGTGGGTGACCGCACGCCATGCAGTTGATTAATGTCCATGGAGCACAACAGGCACCAACATATGACATTACGGTTGCAGCAACTAAACACGCTGGTCCTCCCCTGACCAGTTGCCATTGGTTACCACACAGTTCATATCACAAGTACCAACAGTCTGTACAGGTACCTGACGGGAGCTCCTGCTCCACCTGCTGACTCCTTGTCAGTCCTCTCTTCCAGGAAAGCTGCCTCAGGGGAATCACCAACTTGCCTGTGCGGCATATCTTAGTCAGTCCAGACCCACCGAAGGACGATAGCTTCCCCTAGGGATCCGGTCCTACTCCCAGGACCTCCCAACACCAGCATGTGGCCTGTCCAGGTGCTGTTCAGGACATTAGTCCAACACCCCAGGCCACCAGGTCTGAAGCCCCACCATGTGCTCTTCAGGAAGCCTCCTCCCAGGTCTTCCAACACAGGCTTTAAACAGGAAACTCGCAGCGACCATACACAGGACCCACACCCTGGTCACATTATATATCCTTAACCACTCCCCTGGGTGGGAGTGTGGGTATGTGTGGCTAGTTTGTCCCACCCATCTCACATAACTAGCCCAGCCAGCCTCCCATGACTATTACAACATGCAAACACTTGTGGGACTATAGGTCCCAGAACACCACATCGCTTCAGGCTGGCAGTGCAGAGTCCCCTCCTCTGCGACACATATATCGGCCATTCACCACAATGCCGGACTTTGTCACATAATCACATCCATGTATGCAATTGCCATGCATTCCTACGGCCTCAATTCGCCTCCGTGCGTATACTGGGGAGACCATGCAGCGCCCCCTACCTGTTACAGGGGTCACTGCATCACACTTTATACAGCAAGTCTATGCTCTTTTTACTTTGCCGAAAGAGGGACACCATTCTTATAAATAACCCTTGTAGAAAGTGTCAGCAGATAATCATTACATTAACTCCTTCATGACCCAGCCTATTTTGACCTTAAAGACCTTGCCGTTTTTTGCAATTCTGACCAGTGTCCCTTTATGAGGTAATAACTCAGGAACGCTTCAACGGATCCTAGCGGTTCTGAGATTGTTTTTTCGTGACATATTTGGCTTCATGTTAGTGGTAAATTTAGGTCAATAAATTCTGCGTTTATTTGTGATAAAAACGGAAATTTGGCGAAAATTTTGAAAATTTTGCAATTTTCACATTTTGAATTTTTATTCTGTTAAACCAGAGAGATATGTGACACAAAATAGTTAATAAATAACATTTCCCACATGTTTACTTTACATCAGCACAATTTTGGAAACAAAATTTTTTTTTGTTAGGAAGTTATAAGGGTTAAAATTTGACCAGCGATTTGTCATTTTTACAACGAAATTTACAAAACCATTTTTTTTAGGGACCACCTCACATTTGAAGTCAGTTTGAGGGGTCTATATGGCTGAAAATACCCAAAAGTGACACCATTCTAAAAACTGCACCCCTCAAGGTACTCAAAACCACATTCAAGAAGTTTATTAACCCTTCAGGTGCTTCACAGCAGCAGAAGCAACATGGAAGGAAAAAATGAACATTTAACTTTTTAGTCACAAAAATTATCTTTTAGCAACAATTTTTTTATTTTCCCAATGGTAAAAGGAGAAACTGAACCACGAAAGTTGTTGTCCAATTTGTCCTGAGTACGCTGATACCTCATATGTGGGGGTAAACCACTGTTTGGGCGCACGGCAGGGCTTGGAAGGGAAGGAGCGCCATTTGACTTTTTGAATCAAAAATTGGCTCCACTCTTTAGCGGACACCATGTCACGTTTGGAAAGCCCCCGTGTGCCTAAAAATTGGAGCTCCCCCACAAGTGACCCCATTTTGGAAACTAGACATCCCAAGGAACTTATCTAGATGCATAGTGAGCACTTTGAACCCCCAGGTGCTTCACAAATTGATCCGTAAAAATGAAAAAGTACTTTTTTTTCACAAAAAAATTCTTTTAGCCTCAATTTTTTCATTTTCACATGGGCAACAGGATAAAATGGATCCTAAAATGTGCAATTTCTCCTGAGTACACCAATACCTCACATGTGGGGGTAAACCACTGTTTGGGCACATGGTAAGGCTCGGAAGGGAAGGCGCGCCATTTGACTTTTTGAATGGAAAATTAGCTCCAATTGTTAGCGGACACCATGTCGCGTTTGGAGAGCCCCTGTGTGCCTAAACATTGGAGCTCCCCCACAAGTGACCCCATTTTGGAAACTAGACCCCCCAAGGAACTTATCTAGATGCATATTGAGCACTTTAAACCCCCAGGTGCTTCACAGAAGTTTATAACGCAGAGCCATGAAAATAAAAAATAATTTTTCTTTCCTCAAAAATGATTTTTTAGCCTGGAATTTCCTATTTTGCCAAGGATAATAGGAGAAATTGGACCCCAAATATTGTTGTCCAGTTTGTCCTGAGTATGCTGATACCCCATATGTGGGGGTAAACCACTGTTTGGGCGCACGGCAGGGCTCGGAAGGGATGGCACGCCATTTGGCTTTTTAAATGGAAAATTAGCTCCAATCATTAGCGGACACCATGTCACGTTTGGAGAGCCCCTGTGTGCCTAAACATTGGAGATCCCCCAGAAATGACACCATTTTGGAAACTAGACCCCCAAAGGAACTAATCTAGATGTGTGGTGAGGACTTTGAACCCCCAAGTGCTTCACAGAAGTTTATAACGCAGAGCCATGAAAATAAAAAAAAAAAAATATTTTCTCAAAAATGATCTTTTAGCCTGCAATTTTTTATTTTCCCAAGGGTAACAGGAGAAATTTGACCCCAAAAGTTGTTGTCCAGTTTCTCCTGAGTACGCTAATACCCCATATGTGGGGGTAAATCACTGTTTGGGCACATGCCGGGGCTCGGAAGTGAAGTAGTGACGTTTTGAAATGCAGACTTTGATGGAATGCTCTGTGGGCGTCACGTTGCGTTTGCAGAGCCCCTGATGTGGCTTAACAGTAGAAACCCCCCACAAGTGACCCCATTTTGAAAACTAGTCCCCCAAAGGAACTTATCTAGATGTGTGGTGAGCACTTTGAACCCCCAAGTGCTTCATAGAAGTTTATAATGCAGAGCCGTGAAAATAATAAATACGTTTTCTTTCCTCAAAAATAATTATTTAGCCCAGAATTTTTTATTTTCCCAAGGGTTACAGAAGAAATTGGACCCCAAAAGTTGTTGTCCAGTTTCTCCTGAGTACTCTGATACCCCATATGAGGGGGTAAACCACTGTTTGGGCACATGCCGAGGCTCGGAAGTGAAGTAGTGACGTTTTGAAATGCAGACTTTAATGGAATGCTCTGTGGGCGTCACGTTGCGTTTGCAGAGCCCCTGATGTGGCTTAACAGTAGAAACCCCCCACAAGTGACCCCATTTTGGAAACTAGACCCCGAAAGGAACTTATCTAGATGTGTGGTGAGCACTTTGAACCCCCAAGCGTTTCATAGAAGTTTATAATGCAGAGCCGTGAAAATAATAAATACGTTTTCTTTCCTCAAAAATAATTATTTAGCCCAGAATTTTTTATTTTCCCAAGGGTTACAGGAGAAATTGGACCCCAAAAGTTGTTGTCCAGTTTCTCCTGAATACGCTGATACCCCATGAGTGGGGGTAAACCACTGTTTGGGCACACGTCGGGGCTCAGAAGGGAAGTAGTGACTTTTGAAATGCAGACTTTGATGGAATGGTCTACGGGTGTCACGTTGCGTTTGCAAAGCCCCTGGTGTGCCTAAACAGTAGAAACCCCCACAAGTGACCCCATTTTAGAAACTAGACCCCCCAAGGAACTTATCTAGATATGTGGTGAGCACTTTGAACCCCCAAGTGCTTCACAGACGTTTACAACGCAGAGCCGTGAAAATAAAAAATCATTTTTTACTGTTAGGGCAGTGAGAATCTGGAATTGCTTGCCTGAGGAGGTGGTGATGGCGAACTCAGTCGAGGGGTTCAAGAGAGGCCTGGATGTCTTCCTGGAGCAGAACAATATTGTATCATACAATTATTAGGTTCTGTAGAAGGACGTAGATCTGGGTATTTATTATGATGGAATATAGGCTGAACTGGATGGACAAATGTCTTTTTTCGGCCTTACTAACTATGTTACTATGTTACTATGTTACTATGTTACTATTTTTCTTTCCTCAAAAATTATGTTTTAGCAAGCATTTTTTTAGATTCACAAGGGTAACAGGAGAAATTGGACCCCAGTAATTGTTGCGCAGTTTGTCCTGAGTATGCTGGTACCCCATATGTGGGGGTAAACCACTGTTTGGGCACACTTCAGGGCTCGGAAGTGAGGGAGCACCATTTGACTTTTTGAATACGAGATTGGCTGGAATCAATGGTGGCGCCATGTTGCGTTTGGAGACCCCTGATGTGCCTAAACAGTGGTAACCCCTCAATTCTACCTCCAACACTAACCCCAACACACCCCTAACTCTAATCCCAACTGTAGCCATAACCCTAATCACAACCCTAACCGCAACACACCCCTAACCACAACCCTAACCCCAACACACCCCTAACCCTAACCACAACCCTAATTCCAACCCTAACCCTAAGGCTATGTGCCCACATTGCGGATTCGTGTGAGATATTTCCGCACCATTTTTGAAAAATCCGTGGGTAAAAGGCACTGCGTTTTACCTGCGGATTTTCCGCGGATTTCCAGTGTTTTTTGTGCGGATTTCACCTGCGGATTCCTATTGAGGAACAGGTGTAAAACGCTGCGGAATCCGCACAAAGAATTGACATGCTGCGGAAAATACAACGCAGCGTTTCCGCGCGGTATTTTCCGCACCATGGGCACAGCGGATTTGGTTTTTCATATGTTTACATGGTACTGTAAACCTGATGGAACACTGCTGCGAATCCGCAGCCAAATCCGCACCGTGTGCACATAGCCTAATTCTAAAGGTATGTGCACACGCTGCGGAAAACGCTGCGGATCCGCAGCAGTTTCCCATGAGTTTACAGTTCAATGTAAACCTATGGGAAACAAAAATCGCTGTACACATGCTGCGGAAAAACTGCACGGAAACGCAGCGGTTTACATTCCGCAGCATGTCACTTCTTTTGTGCGGATTCCGCAGCGGTTTTACAACTGCTCCAATAGAAAATCGCAGTTGTAAAACCGCAGTGAAATGCGCAGAAAAAAACGCGGTAAATCCGCCATAAATCCGCAGCGGTTTAGCACTGCGGATTTATCAAATCCGCAGCGGAAAAATCCGCAGAGGGATATATCATCAACCCTACGGATGTTTAGCGACCGTGGAGGTGCCACCCCCTGGGCTGACTCAACCCCCGTGGTGACCTATATCAGAGTACGGCAAAACACATCCGGTTAATTTCAATCACCTCAGCTGGCGTCTTTCACCTGCGTGGCTGACTCGCGCGGAGGAAAATCATTTGCCACAGTTCAAGACACAGAGAAACACGGCACTTTAATAAACTATTACGAGACGCTCTGTTTGACTGCGGGAAACCCTTCGCAATGGAGCGGTGAGTAGAAGACATTTGTCGGCCACGTAGAGACACATGAATGTACCTTGTAGTGGAGTTGTACACTTGCTGGCAAGGTGACCGGTTTTATTGCTTGTGTCTCCCCCGCAGGCACCCACGGACACCACTTACATGCCCCGTGTGCCACAGGGTAACCAAATATATATCCACACATCTGAGAAGGGTATGCCTGAGGTCACACGGTGATTCGGAGATAAAAACCGCCATAGCCTCCGCAAAGTATCAACTTCGCTGTATCGCCAACAAGGGGACAACAATCCAATTCAGTGAGCTCAAGCCCCTCCAATCCTTGGAGGAGACTGTAGCCTTCTTAGAAGGTCGCGGCTTTTTGATAGCAAACAAGCCTAGGTTTGAGTCACAAATCACACCACTGACCTGTGAAGGGCCCGCTCAGGTACCAACTGACAATCCGGAGCTCCGCCCAGGCTCCATGCCAGAGCTAGATTCAGATGTGATGGATGTGCCTTTCCTTTTACGGCCGGGAGACAGTCTGGAGGGAGACCCGTGCCCCCCGCCAGAGCTAGATTCAGATGAGATGGATGTGCCTTTCCTTTTACGGCCAGTAGACAGTCGGGAGGGAGACCCATGCCCCACGCCAAAGCTAGATTCGGATGAGATGGATGTGCCTTTCCTTTTACGGCCGGTAGACAGTCGGGAGGGAGACCCGTGCCCTGAGCCTGACCACACAGGGAGCATTTCTGACCGCATAGGCAATGAGGAGGTCATGGATGGCAGCAATTTAAGTATCCAGAAAAGGGAATGGAAAGACAAAAACCGCACGGCTACCAAGGCCGCCGGATTGTACAAGCGTCACTCATTGAATCACCCCATGTTAAAGGGGTTCCACTCGTACCTAACAGTTACCCATGGGGTCCCAAACTGTCAACAGGAGGTATCAAACGTAGCACGGTTTCTATTTTTTGTGAACCCAAAATCTGTAACTCTGGAGTACCTCGTAAAACCAAACCAGGTTAATAATTTTTTTCAACAACTTGGAAAACTCCATCTATCGAGCCAGACCTCCCTCAAAATGTTGAAGCATATACGGAGATTTACCATGTATCAGATGAGGGCTACCAAACTGAGACTAGAGAATCCTCAACTTTATAAGGCATGCGAAGTGTTCATGAATTTTACAACAGACCTTCAGAAATCATTGTACAAGGGAGCCTGCCGAGAGTCTGTAAGTAAAAGGTACACCGTTCAAAAGAGCCAATATTCAGCGCATTGTTACCAAACCTTGGATGTTGGTTAATTGCCTTTATTTTTCCCCACAGGTACGATCTATTGATGAAGCCATCAAAGTCACCCAAGGACTGCCAGATTATACTGGAGGAGGCAAGGCCAACATTTCTAGCTAGCATCGAGGCTGTGACAGATGGCGGATCAGAAGTAGATCGCCGGGAAGTGGTACTGTACCTCGAGGCCCTTCTGATTCTAAAACATCTCCAAAGACCAGGTGTTGTTCGTAACATGACGGTAAGTCGTCGGGCCCTGTGGGTCAGCGGTATTTGCTGAACCGGTTCAATATTTTTCCACCTTTTTTTTTCACATCGTAGGTTTCAGAGTGGAATGAGAGGATCCATCACACGTACCAAGGAAGACGCAAGACAATTGTGGGTGTGAAGACTCACAAGTGCTCCACCTCTCAGGTAGCAACTTTTGTACTTTCAGAGGAAGAGGAATCGGTAAGCTTTTCTCAAAGCCAGGGAACCCAGGCAACCCCACTCATTGTGGGGAGCAAAACACTCTCTTGTCCCCATGTAAAACCTTTTGGAGGGGTGCCCCCAGACTGGAGAGTAACATATATATATATTTTTTTTCTTTTTCAGTGGTTCAATGCGTATGCGGAATATGTCAGACCGGTCTTTACCTTTGGCCGAAAGATTATCACAAACTTTTTCGTGACGTGTACCGGGAAGGTCATAAAAAATCCATCCATGAGACTCAGACGATACCATTCAAGGTAAGGTAGCCACAAGTCAAGTGACCCACAGCCATAAGTAGCAACCAGTACTAACAATGTGCTTTCCTCCGTAGCTACAACCTCCCAAACATCACCAGCCACCTTGTACGGCGGATTTGCGAGACATGGACTTTGTCACAATACACAGATTGCGAAAAGCGCTTGTTTGCACGCTACTTGGCACATACAAACGATGTGGCCGAGAGAGTTTACCGGGAGAAGACCCTGACCGATATGTGCCGTGCCCAAGAGCTAGTGTTCAACGCAGGAAATCATGAGGACGCAAAAATTATGTCGCCAGTAATGGCATCAACCAGTGAATTGGATAACGAGGTGGTAGACCTCACGGAAAGTGATACCGAGTCATCCGATTCTACTGAGGAGTATAGTCTCAAGAATATTCGGCTCATCCCAATCAGGAGAACAAAGCCCTTGTGAATATGTCAATTTTTATCTGACATTAATAAAATTATTCAAATGTACATTCATCTTTGCCTCTTTGACTTGCCTCACTTTTCTCCCACTTTGGGGACCCTTTCGGGGTACTCTGCAACATATTGAAGCCCCTCTTGGGTGGGGGGTAAGGGGAAATGTGATTTTTTTTTTTTCTCAGAAAATTGCCCAAAATTTTCCAAGTGTCAAGGACTCTTCCAGAAAAGCTTCCCCAGGCTTCTGGAAGTGTCCTCGGTACACCTCCAGCGGTTTCCCCCTGCCTGGAAGTCTGACACATGTCTGAAATTTTCAAAGTGTGAAAGTATGGTTTTTCACCCAAAATTCAACTTTCCGCCCATGAACCACAGACTTCACCCACACTTAGGTCACTGTCTTGGGGTACACCTCCAGTGCTATGTCACGGTCATCACTGTTGTCACAAAAAATTGACTTTTGTTTAGGCCAAGCAATTTGAGGACGGCACGGCAGCCAGCAGCCCGTACGGTACAGGGGTTGATCAGACCCCCGTACGTCCGGTTGTGGTCTCCGTGCCCCGAAGGGGTTCCCGCTTCTCGCCTGCACCAGGCACGGCAGCCAGCAGACCGTACGGTCCAGGGGTGGGTCAGACCCCCGTACGTCCGGTTGTAGTCTCCGTGCCCCGAAGGGGTTCTCGCTTCTCGCCTGCGGCAGGCACAGCAGCCCGTACGGTCCAGGGGTTGATCAGGCCCCTGTACGTCTGCCCGTGGTCTCCGTGAGTCTTTCGCCCCTATACCCAGGGACCACACCTATGGCCATTTAGCTCAGTTGGTTAGAGCGTGGTGCTAATAACACCAAGGTCGTGGGTTCGATCCCCGTACGGGCCAAGCACATCTACAAACGCCCCTATACCCAGATGACCAATTTGCACATCAGGGTCGCTGCGGACCTCCACCAGAGTTTCCTCTGGCTTCGTCCTGCCCAGGCATAGCTCACCATCTTTCGGGTCCTATCGCGCACTCATGCTCCACCTCCCCGACAGAGGCGGGCCGATGGTGCACCCGCCGTGTCAACCCCCCGGAGCGGGCGGCGGGATCCCACCTCGGCCGGAGCGCCCCGGCCTTCACCTTCATTGCGCCACAGGGTTTCACGTCGCAACGGGGGGAGTGACGATGGTAAACCCCATCAGGTGGGCCCAGGGCAGGTGAGTCTGGCCTTGGGGGGACGTAAGGGATAAAGGAGAAGAGACCATCAGGGCACGGAGCCTCAGGCCTCCCTCGTTGTCACCCTTGCGAGGGGACCCCAGCTGCGCCATGGAGGCGATAGATGGAGGGGCAACCCTCAGACAGGCATAGCCCCGGGAGCACCCCGGGGCCGCAAGGTGCGTTCGAAGTGTCGATGATCAATGTGTCCTGCAATTCACACTTAATTCTCGCAGCTAGCTGCGTTCTTCGACGCGCGCGCCGAGTGATCCACCGTTAAGAGTCGCGCTTTCTGGTTTGGGGACACTCGGAGGCGCCCCCCTTTTCACTCTCGTGTCAGCCGGCCGCAAAAGACTGGGATGCTTTGGAGGGTTGTTTTCAAATCTCGGCCCTGTTGCCCGGGCGCTCGGCCTCCCCGTCCCTCCCTCCAGCGGGGAGGAGAACAAAGGAGGGCTCGAGGCTTCTCAACCTACCGCCCAGACCCACATACCCCGGGGAGGGGTGTGTGAGCGCACAGGAGAATGGTACCCGGGACGGCCTTTCGCGTACGCGGGGGGCTTCTTATTTTTCCTCGGCAGGCAGCGGCAGGGCAACAATCGTCGGCGCGAGGCCGGGCGTCTTTTTCCTGGGCGACGGAGCGAGAGGGGCTCCCCGCACCCTCCCGACGTCGCCCGCCCGCTGTCCTCACGTGCCCTCACCGTCCCCACCCTGCGGAGCGCCCTGGCGAAGCAGAAAGAGAACTACCACCGCCCCCATCACGTTCGGTACCCTTCGGGGATTTGGCGGGCGGCTGGCCTCCTGATCTGCACCTCATCGGTATTTTTCACTCGCCCATTAAAGATCCTTCCACAGGTTCATCTAGGGAAACCTTGTTACGACTTTTACTGTCTCTAGATAGTCAAGTTCGATCGTCTTCTCGGCTCTCCACCATGGGTCTTGGCCGAACCCGGCGGGGCCGATCCAAGGACCTCACTAAACCATCCAATCGGTAGTAGCGACGGGCAGTGTGTACAAAGGCCAGGGACTTAATCAATCGAGGGAGAGAAGCCAGATAGGAAGCCCCGCAGCGGGAAGGGCACCCGGAGGAAGGGAAATCCTCCTCGTCGTCCGTGCCGGCAGGCGGGCATCCCGGGGCGTCACCTTCCGGAGGAAAACAGGAGCCTGAACGGCGAGTGCAGTGCCACTGGGGAGATCGTGCACGCTGTACGGTGCGAGGCGGCCGATGCGGAGGGTGTCTGGAAAAAAAACCACCTTGCACGGAGAGGGCGAGGTGACTGGCCTCCGGAGGACACCACGGCTCCCCTGCCTCGTGACCCACCGCTCCCGGGGCGACACACAGAGTCGCTGCTGGGGAGAGGGGCCAGGGCGGTGGGGGGCCTATGCGGCGCCACCATCTGGCTTAGACCCGGCCTCCCGATCGGAGGGCATCTGTTGTAAAAACCACCCCTTGCACGGGGAGGGCCGTAGGTGACTGGCCTTCGGAGGACGCCACGGCCACCCTGCCTCGTGACCCACCGCTCCCGGGGCGACACAGAGAGTCGCTGCTGGGGAGAGGGGCCAGGGCGGTGGGGGGCCTATGCGGGGCCTCCGTCTGGCTTAGACCTGCCTCCGCCGCGGGGGGTCCTCGACCCACCGGCGGACGGGCGCGAGGAGTGGGAGAGGGGGGCTGGCCGTCGGGGTCCACCGCGGCTCAGGCGCAGAGCCCGCCAGCGACGCGGAGGTCGCACGGGGGGCGCAGTTGGCCTGGCCGTGTCGGCGTCGCCCTATGGCGTAGTCCCTCGTCCCGGGCTCTTGCCCGTAACCTCAAAGGAGCCCCAACCGAGCGGCGTCTCCCCCCCAAAGCCGTGCCTCCGCTGTTGAGAACAGAAGAAGCCCGGGGCGGCAGTTCGCCGGGTACTCCCCTTCGCCAAAACTCTTTTTGCCCCACTCGTCTCTCCCTTTTCCATCCTCCCTTCTCGCTCTGGGGCGTCCGCTTGGTCTCTCTCTCTCTCTCTCTCTCGCTCTCTCCCTCTCGCGCTCCCTTCCGAGCCGCCTCGGAGGACGTCGGACGAGCGGGGAAGGCGACGGCGTTCGGCCGGGCACACCACGCGGTGAGAACCCACTCCGCCTGCCTCCCCACGCGTCTGTCGTCCCCCCACTATCGTAGGGGCTCGGGAAAAGACTGGAGAACGCGGAGCTCGGCGGTGGCGTGGAAGCGCCACCCACCGCCGCCGCTCTCGCCGATGCCCACCGCGGAGGCCGCCCATCGGACGCTGGGTGGGGGTCGGCACGGGCCTCCGCGGGCGAGCTGCGCATCTGGAAGTCAAAGGGCCGCCCTCGGAGAAGATCGTTGTGCTACCCCGCGCGGGGAGCGATTCGGACGACGGGCCCCCACGCCGAGGTGGGTGGGCGCCCCGCCATTCGCCCGCGCGGGTCGTCGGACCCCTGCCGTACCACAGTTCGGGTCAAACTCCCCCTCTGCACGGCAGCCACCGTCCTGCGAACGGGAGGCGACTGCCGGCGTGCACGCCCAAGGATGCGTGCCTGAATCCCGGGGGGGTAAAAGAGGAAGGAGACCGCCCGCCTTAGACCGACGCGGGCTCCAAAGCCCGGGCCGAGCGAGCGGCACCACCTCCCCACCCGGGAGCGCTGAGCCAAATCGATCGGAGGAAGAGCCGGTGGGGGGCATGGGTGAGAAACCCCACCCGCTGCCATCCTTCCCCTCGGGGAGACGGGGAAGAAACATGCCCGATAGTCCTGGAGGTCCCTCTCCGACACGCTACGGGCGCCCTCGAGACGGAATCCGGGTCACAGTGCGATTCTCTCATAGGTCTCCCCGGTGGCGTGGAAGCGGGAGACATCCGACACAGAGAAACGCCAAGCCTGCTCTGAGGGGACCGAGTCAGGGGGTGCAATCCGCCCTCCTGGAGCCCTCCTCGGGACGAAGACTCCAGATCTGCCTCCCTTCTGACATCCGTCACCCTCGGAGAACCAGAACACGCTTGGGGAGGGTCCGTTCAGGCTCAGGCGACCCGGGAAACGCGTCTCTGACTTGGGGCAGACGACCGGCAAGAGTCCCCCTGGAGCCGCGGAAGCCTGGTGTCGACGCGAGGGCGGACTTCCATGCAAACAGGGGGGTACTCGCCAAACCGCCTACCCGACTTGAGGAACCACGAAAACATCGGAAATCAGTCGGGCCCGAGAGGTACCCCTCTCTCCTATATCCTGCAGCTGGTGTGCAAAAGTGGGTATTTGCATGGCGAAACACCGACCCACACTTTAAGGGAGCGAAGCCGAAAAGTGTCCGACTTCCTGGAGCTGTGCGGCGGATCCGGCGGCCAGAAATTCCTCATTCCGGTTCTATTTTTTTTTTTTTCGATTTTGCGAAATTTGGCGGCCAGGCGGCGTAGCTGGGGCCTGGACTAGCCCGAAACACCTGGAGCCGGCGAGCGGAACGAATTTCCCAACGTTCTGCGACTCCCGGAAGCCAAAAACGCATCGCCGAAAAATTTCAAAGTCCCAAGGACTCGTTCTTGAAAATCGATCCGGGGGCCATGGAAGTGTCCTCGGTACAGCTTCAGAGCTTTCCCCCCGCCTGGAAGTCTGAAAGTTCTATGTTTGTTCTAAGTGGAAAATCGCGTTTTTTTCAGTGTTCCACCCATCAGACCCAAACTTTGCCCACGCTTAGGTCTCTGTCTCGGGGTGCTTTACAACATATTGACGCCCCTTTAGGGTGGAAGTAGGGGAAAGGGGTCATTTTTCACAAAATCGGAAATTTCTCAAAATATTTCTAAGTGTCAAGGACACTTTTGGATAATCTTCCCCAGGCTCCTGGAAGCCTCCTCGGTACGCCTCCTGCGGTTTCCCCCTGCCTGGAAGTCTGACACTTGTCTGAAATTTTTAGCGCATGAAAACGCGGTTTTTCACCCAAAATTCGACTTTGCGCCCGTGACTCGCAAACTTCACCCACAGTTAGGCGACTGTCCTGGGGTACCTCACAACATATTGACGCCCCCCTGGCGTGGAAGTAGGGGAAACGTGTCAATTTTCACAAAATCGTGATTTTCTGAAAATATTTCTAAGTGTCAAGGACACTTTTGGATAATCTTCCCCAGGCTCCTGGAAGCCTCCTCGGTACGCCTCCTGCGGTTTCCCCCTGCCTGGAAGTCTGACACTTGTCTGAAATTTTTAGCGCATGAAAACGCGGTTTTTCACCCAAAATTCGACTTTGCGCCCGTGACTCGCAAACTTCACCCACATTTAGGCGACTGTCCTGGGGTACCTCACAACATATTGACGCCCCCCTGGCGTGGAAGTAGGGGAAACGTGTCAATTTTCACAAAATCGTGATTTTCTGAAAATATTTCTAAGTGTCAAGGACACTTTTGGAAAATCTTCCCCAGGCTCCTGGAAGCCTCCTCGGTACGCCTCCTGCGGTTTCCCCCTGCCTGGAAGTCTGACACTTGTCTGAAATTTTTAGCGCATGAAAACGCGGTTTTTCACCCAAAATTCGACTTTGCGCCCGTGACTCGCAAACTTCACCCACATTTAGGCGACTGTCCTGGGGTACCTCACAACATATTGACGCCCCCCTGGCGTGGAAGTAGGGGAAACGTGTCAATTTTCACAAAATCGTGATTTTCTGAAAATATTTCTAAGTGTCAAGGACACTTTTGGATAATCTTCCCCAGGCTCCTGGAAGCCTCCTCGGTACGCCTCCTGCGGTTTCCCCCTGCCTGGAAGTCTGACACTTGTCTGAAATTTTTAGCGCATGAAAACGCGGTTTTTCACCCAAAATTCGACTTTGCGCCCGTGACTCGCAAACTTCACCCACATTTAGGCGACTGTCCTGGGGTACCTCACAACATATTGACGCCCCCCTGGCGTGGAAGTAGGGGAAACGTGTCAATTTTCACAAAATCGTGATTTTCTGAAAATATTTCTAAGTGTCAAGGACACTTTTGGAAAATCTTCCCCAGGCTCCTGGAAGCCTCCTCGGTACGCCTCCTGCGGTTTCCCCCTGCCTGGAAGTCTGACACTTGTCTGAAATTTTTAGCGCATGAAAACGCGGTTTTTCACCCAAAATTCGACTTTGCGCCCGTGACTCGCAAACTTCACCCACAGTTAGGCGACTGTCCTGGGGTACCTCACAACATATTGACGCCCCCCTGGCGTGGAAGTAGGGGAAACGTGTCAATTTTCACAAAATCGTGATTTTCTGAAAATATTTCTAAGTGTCAAGGACACTTTTGGAAAATCTTCCCCAGGCTCCTGGAAGCCTCCTCGGTACGCCTCCTGCGGTTTCCCCCTGCCTGGAAGTCTGACACTTGTCTGAAATTTTTAGCGCATGAAAACGCGGTTTTTCACCCAAAATTCGACTTTGCGCCCGTGACTCGCAAACTTCACCCACATTTAGGCGACTGTCCTGGGGTACCTCACAACATATTGACGCCCCCCTGGCGTGGAAGTAGGGGAAACGTGTCAATTTTCACAAAATCGTGATTTTCTGAAAATATTTCTAAGTGTCAAGGACACTTTTGGAAAATCTTCCCCAGGCTCCTGGAAGCCTCCTCGGTACGCCTCCTGCGGTTTCCCCCTGCCTGGAAGTCTGACACTTGTCTGAAATTTTTAGCGCATGAAAACGCGGTTTTTCACCCAAAATTCGACTTTGCGCCCGTGACTCGCAAACTTCACCCACATTTAGGCGACTGTCCTGGGGTACCTCACAACATATTGACGCCCCCCTGGCGTGGAAGTAGGGGAAACGTGTCAATTTTCACAAAATCGTGATTTTCTGAAAATATTTCTAAGTGTCAAGGACACTTTTGGATAATCTTCCCCAGGCTCCTGGAAGCCTCCTCGGTACGCCTCCTGCGGTTTCCCCCTGCCTGGAAGTCTGACACTTGTCTGAAATTTTTAGCGCATGAAAACGCGGTTTTTCACCCAAAATTCGACTTTGCGCCCGTGACTCGCAAACTTCACCCACATTTAGGCGACTGTCCTGGGGTACCTCACAACATATTGACGCCCCCCTGGCGTGGAAGTAGGGGAAACGTGTCAATTTTCACAAAATCGTGATTTTCTGAAAATATTTCTAAGTGTCAAGGACACTTTTGGAAAATCTTCCCCAGGCTCCTGGAAGCCTCCTCGGTACGCCTCCTGCGGTTTCCCCCTGCCTGGAAGTCTGACACTTGTCTGAAATTTTTAGCGCATGAAAACGCGGTTTTTCACCCAAAATTCGACTTTGCGCCCGTGACTCGCAAACTTCACCCACAGTTAGGCGACTGTCCTGGGGTACCTCACAACATATTGACGCCCCCCTGGCGTGGAAGTAGGGGAAACGTGTCAATTTTCACAAAATCGTGATTTTCTGAAAATATTTCTAAGTGTCAAGGACACTTTTGGAAAATCTTCCCCAGGCTCCTGGAAGCCTCCTCGGTACGCCTCCTGCGGTTTCCCCCTGCCTGGAAGTCTGACACTTGTCTGAAATTTTTAGCGCATGAAAACGCGGTTTTTCACCCAAAATTCGACTTTGCGCCCGTGACTCGCAAACTTCACCCACATTTAGGCGACTGTCCTGGGGTACCTCACAACATATTGACGCCCCCCTGGCGTGGAAGTAGGGGAAACGTGTCAATTTTCACAAAATCGTGATTTTCTGAAAATATTTCTAAGTGTCAAGGACACTTTTGGAAAATCTTCCCCAGGCTCCTGGAAGCCTCCTCGGTACGCCTCCTGCGGTTTCTCCCTGCCTGGAAGTCTGACACTTGTCTGAAATTTTTAGAGTATGAAAACGCGGTTTTTCACCCAAAATTCGACTTTGCGCCCATGACTCGCAAACTTCACCCACATTTGGGCGACTGTCCTGGGGTACCTCACAACATATTGACGCCCCCCTGGCGTGGAAGTAGGGGAAACGTGTCAATTTTCACAAAATCGTGATTTTTTTCAAAATATTTCTAAGTGTCAAGGACACTTTTGGATAATCTTCCCCAGGCTCCTGGAAGCCTCCTCAGTACGCCTCCTGCGGTTTCTCCCTGCCTGGATGTCTGACACTTGTCTGAAATTTTTAGAGTATGAAAACGCGGTTTTTCACCCAAAATTCGACTTTGCGCCCATGACCCGCAAACTTCACCCACATTTGGGCGACTGTCCTGGGGTACCTCACAACATATTGACGCCCCCCTGGCGTGGAAGTAGGGGAAACGTGTCAATTTTCACAAAATCGTGATTTTCTGAAAATATTTCTAAGTGTCAAGGACACTTTTGGAAAATCTTCCCCAGGCTCCTGGAAGCCTCCTCGGTACGCCTCCTGCGGTTTCCCCCTGCCTGGAAGTCTGACACTTGTCTGAAATTTTTAGCGCATGAAAACGCGGTTTTTCACCCAAAATTCGACTTTGCGCCCGTGACTCGCAAACTTCACCCACAGTTAGGCGACTGTCCTGGGGTACCTCACAACATATTGACGCCCCCCTGGCGTGGAAGTAGGGGAAACGTGTCAATTTTCACAAAATCGTGATTTTCTGAAAATATTTCTAAGTGTCAAGGACACTTTTGGAAAATCTTCCCCAGGCTCCTGGAAGCCTCCTCGGTACGCCTCCTGCGGTTTCCCCCTGCCTGGAAGTCTGACACTTGTCTGAAATTTTTAGCGCATGAAAACGCGGTTTTTCACCCAAAATTCGACTTTGCGCCCGTGACTCGCAAACTTCACCCACATTTAGGCGACTGTCCTGGGGTACCTCACAACATATTGACGCCCCCCTGGCGTGGAAGTAGGGGAAACGTGTCAATTTTCACAAAATCGTGATTTTCTGAAAATATTTCTAAGTGTCAAGGACACTTTTGGAAAATCTTCCCCAGGCTCCTGGAAGCCTCCTCGGTACGCCTCCTGCGGTTTCTCCCTGCCTGGAAGTCTGACACTTGTCTGAAATTTTTAGAGTATGAAAACGCGGTTTTTCACCCAAAATTCGACTTTGCGCCCATGACTCGCAAACTTCACCCACATTTGGGCGACTGTCCTGGGGTACCTCACAACATATTGACCCCCCCTGGCGTGGAAGTAGGGGAAACGTGTCAATTTTCACAAAATCGTGATTTTCTGAAAATATTTCTAAGTGTCAAGGACACTTTTGGAAAATCTTCCCCAGGCTCCTGGAAGCCTCCTCGGTACGCCTCCTGCGGTTTCCCCCTGCCTGGAAGTCTGACACTTGTCTGAAATTTTTAGCGCATGAAAACGCGGTTTTTCACCCAAAATTCGACTTTGCGCCCGTGACTCGCAAACTTCACCCACAGTTAGGCGACTGTCCTGGGGTACCTCACAACATATTGACGCCCCCCTGGCGTGGAAGTAGGGGAAACGTGTCAATTTTCACAAAATCGTGATTTTCTGAAAATATTTCTAAGTGTCAAGGACACTTTTGGAAAATCTTCCCCAGGCTCCTGGAAGCCTCCTCGGTACGCCTCCTGCGGTTTCCCCCTGCCTGGAAGTCTGACACTTGTCTGAAATTTTTAGCGCATGAAAACGCGGTTTTTCACCCAAAATTCGACTTTGCGCCCGTGACTCGCAAACTTCACCCACATTTAGGCGACTGTCCTGGGGTACCTCACAACATATTGACGCCCCCCTGGCGTGGAAGTAGGGGAAACGTGTCAATTTTCACAAAATCGTGATTTTCTGAAAATATTTCTAAGTGTCAAGGACACTTTTGGAAAATCTTCCCCAGGCTCCTGGAAGCCTCCTCGGTACGCCTCCTGCGGTTTCCCCCTGCCTGGAAGTCTGACACTTGTCTGAAATTTTTAGCGCATGAAAACGCGGTTTTTCACCCAAAATTCGACTTTGCGCCCGTGACTCGCAAACTTCACCCACATTTAGGCGACTGTCCTGGGGTACCTCACAACATATTGACGCCCCCCTGGCGTGGAAGTAGGGGAAACGTGTCAATTTTCACAAAATCGTGATTTTCTGAAAATATTTCTAAGTGTCAAGGACACTTTTGGATAATCTTCCCCAGGCTCCTGGAAGCCTCCTCGGTACGCCTCCTGCGGTTTCCCCCTGCCTGGAAGTCTGACACTTGTCTGAAATTTTTAGCGCATGAAAACGCGGTTTTTCACCCAAAATTCGACTTTGCGCCCGTGACTCGCAAACTTCACCCACATTTAGGCGACTGTCCTGGGGTACCTCACAACATATTGACGCCCCCCTGGCGTGGAAGTAGGGGAAACGTGTCAATTTTCACAAAATCGTGATTTTCTGAAAATATTTCTAAGTGTCAAGGACACTTTTGGAAAATCTTCCCCAGGCTCCTGGAAGCCTCCTCGGTACGCCTCCTGCGGTTTCCCCCTGCCTGGAAGTCTGACACTTGTCTGAAATTTTTAGCGCATGAAAACGCGGTTTTTCACCCAAAATTCGACTTTGCGCCCGTGACTCGCAAACTTCACCCACAGTTAGGCGACTGTCCTGGGGTACCTCACAACATATTGACGCCCCCCTGGCGTGGAAGTAGGGGAAACGTGTCAATTTTCACAAAATCGTGATTTTCTGAAAATATTTCTAAGTGTCAAGGACACTTTTGGAAAATCTTCCCCAGGCTCCTGGAAGCCTCCTCGGTACGCCTCCTGCGGTTTCCCCCTGCCTGGAAGTCTGACACTTGTCTGAAATTTTTAGCGCATGAAAACGCGGTTTTTCACCCAAAATTCGACTTTGCGCCCGTGACTCGCAAACTTCACCCACATTTAGGCGACTGTCCTGGGGTACCTCACAACATATTGACGCCCCCCTGGCGTGGAAGTAGGGGAAACGTGTCAATTTTCACAAAATCGTGATTTTCTGAAAATATTTCTAAGTGTCAAGGACACTTTTGGAAAATCTTCCCCAGGCTCCTGGAAGCCTCCTCGGTACGCCTCCTGCGGTTTCTCCCTGCCTGGAAGTCTGACACTTGTCTGAAATTTTTAGAGTATGAAAACGCGGTTTTTCACCCAAAATTCGACTTTGCGCCCATGACTCGCAAACTTCACCCACATTTGGGCGACTGTCCTGGGGTACCTCACAACATATTGACGCCCCCCTGGCGTGGAAGTAGGGGAAACGTGTCAATTTTCACAAAATCGTGATTTTTTTCAAAATATTTCTAAGTGTCAAGGACACTTTTGGATAATCTTCCCCAGGCTCCTGGAAGCCTCCTCAGTACGCCTCCTGCGGTTTCTCCCTGCCTGGATGTCTGACA